>NC_092628.1:19980117-20709284 GCF_039555335.1 Amphiura filiformis
TGTTCAGTCTCTCTAAAAACCGGTATGTTTGTATGTGATGCAACTGCAATTTTTTTCTCGTCTGTGACCCCGACATTATATCCCCCACCCCCACCAAGAAAGCTGGCTACGCCCCTGTTACTAGGGGGGTATTTTTGTGAACCCTTTATCTCAATCCATTATTTTGACAGTTCGCAGCTCCAAAAGACCACCCTTTTACTTATTATTTTGTAGCTCCAAAATACCCCCTTTTACCAGTATGCCGTCAGCTCCCAAATACACATCACCTCAAAATTCCGGGGGGGGGGGGGAGGGGAGGCGGCGTGACGGGTTTAGACTTTTTTAAGAGGCTTTATGCCGTGTTTCATAATTTGGTACCGGATGATGGCTGGAAGGAATTCGCTATCGTATAGTGAATACGCCACTTACTTACTGGTTCACACTTCGTTTACACACCTACCCATGCAGCAAACACAAAGGTTAGAAAAGGTTGCCAGAAAATAATGTCGGGTTATATAAAGGGTATAAAACGTTTTCATAACATTAAAAAACAATTGTTGATAACCTACTGCAAATATTCTAACATTATATTATTGAAGTGTTGACAAAATATTTGGCAACAAAATTTTTGCAAAAAATATTTTACAATAACATTTTGAAAACATTTCAAAAATATTGTTGTAGTCTGTTTTTATACAAAACGTTTTAAAATGTTTCAATGACCTTTATATAACCCGACATTTATATGTTATCAAAACGTTTTTATCTAAACCAAAACCCAAAATATAACACGGTTAAAACGTTTTAAAAACATTTTTGTGTTTGCTGGGTATAAGCATGTTAGCAACCCACTGGATTTGTGTTGTGATCACTTTAATCGTGGTTCCGAACACAGATAGCTGCTGCGTGAACCAGCACCATAAGGTATCAATTTTGATGCGCAGAACAAAATAAACTCCTCAACAAAAGTTTTTTCAAGCATCTGTGTCTCCATTTATTTGTGACATATTCATATCGTGTTGCATATCAATGAATAGCTACAATACTCCCCTTTACAATGACACCCCATTTGAAACAATAACATTTTTCACGGCTGAGTACACGCCTTGTGAATTTGCCAAATCGACCATTATTCTGTGCTCAATCAACGCTAGCCACTAACCTCAATAGCGGGTGGAAAAACCATAGGCAGCCACAATAGTCAGGCATCTTCTCCTCATGCTGCTCACCGACCTGGTTACACGTTACTATGGATGGCATTCCATTCTTCAAGGATTCGTCGCAGATCATTCAATGCGGTTGCATATGGGCTTCTCTGGCACGCACAGCACGATCAAGCTGGTCCCACAAGTGTTCAATTGGGTTGAGGTCTGGGTCTGGCCTGATGGCAGGCCATTTTGACTCTACTCCCATAGATAGTCGTTGATTACTGTGGCTATGTGGGGCGAGCGGTGTCATCAGGATTGCATTTGGTCTCAGATTGTGAAGAATAACGGTCAATTTGGCAAATTCTTTTTGAGACCCCACTACATTCACAAGGCGTGTACTCAACCGTGAAAAATGTTATTGTTTCAAATGGGGTGTCATTGTAAAGCGGAGTATTGTAGCTATCCATTGATATGCAACACGATATGAATATGTCACAAATAATTTGAGATACAGATGCTTGAAAACTTTCCAAACTTTTGTTGAGGAGTTATACTCATGAATTCTAAGCTTGTCTTAATTGAGTGTAAGTGTCTTTTATATACTGCCGCTTATTCAAGCGTAACGATGTTTTTTGTAAGCATTTTATATGGCCTTTCTCTATATGTGGGAACCCTGGGATAAAGTAATTTCATAATATTATCATTGTAACGATAAAACTTGTAAAAGTATGGTGCTTAACAATTTAAAATATAATCAAAGGCGACAATATGGGTTCTGATGTTAACATTATCATGTTACTAAAATTAACCTTTTAACGTTTTCACTAAAATTACGTATTTAATTCATAATATATCATGTCTGTAAAATTAAACAAATAATAGTACTCTTGAAGTCGGATTGAAATTATTAAAATGCTGTATGCTGTAATTTTAAAAAGAGCCAAAAGTATAATCATTATTTTCTTGTTAACTGTTAAATAAATTGTTCGCAATGGTATGTAATGAAATGTATTGATGAATGATTAAAAATTTATATGAAATTATGAATACCTTTTTAGCTTTGACGCCCGAATTCGTGTTGTGTTCCTATCAATCTTATCTTGAATCTATTCACTCATGGCACGAATTGATGAATTCTGAAGTTTTCACAACAAGTACATGATTTGGATGTATTGCTGTTCATAAGTTCATAATTACACCCACATTAGAATTATACCGCAGAATTCCGTCTACAAGAGAGGGTTTTTTGACGAAAGAGACGAAAGGGAGACACACTTCACTATTACAATATATTGGTCTTGCAATAATACATATTTGTACAGCCACCTGTATCAGTGATATAGTTGATCAAATTTCAAATGTTTTTTGTGGACATGGTGGAGGGTATCTGCCTTTCGTGAAATATAATGGTGTGTAAATACATGGAATGCATATGAATCCCTTAATGATCTTTGACCCCAAATATGTGAATACCCCATAGACACTGGCTATTGAATGCCGATGTGCAACCAACATCACTGTGCTACGTAATTTGCATGGGAGAATGGGCATGAACTAAAAAGTACAAATCACACGTTTGATCCCCATCACACGTGTGACCCTGACGTGTGACCCTGACATGTTGTGTGGTCACCCATAAAAAGCGAAAACACCGAAGCTTGTGACCAACATGACCATGTTTGGTTGAAATCGATGAAAGCATGCGAGTGCTAGTCACTCTGCTATGATAATTGCCTATGTCATTTTTGTAATTTTGAGAACAAGTACAAAATATGGTTCAAGCATGCATCAATTACGTAATCACCCTATTCATTTCTGATTATTCCTTTTTAATTTTATTTGTCTCATGATCATTTTGTTCTTGTCCAAAGATTGGTGAATAATTTTTTTAATGCATTCTTGAACCATTTTCCATATGTCAAGGTACGCCTACTTCGTGCAACTGTGTTTTCCATTGCCACTTATGGATGCGAGTCTTGGGCTATGACCAAGAATGATAGGAAAAGAGTAGATGCTTTTGAGATGTGGTGTTACAGGAGGCTTCTACGAATGACATGGAAAGACAGGAGAACAAATTCCTGGATCCTCGACAAGATTGGTACAAGTCTAACCATCAGAAGCGGCATAATGGAGAGAAAGCTGAAGTACTTTGGCCATATTGTCAGGAAACATGGAGGTGTAGAAAACAGATTTTGCAAGGGGCTATGGAAGGCAAACGAGGAAGAGGACGTCCACCAACATCTTGGACTAATGACGTGAAGCTGGTTTCTAACCAGGGAATGCAAGGTGCAACGCACTTGGTATCAGATCGAGTGAGACAGCAGCGCTACACAGCGCCACCTGACACACAGAGAGAGAGAGAGAGAACCATTTTTGTATTTGTTCTCAAAATTTCAACAACAAAAAAGACTTGGCAGGGTGACGAATTGTTGATATAAACGACAGGATTAGCCTACGCAGAACACAACCGACGCCCTTGCTGTGTAATCATGGTATTGGAGGAAACGAAGGACAATATGGACCAAAAATGGACCATTATTTTTAAATTGCTCCATTTCAATATTCGTCCTTCTCAAATTATTGCACATTCCCTTTCCCCCACAATTGTTGTTATGTAATTGTATATCTCAATAAATATTAGAGTCCTTCGTTTCCTCCCCGGGGTTTCCTCATTAATGGACCACTGGTCTTTCCACTCCTAAGATTGCCCATTTCATATTGTCCTTCAGGTTTTCAAATGGTAAGTGTCAGATTTATATTGTTCTCTCTCTCTTCTCAAGGTGTCCTTCTTCATATAATATGAATCATCCATTTCAGTCAGATAATCAGAAGGTAAATTATGAATAAAATACTATGGACTGACCTTTCGATTTTGCACATTTTCATCCAACCTCATTGGACTGCAGATATGCACAGGTATTGATAGTAATCCGTGTCAATCGGCAAGGAATATTGACAATTGATGAATCCCATGCGTGTGAAAGTTGGAATTTCAGACCCCTCGTTTGTTGCGGGATGGCTTTTCCACTCGTTTCCAAATCGCTTCTCCAACTCCCCGCTCAAACCACCTCTCCTCACGATCTAGAATGATAACATCCTCAATTTGGTGTGCAGATGCTGTATCAATTTGGTGTGCAGATATTTTAGCGTGAGTATATAGCGGAATCCGGTTTTGCCAGTAGAACTATGACGCCTATGCTGTCCAAGACGAGCTTTGAGGGATTGCTTTCTTCTCCCTACATATTTTTTTGTGCAGTTCGGACCCCACTTAAAACCGTAAACAAGGTTGGACTGTTTGTCTCGGGGTGGGGGACTTGTCCTTAACATGGATTCATAAACGCGCAATTTGTTTACTGGTTTAAACACGGTTGTAATGCCGAAGAGTTTATAAATGTTCTTTACTCTTCCAGAGACACCAGCACAATAGGTGATGGTTATCAGGGTTTTGTGAATGGCTTGTTCAGAATCTTCATTAAGGGTTGCCGTAAAATGGGGTAACTTTGGGCACTTTTCAAATCACTTTTTAAATCACTGCTTCCAAACAAAACCAATTATATTTCTAATTAACTCTTTTTTATAACATTAGGGTTCCCTTCTACACCTTGAAGTTTAAAAGGATTTTTTAATAATTTCATAAGGGTGCCCCAGGGGTTCAAAATAGCCTGACCAAAGTTACCCCGCATTTGGGGCAAAATTGGTCAGAGTATTACATTCCATGAAGTTTTTTGTGACATTTTACCCCTTGCAAAATTAATCAAGCACATATCCTTGCTCACAAATATCGATTTTTATTTTTTCTGGAAAAAAATGTAAAAAAATGCTAATATTTGGTCAAAAATCACGATTTTTTTTAATAAATTTCGAGGAAATTGGACATGAGCGACTATTATTTCTTCCAAATATATTTCTTAACAAATTGACACCAAATATGACTAAAAACAATATTGCTGTACGAAAATATGACCATTTAGAAAAATATATTTGACCGATCAAAGTTACCCCGCTGACCGAAGTTACCCCATTTTACGGTACTGAGGCTTTTCTCGCGTTTGTTTTGCTTTTGGCCTACTCAAAGGACCAGTCCGATTACCCGCACTGCCTTAAAGCTTCCTTCAATGTGATCTTTCTCACGAGGAACGTTGCTTTCGTCGCTTATGAGCGTTTCTGCGCGGTAATGGAGAGTGCGTGTAACTCCAAGTATGTGGACGAGTGGGTGGTGCGACCTAAACTGCAGACAACACTCGCGTTACTTGACATGATGCAGTCATGTCTACAGTAGAATTCACCACGACCTTTGCAGGACTTAAACCCCATTAAAAGCTATTAAACCAACCATGATAACACTCATTGAAAACAGCTCAACTATGTTAAATCAGATCTTCTCTGGTTAAATCCACACTACACATGTTTCTGTTTTAACTGTGCAATATTGCAATGAGCTGGTATTATAGTTTCAGTTGGGTGAACGATTATAAAGCCTTTGTTTACGAAATGAGACAATAGTATGCATATTGTTAACCAGCATTCTTGAAAATGAGAAACATAATGGTTGTAGACTTAACACGGTTTGGAAATAATTTCTTCATATTTTTGGTCATCTATCGTTTACTTATCCTTCCTAAAACACCAAAGTGCGAATATTTCCAAACACCTAAATTAGCTCAAATGTTTGTAGAGGTCACGCGTCAATGGTGAGAGTACTGTTTATTATGTATAGGAAAACGGACAGTAAAGCTAGCTTCAGACTCCGTGTATTGTACGTACAATATTGTATGCAACATATCTACGTTATTTAATCTATTGCCATTCTATTTCCAGTAATGTTTAAGTTCTAACGAATGTTTGATGACGAAAAATCGATAATATGTTACATGTAATATCTAGTAGAAATATATTATCGATTTTACGTCATCAAACATTCGTTAGAACTTAAACATTACTGGAAATAGAATGGCAATAGATTAAACAACGTAGATATGTTGCATACAATATTGTACGTACAATAAAAAGTCTGAATACTGCTTAACTGCAGTATGATTGTCATGCCCAGATTAACAACAAACGTAAGCTCACAACATCAGCAGTAGTTTACCGCACACAGATCATTACCTGCAGTTTGGGTCGCACCACCCATTCGTCCATAAACTTGACGCCCTCTCCATTTTTTTATGCCGACCATATCTAGGCATTAAGATCTGACGAAACTATTTGTTACAGGACAGGCAAGTGTAGCTGGCAATTGGACGTTACTCTGATTGGAACCGACTGTAACGAGGTCTTTTTTACCATGGATTTTTTTTTGGTCCTGCGGGGGAATTGAACCCGGGACCTCTCGCACCAAAGGCAAAGACCTTAACCAGTGTGGCACGCTGAATTACCGTGCAGAATTAGAAACAATCATAAGCGACGAAAGCAACATTCCTAGTAAGAAAGATCAAATTGAGCAGGCCAAAAGAAAAACAGACGCTAAAAAACAGACGCTAAAAAAGCTTCAGCAACCCTTAATGAAGATTCTGAACAAGCCACTCACAAAACACTGATAACCATCACCTATTGTGCGTATGTCTCTGGAAGAGTATAAAGAACATTAAAGTATTCGGCATTACAACCGCATTTAAACCGGTAAACAAATTGTGCGATAAACAGACAGACAGGGGCGTAGCCAGCCCTCTTTGCCAGGGTGGGCAAGGCTCCAAACATTTTCCCCAAGTTAATAAATAAATAGAGCGAAGCGAGCATATAATAAATAAATAGAGCGAAGCGAGCATAGCGAGTGGAGCGACCACTGGCGTGGGGTCCAGGGGTCCGCTTTAGTCCTGGTGGGGCTTTTTTCCCTTCTTGCTCCAAAATTTCCCCCCAATTTTTCCCACCCTGCCCATCCCTAGCTACGCCACATCATAAACTAGTCCATGTTAAGGACAAGCCCCCCCACCCGAGACAAACAGTCCAACCTTGTTTACGGTTATAAGTGCAGGGATCCGGACTGTACAGAAGCATATGAAGGGGACTACAAAGCAATCCTTCAAAGTTCGTCTTGGACAGCATGGACGTCATAGTTCTACTGATTTCGCTATTATACTCACGCTAAAACATCTGGACATTTTTGTAATTTTCTACTCTATAACTCTAGTATTTTAATAATAAATAATCATATCAAAGTAGTAATCAAAATGAGTAATAATCACCCCATGATGCACTCAAAATAAAGATCAATTCACTCCATTTCCTGATCGTAGCCCTACTGGCTTGTTTCGGGTGCTCTGGTTTGACTGATTGTTACAGCGCTACCACTTTACAGATCGTTTTATGTCGTGATGTGAAGTGATGGCGTTTTCAAGCTTTACCCCTATTGTTTTATCACACCTGATTGGTTTCACCCCCAGGGTTTCACCTGGTTTCCAACCTTCATCGAAATCCCAGACAAACGAGGTAAAAATAGTATATGTACATGTCACAGGGGAAGTTGCCCAAAATTGTCCGAAATGGTCAAAATTGACCAAAGTTACACAAAGTTGCCTAAACATTTTGCAAACTTACGCAAAGTTGCCCAAACTTTTCATAAAAATTTGCATACAATTGCGCAAAGTTACTCGAGGTTAATGCAAAGTTGCACAAAATTGCAAAAACATTAGCAAAGTCGATTGACAACTTAAAGCAATTTAGCACAATATTGCACAACTTTGGGCAACTTCCCCCTGTGACATAGGGCTTAATAGTCAATGATCGAAACCTAAAAAACGCCATCACTTTTCCACATTCCACGACACGATGTGTAAAATTAGTGGCGCTATAACAATCAATCAAACGGTCACCTGACACGATCCAGCAGTACTATAGGGCCACTACACGATCAAGAATATGATTGGTTCGTGAACAATGCACATACAGTCATACAATATAAGCCGCACTATTAAATTATCACTACCAGCAATTTTCTTCATGATGATTATAGTGTTCTGGTACAATGTTCTGGCTGGCTGATGTATTTACCCTTTATTGCTTATCCTGCGAAAATCACTGTTCAGCGAAGTCCATTATACACTTAATTTTACATTTACGATATATATCCTTTGCATATAAAATCCTCGCACAGAAACGGTGCTGCTTTCTCCAAACACGTAACTCATTGCGCATTTCTCCAAACACAGTCCTTGCGCACGTATCCAAGCACTTGACTCCTTGCGCAGTTCTTCCCCGAGGTCTCCAAACACCATTTTTTGGAGAACTGCGCAAGGTGTTGTTTTATAAACCAGACTCCAGCAAGTCTTTCACAGACTCAAAATCTCCTTCGTTGCTGTATTAAAATAGCACATTATTGGCTATACACACTGGTTCAAAATGTACCTCTTTTGAAGCCGACGACCAACACATGGAAAGCTTACCAACTCTCCTCATATATCTGTAAAGAGCAAACTTAGTTGCTTTCACCTCTAAACTCATCAAAAAACCATGATCTATTAATAGACCATTCTGTCACATTACAACACATCCTGTGGGTATTCTTCATATGATGTCATATTCACTTTACAATCTTGGGGATTTTCCCAATTGTGCAACTTGCATTGAACATTGTAGAGAGCAGGGGATTTTCCAACAATTCAGAATTAGAAATGATTCGATTTGTTTTTGATCACCTTGATGCATGAAAGGGATTTCCCCAAATGTCTCATGAAATAGATTTTAATTGTAAGCAAAGATAAATAATCAAATTAAATAATTACTCAGGGCACATCAAAGGTATTAGTTGTTTTAATTTAATATCAAACCCCAAATTTTTACAATGTTCGACATCAGTCTCATTTATGCTGATTTCACACCGTCCTACCGCTTGTCGCTGATTGGCGTGACGCACGCACGCGGACACAATCAAGGCTTGTCATTGGCTAATATATAGGGTACGTCATACCGCCCTTTTTAATAACTTTCATAATTAATGGACAACCTTGGTTTAATATTACCAAAGATGTTTTACTTTATGGACGTCTGTGGTTATTACAAGGAATTATACAGAGAACACAAAGACGCTGCGTAATCGCTGAACAAGTAATATTAGCCATATATCATATACAAGGTTTATTTGTTTCAGATTACGCATGAAAATGGTGTATTGATTTATCTCTATTCATGTGTAGATTATCTTCGATTATCCCTCCCATTTTGACAATATTTGCGCCCCCTTTTTTGACATGTCAAAAATTCGTTGCCTCCCCTCTTTTTTTGACTTGCCAATGTTTACCTCCTCCCCCCTTATTTTTATACAAATGCAGATTTGGGGGAATCCTTATTTCAAACCTGAAGTTGTCTAATCATGTAATGCGAGCTTAGCGAGCAAAGTTTGTTTTTGCATTTACATATTTGAACGTTTCGTAACATGTTCCTAAACCATTTTAAAAGCGCGAGCGCCTACATGTAGGCCGAATCGAAACAGTGCCCAAATCCGGGGCCCAAATCTGTTTCAACAATTGCTTGTCTTCCAGGCTTTGGCCTACCAAAAAATCTTTGCCTCCACCTTTTGATCTGCCAAACAATCTTTGCGCCCCCCTTCTATAATTCACCACCCCGAATGTACGCCTACACATAATTAGCCATATTGCACCACGTGACCCCTTTTGTAGGCTGGGAAATAAATTTCAATCTTACAAGCAAGGATCAAGGTTACAGGCTCAAAGGTTGTGTTTATCAAGCGCAAGACCGTTAGAACAATGGCAACCTTGGCAAATTAAATGACAATGACACAAATTGTTAATGTTATCTTTTCATGTTGAACAACATCAGTCGTTGACTTGATAATAAGTTCGCGATCGCCCCCCCTTACTTATTGTCGACCCCCAGGCAATACACCCACTCTGGAGGTAAAATTGCGCTGGCCTGCTCCAACGTTTAGGCGTATTTTATCGGAATGAGCGGTTTTTTCCGCGTTACTTTACTTTATTGGGATACTTTACGTTTACTTTATCGGGATAGGCCTTTAATGTGCGTTTTTTCGCTTAAAAGCGCGGGAAAAAGTGTCAAGTTACGGGGCTACTTGAAAAGCCACAGTCAAAACCAATTATCGCACCCACTATGAGTTTTCTACTGTGTAACTCACCAAAGCCTATACTTTTGAGACAGAGTGTACCCTGGGTCACATCTCTGAGGTCAAAGCTCATCGCTTTATATAGATAAGGAACTCATCTGAACAAATAAATGGGGTTATCTTTGTCACTCAAACAATAAGCTTGATAAAGATATGACAGAACGTCAAATTACCGGCTTGTCAAAAACTTTTGAGTAATATTGCAATATATCAGGTCGGACTTGGTTGCTGTTGGTGCAATGACATTTAAATCACGTCAGGTTTAGGCCTATCCGTAGGCCTATTGGTCCTTTGCACGGTCATCTCAAAAAGAGGTTCTATCCGCGAAGTGCGTGTTGGGTGGGGGTGGGGGTGTGTGGACTGGGGTGCACACGTGCCAACATTCTTGTGGGGTATCGGATACGTATCACATTCGGTACTCCTTGTGAGAAACTTTAACACTGCGGGGTATAAATCTTGTACCCCATCTTGTACCCCACAGTGTAAAAGTACCTCAACGGACCCCATATGGCATGAAAGCCTCAAAAATGGCATTTTTAGGGATATCCCATATAGGGGGTGTACGTGGGCCCGTGTGAAAATATTCAGCACCCACAAGGAAATTTCGTGTGTGCTTGCTTATGTATACCCCACAAGAATACTAGGTAAAATAATTAGGACCCCATGCACAAGGAAGTTTCCACAAGGGTGTCTGATACATACACGCACTAACACACACCAGCCCATATTCAGGTAGCCCACATGTAGTGAGTAGTGGTGTTCTCACTGGGGTGGGGGGGGGGGGGTGTCAATTATAAGCCGAACAAAGTATAGTCATTCTTAGATTCTGTGGCCGGATTCATAACGAACATTTGACTAAAGTGTAAAACATTATTCAAATAAATTGTACTCTCTCAAGTGTCCCCCTTTTCAGCGCGAAACAATAGCTATATAATAATAATAATAATTCAAGGAAATCCCGCCTATTTTTTTCAGGCGCACCACTGCAACGGCAGTGTAAATTTGATAATTCACGCGTCACTGCAACGGCAGTGTAATTTTTCGAATTTCGATTTTTACATGTATAATCTATATCACCATTTCACAAACACCTATTACCATTACTGTACACACACAACTACTACTGCCCTGGAACCAAGGGGAAGGGGTACAGATACCAGAACCGGGGGGTGATCCCCTACTCTTTCCGAATAGCTCTGACACTTTTACGTGCACAGGGATGATCGAGAGCCCTCCTGTACACGGGACCAACGGCTTTACGTGACTTCCGAACCACGGACGAATATGGCTGGCCGTAACCGCCACAACGTGGAGCTGCTACGCGTAGCTTACTTTTCGCTTCGCGGAGCTAAATTGACCAATCATGTTAGATCTTTTCATTACGCGGAGCCAGTGGATGCATCCTCGTTCCAGAGAGAAAACTCTTGCCAAAATTAATGTTTACTATGGGGATTTTAAATGAATCGATTGTAAATAAACCACGACCAGTTGTACAGGATCAATACCATTGTTTGATTATAGTCAATGTTACCTTGCATGTGTGTGGCGTGTTTGTTTGTTTGTTTGTCTACTGTGTCAGGCCAGGATCACTGACACCCACGGTACTGATACTCTCATACTATCACGGTGATCATATTGTTGAATGTTGTTGACTTTAAAATAATCATGATGCCGTCATGTCTACAATAGAACTCACCACGACCTTTGAAGGACTAAAAGCTATTAAACCAAGATAACACTCAATGAAAACAGCTCAACTATGTTACATCAGATCTTCTCTGGTTAAATACACACTGCACTTGTGTCTGTTTTACCTGTGCAATGAGCAATGAGCTGGTATTATAGTTTCAGTTGGGTGAACGATTATAAAGCGAACGCAAGGTAACAATACTGTGGGCTTTTGTTTACGAAATGAGACAATAGTCTGCTTATTGTTAACCAGCGTTCTTGAAAATGAGAAGCTTAATGACTTAACACGGTTTAGAAATAATTTCTTCATATTTTTTGGTGTTATCTGTCGTTTACATATCCTTCCTAAAACACTAAAGTACCAATATTTCCAAACACCTAAATTAGCTAAAAATTTAGGACATGTTACAAAACTATATTTTCTAGAATTTCAGAGAATACTTTAAATATTGGCCGGTTATTTTTTACACAGTGACGTCAACTAGGCAATGGCCTATACTTCTAACATACACTATTTGTAGAGGTCACGCGTCAATGGTGAGCGCACTGAGTATTGTGTATAGGAAAACGGACAGTAACTACAGTATGTATGGCCTACTACTAGTATATAAAGTAAATCCGAACTGGTTTGCAGTTTGCTGAAGGTCGAATTCCGCAAGCACCGCGCAAGTTATACAAATTAGCTCCCGGCGATACACTGCAGATCGCAGAACTGTGTGCATAGTTTACCACCAAGCTATATAGTTATGTACAATACTGTATGAGTTTCTTATGAGTGCATGTCCATCTTAATAATAAGTCAGTTCGTACTTTTCATAAACTACTTTTTGAATCAGAACTTTCGTGACCGAGGATATCTTGCAACTACGTGACGCTCGTCTGGCAAATTCTTAATGAATACATTCGCTTCACGTAATGAGTAAGTCGTACTTAATTAGTCAGTTTTACCTCCGAGTAATGAAAAACTCTAACATGATCATGATTGGTCAATTTGGCTCCACGGAGCAAAAAGTCAGCTACGCGTAGCAGTTCCACGTTGTGGCGGTTGGGGCCTACCATAGACGAAGCACATACACTACCTATATCTGCACGTGATAAGCAGTGTATGGGGGCGAGAAGAAATTCTTCAATTAAATTCTGAAATTAAATTCTGAAATTAAATTTCTGAACTGAATTGAAGGATTCCTGACCATATAGGAACTTTTTGGAAGGGAAGAGAATTTTCACCTAAGGCAAGCCCAAGGCTCGAACCCTCGTCGATCGTATCTCCCGGCCGGCAGCGCAATGCCTTAACCACTCGGCCATCTCGCCCTCGAGATAATGCCTCAAGAAAGCTATTATTATATAGGCCTATGGGTTGAGGGATTACATTCTCTCTGATAATGCTGGGTCAAAAATGATGCAACCGATGCAAGAGATTAAAAAAAAAATACTGAAGATCACACGATTTTTGCTGCATTACAGTCTCAAAACGCACGCAATATGTGGAATTACGTGCATGTAATCATAGATAGCCTTAAACTTTTGTCATCAAAAATCTGCTGACCTGTTATTGTTGTCTGTATGTTCTTTTTTTGAATCAGCAAATGGATATTATCTGCAATGAACAAATATAGTACGGTAACTGTTGTTCTTTTGACAAAGGTGCAAGTTTGCATACGACAAATTTGCTTGGACAAGGTTAATTATGAATTGGGAGATAAAATATCAGACCATACGCACATTATAGCAGTAGCGTAGCCAGTGGGGTGGCAAGGGGGGCAGAGTGCCCCCCCCCCCTGAAAAAAATGAAAGAGAAAATCTGGAGGGCAAAGGAAAAGAAAAGGGGCAACAAGTCCCCGATCATGGGCCAAAATAGTGTAAAATACAAACTTTTTACCCGCTACGCGCGCACATCGTCACAATTTAGCCTTATTTGGAAGCTCGAAGAGTACAGTCTCTTTAAAAAACTTTTTGTATTGTATGATGTAACTGCAATATTTTCTTTCATCTGTGCCCCAAAAAATTATTTTGCCCCCTCTGACCAAGAAAGCTGGCTACGCCCCTGCATTATAGTAATCATGGTATGGCATACACTGCAATTTTTTCAGAACACATCGGACGAATTCTGGATGTTCAAGAGGAAAATCTTCTGATGACGGTTCCTGGGTTCCATAAGTTATTAAAGGGCATATCTATTGCAAAAACAAGTATAACTCCATTCGAAAAATAATTATTACATTACAAGTTGATACTCGTTGCAATTTTTTATTCGTATTTCTCCTGAAAAAAGATTTGTTTGTTGGTAATTGCTTGCTCGTACGGTCCTCATGCGCGTATTTTGGGGGGGGGGGGGCTTTGGGGGCGCCAGCCCCCCGGGGTCAAAGTAGGGGGCGGCAAAAACGAAGGGGCGGCAAAAACGAAGGGGGCGGCAAAACGAATTAGCAAAGAAAAAAGGGCGCCAAAAATTGAAAAAGCATCAAATTCCTTTAAAAAAAATTTTTTTTGCTCCGCACTTTTTCAAACGACCGTGAAAAAAATTGGGTCAACCTTTTCGGGCTGTTAAGGAAGGGGCGGCAAAATTGTTTCTTCTTCAGCCCCCCGGGGTTGGGGCGGCCACGGTACGCCACTGAGTTTGGTTACGCGTAACCAAACTGGCTGTGTAGGACACTATATGTTCACGAGCAGTATACACATGAGTTCTCGGAAAGCTCTTTTGATGCCAAATGATGTATGTAAAGCGCGACCTTCATCACGAGAAATTGGGAAGGCAAAACAAAAGGTTAGTTCCCGGGCCATGGAAATTGGTTGTTTGCATAGTAAATACAATATTGATATGTCATGCTCAAATTCTGCTCGTCGGTGAAATTGATCTAAAATATTTTTTTAGTCCAAATATTTCTCATCAAGTTGATATAGGCCTACATATGAATTATTGTAATATCACAATTTACTAATTATATAATAAAGAAGCGGCCTGCTTTTATCCAAATGTGTAAAAACCATTAAAATTTGTAATAGCCTACTTGATTCAGAGTTTTTTCTGATAACAACAACAGTATACGTTCTGTGCATCGACAGTGTTGACAGTCCATTTTCTCAAAGCTTGCAATATTCATATCATGACATCACCTTAGTTTCTAGGTCAAATCTGTCTCGTTCGAAGGAACTCGCCGCTTCAACAAAAGTACACTTTTTCTTAAAAATTTAATACAAACAAGGCGCGTTCAAATTCAAAATTGTGCCCAAAAATGTCGGTTTGAATTATGTTCCAGACATTATGTTCACCCCATGCTTATAATGTTCGAGGACCTGAATATGACGAAATTGTCCTCAAAAAGTCGGTAATATCGAACCAGTGGGCAGTGGTGTACTAGCTAAACATTTGTTTGCGGAGAAAACGAAAATTTGAACAAATAGCAGTATTTTAAACTGCTATTTGTTCAAATTTTCGTTTTATTTGCAAGGACGCGTGTCTAGGTCATTATTTAGCACGACATCCTCGGGCCCTCAGAAACAATGCAACACACACGCAAAGTGGGCCACATACAAAGGTGTTCAAAAACTGATACAAACACGTGTGCAAATGTTCATTTCTTTCTATTAATTATATGCCAATAAGCCGACGCCCCTGACACACCTCCGGTCAAATTATATTATTAATCTTATATTGATCTGCATCAAGTGTGGATGACTATTTGCTATTTTGATAATATAAACAGATAAACAAAATCAGACCACAATTTTGACTGGATACACACAACTTCCAAACATTTGCACCATACCGGTTTTCAAACATTTTGGCGAGCCGGCTCTAACCACCTAATTTAAAACTCAGTGCTAGATTTCTAAATATTGTCAGCAGGCCAACTACTTAGAGAATAAACGATAGAATTTTTTATTTTGCCTATCCTCTACCGTGTGATAGATGACAGGCAGGTCCAATATTTTGAGTAGTGGATGCCGGCGCAGCCGGTATCCACTAGGATAAAAATATTGGACCTGCCTGTCGTCTATCATAGGTAGAGGATAGGCAAAATAAAAATTCCTATCGTTTATTCTCATTCTTAGTCAGTTAAATACCATTTGAATAACTGTAAACAATTTTTTAAAGCAAAAACTAAGTTACCGTCATAACTCCCCTCATTATAAAATGAACGAAACTTGTTTACAACTTTACGTATTCCGTTGCGCGTACTGCTAGCGCGTTCGCGTATTCCGCACTAGTCTACGCACCCAGCGCGATACATACGCGCACCTCTACACGCGTGTTACGGATTATCAAGACGCATGATGACGTGGGGTCGTCTACGGCCTGATAGACGGCACCCAAAATCATGCGATTGTCCAATCAGAAATGTGTCTACGAACTAGACCACTCCCACTGACTAAGAATACTAGGCATTTAGGCCCTACACTGAGACAAACGAGACACTTGACCGGATTTTCACGGGGCCGTCACGCGTGTACTACGCGCGAGTTGTCCACTGACAGCCAATCAGCACTCTCGAAGTCAAGCTGCACTGCTGCGATCACGCTCACATGTAAGGAAAAGTTAATCTTGTCAAGTGTCTTTACTCATATGATCACACCACCCTACGCCATACATCAATTCACCTAACCCTATTTCCCTAAAACGAAATTTTCAACAACCAAAAAAAAAAAAAAAAAAAAAAAACTAGTTTTGCAGAGGATGGCTTTGAACCGTGGTCATCGTTTTGCAAGGTAAGATAGGGGAACAATTTTCTTGTAAGACGATCTGGGTTTTTACAATTTACATAAAAAGTCCGCATAGAACCGTACCCCAAAGTTAATTTCAGAAAATGAAAGATCAGATTACCATAAAAACGAAACAGTAATCTTTACCGGGGTTCTATGTAATTTTCAAATTGATTTTTCGCCATCTTTTCAGTCTTCATTTTCACTCAATTCAAAAAACATTTTTGCGTAATTAATTTAAATAAAATACTCTGCCTTGATAAACCAGATCAATTGTACCACGATTGGATATCATGTACAGTTAATATTCACATTCTTTTATAAATAGGATGCTTTAGTTTTTACATAAAAAATATTTCATTGAAAACTCTCTCACTCGACTATTTCAAAAAGATAATCAGGTTTCCTTAGCTGTGCAATAAATTAGTAATAAATACATCTTTATCGTGTTTATTGTAAAAACATTTTAGAAACAAGTTAATTTTGCGTATAGGCCTACTGCTGTGAATAATCAGTGTTGTAGGTCTCGAGCCCGGCCTCGGTCTCGACCAGCTAAGCCTGGTCTTGGTCTCGGTCTTGGTCTCGGGCCTGCTGGTCTCGGTCTTGGTCTCGGTCTCGGTCCTCCTGATGGTCTTGAGGTCTCGGTCCGAGACCGGGTTCGGGACCGGCAAAATAGCACCATTTTGGTTACCTGGCAGCAATTCTGCTCAGACATTTTTCATCAATTGAATCATTCATGATTACCAAAGCCCCAATTAATATCCCCAAGCCCCAATCTAACACCAGGACCTACACATTTATTTTCAATTAGGTCCAATTAGTAATTGTTCAAAACATTGTATGAATTCATTGTAAACAAACTCTATCTCAATCTCATAAGTATATTATGTACCAAAAAGTAGCAACACAAAAGGACTCCCAAAGGTTACCAGATAATGTTAAACATGGTACAATGTACATTCTAGTAATGGTTATGAAGAGTTTTCATAATATTTTACGATAACGTTACAGATTTTTTACATTAACTTTCATGCTAGTTACAGATTTTGTTGTTCGTATTAATTGTTGAAAGTTGAAAAAAATTAACATTAACATTTGGTAGAGATCAGTTACCGGTAACAATAATACCGTAAACGTTCGCCTAATGGCGCTTTTGGATTCTTAGAAATGTGAGAGCGCCATCCTTGTAAAATCGCAACAGCATTAAGGATACGTGTATGTTAAATTGAGCAACCTGGACATATTATGCCTCAGAAAAAAATATCGTGACATGACCCAATACTTTAGGTCACTAGGTTAGTTGCTAGAGCAGCAAATGTTTTTGGGTTTCTTCAGGTATTCTTTCTCAAAGTGCCATTGGACTTAATTTGTAAATCGATTCATACGTTATACCTAACTCATTTTGGTAAATCTTTTTATAACATTGTAATTTCTTCATAATTTTTAATATTCTTCAGTTCAAAATTACACCCTTCTATTGTCTGACCCGTTAGCTCAGTCGGTAGAGGGTGCGCCTTGAATGGTGAATGGTACTTGTTCGAATCTTGATTTCTGCCCCCACTTTTATGTGAAGAAGGGTCAAGAAATGTTTTTGGATTTTGTCCCCATTTTACGAACGAATATTGTGAATTTTTTTTTAATTTGATTTTTATTTTTTTAAATTTTTTTAGATAAATAGGCACTGCGAACAAACGGCAACAAAAACCACTGACAAAATTTGCTCCACCTGTTACCTATCAATGCGTGATATATTCCTCTACAATTAACAGTTAAATGACCTTTGAAAAATAGAATGGCCTCAATGTTTCAATTTGTGTAACTACATTACTTTATTCATTTATGCATTATAAATGATCAGCTATTTTTTTTTTCTTTTTAAGGATCGAACCCAAGTAGATCAGACCATTGATCATATAACTATCAGACCACGAAGTAGTTACGTAACTCCGTGATGGTATCGGAACCAAGCACTGTTTGGATGGCGATCATTACGATCACGCTATTTTGGTATGCCTTTTGTGTACTGATTGTTTCGATCGTGGTTCATTACTTAAGCGCGTGATCCCGTTGACATAGTAACATTACGTAACTTCGATACCGGGCTTCGATACTGAATAGTTGTTGAGTGCATAATGTGGAAAGCCATTGGGGTATTGTGTGCCTTCCAATGCGCCTTATAACATGATCTTATTGTGTTGTGGAATCCTAGCCAGTATTCAATGATAGCTATAGAGGCCTTGCGTTTATCGATTGGCTCCAAACAAAGGATTTGAACCGGTTTCTTCCCCGTAATCATGGCGCAGTGCAGTCCATTCAATCAAATGTTGTCATCAACCTATTTGATGGTAGTGCATTTTGTTATGTGTGTGAGACGAACTGTCGCGGTAGATGCAATCATGCTTTTGTTGAATGCATTTGAGTAGTCCGCCATATTTACGGGATGATACGTCATATGCACAGACTCAATTCCGTTGGTCGTTGTATGATTTTGTTCGTTCACTCATTCAAATTTTATTTATATCATTTGTAGACTGAGCCTATTATAATACATCCTCCGTGGAACAGTTTCAAACAAATATAGCTAGGGATTATTGGGGCAGAGGTTATCTTTTGAATCCTCTTAGAGGGCTATCATTTTTTTTTTTTTTTTTTGGTCCCAAATTTACAAAACGTCTGCGTCAATAAAATTGCGCACTCCCTATTTCGGCAACAACAATTTTATGATCCCAAACCCCAAAATTGTATTGAAATCAGTCTTTTTGAATAAAATAACACACTTTCTGTGGTCATCGTGTGACTCCCTACATTTTGGTCATAAAATCTTTTTATGACCCCCTCCTATTATTCTTTCCAAGACTTAATGACCCCCGTATATTTGGGACCACACCCCCTTCGAATAAAATGATATACCTCTTATGACCACTGATGCATAGGAAAGGACACTCGCGCGAATTGAAAGACTTGTCGCACGCGACAGTTCGTCTCACACACATAACAAATGCCTATACAATCAAAAAGGTTCATTTACAACATTTGATTGAATGGATTGAGTTACTCTAAAATGAAACGATAAAAACAAATAATCATGAAAAAAGACACATACAATATAAAATTATAAAATTATACAATGTTAAAGATAAAATCAAGAAAATAGAGAATAAAATTTCCTCAAATCAGAAAAAAAAACATTGACAGACATCATAATCTGTCAGAAATTACTGCATGAGATTCGAACCATCAATCTTCTCCACAAGTTCTCTTTATCCTCCTCGCACGATAGTCTAATGCTCTGCTCACTGGGCCACAACGTATCAGGTGAATGATTACCGCATTATCATGAACAAGTTTGTTTGATCTTGTTCATAATTGTATGTGTCGATAGGTTTCACCCTTTAACTACACGTACCCTTAATGATCAGTGATAATAGTCGGCTTTTACAGGGATGGCGCTCTCTCATTTCCATGAACTCCTTAGCGCCATTAGGCGAACGTTTACGGTATTTAGACAATATTTTTATAATATTTTTGATAGTTATTATTTTAAAATCTTTCCCAAATCCATATTAAAGGCTAAAGTTTTTAAAGCATTATACAATTTTTTGGAAATTGTTCTCTAACGTTTCAACAGGTTGCATTTCTGAGAAATAATCTTGCAATGATACGAACGACATGAGTGCATTTATCATTAAGGTGGGACTATCAATTTTGTATCAAATTCTCCATACTTCGACATTATGGCAGGGATAACAGATAATGCTACACACAACTTAATGCACCATGACCAAAGCCGCATAACATCATAGCGCTCTTTATGAATATGAGTGCATTTATAGCTTTTGGGCGTAAATCCGGGACAATTATTTGGGGGATAAATCCCTCCCCCCAATACTTTGCCAGGGGGCATGGTCCATACAAGCATCTTCCCCAATAGACACATGTATGTAGGATTCTGACCAAATTAACCTCATATTTGGCCATTTAGCCCCAATAGTGACCATTTTTGTGTGCTTCACGCACATAATTTTTCCACTTCTGCACCATATTTCATCAGTTTAACTTCAATATGGCAAAACTTTTCGTGCGCTTCGCGCTCATTTGTTCCATAAACTGGTTGCCAAAAGGTGCTGGATTCACTATACTTTTAGAATTTGTTCCAACCCCAATCCCCCCATGTCAAAAAGAAATCTACGCCACTGCCCAATATTATCATTTCGATATTACTAATGGGTCATTTGAACCACTTTAATTATGCCTATCTCTTGTTTTGGATCAAATGTTTTGAAAAATAATTGAATTTTGTTATCCTTGTTTAAAAAGCTAGCACTAAAATGGATTATATGACCCGTCATGTACCAGTCACCGAGATAGCTATCATTTATTAATGATATTATTTTCAAGCCCGGCCTCGGTCTCGGTCTTGGTCTCGGAACTGCCGGTCTCGGTCTTGGTCTCGGTCTCGGACCTGCTGGTCTCGGTCTTGGTCTCGGTCTCGGTCTCGGACTGCCTGGTCTCGGTCTCGGTCTTGGCTAGGCCGGTCTCGACTACAACACATGATGATTTACATAAATGTTCGCACTGTCAAATTTTGTGGTTTTAATTTATCATAATAACAAGTGGTCATCAAACTATCAAAATCTGTTGTATTCAGGACTGTCAAAATGCTGTTGCATCAGGACTGTGGTCGAAGTTTGGATATTGCCCTTGTGCAAAGTACAACTTTGGTCCGCATACCTTACCCGACACAGTGTCATCGCCCCGATATCTTCATGGTAGAAATCGCCATGGTAGATTGAATCCACCGCCACGCATGGCCATTATACATATCGACCTGTTTAATAGTTCAGTCGCATAATAGGCTGAAGGACATCTGACTAAGGCTACTGACAATAGCCCCGATTAGCTCGGTGACTAACCTCGCTGTGTGTCAGTCAAGCATGGTATGCCATAGGTCATATCCTTTTAGACAACCTTCACGATTGGCCTCTACACTGCGCTATACGCTGGCGAAGTTACGTAATAATCGGATTAACTACCATAGCAATAGGTACAAACAATTTTTGATTATATCGCGCTGCACTACTACGTTCATGGGGTACCTCTGCATTGAACCATAGATGTGAAAGAAATGCTAATCACTTGCACCTGTAAGATTAGTCTCTTTGAAAAGAGCGGTATTGTATTCAATCTATTATATGATTGAAGACAGGTGATGAGTGCAACCTACTTGTAGTGCAGTGCGGTATATTCAAAATTGTTTGTACCTATTGCTATGGTAGTTAATCCGATTAATTACGTAACTTCGCCAGCGTATATAATTCAGCACATATAAATCAGAATTATTGCGGAATTATTGTCAGTTTTTGACTCAAGACGCAAGCTACTGTCTCAAAGCGCACGTTAGCGACTATCATATCTGTTCAAAATATATATTCATGTGCAAGGAACCACATCTGGTTTCTTTACAATTACGAAATCATTTACGGGAGATATTCATCATTTTCTACACCGGTATCCAAAGATTTTCTTCTCATATCAAACTCGTGCATAGCAAATTCACGTGTATCGATCCCGGGTATTTATTTTAGTATCCCTGCTGTACCAAGTAATTATTAGCCAGGCGATGTCGGTGTGCCCGAGTCACAGTATGTGAACCCGGGTATGTGAAACCAAATTTTGATATTTTCTTAAAGACTGGTATTTTTTGCAGGAATCTGTTATGATAGTTGAATTCCTTGCATCATTTCCTTTCTGAAAATGTATACATTTATGCACTTCTCATCACCTTTAGAGATACAATAAAAATAATATCTGAATTATATTACTGACTCGAGAAAGGTATGCAGACTACAGACAGTAGGGGCCGATTTCTCGAAGCTTGGCTAGTATTCAGGTTTCCTAAGCCAGCTGGCTAGTCTCTCCCAAGTGGATCTATTTTATTGATTTATCTCAGGCTATAGGTAGGGATGACCAATGAACCATCAACTTGATTAGAACACTCCCATAGACATACAGGGAGTTCAACTGTGCACTGCTTGCACAGACATTTCTAAAATATTGAGTTCATTCTTTTATTTTTCATTATTTTTCTGTAAAAATTGGGGATGTTAATGCCAATTATGTTTTTGTAACTATCCTGCAAATTACAGCAACATAACTGCCAATCACAGTAGAGGTTAAACATTTTGTTAAAACCCCAGAAGTGATATCAGACAAAAGCTATATAGGACTAATTGGGCTTAAGCCTGATGGCTTGGGAAGCCTGTCCACTAGCCATGCTTCAAGAAACCGACCCTACGTGTTCAATCGTCGACCGAAAGTGGAGAAATAGGTTAGAAATTTAAATATGAAAGTAGGATATTTTCCGGATATTTTATAGGATAGGCCCAGGGCCGGATTTACCATAGGGCCAGATGGGCCCGGGCCCAGGACCCCAAATTTTTAGAGCCCTCAAAATTGCCCTGTGCAGTGTGCATCTTCCATTTTAGCCGAAAAACAACATTTTTTGGGGCCAAATTAGGGTACAAAAATTGAAAAATTTTGCACGCTTCGCGCGCACTGTCTTATTATATAACAAAATTCAGCTTTAATTTGGGCTAAAACAGTCTAAAATTGAAATTTTGTGCAAATGTCCAAGTAGAATCTAAAAACATGGCCACTTGAGTTGACATGCCTTCCTCACGGTGCGTTTGGGGGCCTCCATTTTGGCCTGGCCCATGGCCCCCCAAAAGGTAAATCCGGCCCTGGATAAGCCTGATCTTTTATGTTCAATCCAGAATGAATTCGATAAACCTGAAAGAAAATCTGCAAGAAAGGTTCTTTCAAATCAAGGGTCAAATGTTAAAATTCGGTCTGCAAGGTGTGAGGTATTTTTGCTATATGAACATGATGAAAAATTTGTCAAAAAAGTAGGAAAATGGCAGTATTGAAAAAGTTGAAGCCGAATTGTCATTGCCATTTTTGGGCAAAAAAGTTGAAGCCCCATTGAAATACATGCAGCTAATTTATATCCTGTCAGTATAAATATAATATAAAGATTCTTGTAATTTTATGTCTTTCATACACATCTTTCGGCTGAACTATAGGATGCTATGACAATGACAAAGGTACCAAAATCATCAAAAGTCAGATTTTGGTACCACCGATCGTCCGGATAAGCAAATCACTGAATGGATACGCAGTTCTTCTATAATCTGTGATGGATTGCAGATTCATGTAAAATGTCTCATTTTGTTTTTAATACACAGCTTTCGGTTGAACTATAGCACATCTATGACCAGGCCCGTAACCATGATTTTGTGTGTAGGGCTGTATGGGGGGGGGGGGGGTGTTGATTTTGAAAAAGAGGGCTTTTTTCAGGGGGAGGCAATTCTGTGAAAAGTGGACTTTCTTCCCCAAATGTAGACCTTTTTTGACCAAAAAAGCTTTTAAAAAATCGAAAACGCTCGCAAATTCTTAAAATTTTTGCACTTTTTGTATACTTTTGCAAATTTGGGGTGGGGTCACCCCGCACCCCCCTGGCTACGAGCATGTCTATGATACTAACAAAGGTACCAAAAATAAAGGAATATCCAGGTAGGTTAGAGATAACTAAAATCAGAGCTATAGGATGATGGACAGGCCCGAGGAGATGGATTTGATGATAAAACAATGTCTAGACATTTGATGAACTTTGAATATTTATTTTCCGAGGACATTCACGCACCTGTTGGAATGCTTTGATTCTGCAAACGGTCCCGATGAGTAAAGGAAAAAGGTCTTCAATAGGCCTATGATATCATAGAACTATAGTAGGCCTATTTGAAAAGTTTCTGACAGTGACGTTATTTCTTTTTGGGTAAAATTGTAATTTGGGTTTTATGGCTGACAATGCCTTAAAAGGAGGTGTGTGTGTGTGGGGGGGGGTTAAGGGGGATATCGAGGGAATGCGCCGCCACAGCGTAAAGGTTGTGGGAAATTCGTTGGAAAATTTTGCTTAAAATAATGAAAATCCGCAGAGTTGAGAAACTTTTGAAAAAGCACCCAACCGAAAAAAAAAACCATTTCTTTAAATCAGCTTTTATGTGCAATTTGCCAATTTCCGACCTTTCCAAAAAGCTAATAAACCTCCTGTTAAATCTGTAAGAATCTCGTCCCATTCTTGAAACTACCCCCTCAATTTGGGCACGGATGAGGGAAACGAGACTGAACGGGATGACTGCGGGACGATGCGTTTTTCGTCCAATTTCGTCCTATTTGAGTCGTATAGATTGAACGTGCATCATAGAAGCCTGATTCGTCTAATGAAGCTTCAGGATAAAACTGCTTTAGAGCAAACATCGGAAGAAATAATGGGCATTATGGGATAGAGGCCGAACCGAGCTAAATAGGCCTACTTATAGCTACTTATAGCAAAATCAGAGTTAACATGTTTAAGTTATTTGCACCTCACACATAATTTGACAATCTAAATAAAAATGTGCTGGGTTGCTTATAAATTAATATTTCGTAATGATCAAAAGTAAGTAATGGGAATACAATTACATTATAGAGATAACCTTGAATGGGACCTTGACTGATAGGTACCTTGAACTTGACACAAACTTTTTTAGTTCAAAAACCATTAGAAAACATTGCTCGTTTGATTCGTGTTTTGAACAATCTCATGAAAATACGACTAAATGATTAGATCATAAAACGTTACATTAAATACAGGCCTATGTTCACGAAATACTCCCGTGCCTTATTATGAAATAGAATTTAATTAGTAGAAAATTTGCGAAAATGTAAAAAATTACGTCGCGCAAAGTTGTTCATCTGTTATAAATAGATCCAATTTTTTACTTTGTTTAATTAATATCGGAATACAATGAACTTGACACAATGGATGACAGATTTAGCTACATCTATTTATACAAGCTATGTCAAGATACTTATTTCACGTATCATATTGTGTTCCATACTACTAATCATACTAATGTAGGGCCTATAAAATGTTGTATTAAATAATTAGAGAATCCTTATTAAAATGTGATGATTACCCAGAAAGGAAGAAAGAAATAATAAACGAAGAAAGAAAGAAAGAAAGAAAGAAAGAAAGAAAGAAAGAAAGAAAGAAAAAAGAAAGAAAGAAAGAAAGAAAGAAAGAAAGAAAGAAAGAAAGAAAGAAAGAAAGAAAGAAAGAAAAATCTCGCGATCTTGAAGAGATGCTTTCTTTAATTTATGTTTCAACTCAAAGTTTAACGATTCCTGGAAACTTATACCCAGGAGTGATTTAATGACATTGAACTTATTATAAGACATGCCAACATGAACAACATTCTGCAATGGTCCTATATCATATTATTTTTTCACTTGTCAATTATCATTTAAATGTGCACAATGCACATCTGTTTATGTTTAATAACACGGTAGCCTTTTTAATAATACAAGTACAGGCTGTATCAAAACGATTGGTACCCATCAGTTTTGATGGTTATTGAAAAGCCTGCTTTTTCCAAATGCAACATAGGATCTTTCTTGAAATGGCAATAATTTTTAGTTATATGACTGTTTATGATATTAATAAATCAACAAAATATGTGGATCCTACGTTGCATTTTGATGTGGCAGTTATGTCCATATATCGGTACCAATCATTTTGATACACCCTGTATATCTTCAGACATAATGTTCCAATGCTTCTCTCTGTATGCCTCCACTTCCAAGAAATTCAGGGCAGTTATCAAACTTATCATGGTTATGCCTAATTACGTATTTTGTGTTGATCTTCCTTGTCTTTTCTGATTAGTTGTCAGATGAGAGAGTTGGGCGAACTCATGTTTGCGGCTTTCTTGATTTTCGATGCATTAAGGGGTCTCATATCTACCTTAGCCCATGTTGAAAATAAATGCTAAAAGGAAAAGTCAGACACAATATAGCTGATTGATTGTTTTAGACAACAATTTTCTGCGTGGGTTTAACTTAAATACTATCAGCGAGTTTCACGATGTTACTCTTCGATTCGCCCCCTAGGCCTATCGGTTTAACATCATGCACTAGTGTACTCAGTTCGACTCATAATAAGAATCATTTTTCACAATGACATGGTCAAGTTTGTGTCTCATGGTCGGCAATTCTAATATAGTAATTAATCAATCAATGAATCAAATCAGTCAATCAATCAAGCTATCAATCAATCGATCACACAAACAAGCAATCAAATTAATAAGCAAACAGGAGACAATTTTATCAAAACGGTTACAGCACATCACATCGAAGCCCACATTGGGCGCCCATTCATTTTTTAAAGGACTTTTTATTTTATACGTATGTTTTGAACATACATATTTTTACTAACAGGATGTATCCTTCTCAGCTCCGGACCTCGAGGAATACCAGGAAACCTTTTCATTTCAATAGAATTTTGGCCACTGACCAAGGCAAGTGTAAACCCTGGAAGAAAATCCCTGAGTACTTCATAATGTTTTGCCACGAAATTAGCAAAAAAGGTCTTTGACTTCTTCAATTCCGGGTCAGTAAATTTACTTCACAAAATATTTTACTTAAGGGATCTGGAATGAGCGTTTTGTGCGTTTCGACATTATTTTTTGTGGGACATGACTCACATGAGAGCACATCAGACATATCAAATTGCATTCTGAATACGAAGAATGTCTTTCTGATATAAAATAATTTTCATTTTTTGAAATTCCCGATATAATACGAATTTTATGACAAATTATTAAAATTTGATATTTTTCACAGTTTTGATATATAACAGTCCTCGAAGTTAATTTTATAAATCTAATGACATTGTTCTTAAAGTGCAGCTGGGAGGAAAAGCCGACGATCAATTGAAAATTTTGACATTTCATGTTGAAGATATGGATTTTGAAGACCTAATTTTTTTGGGTGTTTTGGGAAAAAATCCATATCTTCAATACAAAAGGTCAACATTTTTAATTGATCGTCGGCTTTTCATCCCACCTACATACACTTTAAGCATAAATCATCAGATTTATAAAGTTTACTTCGAGTACTGTTAAATATCAAAAATATCAATTTTAATCATTTGCCATAAAATGTGTATTACATTGCGAATTTCAAAAATCAAAATTATTTGATGTCAGAAGGACATTCTTAATCTTCGTATTCAGAATGCAATTCGATATGTCTGATGTGCTCTAATGTCCCACAATAAATACTGTCCAAACGTTCATACCCCATCCCTTAAGTTTTTGCTGAACCATGAAATGGTATCAGCATATTACTTACTATCAGCATAATTATTACTTGCTTTCTTGCTTGCTTGCTTGCTTGCTTTGCTTTGCTTTGCTTTACTTTACTTTACTTTACTTTACTTTACTTTACTTTACTTTACTTTACTTTACTTTACTTTACTTTACTTTACTTTACTTCACTTCACTTCACTTCACTTCACTTCACTCTACTCTACTCTACTCTACTCTACTTTACTTTACTTTACTACTCTACTCTACTCTACTCTACTCTACTCTACTCTACTCTACTCTACTCTACTCTACTCTACTCTACTCTACTCTACTCTACTCTACTCTACTCTACTCTACTTACTTTACTTTACTTTACTATATTTTACTTTACTTTACTTACCTTTACTTTACTTTACTTTACTTTACTTTACTTTACTTTACTTTACTTTACTTTACTTTACTTTACTTTACTTTACTTTACTTTTTACTTTACTTTACTTTACTTCCGAGGGTGACACTCCTCATAAGACCCGAGTCAATGTTCCTTTAAATGACCCGTCTCATATTTTGTGCCTTTTCTAAATAATATCGAAAACATTAAATAGTGTGATCCCCGTATGGTTTTACATGAAAGAGAAAAGTCCGAAACGTGTAACAGTGGTATACTTTAATAATACTGCCGAAGTCCCATGGTTCAGCTATGGCGCGGTAACCGCTCTAGTAAATTGAATTAAGTGAAAACGTTGTTTCCCTGTATGATACAGTCTTAAATGTATATTATATTTATAATCATAAAATAATTACAGCAGCAATAAGTACTCCGAATGTACATACGAAGTATGCATTTATATGTTCGGCTTTATTTCATCATTATTATTATTATTTTAATTCAAATTAAAAGAATAGAACAAATAGCTTAAAATGTTCACGGGAAACCTGGCCTAAGCAATTTATTGTTTGCAGTGTCCAAGGCATTACCGAGAAATGGAATCAAATCGCGGATGAAGTAATTGAAAGATTGGCTCCTTACCAAGTAGCTTTTCTTAAAAGGTCTTTAGCCCCAGTGAGGTGGTCCCCTTGAAAGTTATGGGGTTTGTTTACATCTGCGGGCCATAATCATTCTTACATTTGTTAGGTGCAAATACATTATAGATTCGATATTTTGTTTGAAAACTGTCATACGAATAATGTCATGAAGACAAAATATGGGGAAATTTCAAGAAAAGAAACTATCGTGTAACATTAAATCATGAATAAATAAACAGTGATAAATGCAAGTTGTAATTATGCCCAATTTATAATGTTGTTTGGAAATTTATATGCATAAATTTTATTTTTAACATCACAATAAATTACATCTTAATATGCTTACATAGCAAATAAAATATAATAGTACTAGGAAATGTGCACTTGTATGTGTAATTGAGTAACTAACTCAACACATTATGTAATTCTATTGGCTCAACAACAGTAAAGCATGCCTGGAAAGTATGACGCTGTCAACAATTTCCACGCAGAGAAGCATGAGTAATAGGGAGCCACGTGCCTGGGCTTATATAATGAACACAGGTTATGTTTTGATTTTAGCTGATACCAATACTGTTTCTGTTGGCCTACTCATGCTCGAAACTCGCCTTGCCATAGATACGGAGGGTCATTGTATGCCATAGTGCTGAATAATGATACGTCGCGTAGCTATTATGAGAAGTTTACGACGGCAGGAGGCGTGACATACAATCGTCATCACCAAATTACCCTACGGCCGTAGTGATATATGGAAACACGCTTTAATATGCCCTACTCTCAGTCCAATAGTCTCTCACTAATTGTATGAGCAACTTTTCCATCCTGGAAATTTGAGGCCGAAAAGTAAAAGTTTGCTCTATTTATTAATTTTTCTTCTCGTGCAATTTTCTTATTCAGAGAAGTGTATTTTTTGTAAAAAGCAACAAAAATTGTTGGTGCATTATTGTGTAACACTTTAATCAGGGCCGGATTTACCTTTTTTGGGCCCTGGGCCAGGCCAAAATTTGGAGACCCCCAACGCACCGTGAGGAAGGCATGTGCCCTCAAGTGGCCAGGTTTTTAGATTTGACTAGGACATTTCAAATTTAGACTACTTTAGCCCAAATTGAAGCTGAATTTTGGTACATAATTTTCGTACCCTATTTCGGCCCAAAGCATAGTGTTTTCGGCTAAAATGGAAAATGCGCACTGCACAGGGCAATTTTGGGGGCCACAGCCACTAAATACTAATATTCTTGACACTTTGATGATATTAAGGCAACACGACGTTTTATATAATTTATTAATTTATTCTTCAATGTGATCCTGTCGAGTTTTGGTTTTCCCCAATGTCAATGTTTTTATCAAAAATGATACAAAGATACTTCAGAACACCAGGTACCAAAGTTGTTGATCCCTATTATGTTGGTTGCTATTCTTGTTATTCAAGGTCCGATAACTTTTGTATCCAGCAGGCTATACATGCTAAAGGGCATCTGGGGCATTAGCATACAATCAACTCTAACTATTGGTATCAATAATAGAAAACTTATTCCAATTGAAGTTCTGTTTAGAGCACTTACTCCCACTGGCAATGATGAGGCTGTTGGCAGAACAAGTATTATAGCACTGTCGCAAGTTCATGCAAACCATAACAAACAGAGTGTTTACATGGTGAAGGAGGAGGCTAGGGGCACTGCCCATCATGGCCCCATACCTTTAGTATTATGTATAAAGTGAGCCCCCCCCCAAAAAAAAAAGGTTATGTGCCCATTTGTATTCAATTTTACGTAAACATTGATTGACAGATGAAAGTCCTTTTATTTTTGTGATCAATAACTATAAGTATCCGTATCTCAAAATGATCAATATTCAAATAAAATAGACCTCTCTCAAAAATATCTTTACACTATTTCTGCAATTAAGCAAATGTATGATATGTGCAAGCGTTCGTCCTAGGTTCACTAGTCCTAAGGCTGCGTTCACATAGAAGTATACTATTCGGGTATACGGTGCACGTTTTACAGGTGCACGCGTATATAGTTCAATCGAGCAAGGCAATTTCATAGTACCGGGTCACATAAGGCTACGATCGCATAGAAGTATACTATTCGGGTATACGATGCACGTTTTGCAGGTGCACGCGTATAGATTAAATCGAGAAAGTTAATTTCATAGTACCGGGTCACATAAGAGCTATTCGAAAAGGCCATATACCTGCGTATAGTATAGTATAGTATAGTGGGAATCGCGCGTGTTCGATTTTAGTGCAGCGTACCGTCCAAATTTTAAAAACCTAAACCATATGTGGGCAAATTCATTTTTTTAATAGATGCACTATCTAATTCTGCACATTATGACACCTCATTGAATGCAATGTGACCTCAAGAAGTAAAGTTACAAGCATTTGATAAGACGAAGAAAATGGGTAAACTGACATACTCGCTATTCGCTATACGAAATACGCTCATTCGATCAGGCTGAGTTCACATAGTATACTCCTATATGAACTCAGCCTGATCGAATGAGCGTATTTCGTATAGCGAATACCGTATACCGTATACTTCTATGTGAACTCATACGCTTGTCCTCTGACGCTTGTCCGAAAATAGGTAATCCGAACAAAAAGTGTCTCGCTAGTCCGAAAGTTAGGGCAGGTGTTAGGGTTAGGGTAAGGGTACAGATCAGCCTAAAATAATTTTAGGATCTCTGGTTAGGTAATGTTTAGGGTTATATTCCCGGATCAAAAATGTCCTTATTTTTTTTATCTAGTAACTACTAATTATTGCATAATGTCAACAATATCCCAAGTCGGTAACAACCGTATATTTAATTTATTTAATTTGTATTTATAACTCTTGTAATTTGCCGACAATCTATGGTTTTGCCGACAACAATCACTTTTTGCCGACAAAATTAAGAAGGGGGGGGGGGGTCTCACCTCCATACCCCTAACGACGGCCCTGATTACTATTTTGTATTATATCAAATCAAAGCTGGTACTCATATTTTGTTGATCCGTACTGATTTTATACAGAAAATGTCTCCCGTTTTACTGTACTAGCTCGGGGTATAAACGATATCCTGTTTTGGGGTATTGCATTTTAAAATAATTAGATATAAAACGCACTCCATGGAAATAAAAAAGGGTATAGTTAAGTCAAAAACCTCAATTTGGTGACCACTCTCTGGCTATAGTAAGGTTTGACGATTGATTCGACTTCTATGGACCATTTAGAAATAAAATAGCCTCCATGCCCCTCGCGAAAATCCCGGCATTTTTCGCTAGAGGCCAAAATCCAAAATGGCCGCCGCCACCATTTTGAAAATTTAAGTTTTGAACCAGAGCACCTATAATCATGCTCAAAGACACTTTTTCGGATATGTCGAGTACAAGGATTCCAATTCTGACATTAGTTTGACATTACGGCATCATTTTCACACAGAAATCCAAGATGGTAGCCGGCACCATCTTGAAAAAGTTTTGAACCAGAGGACCTAAAATCGTGTACAAAGACACTTTTTTGCATTAGTCGACCAAAAGGATTGCGAATCTGACATTACTTTGACATTACGACCTCATTTTCACCCAGAAATCCAAGATGGCGGCCGCCGGCGCCATCTTGAAAAAATAAGTTTTGAACCAGAGTACCTAAAATCGTGTACAAAGACACTTTTTCGGGTAAGTCGACCCCAAGAAATCCGAATCTGACATTAATTTGACGTTATAACATAATTTTTGTCCAGAAATCCAAGATGGCCCCCATTTAGTAGAGCGTAGGCCTAAATGTAATTTTTGAATGGGAGCACCTAGGATCATGAATTAACTCCCTTTTTTTTGGCTAATTATAAAATAGTAATGGATATGGAAGCATATGTGTGTCATTTCAGCTTTATCTGGGGTTTACGTCCCTTATCTGGGGTTTAGATTGCTCTATCTGCGGTTTGCGTCCCTTATCTGCGGTTTACGTCCCTTATCTGCGGTTTACATCGCTTATCTATGGATAAGGCACCTTATTTGGGGTTTAGATGCCTTATCTGGGGTTTACGCTCCTTATCTGATGGAAGGCGCCTTATCTTGGGGTTAGACTGCCTTATCTGGGCTTACGTCTCTTAACTGGGGTTAAGGCGCCTTAACTGGGGTTTAGATGCCTAATCTGGGGTTTCGACTGTGTTATCCTAGGTTTACGTCCCTCATCTGAAGGCGCCTTATCTGGGGTTAAGGCGCCTTATCTGGGGTTTAGACTGCCAGGTCTGGGGTTTACTTCAAATCTTAGGTTTATGTTCCTTATTTAGGGTTAAGGCGCCTTATTTGGGATTGGGACTGCTTTATCTGAGGTGTACGTCCCTTATCTGGGGTTACGGCGCCTTATCTGGGGTTTAGACTGCCATATCTGAGTTTACATCTCTTATCTGGGGTTAAGGCGCCTTATCTTGGATTTAGATGCCTTATCTGAGGTTTACGACCCTTATCTGGGGTTAACGACCCTTATCTAGAGTTAAGGCACCTTATGTGGGGTTAGGTGCCTTATCTGGGGTTTATTTTCCTTATTTGGGGTTTGGACTGCGTTATCGGGGGTCTACGTCCCTTATCTGGGGTTATGGCGCATTATCTGGGGTTTAGATGCCTTATATCTGTTTAGACTGCAATATGCTAAGGTTAAGGCATCTTAGCCACAGGTAAGGAACGTAAACCCAAGATAAGGCCGTCTAAACTACAGATAAGGCGCCTTATCCCTAGATAAGGGATGTAAACCCAAGATAAGGCAGTTTAAACCCCATGTAAGGGACATGAACCCCAGATAAGGCGGAAATGACACACTTATGCTTCTGCTCTCATTCAAAAATCACATTTACGCTCTACCAAATTGGGGCCATCTTGGATTTCTGGGCAAAAATTATGTTATAACGTCAAATTAATGTCAGATTCGGATTTCTTGGGGTCGACTTACCGGAAAAAGTGGCTTTGTACACGATTTTAGGTACTCTGGTTCAAAACTTATTTTTTTCAAGATGGCGCCGGCGGCCACCATCTTTGATTTCTGGGTAAAAATGAGGTCGTAATGTCAAAGTAATGTCAAATTTGAAAAACTTGTGGTCGACTTATCCAAAAAAAAGTGTCTTTGTACACGATTTTAGGTCCTGGTTCAAAACTAAATTTTTCAACATTGGATTTATGGGTGAAAATGATGCCGTAATGTCAAACTAATGTCAGAATCGGAATCCTTGTACTCGACATATCCGAAAAAGTGTCCTTGTGCATGATTATAGGTGCTCTGGTTCAAAACTTAGATTTTCAAAATGGTGGCGGCGGCCATTTTGGATTTTGGCCTCTAGCGAAAAATGCCGGGATTTTCGCGAGGGACATGGGGGCTATTTTATTTCTAAATGGTCCATAGAAGTCGAATCAATCGTCAAACCTTATAGCCAGAGAGTGGTCACCAAATTGAGGTTTTTGACTTAACTATAGTACTCCGTTGGCAGAATAACTGTACTTGAACATGTTGGGTAACTATACCTTTTAAGATTGGGAAATGCATAACATCTAACAATTGGTGTCATGTGCAATATTCCTAACAAAAGAAACTTGTTGATCAATTCAGTGCATGCAAAACACGGTGAAAAGTGAAGGTTTTTGTTGGAAGTGTTCCAATCCAAACCTGAAGCTGAACTTTGTAAGTCAGAGATCCGTAAAATGATTTCCTATATATGCAAACCTGGGTCAATGCCTTGTTTATGGCAATTTTTAGTCCTACGAAAGTCACATAGAGTTTAAACTTATTTGTTACATTAATATAAAGGTGTAAATCACTAAAACAAGCAACATGTCGCTTTTGTATCAGATGTACGGGCTCCAATTTTCTAGGGAAAAAAGGAAAATATTGTAAGAGTGAAGAAAAACACGCTCGTGATAAAAATCATCATCGATGATGATGATGATGATGATGATGATGATGATGATGATGATGATGATGATGATGATGATGATGATGATGATGATGATGATGATGATGATGATGATGATGATGATGATGATGATGATGATGGTGGTGGTGATGATGATGACCATGATGACCATGATCATGTTTACATTTAATTTTATTACTTTGTTCCCGGGACTTTGTTGAGCTATTAGTATCACTTGTATGTTGATGATTGATGAAAATAAAATATGAATGAATGAATGAATGAATGAATCATGCATGATCACGAAGGGTGATAAGTGGGTACCGTAGCAAAGATCGGTGAGGGGGATAATTACGTCCAACCAATCCAAAAATTGATTATTTAATTGTTCTTGATATAATTATAAAGACCAATTTTGGTTACGCCCAATATTCCAAAAAAGGCGTTTGAATTCGTGGAATTAAGAGTAGGTTTCTGAATACCCTTATCATACTTATCTGGTTTGAGACTTAGAATCGATGGTCAAGAATTGATGGTCATCCAAGATGATAATCACCTTGTTCATCAACTGTCATTTTAAACACATATTATTCATTATCGAATTAGATCCTAGGAAGTAATCAATAGTGGATGTTTGTGATGGACGTCTAGTCCAAGTAATTCCAAACACATTACAATTGATAAGTCTGAATCAAAATGAAAAGTCTGTTCCCCATAATCCCATTACTATTTCTTAAGCGCGCTTCAGACTCCGTATTGTACGTACAATATTGTATGTACAATACTTTTCGTGACGTCAAAAAGTATTACACGTGCAATAAATAGTATGTACCGGGAAAATATATATTTTGCTACAAGGTTGCTTAATTGATACGGAGTTGCCAAATTTCTAAGAGTTCTAAATTTAGTGAGTGCACGGAATGATGAACATCTTTTAATGTCTTCTTGTATTCAACCATGGTAGGTATATATCAAAATACCTACCATGATTCAACTGTACTTGAATTATTATATAATCAATGGGCACCTTTTTAAAGTTAATAATACGTCGTATTAATACTAATATTAATAATATTAAAATTGTAATAATAATATAAATGGCACATTCAGATCTTATTTATTTATTTATAGATTTATCTATTTAGGCCTATTTATTTATTTATTTATTTATTTATTTATTTATTTATTTATTTATTTATTTATTTATTTATTTATTTATTTATTTATTTATTTATTTATTTATTTATTTATTTATTTATTTATTTATTTATTGATTGATTGATTGATTGATTGATTGATAACTGATTGATTAATTGATTTAGAGATTCATTTATACTGATATTTAGTCATATATTGATTTAGAAAGTTTAAAAGTATTATTTGTAGGCCTTCTGTATTTATTCTGGTTCTGATTTTATTGATACTGATATTTTTGTTAATTTTTAAAGTTTTGGCATAGCATTCGTTACATTATAACACGCTGTGTTATGAATTTGCAACACCTTTTTACATATTGATATCGTTGAGGCATGTTATGATAGGCCTACTTATGATCATCACAATACATCCATAAACGTGTTAATGCAGTAACCGTAGCGTTAGGGGCACGGAAGCCCCCCCATTGATCTGAAATATTAGAAAATCCCATAGGAAAACTGCCGAAAACGGCTTGTGCCCTCCCCCTCATCAGAACCGGATGCAACGCCTTCTATACTTTTTCATTCATTAATTATAGGCGTATTAATAGTAATGCGTTGAGTTGTTAAAAAGTAAAATCCGCCTTTTTTTTCTTTCTTTTTGAAATGGCATACGGTACTTGTTACAAAAACAAATCAGCATGGAAAACATTTTTTTTCGTCAGAGGCAGATATTTGGCCTATTCAGTGTCATAAAGCTACACAATAGACGATCTTTTAAAATCATTTTAAAATATTTTTTTATTTATTTTTCAACCTTATTGTTTGTATTTGTAATGTTCACACAATCTGAACATGTGCTTGTAGGACAACGATTTTGAATTAAACATGTTAATTGTGATATTTTAATTCCCTAGAACACCACAGTTAAGCGTCCAAAATTGTAAGTGGGTTTTCTTTTATTTAACCTCATTATTTCGCTAAAATTACTCGAAAACCCTCCTAAGAGTTGTTGTTACTAATAAACATTTCATAATTTTGGGCAAAGGATAGCCAAATAGTTGACCGAAATCGTATATTTGCACCAATATTTGACTGAAATCGTATATTAACATTACCGCCCCTTCGTGGCTTTATTGCAAGCCAAAGTGTGAAACGAGATTACTTGAAATATATAGTTCAGTGTTGAAAGAGTTTCAACCCTACGAATATATTTCTGAAATATGTCTCTCTGATTGGTTGATGGTCAAGAGGATTACGGCATCCTCAAAGCCTCTTGCTGTAATTCTCTAATCGATATCTATTATAGGACTGATCTTCTGAAATCCATACAACCGTGTCAAATGAAATAGTCTCGAATCATAATTTGTGCACGATACAACGTTGATACGTCAGATTTCGGAATTTTATTAAAAATAGGCATAAATCACAGGTTGAATGCTGGCAAAAGTAGATAAAATAACTATGGGTCGAATTTACATTAATCAGTGTCCTGGCGCCAGGATAACATTTAGGACTCCTTCGAATTCTAAAACAATACTTCGCCAAATGTCCTTGCTTTCATTTTCTCATTTAATTTGTTTTAATTTTAATTAATTTCTTTATCCACTGGCTCTCTGGTAAATCCGGTATTGCCAAATATTTCTTGTCCATTACCCGTGTTAATCTATTTATTTATTAAAATGAACCATCTATTAAATTCCTATAATACAATGTATAGGCCTAGTGTATTTGATAACAAATTTGTCTTTATTTTTGATTGGAATTTGGGTTCCATTACACGATTTCATAATAAGATATGTTTGGGCATGGCGGAATTAGTACGGTATATGATTAAAAATAGACATACTCTTAGGCCCCTTTTTTTAATGTTTGTAGGCCTACATTATTGATATCAATATTTATGTACAAAATGCAAAAGAATGTATATATATTTGATTGTTTTGTAAACATTAAATTTGATGTTTACTCATAATTATGTCTGGAAAGTCAGGGAAAAACTAAGGAGTATTGGTATTTAGTTTCCTGGGAAAGTGGATCAGATGAGCAGTGAGTAAAAACATTTGCCCTAAATCTTTATTTGATTTTTATTGTTTTATGAATTTATTAGGCTACTGGTAAAGTGCAGAAAGAACCTCCAAACGCACTTTAGGATTTTTCATCAGCAGCAGTAGAAATTTCTCTTGCATATAGATTTTCTGGTGACCTCGCTTGGATTTAGCAAACAATGAACCGTCAGGATTATAGCGCGTTATTTAATCTGATTCAACTCGTCGTGGCACGTATATTTATTGCACGTGTAATACTTTTTGACGTCACGAAAAGTATTGTACATACAATATTGTACGTACAATACGGAGTCTGAAGCTAGCCTTACAGTATCACCAAAAGGAATTTTAACACCAATTCTATCATTCATGTATAGACAGTAACAATATCTAATTTTATGGTCTTCTGTGAAGAGGCACTTCAATATTTTATTATCCATATGAATAATATTGAATCATAAATATTTCAATAGGCCTATAATTTTGACGCAAATCCAATAAATCGAAGAAAATCCCTTTTCAAGTTGAAATCCAATGTCCATATAAATCGAATTGTTAATCCAATTTGTATCAACAACAATGCAATGTTCAAATTTTCTTGACAGATGAACTGTTGTAAGTGTATCTCTTGGTATAATATTATTATGTTGTAAAGATCTCACTGTTTTTATTTAATAAAAGATTTATCGTTGTATTTTGGGTTGTGGTTGCACCAAAAGTCATGATGATACTGTATTTTATTTTCGGTATCAACCAACATAAATCATGTTTATGAGCTTTTATGTCCCTGACACAAATTATTCAAAACAATCAGAGGATTCGCCGGATGTGATGGTAAATAAATAACCAGTTTGTTTTGCTGATCAGCCTACTTTCCCGGGCCACTTTCGAACTTTCGGTTCCCAATTCAGATTTTCCGATAAAAAAATCTTCTTTGGTTTCTTGCAACAGGTAAATGCACAAAAGATTAGGTAAAAATTGTACACGTACGTATACATTGTACAGATATTCTCGTGCAGTCATTTTACGAGTGAGTTTAATACAAGCCACACAACTTTTTCGCACATGCAAAGCAAATTGAAATTAGGGGTGAAGTTTATTCCCTAGCACAGCCAGGTTTTCATCCGTAGAAACTTTTCTAGCGCCATCCACAGTGATTGACGTTTTTGCATTTTCCCCATTATCCAATCACATGAATTCTTCTTGACTATGCAAATAATGGTTGGACCCTAGATGGATTTAAGCCCCTCCCACTGGTATAAAAACATGTTATGGTCACTTAGTTAAGTCAGATCTTAGGTAAAATATCATTGATGAGCATAGGCCATGGATCTCAGGATATTAATATTATCAGCCCTTGTGGCTGCTGCTTCGGCAGGTAAGAAACAATTACATCTTTTATAATTATCTAAAAATAATTAATAAAATATTATGAAGGTTGCATGCTTTTATATTTTTAACAGGCTATTTTTTACATGTTTCATTGTTTGTGTATAGGTTGAGAGGAAAAAACAAAACTATAAACATCTGAAAGAAAATATCTCGACATAAGTGTAGTGCATCATTCAGCTCATGAACTAGTAAATAACCAGTTAAATTATGTATATGCAGATGTGTGTTTCACTCGATTGCTTTATACGCTTTAGTTTTAGATCTACTCTCATGTGATCGTGATAATGTTAACCAAACAAGCAGTTCAAAAGTACGTTTTGTAGTTGCCGAAATTCGAAATATAGGGTGCCACTGTTCATTTGGAATGAGAACTGTATACTTTTAACTATATTAGTGTAACATATTGAGAGGAAAATTAAGTTTTTTCGGGAATTTTCAGCAAATTTCTTTGTTCTGTTCTATGTGCGCATCTCTGTATGAATCGCGTTGTGTTTACCTGATCAGCTGGTTCCCAGCTGGTGAACAGCTGATCGGATAAACACAGCGCTGATGTGCGTGACTTTGCGGTGAAGGATGACGCATTACGAATACTTGGTATCCTTGTTGTTTTGAAATATGATTCCTGACAGCACTGGCAATTATGACCAGTTTTTTTTGTTTGGATGACTTGTTTCACCTTGGCCTTCAAAGTGAAAAGAACCAGGTCTATATGAAAGGACGGTAAACTTGTGGCTTGTTGTTAAAAAATACGCACAGGATTTAATTCGGGGTAGTGTGCTTTAAAAATTAAAAGTAAAAAATGCCCTGATATAAGTAAAAAGTAAATATTTGAGCATAGACATTATTTAGTTAGTGCTGAGTGAATTAGTAAGAGTATAATATAGTTTGTTTGTTTGTGAGTATATAGTTTGTTTGTGAATAAGTGAATACCAAGTAAGTGAATTGTTAAGTGTAGCTTATTTAGTAAAATAGTTAATTAACGTGCATAAATTTATATAGTGAATGCCTCGGTGCTTGGAATTACTTTAAATGTACAAATAGGCCCATATGTAAACTTTTACTTTAAGTGGGTCATATGTATACATTGCCATTCTAGCCTTTCTTGGAACTGAATTAAATCTTGGCTTACCCTTGCTCTACATTCTTTTAATGCGTGCAGACTATTGTTATTTCACTCCGGAAAATTGATTTCAATTCGATTCAAATTCAATTATTTCTACACCCGGAGTCTTGCTATTCAATTCCAATTCAATCCACGTTGCTTTAGAATTAATTCAATTCGATTCCAATTCAATTTTTCATTTTCAAAATCATTTCATTTCAATTCCAATCCAATGCAGTGAAATTAACAGCAAATCAATTTCAATTCAATTCTAAGCATTCATTTCAATTCCAATTCAATTCCAATTCCAATACAGTTGCAGTTTGTGTTAATTGACTAAAGGCACACTGCAAAAAGTGTGTCTAGAGATTAAACACTTTTTTGTCCTCGATTTGTAAATCACGTAACATCTAAACACAAATGTCAAACTTCAAAACATCAAGTGTTTAATATCTTAACACAAGGCATCAAATTACAAAAACTTTGTGCATTTAGACATGTTTACAAATTGAGGACAAGCATTTGTCTAGAATGGTGTTTAATATCTAGACACTGTTTTTGTAGTGCATGTTTTAAATTTGACTACCAATTTTATAACACTTGAGTCAGCAACACAAAGTCAAAATCAAGTACACTACTTTTTTAGTACTTGTCACAAAAGCATTTCAACAGATGACACTTTCTTGTTATGTTAACTCACTTTTCATATTCAAACAATGCGAGTGATTCTTGACCTCTGGGTCCTATTTTATGAAACTTTGGAACTTCTTAGTTCTTTGGTGAATGACTTCCTAAATATCTTAATATTTGTTTTAACTGCTTGTCCACCATGCACATTATTTTCTAAACTTTTGCGGTTAAAGATGTCAAAAATCAAGGGTTTGATACTATTAGATAGCTCCTACTTGTCTCCTGCTCCTCCTAAGATTTTACATCCAAAATCCATGCACTTTTGAAAAAGTGTGAAAAAAGCTGTCAAAGATATAAGCATTTTCTTTCATGGTTTTCTCACAATTTGTTCAAATGTACATTGACTTTTGAGCATAAAAAAAGGAGCTTGAGAAAAATTGGGGCTTTATGATTGGTGCCAAAAGTTTGAGATCTTCGGCAATTGGGGGAATCTTATACTCACATTATCGATCATATCAAGCAATAAAAAACATTGGAAATGTTAAGAATCAATTTGCATCATATTAGAAGATCTTAGTGTCTTTATGAACATAGAACCTATAATTTTTTCCACATGACAAGAGAGACAGTAGATATTCTTCTAAAGAAAGATTAAGAAGAACTCCAAAAAAGTCTCAAAAAGTTTAACTAGACCTGTGTATGAAAAATGATATCATATATTTTATATACTTTTAATTTTCTTCAATGTGTATTTTATGCTATCATTTTTAAATGAAAGCTTTCCAGAATACTTAGTTGCAATATGTTTTGTAACACTTTATGTTTAGTACCAGTTTATAGTGACCACGGTTTCTTTTTATTTATCATGTTAGGGAAAACAGTTTGTTTAAATGGAGCAGAACTTCACGTTCTATGTGATCTATTGATGCTAAATTTGTAATGTGTGTCTCTTGTGTGAATAGACCTGGAAGTGCATCAGAATTCAGAACAGGGGAATGGCACTTTTTACAGGTGGAATGATCTGGAATCACAGACATCTGCTTGTGAATTGAAATGCTGAATTGAAATCAAAGCTGAATTTCATTTCAATTCCACTTCATTCTTCATCACTCAACATGATTTCAATTCCAATCCAATTCAATTCTTCATTGCTCACGATGATTTCAATTCCAATCCAATTCAATTCATGCCCAAGCCCACTCATTTCGATTCCAATTCAATTCCAATGCATTGAAATGAAAATCGCCCAAAATTCATTTCAATTCAATTCGATTTCAATGCATTGAATTAACATTAGTGCAGACGTATTGAATATAACAGTGCGTGAGCAAAATAATGGGGCCAAGCAATGGGGGAGTTTTGAAACTAGATTTTCTCACCATTTAAGTTGGACTCAACCCAATAAAGCAACATAACAAAACGCGATATTTGGCAAGGAGTTAAAGGGCTCAGGGTTGAATTACATGTTACACTTCATGAAGATAACATTCATATGATGGCTTGCGATCAACAATAGCACATTGCACTTTACATGAGCTACAATTATTCTTTTCTAAGTAAAATGTTAAATAGAACAATTCAATATTATTTGAAAGCTTAAGTGAAATTTCTCTTGACTAATATTATACTAATGATTTTTTTTCAAGTAGGTTTACATCAATAACGAATAACATATTATGTATAAGGAAAGGATAATAAGATATTTTATATAATAGCGATCTCTACCTTATAATGTTAATTTCAATAGTTTATTTCGCAACAAAAAATATTTAGTGGTCCTATTTATTTTATTCTATTCTTGGATTTGGACTTTTGATCTCATTGATTAAAAAATTCGATAAATCAACTGATAACAAACGTCAAACTATTATTCTCTATATTTGTATTATATTGACAGGTTTAAGGGGCATTTTGTGATACAGCCTCATCCCCTCACATACCTTTAAAAAGATAAAAGATTAAAAAGTTGGCCATGAGATCCTGGAAAGTCTAGGGTAGGCCTACATAATGTTTATGGGCAAAAAGTCTTTCAGATTCATTCGTTTGAGCTGGCATAACATGCAAACACAAAATCGGATTGAACTGATATTTTGCATATCTATACTGAAACATAATGTACCATAAAAAGAGAATGACAGAATCGCGATATGCTCCTTTAACGTCATGTCAGCAACATGATATAGATAATGAAATGACAGAAGTCAAAAGGACATTAGTCAGATTTATGTATTTACGTTTATTTATTTACAGATAAAGAAATAATGTTATCTATTTTCTGGATGTCACAGATCGGGTCATTAGCCTAACGTTATCTATGTAGTCCAAATGTAATGTATCATGTCCTCTTATCACGATTTGTTTTTTAATGTCTTACATCATGTCAATAATTGAAGTAAACAATGTGTTTTAAAGTTATCATAATATCTCCAAATTTATTTCATTAATAACCCAGCTATACACAAAACATCGGATCAAGTTTAGTTATACTATTCAGATATACATAAATTCATTAAAATAGCATGTATTGTCCCATCGTCCCAACTCAAGAAGGCCTATCTGCTTAAAATGATTTTAATTGTAAAGTAACGGTTTTTTTTTTTTTTTCTTTCCAGCTCCTATGAGTTCCTCGCAGTGCGCTCGCCAATGTGACGGTAAGTTGTTATTTTCCTGTCTTTCTTTGTTTCTGTCCATTTCTGTATTTTTGCAATTTTCCGACATCAGCCGCATTTTCACCGGTTGACTCGCATTTTACATCATGTAAGCAACCTTCCCTTTTAAAGGATTTTTTGTGTATAATGATTAGATTGCTTCTGTTTATAGTAGAAGTGCATGAACTAAATGATATCAAAAGACTCTGTCGAAAGATCATCGTAATCCACTATACTTAATAATTAATCTTCTGATTAAGTCTTATTTTTGTTTTTATTTTGTTTTATTTTTGGCAAATCGTTGTTTTTTGATGATGACATGACATTGATCTTTCTCACCTTCTCTGGGCCAGAGAAGAATAATTGTTCTTTCCATCTTCTCGGTCGGGCGCACAGTTATCATCAATATTTTATTTTGATCAGGCAAGGACAATTGAAACTTTTTACACAAACAAAATATAGGGATAATCTCTCCATTGAATCGAACGGACTCAATAATTGCGCAACAAAAAGTTTAATAAGTTGATGGACGATGAGGGAGAGTGAGAGCAAAGAGCCAGAGAGCCTTTGTGTGGTGCCAAACTATTTTGCATTGAATGAGTTTAGCTCGCTCGAGTTGTTTCTTTGAGTGTTTGTGATTGGCTAAGAGTTGAGATAGCAACATGGCTAGCCAATGCAAGGGCGCTGTACATGTATTAGAAAGTTACTGGGAATAAATTCGTAAACATTGCACTGCATGAGGGAAGTTGCGCTAAAAATAAATTGGCAAGATTGTACTCGCGGTAGTTCATTATTTCGCAAGTGTAGTGTTGAAATATAGAGGCACATGACCTGAAATATAAATAGTTTGTGAAAATAAATAAATCGTTGTGATTTGAGAGAGGGGATTAAAAATATTGTTTCCTTTAAAATTTAAAATATTGTTTCCTTTTAAAATAGGCCCCTACAATTCTATTTGTGGAAATGTTATCTGAGAATGAGATGTTATGGCTTTAAATAGACAGGCCTGGCCTAATATAGGCCTATAGAATTAAGAATAAGATAAAGGATTTGGGGTTCAAAAAGAGACCCCGCCCAAGTGTCCCTTAAGGCCAAGTAAAAAAGAAATAAGTTTCTCGTCCGGACTTTTTCAAAAAAGGAGGAGGCAGGGCTTTACTATTTACTATTTTTCAATTTTTTGCTATTTTTTCCAAGATGGCCGCCATGCCAAATATGGCTGTTCAATGTATATTTAATCACCGATATTGTGCTATTTGAGTATGCAATGTATGACAAAACAAATGATTTGTATCATTTTTAGTCCACTTGCTTAAAAAGCATGTTTCAAAATTCAGAAACAGTGAAAATGTACAAAATTTCCTCAATTCATCGAAATTGTTATTTTCATCGCTAACAAAATAAGAGAGAAACCTTTCACACAATTTTGGAAATTTAAAATTTTTTCTAAAATTTTAAAAATACCAAAAATACATTCAAGAAAAAAGCTGTTGCACGTAAGAAAAAAATTCTTACCCAGAAGAAAAAGCTTTTGCACTTGAATGTATTTTTTTTAAAATTTAGAATTTTAGAATTTTTTTTCAATTTCCAAAATTATGTGAAAGGTTTTTTATTCCTATAATTAGCGATAAAAATTGCCATTTTGATGAGATGAGGCTAAATAAGTAATTGAAACTTTGTTAATATATTCATGCATTTACTAAGTTTAAAAGCTAAATATAGGTCCGATTTTGGGGTGAAATCAATTTTACCCCTAATTCCCTTTTGGGGGTTGGGGCAAGGGTGTTTGGCTAGTTGGGCTTGGGTGGGTTTGTATACATGTATTAAGGTTTGGTGTGGGTTTAGAGTTGGGGAAGGGTAGGAAAAAAAGTTAAAAACTTTTTGGAAAAAAAAAAATCGATTTTTTTTTTTTTTTTTTTTTTTTTGAATAGTAAATAGTAAAAAAAAGGAGGCGGCGGCCAAAAAGGAGGCGGGCGGGGACGAGAAACTTGTATTTTATTTTACTTGGCCTAATAGGCCCATAGCTAAAATGACCATAAAATGAAGCCAAAAGATGGCTTAAAAACGTCAATGACCGGTGACAAAATCTACACAAATTTTTTGATAGAGGGGGCTCGCCCGGGGGGCTGCACTTTTGCTTCATTCCCGGGCTTCACTGCTATCCGAAAATATCAGATATTACCTGCCAGATAGTGAAATATTAAACATGAGACCCCCCCTGTAAATTGATACAATTTGGACTTGGCTAGGGAAACGTCAAACGAGAGGATTGTAAAAGATCTAGAAACTCTTTTTTTACTAATGGGATGCAAGCTGTCTTTAGTCATCGCGCAAAGTTCAGTTTTGGTGATTTGTTAAAATAATATTATTTTAAATGCTATAATTTTAAGGTTCTTTAAACAGGTAAGCGAAATTTAGCTGTAATTATGTGATGAATGTGATTGTACGTTGAATACAATGTTGAAGCACATATCGTAGGATATATTATTGCGCCATGGGAAGATCAAACATGCCGGCCCATAAATTCGGTTGCTGAAAATTGATACAGCATGTACAGTGCTCATGTAAATTGTACAGTAGTCAGTGCGGGTTGTTGAACATGTTGAATTTGATAAACCATTATACTTAGTCCGAATAATCAGACCCAGAACAAAATATTAATTTCTGACATGATCTTGTACTGGGTCTGAACTGTTTCCATATGAAATCCTGATGGCAAATTGGACAATAGAAGCACATGGTTCTACGTGACAGCTTTTTAATCCCTATTCAGGTTACGTGAATCACGCTATTGTGGACCATCCTTCTGATACTTTCGTATTCGGCGAGGAGGACGATTTCGACCTCCTCGTTTGTTTACAAACAGAGAGGTAGACAAAGGAGACTGTCAAACCTGTTCCGCTTGTCCAAATACTCAAGTATCAAAAGGATGGTCCACAATAGAGACTAAATCAGTGATTCACGCAACATGAATAGGGGATTAAAAAACTGTGAAGTAGCACCATGTGCTTCTATTGTCCAATTTGCCATCAAGATTTCGAATGAAAACAGTTCAGACCCAGTACACGATAATGTCAGAAATTAATAATTTGTTCTGGGTCTGATTATTCGGACTATTGTGGACCATCCTTCTGATACTTGAGTGTTTGGACACGCTGAACGGTTTTTGTCTACCTCTCTGTTTGTAAACAAACCAGGAGGTCGAAATCGTCCTCCTCGCCGAATACGAAAGTCAGCGTAATAGTACGGCACTAATTATACTGGAGCTGGAGTGGAACTTTTCATGGGGTGTCTATGGAGTGGCCCTGAATTTTCCAATTTTAAAATGTTTTGGACTTGGTACTGTATGTAGCGAGATCAATCAACAGATTTTTCATTATGATTTTTAATTTGAACCCCAACCAATTTAATTTGATATTATATCAAATTATTTGTGGCTCACGCAAGAAATATGTAGTATTGCTGCATGGTAAAGCGAGTCTAAAATGTAGGCAGATTCGCTGAAGCATGACACCGTGTAAAGCAGGGGTAGCACTAGGTTTTAAAACCAGGGGTTCTTACGAATCTTAGTTAGAACCCCTGAACCCCCTGAAAGTGTTAAACATATGCGCTCAAATCCTAAAATGAGGGGTTCTCTAATCTGTCAAGTATTGAATGTACCGTTTTAATATATCAGTATCAGATTTTGTGATTTTGGTGTGTTACCGGCACCATAGTATAAATAGTTTAAAGGTCAGGCAAAAAACGCGATCTCGCGCTTTTCATGCCACGATTCTCGCTATTAACCAACTATCTCGCTTTTAAGAAAGTTCCCAAGCAGTGTACTTTAATAAAACGGTTGCTTTTTGCCAAAAAAATTCGCAGAATTCTATAAAATGCAGTTCAACTTCGGCAAAGTGCAGAATTCAACACCATTGCAAGCACATGGAAGCCATGCTTCACTCAATAAAAAATGACATTTCATTGCAAATGAGTTCAAGTTTAGGCCAAATATCATGATATTTACTGAATTCCTGGAGTATTTTGACTACAAAACATAATTCAAGGGCAAATCTTTGTCATTTCTTTCTTCTATGGCCGATATCATTGCATCGTATTTCACTGATGGCATAATAATCTCTATACACCACCCGCGAAGCATTTCTTTCCAATCCCTAGAATTAGAAATTACCAACTCACGTACGTGTCATAATTCAGTACTGCAATAACTCATCAGCAGTGATTCTAGACAATATCGCAATCTGTGTAATTTTGCCGGCGGTGTGTGTTTTATTTCTATTTTTAAATTATGTTACAATGCTACGGCGACTTGACTTCAACATAATATATATGTTACATTGCATTTTATGTTACATAATTTCTGGACAGACCGTAAATATTGGAGATAGAAGCTTTTATTTTTCTTTCACATGTTTTCATTTTTCTGCGCGCATGAAAACCCCTGAACTGGTATGCAAAAGGTCGCATGTCACAAATAGGTCACCCAAAATGGAGGGGTCAGTAACATGAAAACGCTTTCTTAGCACTTCAAGCTTGGTTTATTCTAAAAGTATAATACCTATTGTAGAAAGTTTGGTGTCATTTTGTAGATAATTATGTTCTTTATCAAATACAAAAAACCCCAAGTCAATTGGACAACTACTTTGAGAGTTATACTTCAATATGTAATATGTGTCAATGGAGGGGCCGGGGCAGGTGAGCCGGGGCGGGTGAGCCCCATAGGATTGTACACAAAATTGTGAAAATATGGCAAACTTCCAACCTTTGTATCTTAAAAAGTACAACTAGCATGGACCACAAATTGCACATATATAATCCTGGACTGTAGATCTACCTCATAGTAGATCAACTGTAACAAAAGATGTAACTAATTAATTGCTTAATTAAATGCTAATTAAGACAGTTTTCCCTATATGTTACTGTACAAAGTGTACACGTAATGCTCCGACATTTCTAAATGGCCTATCTCTTGCCTGAGACACCCTGCTTATTCAAAAGTACACATATTTTTAAGGAAATTTGATGAGGAATTCAATTGAATACCGTACCTGAGTGGAAGAAGGGCCCAACTCCAATTTTTTGCAAAATTGAGTTAGACCCAGCATTTTATTGCCAGCAGACTGTTCTTCCTTGTGTGTGAAAGATGAGTCAAAATCCACTTTCTAAATAGTCTTCCACATACATTTAATCCTGGTTTTCATGGAAGAAAGGCCCAACTCCATGGAGTTGGGACCTTCTTCCACAAATATTGGATTAAAGAGGAATTTTGTTCATCCATGAAATCTGCTTTTTACTACAATAAACTTTCTTGATAACATATTACATGCTTCTACTTGTGCAATTAATGGATAATTTCCAAATTTCTGGACCTATTTATAAGACATCTGCTTACGGAACTGGCACTTGCAGTATATTAGTGGAAGAAGGGCCCAACTCCAGCTTGCATTAAGACCTGTACCGTTGCCATGGAAGCATCATATATGATTTCAAATGTATGTAATACTGTATGTTCATGTATTAAAGGTCCCCTGAAGATGAAAACATTCTGTCTATAAAACTTTTCCAAATATTAGGTTTTTTCTGAATATCTCAAAAACAGTTTTGATGGAGTTGGGCCCTTCTTCCACTCAGGTATTCAATTATGCTATTAGTTTTAGAGCCAGACATGGAGGAAAAAAGTTTTAATTGATAATGTCATACAAATTCTAAAATTATTTTACAATTTTTGACCACCCTGTATGTTTAACGCAAGAGATACAGAAGTTTTTCTTCCTAATTTGTTTGAAGGCCCCATGCAATGTCTTTCTGAATCCATATTTATTTTGAGCTACATAACTTTCAGAAAAAGAAAATATGGGGTTTACCATGACAAGAAAGATGCTAATTTTGTTGATCTTCCACCCTGTATATTTCTTACCCACCCTGTATTATGATGTTATACTTTGTTGATTTGGCATCCTTGTAATATAAGCTTTCCAGAAATATATACTTATAATGGTCTAAAATGTATTCATTAAAAGTTGTGTTGAAGTGAATCAAAATTGGTGATATTTTTATCATTTAATATTATGTTACACAAAAGATGACCAATTCATGACATGTGACCAAAAATGAATATATGCACTCAAACTTAAAAGTTGAAGTTCAGAAGTAAACACAGCCGATCACTACAGGCGATTGCATCAAAAATGTTGCTAAAATTACACTTCTGGTGCAAAAAATTGCACCGCTGTCCGACCGAAAAACCATAGCAAAGCACTCTAGCTTAGAATGCGTAACTATCTTGTGCAAATTCGAAGCTAGAGTTCTCGAGTAATTCAAAATATGACATGTACACCAAATACAGTCCCCGAATGGTATACTTGTAGTGGACCTCAACTCCGAAACAGTTTGGTCATTGTTAAAAATGCGATCCCCAACCCTTTGCTTACCTTTGGACGAATTTGTAGCAGTCTCCATTTCGAGGAATGCCCGTTACTTGCCCGGCACAAACATAGAAATGGCCACATTACTTCAGTCCTGTTAATGAATATTTCTTCTGTACTCCAATGGTTCCAACTGAGTTCCAACGTGGGCATCACGATGATAGTCTCCTACACAACCAGATTGTGTCAGTCTGACGCTCGTCGATCCTAACAAACCCGTGATAGCCACATACAATCTGGCCTGAGACTAATTTTATACACATGCGATGACGTATCAGTCATTTGTAAGCCTTGTGTCCGTTCATGTCCGTTTAGCTGCACTTCTGGCTTTAAAGTTCACTCATTAGGGTCAAAATGAAATTATAATTTTAAAGGTTTTTAAAAGGAAATGAAAAAACATTGTTAATTTACTACATCTGTTAATTTATAGGCCTATGAGTATTCATGACCTCCAAATTGAGATACCAGAAAGAACAAGTAGGCGTTCTTTCTGCTTATAATCACAATTCGGAGGTCATGAATGCTCCTGCCTATAAATTAACAGATGTACCGTAGAAAATTTTACAATGTTTTTTCATTTCCTTTTAAAAACCTTTTGACCCTGATGAATGAACTTTAAAGCCAGAAGTACAAAACAAAATGTTTCTTTTTGGACGTCTCCTACAATATGTATTTAGACTTGAGTTTACATTCATACCACATTTGGCTGAAAATGGAGAGATATGGTGCCTACGCTATTGAAATGTACTGGAATGACTCCTTTCTTGTGTATTATGTTTGGCTCTGAGGGACTGTTCACAAACACTTGTTAGAGGGGGCCTGATGCAAAAAGGGGGGCCCTGAAAATTTTTGACCCTCCTAGGGGGGGGCCCTGAAAAAAATGACCACAAATTTTCCTGGAAAAATTAAGTTTATATGCTTTTCCATGGGGTTGACCCATAATTTTCATGTCAAAAAGGGGGGCCCTGAAATTTTTTGAGGTCTGTAAAGGGGACGCCCCGAAAAATTTTCGCGATAAAATTTTTTTGCATCAGGCCCCCCTCACAAGTGTTTGTGAACGGTCCCTAAAATGTAACCTTTGACCTCTCCTTAGACCTGACATGTCAATAGTGTGTAGGTTGTATGTTTAATGACTAAATTTAACCATTATAAAATCACAATGCACCAATTTAATACATAGAGCTTGCACCAAAATGGACAAATATTTTTCCTACCAAAGTTGGTTCTAACTAATTATTCTTCATTTAATTCTTCATCCGATTATTTTTACCCTCCATTTTACAAATACTGTGTTTTCTCTCTTCATCGCAACAGGTGTTCAGCCGTTTGAATCACAGAAGACATACAAATACAGTTATTCAATAGAAACATCATCATTTGTAAATGACAGCAATACACAGGACCAGCCCAGTGATGCATCCGTCCTTAAAATCCAGTGCAATGTTGAGTTGGTGGCCCAGAGCTCATGTGAGGTCTTCCTCAGGGTAAGTTTAAGCCACTGTGGTTGCCGACATAGGGATTTGTGTGTTTGTATGTTTGCTTAATAAAGTCCCATTCCATAGTGTAGGAACATTTCTTGTGACTTCAGAGGTGTATCACCTACTCTGGCACAAACTGTTTATTTCTATAAAGACGATTTTGTGTAATCATTCATTAGGCCATGTTAATTTAATAGTTTGTCTCAAAGCCTCTGCACACATTAGTAAACTCGCCTGCTTTTTTTGCGCATTATTCCACCTGGAAATTTCATTTTTTTAAATGTATTTTATTATTTTTTTCCAAAATCTACCACAAAAATCTCACTTCTGATATCGCCAGACATAAAAATAGCCCATATTCATATTCCCAGGCGAGTTATTGTCAAAAAGCCTGTCCTAAGTACCCCTTTAAAATGATTTTGTTAAGAGCCTGTGATGCTACAGTAAGATATGATTACATGTTACTCAGAATAAGGCTTGTACAAAAAATAAAACAAAAAACTAACACTTATTTCAATGAAATGTATATTTTGCCAAAGATTTGAGGTAGTGGTAAGAAAATGCATTTTTATGAGAACTACCTGCCGATTGGCCAAAATGAATATTGTGTCCAATTTTGAACCAATCAAGGCGGGTATTATTAAGATCATCTGCAAATGCAAGTTTAACCATAAATAGTTTAAAGCCTAGTAGTCATATTTGGCAATTGAAAAGAGCATTTCAAGTTATCAACCAATCAGAAATGCTGTTAGATGACCAGTAACGTTCAGGGGGTTAAGTTTTGTTTTTCTACTTCAATCACATCACTACAGGTCAAAGATGTCAATGTCAGGGAGCGCAGTAGCTCGGGACAAGAAATCACCTCACCCAAGAAGAATGAAATCAAAAACGCCCTCGAGGCTCATTGGTTACGATTTGCATTCCAAAATGGCGTTGTGAAAGAAGTTTGCCCAGAAGATGGGGAAGAGAAGTGGACGCTGAATATCAAGAGAGGTATCCTCTCAGCATTTCAGTCACCTATACCACAAATACCTCAAGATGTAACACAACCAATGATGAATCTAGAGGTAAGTATACATGAACAATATCTAGGGTCCATTAACACACAGACATAAAACCAGACAAGGTCATAGATGGGGCAGGAATATGTGAAGTTCGAATTCGGAATTGCGGAATTTTGCAAACTGCAAAAAAATGCAATTTATGCATAATTTCTTAGGTCCAGAAAGTATGTAATAAATGGGATACTATAAAGACTTGTCTGAATGAAGCTCGCTATAATGTGAATTTGTCCATTTGGACATGCAAACATGACTTGTTCTCACAATAATGCCGGCTTTGTATATGTATTTTTTTTCAAACTACAGACTGATGTAACAGGTTCATGTCCGGTATATCTTTCTTCATCAATGACTGGTGGCATCATTAAGCACAAGAACTTTGAAGGATGCAAAGACAGGACATTACTAGAGGGCTCAATTCAGGCTATGAAACTCAGTCCATATGCTGTAAGTATCCATATAAGCATATAAAGAGAGGGCAGTCTTAGAAAGTTCAATTCAGGCTATTAAACTCAGTCTATATTCTGTAAGGATCCATAAGCATGCAAAGACAAGACAGTACTAGAAAGTTCAATTCAGGCTATTAAACTCAGTCTATATGCTGTAAGTAACCATAAGCATGCAAAGACAGGACAGTACTAGAAGGTTGAATTCAGGCTATGAAACTCAGTCCATATGTTGTAAGTATCCATAAGCATACAGAGACAGGGAATTACTAGATGGCTCAATTCAGGCTATTAAACTCAGTCCATATGCTGTAAGTATCCATAAGCATAAAGACAGGACAATACTATATTAGAAATTTCAATTGACTGAACACAGCCGTCTGACATAGCGTGACGATTTTCCCCGTACACTGTGTGATGTACGCCAGCGTGTGCCACTGTGCGTGCATACCGTGGAAGTGAATTCAGCCATGCGAACTCGCTCGTTATTGGTTAGTATTTGAATTATTGTATCCAAGGTCATGCATTTGTGTTGTAGTTTGAAATGTGTTGATATGATCGTGGTTGGATGGAGTACAGCTGTTGAAAGCTGTGTTCATTCAATTGAAATTTCTAGTAAGTCTCAATTCAGGCTATTAAACTTAGTCCAAATCAGACAGGACAGAAGGTTCAACCAAAATTGTTGGTTTAAAACTTTTGTCATCTTTTGCATTCCACACAGCCTGTTTACAACGTAATGGAAAGCATGCAGCACTGTGAACACTCAATCCGTAGCCCCTTCATCGTTGCATCATCAAGCTGTAAAGAGAGTCATAAAGTTAGACCATTCTCCAAACATAACACTGGTGTCGTCACAGTTGTCACACAAGAATTGAGCTTTGTAGAGCAACGCAATGGTGGTTCCCCTCCCTCGGGTGAGTTTGAATGGGATTTTATTTTATCCCAATTTAAAGTTTTGGCAAACATACATGTTTGTTTTCTTTTTTTTAAATCATAACTTACATGTTCATTATAAAATGTTTTTTAAGTTGGTCTTTACTCTTACAACTTACATAGTTAACTTGCATATTCTTACGTGTTGTGTGTCGAAATTAAATGACTCTAATTTTGGGTGCCATGTTGTGATATGAATCCAGTGCCAGGTTTTAGTTGGCTAGTTGTTGGGCCAGTTGTGAAAAATGGCAACTGGTCCAAGCTGGACAGATGGGCAAGTTGATAAGAAAACTGTGGAAAATAAATAACCTGACCCATATAATGTGCCTTTGCTGGGAAGCCCAGTTCATACAAAATGACAGCAGAAATAAGCCAATTCAGATACACACAGATATTCCACAATGGTAGTATAAGCGGCCCTGTTTGATACCAATAAGTCAACAAGCACTCCAAAAATTTTTACCCTAATTTCATTTTTTATAATCTGTCTTGTGAAAAAGGCTACCGACAAGAGAGACTAACCAACATCGTGTTTGAGCATCAAGAGATGGAGAAACAACCTGACGCAAGAGAAGCAAAGAACATGCTCTTCAGCTACTGCCAGAGCTACTCTGAAGATGACAAGCAGATGGAGAGACCAGAATACTTCAGTAAGCTTATTGAACTTCTTGATAGCATTGATGATACTGGATTCCAGAGTGTCCGTCAGTATGCTACTGATGCTATGACATGCAGAGGCAAGAGTGAACAGCTCAAGTAAGTATTAACTCTCTCCACACGGGTGTCGACTGTTGACGTCAAGTGTCAATTTTTTTTTTCATAAGTTCAACAATTTCAGAATTGTATATTTTCATGACTATATTTGGAATCAGCATGAAAAATGCATTAAAATGAGTATAAACAAGCCTAGTACTGGTTCAGTGGTTCTTGATATAGCTCTTGATATTTTGAGAAAATATTCTAAAACGTATTACTTTCAATGCTGAAGCCTATGGCTAGTACGCATAGTATTAAGGGGCATTTATTGTATTAGAGAACAACTTATACCAACTGGGAGGCAGTAACACTTGTATCAACAGTATCAGAGTAGCATGTATCGCCCAAGTACCATACTGACTCTCCAATTACTTTCCATTACAGGAAATTCTTCATTGATGCTGTAGCTATGTGTGAGAGCACAGCTTGTATCAATGGTATGGTTAGCATGCTGTCACAAGCAGACCTTGTCCCATCCTCAGTAGCTGATCTGTGGGTGTCATCTCTACCATTCATCAGGAAGCCAACCAGCGAGATGATTCCAACACTTATGGTTTGTACATTTTTACATATTCTCTGTTTGAAATGAAATAACGGAACATTCCCATAACAGATTTCAAGCTTTGACTAATTACATGTTTCATAAAAAAATTGATCCAATGAATGATGAAGACTTAAATGTTGTTATATTTCTTCTTTGAGTCTTCAATTTTTGTGGGCCAATTTCCTAAGCCAGTTTTGAGCTATACAGAATTTGCAGGGATACTGTTGCATCCATGTAATGTAAATTTTTTTCAATTGTAAACTTAGACCATCCATTTACATTGTTGTGACCACAGCATATTGTTGAATAGCATCCAATTCTTATTGATGCAAATTATTCCATCAACAGAATGTTGCAACAGCAATGTTACCAGTTTTTTTTTACAATGAAAAGCCATCAATAGTAAACTTAAGACCATACATTTATATTGTTGTTGTGATCACAGTATATATTACTAAATAGCATCTAACTCCAATCAATGCAAATTATTCCATTAACAGAATGTTGTAACAGCGATTGTACCATTTTTTTTACAATGAAAAGCAATCTTAATACTCTAGCTCATGATATGATGTTAGCTCCAAACATTGAACATCTTCTTTTCTTCAACAGAACTTGGTGAAAGCCGAGCCCATCCAACCTCTAATGTACCTATCTGTATCATCTCTGATCCACAACTTCTGCACTAGAGAAGGTGTAGATTGCAAGAGGGATAGTAACTTCCAAAATGCGTTGGATCACTTTGAGAATGCTCTCGACCATGACTGCAGTCCAAGCGGTGAAATGACAAACAACCTGAGACTGAAGGTAAGGAATGAGTGATGCCTGGGGATCACTGTAATACACAAGTGCTACTTAACGGCGACCAACAACCTCTGACATGTACCAAAAACATACCATGTATTTCTTACAATCTATAATGCACCCCTAAATGATGTAGTAAAGCTCACTTTAAATGGAATATAGATAAGAAGTGTTTTTCTTTTAAACTCTGGATTCCTGGTGCAGAAGAGTGGGAAGATAAAGACCACACCAATTTTCTTGTAAAAACCATTAATTGGGCCAATTGCACCAGTCATTTCTACTTCAACATTATTCGAAAAGATAACCAACCCTCAACATTTTGCTTTTTGCTTCCCTAAAAATGGGATGCCTTCTCAAATTCACCCTTTTTGAACCTACTTTTTTACACTTTTTCGGACGCGGTTGAAATTTCATACACAAAAATTGCCTTAAATAGCATCCACGTTCAGAGGCAATTATACGTGGGGATATACATGAAAGAATGAAATACTGATTTGAAGTTAAGGGAATACTGAAAAGTGTTTTAGAAGTTTGCAGCTCTGGAATAATTCTGATACCATTTTTTTCTTTGCTTATCTGTAATAATCTTTCTGTCCTTACTTCCAATGTTTCAGTTGATTGTGTCCCTGAAGGCAATCGGTAACATTGGCAACATTGGTGATACTAACTACCTATCCGGCACATTGACGCGCTGCATGCAACGCACCAATGACATTGACATCAGACTGGCTGCCATCGAGGCTTTCCGTAGACTACCATGTGATGAAGAAGAGGTAAGTCACATTATACAAGATAATTTTTTTCCATAATTCACAACAAATCACATACAAGTAGTGTTATATAGTATATATCTACCTCCAGTCACCGGCTCTAGCTTTGAAGTTCAGCGTGTTCTGCATTAGCTTAGTGTAGTTGGTATGTACATACTTTTACGCGCCACATATGTACACGCAAGAAACAATGCTAAGCCAACGCAGCACACGATGAACTTCAAAGCTAGTGCCGGTAACTGGAGGTATATAGATAAATTTATAGTAGGGGTCATGTGATGACCTATGTTTCATTGCGTTGGTAAGATTGCATCCTGACAGCTGAGTTTAGGCTACACTGTGACACCTGCTGAGCACTGGCATTTGATTTGATATAGCCTGGTTGTGTGTGCGAGCTTTTATCCTGCTGAATGGTAAAATATATGTTGCCTTTGTGATTTTGCTGTTGCATAACTTCTTTGTATGGACGTGTCTGGAAACTTGAAAGTCAAAGCCTGTGGGGCACTTCATTATGAAATTGTTGCAGGTGTAAGGCTGGGGCTTTTAGTGAGAGAAACATGCAGAAAATATGGGAGCTTCAGGTGAGAAATGGAGGGTGAGAACACAGGTCAAAAACAGATCCAATGAAACCTATAGAGTATTGTCTAACTAGTTTTGAATGGCTTTGGTATTCTTGGTATTAAAACCAGTTATAAAAGCAGTGCTGAATGGAAATTGCAGTTCAAGTGGAAAACATTGGCCTTTGGAATTTGGCCTTTGGATGACAGGTCATGGGTGAAATAGAGCATAGAGCATGGGCTTATCAAATATGTGGTGGGCCTCTGGGTGACAGCGGTGTTGAAAGGGGCCTTGTAGCAGCCCAACATGTGTATTGCCTCAAAGTTTTCCCATCAAAGCCAACAAAATTGACTTCAATTGATATATACCTAGTAAGGATGATGTAGTATTGTATTGGCCTTAATCATCCCCCTAATCATGCTAAGAGCTACATATCAATCATTTGTGTGGATAATATGAAACTGATATAAGCTAGGTGTCGGCTGAGTTTAAACCGGATGTTGCTGCTGCTTGTTTGATATCATACGATACAATGGATATCTTTAAATCACGTTTGAAGCTTGCCAATTTTAATGATAACCAGAGTCAAGAGTCCTCTGAACAGATCTTAAGTTACCTGTGGAAGTATCACCTTCAACACCTGTCGTCTATTGGTGTATTTTTATTGAGAAACTGATGATGGTCCTGATAGCTGGTAGATTCATGCTGGAATTTTTACTCTTATAAGAGGGACGATAATTCCCATGAAATATGTGACCCATTCCAGTCAGTATAACAAGTTCTGAGAAATGGGCTAAGCTTTAGAAATAAAAAGAATTCAAATTTTTTTTCTGGAAGATGCTATTTTAAAAAAATGTTTCAAAAATCTCTGTCAAAATCTATCCATTTTGACCAAAATGTTTGGCCTGTTCCAGCAAAATATACCTTAAGGTGCTGGTCCAGACCAGTTGTGACTCAATCAGGTGAGGACATGTCCTGTTGCAGGGGTGTTCATGCCCCGATCAGAACCAAAGAAGCTGATCAGACCACTCAAATGTAATGTACTTAATTCACGACTGGACTGGTCCTGACTGGTTGTGATCAAATCAGGTGAGGACATATCCTGATGCAGGCTCGATCATGCCCTGATCAGGACCAAAGAAGATGATGAGGCCACTCATACTTCAGCATTTTATCACAATTGCACTGGTCCTGACCAGTTGTGATCGAATCAGGTGAGGACATATCTTGATGCAGGCTCGATCATGCCTTGATCACTAGTGATCAGGACCAAAGATGCTGATCAGGCCACTCAAACTTGCCAGTGTCTGGCATCACTTCTTATCATGACTAGTTGTTATGATGAAATCAAGTCTGAATGCATTTTCTGCTCAAAGAAGCTGATCAGGCCACTCATACTTCCAAAGTGTCTGGCACCACTTCTGGTCATGACCAGTTGAAATAAAGTTTGAATACATTTTCCACCTTAGATTGTCTGGGTCAACTTGTCTGGGTCATCACTTCTGATCATGACCAGTTTTCATGATGAAATCAAGTCTGAATGCATTTTCTGCTCAAAGAAGCTGATCATGCCACTCATACTTCAAAAGTGTCTGACACCACTTCAGGTCATGACCAGTTGAAATAAAGTTTGAATGCATTTTCCACCTTAGATTGTTTGGGTCAACTTGTCTGGGTCATCACTTCTGATTATGACCAGTATTTTATGATGAAATCAAGTCTGAATGCATTTTCTGCTCAAAGAAGCTGATCAGGCCACTCATATAGCGTGTTTCTATTGAGTCCCCTGCATTTTACCGGTAAAACTGTTCGCCGTCAAATAGCGGCGAAAGGCGGATAACGGTCAGTTTCCATTGCACGTTGTTTACCGTAAACACTGATGAACAGCGCCAATTGACACACCTTTAAAGTTTGCGGCGAAAAGGTCGTGCACTGGGGTCAATCCTCGGTCAATCGCAAAAGCATTGTGGATTTTAATATTGTAGTATTTTCTTAATTGTTTGGCTAAAAATGAGGTAGCAAACATGAGAAAAGAAGACTGAAGAATAATGTTTTTTTATTAGTGTTTTCATTTGTTCTCGTACATCAAATTACGCCATTGGGAAATCCCCCTCAGTGATATCGACGTGAGTACTCAGTATAATAGATACAAAAAAAAAAAATAGGTCTTAGAATTTAATCTTTCACAGTTTAATTTCAGTTAATTCTTTTTAGCGAACAGTAATTTAACATCAACAACATAATATTAAATTCATGAAATCTTTCCAATTTTCTGAAGCACACACCGCCGCGGATCCGAGTTGATTTCTATTTTTTTTTCCGCATGCACAGCTGGATTCATCCGCTGATGTTGTTGTTGTTGTTTTATTTCATGGCTTTTACTAGGATCATAAATCATATAACTCATGTTGAATATTTAGCATAATATGTATAATGCAGGGATAATGCATTATGAATATTTACTTTATTTATATAGCAAGTGAGTCAAATATTTGTATGTGATTAGGCCTAATAATTTTTTGCGAACGGAATGGTATAATACATAAACAAGCTAGCTCATTGATGATGCAGAGCCTGAGGTCAATTTCGCGACTCAACTTCCGCTTTTCTTCCCTGTATGCGCATTCAATCGGAACGGAGTGAGTTTCTATTGACGCTTTATCGTAAGCGCCCCGCTATTTTCCTTCCTCAAGAAGGAAAACGTTACATCGTAAAAACTTCGCCCCTGTTTACCGGTAAATAGCGGGAAGGTCAGTTTCTATTGAGCAGAAATAATCCCTTTACCGTCTTTTTACCGGTAAACGGTCCCAATAGAAACACGCCTATACTTCCAAAGTGTCATGCACCACTTCTTTTTTCTGGTCATGACCAGTTCAAATAAAGTTTGTATGCATCTTCCACCTTAGATGGATTGTCTGGGTCAACTTGACCTTTGCACAAATTTATAGGGGTGGTTGATTGACTTTGGTCTAATACCCCTTATTTTGACTTCATTATGTTGTACATGTACATTCTTATTTTAAGAATACAAAATACAAAAGATGAACGTTGCAGCAGCATGTTAAATTTGACATTGTAGCAAGTTTTGTGAAAATTATCAGGGTCTGATAATATTTCTCATTGGCTTGTATACACTACTCATACTTTAATGTTGATGTAATATGGTTTTGACTACTTGGCTTCTTAGTGTGAAAATATATTGTTGCAAGCTCTTTCTGATGCTAAATAAATAAATAGCCTGGTAAAATGTAAAAGTAACAGCCTAATACTTGCAACTCTAATAAAATAATTGAAATGACAATATGATCCACGTGACATGTCAAAATTAGTTTCCTCAACCTTTAACATGTGTATGTAGGATCATCATCAAACAAATTCGGTGTAATTTCTTTAGAACTCAAAATTCCTTAATGTCTCTTTAATCTCACTGACACAGCCGTTGTTCAGTTTTCCTGTACAATATGTTGTATCATTTTGCCTTCAGAACATAACGACTGTAAAGACTCGTCTAATTGCGCATATGGGCTCCCTTGACATAACTGGAATTTTAGGCACAAACTAAAAGTGCACTCCCATAACAGTCCCAGCAGCAAATTGGTATGGACCCTTAATTCTTGTTGGGAGTTCTCTATTTGTACATGAAATTTACCCTAAGGCAAAGGAGCCCATGTGCACCTGTAGGTGAATCTTTATAGTATTTAATTCTGCTGCATAGCTTAATTTTTATTTTGCCATATTCACTGGACAATAATTATTTAACCCACCCATACTTCCGGTAAAGGCTTTGTCTCACAATACATACACATGTGAATGCAACTGGTCTCAACAGTCATGATCAAGCTTTCAATATGTACAGAAATGCCCTTAAACCAGATCCCAATTTCATCAGAATTAATTATGAATGTCTAAATAGAAACATACTATGTGGCACAATGTGATCCTACCAGGCTTAAGGACACACTTCAGACAGTCTAATCTAGTTATTATCATCATAGCAACTTGTAGTTGCCGCCTTTGCCCCATTCCGTACTGCATTAAGATGAGATCATGTCAAATCATGTTTGTGTTGTCAAAACTTTTAGGCAATCTAGTTATTATCATCATCAAAAAGTTGCCGTCTTTGGATACCCCGTTAAGATTAGATTATGTCAAAATATGTTTATGTAGTCAAAACTTTTAGACAATCTAGTTATTATCATCAGCAACGTTGGCATGTTCGGATCAGATCATGTCACATTATGTTTGTGTAGTCAGAACTTCTACCCTTATTAGACAGTAATACCTAAATATAGACAAACAATAGGATCTGGTGATGACAAGCTGCAATCTTATCAGCAAGTCTTTATCGGGTTTGATACTGGTTACCCACAATAAATCAAATAAAAGATAAGAATGCTGTCTGACCATTAGACAGGTGATCAATGTTTAATGACCTTTAATGGTGACTCAGACTACAGGTAAATGATTCTGTGCCATCAAACTTTGATTTTTTTTTTGTTCACTGAGTGAACTATTATTCCACTTGAACCCGTATCTCATATTATAAGCACAGTTTATCCCTTGCGTACCTTGTGTCTTGAATAGCTATTGTAGCCCACTAACCCTGTGGTTAAGAGGCTAGGAAATAATTCCTTATCCTGATACCCTTGTTTGTAAGCCTTCATCTAATCCTGCCGCACATCGAGACAATATTCAATATAAGGTTGTAAAATTATTTAAATTATAAAATTTGTAACCATGTTAGAGGACACTAAATCTTGAATAATTCTAAGATATTTAAGGACAGGTTTATAAATTGATCCAACCTCGATCCAAACATATGATCATCAAATGAATATTTTCTTCATGTTCCCAAGTGGTAATGCTACACTTAACTGTCGATGGTCCTTTTCCAGTGTTGCACCAGTACTCTATGGAACGTTGCCATAAAATATACAAATTTTAAAGAAAAAACTCTCATTTGTTCTTATTACATATTCTGAGTACCATTGAGCATAATATCTTTTTAAGAATGGTATTATACAAATTTATGATTTTATGTATTGTACGGTACCCAAACTTAAATAATCCCTGTTTATTTCGTTTGTAGCGTTATGAGCTGACCAACTTGTACAAGAATAGAGTTGAAAACACTGAACTCAGAATTGCTTCATATAGAGCTATGATGCAGTGCGCTAGTGAGGACTTACTTGAGGTTGTCGTGGAGACCATGGAGAGTGAAGACGATGATCAAGGTATAGACTGGGTCTCTTATTTTCTCTTAAAGTCAATTAAGGGATGGGGTATGAACATTGGGACAGTATTTATTGTGGGACATTAGAGCACATCAGACATATCGAATTGCATTCTGAATACGAAGAATGTCCTTCTGATATCAAATAATTTTTGTTTTTTGGAATTCTCAATGTAATACACATTTTATGGCAAATCATTAAAAATTGATATTTTTGATATTTAACAGTACTCGAAGTAAACTTTATAAATCTGATGATTTATACTTAAAGTGTATGTAGGTGGGATGAAAAGCTGACGATCAATTGAAAAGTTTGACCTTTCGTATTGAAGATATGGAATTTTTTCCCAAAACACCAACAAAAAATTAGGTCTTTTTGGGAAAAAAATCCATATCTTCAATATGAAAGGTCAAAATTTTCAATTGATCGTCGGCTTTTCCTCCCAGTTACATACACTTTAAGAATATATCATTAGATTGATAAAATTTACTTCGAGGACTGTTATTATATCAAAAATGTGAAAAATACCAAATTTTAATAATTTGTCATAACATTTGTATTATATCGTGAATTTCAAAAAATGAAAATTATTTGATATCAGAAAGACATTCTTCATATTCAGAATGCAATTCGATATGTCTAATGTGCTCTCATGTCCCACAAAAATACTGTCGAAACGCTCAAAACGCTCATTCCAGATCCCTTAATGTATTGCAGATTATTTTGAATGAATAAAAAAAAGCCCTAAAAAATTGGACATTTGTGATGTGATTTAGAAAAATAGAAAGAGGGCATGAAACAAAATATCTGGTGAGGTATTTAAATGTTTGTGTGGCGTAATGGACAAAAATATGAGATTTGGTCAGCTGTCTTTTTACAGTATATTGGCTCATGTTCATGTAGGGAGAAATTAAATGTTTCTGTGTTTGAAATGTTACCCCTTGATTTGGACAAAACTGGGGGTCACCATCTTTTTTAGGATCAGTTATTTTTAAGGCCTTTCCATTTTTCTAAACATATATAGAGGCCAGAGCATTACTGTGTAAGTACCAATTTATAAACAAAACTAGCTCATTCTTAGAAATAAAATGATGAGAATTTATCTTGTTACTGAATTGTATTTCATTTACTTATCCCTTTCTTACAGTTGGTTCCTTTGTCATGAGCCACCTCAAGAATCTGAACGAGACCAGCGATCCACAGAAACAAGAACTGAAGGAAGTTCTACGTAGCAGTGAGGTAATGCGCAGATTCTCTCGTGATATTCGCAAGATTTCGCGTAACTATGAAGTTTCATGGTTCAATGGTGAGTAGCCAAATGTTTATAAAGTCAGGAATTCAAATTATTTTTTTCAAGCATTCTCTTATTTCTCTCTCTCCCCTATCTATATCTGTTTGTCAGTCAGTCTGTCTCTCTCACTCACTCTTCTCTCTCTCTCTCTTTCTCTCTCTTGCTTTTTTCTCCCGTCTCTCTCTTTCTCCCCCGTCTCTCTTTCTCTCTGTTTTATTGCTTTCTCACACTTTCTTTCCCTGTCTCCAAGTCATGCTTAAACAATTTTGATTTAGAGTGTCCATTTTGTTTAAATGTGATAATTTGGTTTTGATGGAATTTTAATATACGAAACACAAGTTATGTCATCTAAGGCTAATCTGGACAGTGACAGCAGTTATGTATTTAGGTGTGAAGGGGTTTGTGCAAAACTAGCCATTAACCTCCTGCTTGAAAACTCTGCAAATCCTGATTTAAAGCTACATGTACTGGTAGGGCATTCCAAATGCCTGCAGGGTATAGGAGAAATGATCTTCTGTGGGTGATCAAGTTGGATTGCAGCATTATCACACCAAGGTTGGGTCCATCCTTCATGTAATTATTTCGTGTAAGCTAATCCTAACCCTAATCCTAACCCTAAGCCTAATCCTAAATATAACCCTAATCCTAACCCTAACCCTAAGCCTAATCCTAAATATAACCCTAATCCTAAATATAACCCTAATCCTAACCCTAACCCTAATCCTAATCCTAAACTAACCCTAAACTAACCCAAACTTAACCCTAACCCTAATTTCGTGTAAAATTACATGAAGGAATAACCCAAGGTTGTTTGATTTGCTGGGTGAAAGTGTTTCAGAAGTTTGAATATAGTTTAACTGATTATAAACACCAAAAATACGTATTAAGGTAGTGGTGGAGCAAAAAACACACCAATTTGTTGCCATTTTTTTCCAGAAAAAATGATGACTGGTGCTAGTTTTGAGAGCAACGTGATCTTCTCGGAGAAATCTTTCCTACCACGCAGTCTGTCCATCAATGCAACCGCTGAAGTCTTTGGATATGCCATCAATGTATTTGAGGTAAGGACATGTGTGACATAGTATGATCCCTAATTGAGGCAAATAACTATATGGCCATGCGTCTTGAACTCGCCGACTTTTCGTCACACCTCAAATTTTCTGTTACGATGCACCAAGTTTGGTATAATGAGTCATATCTGGAAATCTATACACCCTTTGATAGTAAAAGTATACATTTTTAGAAAGCTATTGGCCCAAGGAATCTAAATATGGAGTCAGAACTAGTGTAGGGTGCATGTGGAAAGAAATAATTAAAAAAATGCAAGCCTTCTTTTCATTTTACATGAACCTTCCGTGAGGCACCGATTTTCATCTATGTGTAACCCTTCATCAATTCTTAATGCAGTTTTGAAATGTTCAGACCATTAGCTTTCTAATGATATAAAGCTTTATAATAGTAAACCAATGTGTATTTCAGAAAATGGATGGTGGTTTTTTATACCATTTCAACCCATCAGTCTGGTACATTTTCAAAAATATTTTCTTGGGGTAACACCCTACACTAATTTGAAATGCATTTTTGGATTCCCGGAGCCAAGAGCTTTCCAGAAATGTATACTTTTGCTATCATAGGGTGTATACTTTTCAAAATACAGCGGTGGTAATCTCAAGAGGTATATTGCGCTTGAAAATTTTGGTTTACTGTGTAGAGAATAGGGACGAATTTGAATGTCATGTGACTTACTTGTGGCTACCAGTCACCTCATTTTAATTAGAGAAAGTTGGGCTATTTAAATGTGTACATGGACAACTAAGCTATCTTTTGATACCAAATTTATAGTAATTAGAACAAATTTGAAGTATTTAATGACCAATTTTACAATCGGGTACACTTAAAATGCAAACTACCCATAGGGTTTGTACATGACTGCACCGCTGCCACATGCACCGCTGCCACCACCACCCCTGACTTGGTCAGTTGAATTGAGTGCCATTTTGCCGATATTCAAGATATCTGAATGAAACTCCCCATAATTAATAATTGATACCGTAGCTATCATTTGACACCAAATTTCCTGTCATATCTGGTTTTCTTCCAAAGATACACTCATGAAACCAAATGATCACAGTGAAAAGTGTGACGCCACCACCCTTTTTGGGTGTTGAGTTCAAAACGCATGGCCATATATGTTACTTATATCTTGTTAACTCTTTATAACGTGTTCATGTTTAAAGTAGAGTTTTGTTTCAATTATAAATATATAATATATAAGGATTCAAAGAGAAAGTTAAAAAGCTCACCCTTGTACAGAGTTAAAATTGGGGTGAGAAAGTGAAACTTCTCACACATAAAAGTGAGGAGATACATTCCTAAAATGACCATGTCCGCCACGACAGATGGTATGTTCAAAAGTAATGGTCATTTCGATCCTGAATTCTGGCTAATCTGACTAAATAATCATAAATGTGGTTTTGGCCAAGGAAATCGTCCTCTTCTTGGCCAAGCCTCCTCCTTTCCAGGATTTAGACCATCTCAAGGGACACCACCCACTTTATTGGTGATCTGAATCATACCAGCCATATGATTGGTTAAAAGTTGATATCTAAACCTACTTGGAAGTTTGTGATTGGTCAGGAAAGTTTAGTACCAATCATTGTTAAAGAAGCTTCCTATTGGATAAGATTAATTATCTGATTATTCCTTCATTTTTGTATGTATATGGAGAGACTTCCTCTCCATCTTCAGTCTAATCTACAACTTGACTCAGAGAACACCTCACTGAGGGGTTCGAAGAAGATTTTAAAACGCCATCGAAATGTGTAAAGCTTTATCTTCAGAAATAAAACAGTTATGCTTTGAGATATAAACATCAATAAGTGTACTTGTGTGTTAATGGCCACGCTATCTTTCGTCTCATGGTAGCAGCTAGGTTTACGACACCTGAAATGTTCTTCGTGTAGAACTTTTGTTTGAACAGGATCATCTATTGTGGAGGACGACTAACGGGATCCCAGTAGCTGGGGTAAGTTATCTGTATGTTAAAGTAGTGAAATTAGCATATGGTATATTAAAATTTGAATCCGACATTCAAATTATTGTTAGTCACACTAGGCCTCGCACATTGGATATAAGTTATAATTACGCATAAAAGTAATTTGTTCAGACACAATGTCAGATACCGACTCTAATTTCGGTTTTGATGAGTCTCCCCTCTTCGGGAGGACTTAATTGACACTGACCAAGTCAGTGAAAGGGGTGACAGGGGCACCAGCCCTCTGCCACCAGAGGAGGAAATCAAACACCTCAAAGATATGGTGGGCAACATGCAAGAAAGCCTCCATAACTACAAAACGCAGCTTCAATTTCAAATGATAAAAGCTGACAACCGCCAACCCAGTGCTAATAACGGTTATGTTGGCTCAATTAAAACTGGAACAACTCCGGTTAGAGAATAAGGCAAAAGAGGTCCAATTACAGGCCGAACGGGAGAGAAGGGATTTTGCTTCAAGATTCCCCAATAGTTCACTTACTTATGACAGTATAACGTCTGCATCACCATCAAATTTCAATTCGGGGGGTCCTAAAATTCCCAAAATTCCCCTCATGAAGTTGGATGCCAAGGATGATGTGGACAAATATTTGTGCTCATTCGAACACATTGCTACGGGCCATGGGGTACATGAATCCAAGTGGATTACAATACTGGCTCCAAAATTGACGGGCAAAGCCAGAGATGCGTACAATGATTTGGAAACTGATTGTACATACGCGGATCTAAAGACGGCCATTCTAGCTAAATATGAATTGACTGCCGAGGCATACCGGCTAAAGTTCCGACGCCTGGAACGAGACCAAGACCAAAGTGTAAAAGAGTATGTCTCAAACCTCGAACGCCACTTTCTAAAATGGCTAGAGTTTTCAGGGGTTCAGCAAGGCGACTATTACGCACTTGTTGACCTCATCATATCTGACCAGGCTTATTTCCGTTTGCCAGCGGAAATATCGCAATATGTCAAAGAAAAAGAACCGGCGAATCGCCAAACTCTCAGTCAATTAGCTGACAAACTCGTTGACTTAAAAGGTGGCAATAAGTGGCTTAACAGCCTTAGTACCCGCAAACCAAAGCCATCAGAAATAGACAAAAAGACAACTAGTAATCCTAAACCGTTCAGGACAAACTCTTACCCTGCCACCGGAGGTAGGACTGAGTACAAAAAATATGAAGGTACAAAGCCATATCAGGCACAACGACCAAAGCACACTGGTCCCCCCACCTGTTACCATTGTAACAGGGTAGGACACATTCAAATGAATTGCCCTCAATTGACAGAAAATAACCATGGGCCTCCTTCCAAACCTAAGCCAGTCTTTTTCTGCGGTCAGACAGCAGACAAATTTGACCAGACGGACTTGTCTCAGACAAATCTGGATGAGTCTCTGTGGAAAAACACATACAAGGGTACCATCAATGGGGATCTGGCATACATTGTACGAGACGAGTGTTGTGCACACAGTGTTGTACACACAAACTTTGTGAAGCCAGAAAACTATATTCCGAATAAGACAATTACTATTAGGGGGGCTATCGCCAAAGCCACCCTACCAATGGCAAAAGTTCAAGTCTGCTGTCCCATCTACACAGGTGAGATGAGTGTTGGTGTCGCCGACACCATCCCGACAGACATGCTTTTTGGTAATGAGATGGAAAAACTTTCTAAACATAGTGATGGTTCCCTCGATATGTTGTTTGGCAAGTCCCATAATGACAAATCTGAGCAATTCTCAGCAACATTGGCTGTGACACGCCAACAGGCCAACCTTGCAAACCAACAGAAACTTAAAGTTGATCAGAATGTAGCTAAAAGTGGGGTTATACCAACCAAAGTTGATTTACTCCCTGTCACCAATAGCAGCGACTTGGGGACAGGCACAAATGTTGATGACAACAAGAAAACTACTGACTCTCACTATGATAACACCTTATTACTAGAGCTACCTTTTGTTGACCCTTGTGATGAGGACACAACACCCAAAACTAGGACCAAATCTAGTGAGGTAAAACCAACTGAGACTACTAAACAAAATAACCTATTAGGTCATAACCTTGATCCTGCCCAATTGAAAAACTTGCAACAAGTTGACAAGACCCTGACAGGAATTAGGGATCGGGCACTGACTTTTGAGGAATCCAAAGACCATAGAGTTTGTTTTTATGTGAAAGATGGGATCCTATTTCGTAAATGGAGCAGACAAACGGCTCAAACTGATACAATCACAAAGGTGATTAACCAAATTGTTGTACCTCAAACAACTAGGGCTGGCATTTTGAAAATGGCACATGACATCCCTATGTCCGGTCACCTTGGCATAAATAAGACCAAGAATAGAATACTGGCCTCTTTCTATTGGCCAGGGATATTTATGGATGTTGCCAAATATTGTAGGACTTGTGATATTTGCCAGAAAACGGCAAAATTTCACTACACAATGAAAGCTCCCCTTCACCCAATTCCAATTGTGGGCGCACGGATGGGGAAAATCGGGATTGATATTCTGGGACCGTTACCCCGATCAAACAGTAGGAGAGCATACATACTTACTGTGATTGACTATGCTACACGATATCCATGGGCAAAACCATTGGCCAATATTACTACTGAGTCAGTCGCTCAGGCACTGTGTGAGATCTTTTCTGAGTGGGGTCTACCTGAACAGATACTCTCTGACCAGGGAACAAATTTCCTGTCAAAGACAATGAAAGAGTTATACAAACTCATGCAAATAGAGCCAAACATTGCAGCTCCATTTCACCATGAAACTGCAGGTTTAGTCGAGAATTTCAATGGGACGATCAAATCAATGTTGCGCACACTGACTGAAACACAGTTAAAAGAATGGGACAAATACTTGCCCCTATTTATGTTTGCATATCGAGAGGTCCCACAAGCGTCCTTGGGGTTTTCACCCTTTGAACTTGTGTTCGCTGAACCAGTTCGAGGACCATTAGATATAGTAAGGGAATCATGGACAGGACCCTCTACTAATGACAAAACGGTCATCCAATACATTGTTGACCTCCAGCGAAAACTGTATAACATGACCAAACAAGCTCATGAAAACTTAGAGGTCGCCCAACAGCGACAAAAGACATGGTATGACAAACACTCACGTGACCGTAGTCTCCAACCAGGACAACAAGTTCTTGTCCTTCTGCCAACTCACCCCAGCAAAGTTTTGACACGCTGGCAAGGTCCACACATAGTGACCAGAAAGGTCGATGACCTAAATTATGAAGTTGATGTGGGTAAAAAGAACAAGAAACTTAAGGTATACCACATCAACTTGTTGAAAGAATACCACCAAAGAGACACAGACACACAAGAAGCTGTATGTCTCATGGTACATGCATGTTCGGACGATGACGATTCGTTTACTGAAGACTGGTCACCACCTGACCCACCTTTGAGCATGACACAAACTGAAACTTACCAAGACTCAGATATCTCTGATGACCTTACTGAATCACAGAAGTATCAAATGATCACTGTACTCCAATCCCATGCACCGGTCATGAGCAATGTCCCAGGGCGTACAAATTTGGTAGAGCACAGTATTAGGACTACTACAGAAACACCCATCCGTAGAAAACCTTACAGGTTACCCTATGCGAAAGAAGTTGAAGTCAAGAAAGAAATTGAAAAACTTTTAGACTTGGGGATTATTGAAGAGTCAAGATCGCCATATCGTTCCCAATAGTCACTGTTCCTAAACCTGATGGAACACTGAGAACTTGTTCTGATTATCGATTGCTTAACCAAATTACCGTTTTTGACTCTTATCCCATGCCTCGAATTGATGATATAATTGATAGAGTAGGTCAGGCCAAATTTATCACAACTTTGGACCTAACACAGGGTTATTATCAAATACCCCTAGCTGAAGACACAAGAGAAAAGTCAGCGTTCATCACAAGTTTTGGACTTTTTCAATACAAATTTCTGCCATTTGGAATGTGTGGGGCAGGGGCCACCTTTCAAAGACTAGTAGACACAGTTTTACGGGGATGTGACACCTTTGCTCGAGCATACATTGATGATATTGCTATATATAGCATGGATTGGGCATCTCACGTCAAACATGTGGGAGAGGTTCTGTCACGTCTTCAAAGGGCAGGTCTAACAGCAAAACCAAGCAAGTGCCACTTTGGGAAATCATCCGTGTCCTACCTAGGCCATGTCATTGGTAATGGCGAGTCCCGTCCTCACCCTGACAAAATTGAAGCTATGAAAAACTTTCCTCGGCCGGTTACAAAGAAGGACGTACGGTCCTTATTAGGCTTGGCAAACTACTATCGCAAATACATGGGCTCGGACATGGCAGTCATAGCGTTACCCCTCACTGATGCCACTAAAAAGTCTGAACCCAACATTATTGTCAACTGGTCTGATGACAAAGAGCAGGCATTTCAGACTATCAAGTACCGCCTGACTCATGCCCCAGTTTTGAGGGCCCCTGATATGACAAAGTCATTCCTAGTACAAACAGATGCCAGTCAAAGAGGTCTAGGGGCCGTTCTCAGTCAACTCGACGGAAAAGATGAAGAACACCCTGTGGCCTACATCAGTAGGAAACTTTCCTCCACAGAAGAAAAATATTCTGTGATGGAAAAAGAGTGCCTTGCCATTATTTGGGCAATCAAGCAATGGCACATATATTTGTATGGACACCAATTTCATGTCCAAACTGACCACCAAGCTATTCAATGGCTTGAGCGTATGAAGTCAACCAACAACAGGTTAACTCGCTGGAGCCTAGCCTCCAACCCTACCACTTCACGGTAGCATACCGAAAAGGTTCGGCAAATGCAAACGCCGATACCCTTAGTAGAATATAAATAATATTGTTTACTAAAAGTAGAGGTAAATAATAGTGTGACTAATTATAGACTTGAATGTTGGATGATATTTAACCACCATATGCCACTTTCAGTGCATAACATATGGGTGGCTATACTCTAAAGTTATTTGGGTGACCAATGGTCTTCCAAAACCATGCCGTCTTACGTAAGGCATGAGATGATGCATCATACAGAGACAATATATAACTCTCTGTTGAGATAACTATATTATGCTGGTTGTTATTTTACCTGAACTATATTTATCCTGCTTCTAAATACATCTCTGCCAGATTTTGCTCCAGAGAACAACATGAACTTTGACTATATATTCCATATTATATATCCTACATGGCGCCACATGCTGATGACAAAAAATGGTTCCAGTAACTTTGAATTGCTTGTACATGTATATAACTTGTATCCTGCTTTATAATACATGTACAATGACCCAGTTTATGTGTAAAATGCTAGTACACATATGGGAGATCCAGCTTGTATTGCAACAAACTGTAGCTGAACCAAGAGCAAAGGTCATTTTGACCATGCAGATCTCTATGGCAACAGAACTTAATTTTGACATTTCCAGAAATATTTTATGTCTTTGTAACAAGACACCATGACTGTAACCAGTAAAGGATTTCCTTGAATTGTACACAGAAGTTGTACAACTTTACCTTGAATGACCTACATTTTACAAGGGTATACTACTTGTCCTAATAGTTACCATAGCAACCAATGAATTAAGCAGATATTTCTCGGGGAAAGAGGACTGGAAGAACTCTATAAACTGTTGGAACTCCACACAGGGATCACCTTCAACAATGTCAACAAACTGAATTGCATTTTACTTTTACTATGGTACCTATGGACACCGAAGATGCAACTGGCTGCATTCAGAGAGAGAGCGGAACTTTCCACATTGAAATGAACACAATTTGCATGTTCTGATTATAAAATGTTATGCCTTGAAAATTATGATATTCGCCTAAAACTCTAGGTCAAACATTGACTTGATAATATTTTAATCTGCCCAGAACAAACCTGCTCATGGAAACACAGTTCCATACTTAGAGAAGGGGGCATGTGACATAGTATGATCCCTAATTGAGGCAAATAACTATATATGTTACTTATATCTTGTTAACTCTTTATAACGTGTTCATGTTTAAAGTAGAGTTTTGTTTCAATTATAAATATATAATATATAAGGATTCAAAGAGAAAGTTAAAAAGCTCACCCTTGTACAGAGTTAAAATTCGGGGTGAGAAAGTGAAACTTCTCACACATAAAAGTGAGGAGATACATTCCTAAAATGACCATGTCCGCCACGACAGATGGTATGTTCAAAAGTAATGGTCATTTCGATCCTGAATTCTGGCTAATCTGACTAAATAATCATAAATGTGGTTTTGGCCAAGGAAATCGTCCTCTTCTTGGCCAAGCCTCCTCCTTTCCAGGATTTAGACCATCTCAAGGGACACCACCCACTTTATTGGTGATCTGAATCATACCAGCCATATGATTGGTTAAAAGTTGATATCTAAACCTACTTGGAAGTTTGTGATTGGTCAGGAAAGTTTAGTACCAATCATTGTTAAAGAAGCTTCCTATTGGATAAGATTAATTATCTGATTATTCCTTCATTTTTGTATGTATATGGAGAGACTTCCTCTCCATCTTCAGTCTAATCTACAACTTGACTCAGAGAACACCTCACTGAGGGGTTCGAAGAAGATTTTAAAACGCCATCGAAATGTGTAAAGCTTTATCTTCAGAAATAAAACAGTTATGCTTTGAGATATAAACATCAATAAGTGTACTTGTGTGTTAATGGCCACGCTATTCGTTCGTCACAACATGTAAGGAATACATATGGTTCTTTCAACTTGGAGAAGGGCCCCATGTGTTAATCTGCCATATTGGAATGTTATGTATGGGACCAAAGTAGATTGTGCAAGTGGGCATTTATTAGGAAAAGCCCAAAATGAAACAATACCGGTGTACATGCAAACAAGTATGCATTTCAAATCAAAGTGTGTCAAGGATATAGAGAATACTCAAGAGCTGTTCTTATTTTGCCCTCCGTGAGTGGCACACAAACATAGCTTAAGACTTATCTTTTTGTGTTAATCTTGGATTCACTTCATTCTATTTTGTCAATTTACTTGTAATGAATCAAAATTCTTACATCCAAATTGAGATGATGAACCCATTTCATGCTATAAATGATTCCAAAACAATTTTAATAATATGTCAAAATAACTCTGCTTTGCGGATCGCTGGACTCTTTTTAAAGATGACCCACCTTGAATGCAACCTGTTCATTCTTCTCTCAACAACAGATTGGAGGTCGTATGGAAGGCATGCAGCATAATCTGGAAGCCCTCTTTGGCCCAACTGGCTACTTCAAGGAGATGGAGAGTAAACCCACTATTCTACAGGCTTTGATGAAGTACCTCAGCCCTCAGCAACAAATGCCTCCACAGCAGCAAGATATGAGGAACAAAACGTAATGTGGACCAGAGCCGCATGGACAACATTATTAACCAGGTGAGAGAAAGGGCTTATAGCATAGATGTCCCTATAGCAATATCATACTAAGCTATCACACAGTTTAGCATTTTTTGTGATGTAACTTCTATCGCTTATGAGAAAAGGGATTGCCGATATCTGATTTATAAGTCGCTAGCATACCCTAGCGTCAAATCGCCATCATTTGGCTTGAAGGTAATTTTGTTGCTACGTTGCTAGCCACGACAGGACGCTGGTAGCGATTATGAAACAGCCAGTATTTGATTACTAGCGATTTCTAAATGGCACAATGTGACTGCTTGTTTGATATGCCCTTACGTAGCTGGCGAATAAAAAGGAGTAGCTGGTGGACAGATCCAATGAACATGGTTGCAATGGTTAGCGCCTATTGTGAAAAGCTTACAAGGGGGGGGGGGGGTAAAAAACACTTCAATTTTTTGCTTTCATGTTATGTGTGTATCTGTTTCTGTTAGTCGTAAGTGGCAGCTAGCAACAGAAGTAATAATAGCTTTACACTAAAAAACAAAACTGATAACAATCCCCTCATTGGCTGGTATAATACAAAGAGGTGGTTAATAGTAACAAGCGATTGGTCATTATGGAAAAACCACTAATAGTTTCAAACCAATGGTAATTCAGGAAGTATGTGTTTTCATTCCAAATTATTTTGACAACTTTTGGCTCTAGCTAGTTTGTAAATGATCCATCTTTGGTTTGATTAAATAATAATGGTTAACTTTTTTTGTTTTAGTTTGAGGTACCACAGGAAGATAAGCCCATGGCATCAGTATACATGAAGATGTTCGGTAACGAGATTGGCTTTATGGATTATGATGCTATCGTAGAGAGATTCAACCAGTGGAAGCAGAATGCCAACATAATGCAGGTATGATGGGGTGTGGTTGGGTGTGACGTGTGGGTGTATAGGCCTATATGTGTAAGCATAAAGTTAAATCCATTTACTACTGAGAACATTGCATGTCAATTTGCAGATTATGCTAGCAGCCGATCACCGACACTGCATAATTACACACTATATACACTTAAAACAGGCGGATCTGGTAGAAGGAACTTATATAAAACTGTTTTGTTTATACCAAAGAGTACTATGTTTCCAGAAATAAACTCAAATATGTGATATATTTAGTGGGATCTTATTATTTGTATAAACCCACAAGTGCATGAGATTGGTAAATATTGCAGCTTGTTACAGAGCTACCTTGCTACTCCGCTTTACCACACATATTTAAGGGGAACATACATGTAAGCCAGACCACAATTACAAAGCCAAATTTTCACCCAATTTGTCAAGTTTTTGTCACATTTTTTCAAATTTTTGCTCCTATTTGCCACATTATCATCCAATTTATCAATTTTTTCCCCATTTGCCAAATTTTTATCCCCATTTGCCAAATTTTTGTTAGATTTTGTCCTATTTTTAGTTATTTTAATGAAACTTTATACTATTTACCGTCCACATTAATTGTCCCAGAAAATTTCTGTGGGGTATAATGGAATTATGATAGAGGTAACATTTCTTAATATTTGTCCTTTTCAGGTTCTTGGCAAACTCGCCACAGAGCAGACCATTGATGTCAGTCGTAGCAACAAGATGATGAAGATTAGCTCCTGTATCCCAACCATCGCTGGTCTTCCTCTGAGTCTGAGTGTAGATGGCAACACTGTCACTCAGGTGACTGCATCTGGACGTATGAATGTCATGGGTCTCATGATGGCTCCACGAAACTTGCACATTGAGGGTTCAATCAGACCAAGGTAGGTTATTGAGAAGTATTTGTAATATGTGATCAAGCAAAATCAGTCGGAACTCGGAAATATTAAATTGTCAATTTCTTACAGGATAGTAAAAAGCATTTACAAAACTGCATTTTGCAGAAAACCCCATTCAAATTGAACAACCAGTTCCAAAGATATGAGCAATTAAAGAGTTTCCAAAACAAGAGAAAACAAAAGGAAATATTTCCTTTGTTTGGCTATATCTCAAAATCAATATTTCCGAGTTCCGACTGATTTTGCTTGATCGCATCACATATATGGTTATCTGTACTTGGTCTTATAACAATGTCTTGAACATGTTCAGATGACTTGCAAAGTGATAAATAATGGGCTTTTCAAGTTGGAATCCATATACCTTCTATGGAAGATGTAATGTTGATCTTACATACAGGGAGTGTGAATTTCAAATGGGATAGTCGCAGCTGCCATAAGGTTATGTAGGGATTTTATCTGAATAGGCCATCACAACTACAAGCCAAATTTCTGACCTTGCAGAAGACTACAGAAATGAAGTTAATTTGAAACATACACACCCAACAGACAAAAGAGAAAAAAGAAAAAATGTAAAAGCTAGTGATCGATATTGCTATTGCAGTGAAATACCCTTCCCAATTCATATATTTCTGTCAGTGGCTTGTATGACTTGTGATCGACACAGTTGGGTTTTATCTTATTTTGCAACATCGCAACATTATGCTATGTTATGTTATGTAATACTAAGAATACCTATTTTTGAGAAGCAAGTAGCAAGAAAAATTGTAGCCTTAACATCAATGTGTTTTCATTTTATTTGTCCTTTCATTTCTAGTGTTGCAGTTGAACTCAGTACCACCCTGAAGGTCTGCGCATTCCACACTCAGACAGGACTCAATCATATCGCACGCTTACACTCCGATAGCATCTTGGACGGCGCCCTCATCATTGAAAATGGAAACGCCATGCGTGTGAAGTTTAATGTACCAGAGGAGAAGCAGACCATCGTTGATGTCAGGTAATAGTCGTTTTGATAGGGGTTCACAAAGCATTGGACCACGACACCATATTTGGGTGTGTGCTCAAAAACGTGGCCAGACTGAAACTTTTACTCAAGACTATTAATTACATATGGGGTTGTAAGATTACCTTAGAAATATTGACATGAGGTTAGGGAACAAACCAAAAGATCGATGACGTCCTATAAATGAAACTAGTTTCGTTTAGGGGGGAGGGGGTAAAAATACTCGATTACGTTTGTTCAAAAACATCGGTCTGAAGATTGTCATTATTATTATTATGTCAACATTTTCAACATTTCTTTATTACGTTTCTGGCAGGGACGGAGGGGGTCAGCTGAGAAACGAAACTAGTTACGTTTATAGGACGTCATTGATCTTTTGGTTTGTTCCCTTATGAGTGGTCAAGCATTCAATAAATGGGGGGGGGGGTCACTATGAGAAATTGAGACTGAAAATCACACTGAAACTGCAGATTAACATTGAAAAATTATACAATAGATAATACCACTGAAATAGCGCTGAAAAGAGCTCTTTTGTTGTCAGATTAATGTATAATCACACTGAAAAATGGACCGCAACACTTAGTGAAAATGAGTGGTCATTCATTAATGCTCTGCGTGCTAGCCATGCGCTTCAATGGAAAAAGTTCAAGTTTTGAAATATTTTCTCAAAATATCAAGAACTATCTTAAGAACTACTGAATCAATACTAGGCTTGTTTGTACTCATTTTAATGCATTTTTCATGCTGATTCCAAATATGGTCATGAAAATTTACATTTCTGACATTTTTCTTTAAACATGTCGTCTGCAGTCGACACCCGCGTGAAGAGAGTTAATCCCACTGAAATGGTGCTAATCACAGTAAATGTATTGGACTGAACCATGTTTTTATTATGAAAAATATTCTCTCAACAATAGCCACACTGAAAATACCCAGAGTAACACTGAAAATGGATAGAGTAACACAGAAAATGTTTTTTCAGTGTGACTTTCAGTGTCAAAATTTCATAGTGTAGTAGTGCATGTTGAAAAAGCTTGGGAACCCCTTGAACCATGATATTCACACCAAAGGTGGCTAAGCATGACTTTGTTAATATTAGTTTATGAATGGGATGGATATCTCATCTCGTTCTAAACTCTGGAGCAGTTAAAGTAGAGCATTACTATTGATAAAGATTCAAATCTTATCCTGTCCACCAATTGCTGACCAATAATTGCCTTCATTGTCTTTTATAGCTCCAAGATCTTCAGACTACACCAGCAAGACAAGACAGAGATTGTTGGTGACCAGCAGAGACAATTCACACAGGAGGTTTGCACTGCTGAACAGACGGCCAAGTATCTGGGTGTCCGTATCTGCTCTGAAATCACCTTCCCAACTGTCTTTACCATGGTGAGTTGATTAGTATGAACTGTTCTACCCTGCCTTCTTTTTTCGCAGCTAGTGTATTGACATGTGATATTGATTTGATATAGCACAAAATTAAAGGTCAGGAGTGCACAAGCTTGTTGTTTAGACTGCTTTTCACATAATTTCATGCTTGTTGACAGGCCTGGAAAAAAAGCGGAAAGTGGGAAGCTCCTTCCAGAGAAATTTGGAAGATTGGAGGGAAATCAAGGTCCTTAAACAAAGAAATACATAAGAATTTTGTCTTTTTGAAGGAAAATTTTGATCATCTTCCAGGGAAATTTTCATTTTTTCCAGCCCTGCTTGTTGATTTGTTGACAAACATCTACTGGCAGTAGTTTGAGTGTTACCGAAAAAAAACCCTTTTATTAAAAATTGATCAACTCAAACAAAAGGCTGGCAAACAGCAATAAAATAATGGCACATAGAAATGCCTTTGTTTGCCTATGGCAGCTTGAGATGTGCAATAGGAAATTTCATTTGAAATCCACATTTGCCCTGTGGAAGATTTAGCTGAAGCCTTTCACAGAGGGAGTATGGGTTTTAAATAGAAAAGACAATTGGTAAACATCCATTTGATATACTCACTGGGAAGATAAAGATAAAGCCATATACAGGGAAGTATATGGGTTTCAAAATAATTAACCCTAGCCAATTCCATATGGAAAACATACTCCCTCTGTAAAAGACTTTTCTTAAGTCTCTATAGGGGTATGGTGGATTTCAGGTGGAATAGCCCAAATAATATGATAAATTATTAATGCTGTCACTATGGACCACAATGACCTCATCCCAATGGCATAGTTCAATAACCTCAATTAAACAATCATAGTGCAAAATTTGATCTCAAGTTGCAGAGTATGAGTTTTTGTATCCAATTTTCTAAGGTCATTCAATGAATATGCAAATGTATTGGGGTTAAAGAACTGTGCCTTTATAGATGAGCATGTTATGGATCCTAGTGTATTGTGGAAGCCTGACCAGTTAAGATATGATATAAACAAAGTGTTCAACCACAGCTTGATTTCACTCATGTAGTGTTATGGCTCCAGACTAAATATCAATATTGTGTTCATTGAAGCAACTGGGTCTGTGCACCAAAACTTCACCAATCGTGCCCTCATAATGAATTTTGTAAAATAACTGAATTGATGATATGATTTCTTTTCTAGCCTGGCAGCCCAAGCATGCTCCTATCTGGACCATCAGAGGTCAAGATGACGCTGTCCAAGGTGGATCCTCAACTCACATCTTTCGAACTGGACGTCGCTAAAATGACCAACAAGGTAGGCTGAAATGGAGGTGGTCAGAGTTGCATCTCATGTTGGCTATATGTAGTAGAATGTATTTATAATCTCTGCCTTTGTAAAGTGAAAAACAATGGAAGAAGAATTTACACCATGGATGAAAAGATGATGCAAGAGAAGACGATATAGCTGTAGTTAGGAAAACAAATACGACTGAGTTTATAGACTAGTACTAGTAGTTTAGTGACCTGACCTAAGGTCAGGTCACAGGTCATTCAGCGACAAGAACAACAGTTGATTATAACAACAGCAAAAACCCAATGTGATATAGTGTAGGAGATATATGATCAAGAACATAGAAAAATGTTGAAGATAAAGGAAGCAGCTAAACACAAGAGAACCAATGAAACTAAATCTCAAGCAAAAAACACAAGAGATCAAATATAAGACAAAAGGGAGCCAATTATAGACAATTATTGCTAAACATGTTTTATGAGATATTTGGTTCTCTGCCAGGGATGGAGCTGAAATAGTGCAATGAAATACACAGGCTCATAACCCTAACCCCATGGGGAGGTATGGAGGTGGCCTATGTATTGCTGGTCACCATCACACTCAAGGGCAGAGACACAGGTTGTGGGGTTTTATAGTTCTCAGGAGGTTCACTTCAGGGAACAAATTTACTGATTTATTATTACTGTCCTTGGACCAACACTAACTTCTTCAGTTTATATCCCATATGCATAGTTGAGCAATTCTGCTATTATTTGTTTCTTGCATCTTTACTTAGGAAATGGTAAATGGTGAAGTAGTTTTGACAGATGTATTCCGTATGATGGTGGGAACCCCTAACACAGATGTCAAACGTACATACAGTTTTATCTACAACCTGAACCGCAACACTAATCAGATGACAATAGATATTGAGAGCCCATTCAAGACTGCTAGAATTGAAGGTATGTTGGTTTTTTAAGTTATGCTCAGCTTGAAGATTTTTGATTTGATTTGTTTGGGTTTTGACAACCCTGGATCACCCAAGAAAGCCTTTATTGAAGCTGATTTCCATTGGGGTCCATTTGTACACCGAACGGGTTAGGGAACAGTCAGGGGTTAACACCCTACTCTTTTTCAAACTGGCTATGTAGATACATGTACAGATATGGCTCTCTGCACATGGGACAGACGGCTTAACGTCCCCTCCGAAGGACGGAGTACTTTCATGATTCATTTACCCAATTCTAAATGAACCATAGGGAGTGCGGAAGTCTGAATTTAATCTACAGAGGTTGCGAATTTATTTCAGACTTTTATTCTTCAAAACATTGGAATAGTTACTTGAGTTAAAAATTTCACCCCAGCTATCTTAACCTTATGGTTTTTATATTAATATTACTTTCAGCAAATGTAATTGGTCTGGAGATGCACAAGAAACTTGACCTGACATTCACAATCAACCCAAGCGCAACGGACGAAAAGGCATTCCGCTTGGTCGCTGAGCAGGAGATTGAGATGCCGAGCGAGGACATCATTCGTTACATTCCACGATTTGAATTCACCGGACCCAAGGGTAATAACATGCAAGTAACTGGGTCAGTGATCAACAACGATGCACTGCGTAGAACCGATGTGGACTTGCAGGTTCTTGAGAACTCTGCCACTGTCATCTCTGTTAATGGTAAGAAGTTTCACATACCCTACAAGATTCCTATTGCGGCTACCTGCACAGGTACACCATCGCCAAGGTACCTGACTGGTACACATAAAGTACCTACACAGTACCAATGCTGCTACTGCACATACCTCACCAGCAGTACTGCATGGGTACTACACTGGTACTCCCCTGGTACTGCATTATCAGCCAATTACCTTGGCGACAGAGCACCTGTGCAGACAGCCATAAATGATTTTGGAGGCGTAGGACAAGGTTAAAAAACATTGGATTTTGACCATTGTCAAAAATTGATATAATTGATATTTTCCTAACTGTATAATAGAACTGCAAAGTATGGAGTCAATGGGCCCCTCAATTGATGATATAATAGAACTGCAAAGTATGGAGTCAATTGATGAGTAAATACAGAATACTTCAAATTGAACGAGGAACAAATTATAACATTAAGAACCTGCAATCTCATGTATTAATTAATCTTATATATCGGCTCTCAGTAATGTGACATTTCTTTGCTGTAATAATCCGATTTTAAACAAAATATTGACTGGAAATGATTGTAGGGTCATGACAGGGTTATAATGATGAGTAAGCGGTAAAATTAAGAAGTTACGGTTAGGAACTTAGGATTATGGTGGGGGTGACAATCACTATTCTAACGTTTCTCCCTTTAATAATTCACTTCAAACAGGACCAATCACAAGAACCGAAGGCTCCAAGAAGTCAAACTACGGCATTGAGATGACCGTAGGAGGCCGTTACATTGAAGGCAAACTGACCGGTCAAGTCAATCGTAATAAGGAATTGTATACTATTGATGTTGATATGCAGAAGAAGGTGAATGGACAATTGGTTCAAGACCCGTGGGCAACCGTTTCATTTATCTTTGGCTCAAATAGGGTAAGTAAAGATGGGCTGTTTTCTTTTAATTTTAAGAAATTAAATTCATCTGAGGCCCAAAAAATTTGTGTGTCATACATTTTGCAAAAAAGCTATGTGCCATGCTTTTCTATTTTTTGTGTGGGTGTGCGCGTATGTGTTAACCGCCAATCGCGGACACACACAATCTTGTTCACCTTCCACAGTGGACATTCCTACAACCAAGGACCGTCCGCAGTTTCAAACTGCTGCAATAGACCGCAAATGCTTGCTAAATGCATACAAATGTATGATCGATCGAGCAATACTTGCTCAAAACTGCGGACCATACATGTAAAAAAAATACGGTCAGCAGTTGATGGCTAAAATTCTGTTTCTTATAATACACAAAATTTTAGTTCACGGTTAGGGGATGTGAACACCATTTTTAGTGCACTTTTTTCTTGTTTGTTGCCACTATGCAGTCATTTTTTATAAATATATATAAGGTATAATGTATGACAGCTTGCTGATAGATTTCGTTGTATAATGAACATTCAAAGCAATGATTTTGCAAAATGTTTTGGGTGGAGTAGCCCATGTAGTGACATCAGTTGATCCTACTAAAGATGTTTCATTTTATACAATAAACCCTTTTTTCTGTTATTTCTCTAATATTCTACAGGATGATCATATCTTCCGTCTCGAGAACGAGGCTGAATTCACCGACTATCCTAATTGGAACTATCACTTTGAGATTGAGTCTGTTGGTGAAGACCTAATAAACCATGAAAACACTGTCAAATTGTGCTACAGAGGCATTTCATGTGGATCGGATACTAAGGTAAGCGCTAAAAAATGTCAACTAAACATTGCAACCCCATGGGTACTACTGTATTTCTTATAGTGCATCTAATTGGTTAATTTCATGATACAATCATCAGAGTAACCAATCAGAAGAGAGCTTTCAGATATCATGGCACTTTTAAAGCTTAATCCACATCAGCCCTACTGGGAATACTTACCATCTCTCTGATTGGCTCAATATATGCTGTAGGCCTCTTGTTACCAACCAAAATAGTTCTTAAGAGGCTGATAATTTGGCTGGTAGTACCCATGAGATAAAACGTTGTGCATCATGTCTGAAAATTTTCCTGTCAGCAACCACTGAAAATATTATTAATGTAATTGGTCCCAACATACAATAAATATTGACAAATTTATGCAACAATTTAAAGTGAAATACATGGTACAAAGTTAAATTTGAAATTTTAATACAATATTGATGTGCTGATGGTTTGTTTTCAAATACACTTATATCCCAGAAATGTATAAATTCAGCAAATATTTTTGCTATGTAATGTGAAAAAAAAAGCATTTTTTGTATTTTCTTTTATTAGGTTGTGATTGTACAAAACAACACTATGACTGTGTCGAATGATGGCACAACCAACCAAGCCCTCACCTTCCGCTACAACCACCCAGCCCAAAGCAAGGAATACGAAATGGTCCAGAAGTTCAAGAAAACTAACGATGGCAGCTTCAATGTCAGCTGCTTAATCGTTGATGACCAAGTTCACAAGAACCTGTTCAACAGCGAGATAAAGCTACGTAGAGGAGGACCGATGAGCAGCTTTAGTTTTGAGTTGGCTACCGAGAAGCGTTTCCTTAGCATCCACAATGATATGCACATGCATCGATCTGGTAGAATTGATTTTGTTTCCACTCTAAGACGTGATCTCCTTATTAACCAGAAGACCACCACTGTTACCTTTGCATACGCTCCAGGCATGAACATGCACGACGTGGATCTTGATATCGTACTGTCGGATCAAAGCGAGATCAACATCGGAAGCCGACTGGAAAATAATCTTGACCAAGGCATGCTTGACTTTGACTTCACAATCGACAAATATGGCGTACAAAACTGGGTTGCCATCAACATCGACTACAGAGATAATTCAGATGACACCAAATGGGAACACCGTGCATCAGTTGATGTTCATACTCCATTGGCTAGCCTGCAAAATAAACGTCTTGAAGGTGGTGTTAAGAAGCAGAACAATGTTATCACCTCTGATCTTTTACTACAATACAATCCACAAAGACCAAAAGTTGGAATCGAAGTCATCTTTACCAACAACTCAAATTACTATGACAGCCACCATCAAGTCGATGTTATCTTCACTACAGTGACACACAGCATTACCGTTAGTACTGCTGGAGGCTACAAGAAGAAGGTCGACGAGAAAGTGTGCGATCTGATGGCTTCCGTCAACTTAAGAGCACTTGCAGATCCAGGTGAGGGCAAGACCTTTGGATTTGAGATGAACTACAGCAACAACACTAATGAAAACCGAATTCGTCACACCTTGGATTCAAAAGCTTATGCTCCTGACCATGAAGTCAAAATGGACACTATGTTCAAATTGGTACCAGTGACAAATGACTTGACGACATCTTTTGACTTCAAATGGGTCAAAGATCAACAAGGTCTCACCGTAAGTGTCAGCTTAGTGAATACCAGTGATGCTACGAATCGCAGAGTGGCTATCACAACCGACATCCAACTACCTCAGCAACATCTTGTGATGACCACGAACCATGTGAGACGTGAGAACTACTACGAGCGCACCTTAGTCGCGACTCTTAACGGGGAAGAGAAAGCCAATACTGCATTCACCTACTCCCGCACGCTTACTGGCCCACAGAGTATCTGCCGACCAAATCTCAACATCCTCATGAATGGAAAGCGAGTCATCTTTGATGGTGCTGTGACGAGAGTGAATGATGTTATCACCCATCTGGAGGGTTCTATCACACATGACCAAGATACAGAGGCATCGCTATCAATGTTGATGGATATCGCCCCTCTGGACATGTCAGCACCTGCTGATGGATTCGACATCACCTTCAACCTTGTGAACAAGTACATCCCAGGGTATGACCCCAGTTTCACCTGGACCAGAATTTACAGGAATAACTACATCGCTACCCCTGTTGGACACAATACCATTACATTGAGCATTGCAGGAACACAAAAGGTATGTGTTTTTGTTTTTTTTTATAACAAAAGTACAGAAATTAAATTTTTTGATAACATTTGTGCACTGAAAAAATTGGAAAAATATTCATGTGACATGCTGCCAGATGGGTGCTGACTACTATTCTTAAAGGGATTTTTTGCAAAAACATAAACAAATTTGGAAATTAATTCGAGTAAAAAAAAGTGCAGTGGGCTATGCAACTTATATATTAAGGATATGTGTAGAATTACACTAAAATACTTTTTTCCCAGGATAAAATTACAAAGTAGTAAACAACAATTAAGTATTAGAATGGTTTTCTTGTTTGATTCTCAAAAATTGAGATTTCTTTTAAGTGCACCACTAATCGGCATGGAAAACTTATTATGTGACCAGGGGTCAATGTATATGTTTCAGGTCAAATTATCCAGGTCATGACGTACTATGGTGCTCTTCAAAATATTGGAAATATATTGAAAGCTTCTTGTGATCTCAAATCATAATGTATACTTAAGTAGAGATATTTCAGCTTAATGTAAAATGTCTACTTGCAGGCGACATTTACATTTTATTATGCTATTAACAAAGGTGCATATACCTTAATTATGATGATTTTTTCGATATTCCAAATACATGTAGCAAATTGCTGAATGAGCCTAAAGTTGATCCAAAAGGACATTATTAAAGAAATGTCACTGTCAATTATGATCTTTGATTGGTTTACACAGGTTAATAGCGCGTAAAAGGAAGACCGATCTATCTGGTGCTGATCGGAGAAAAGGATTAGCAGCAAATGGCGAAAAATTACGTACTTTTACAAGGCAAAAAGCAGCTTTTCTAGGCATTGTTGACATGGTGACAAAGAAAGTTTCCTACTATCAAGACCTAACTTTTGAGATGGTTTGCATGTTTAATGGTGCAAAATTAACAATAAGGCGCCCGGTTGTACCGCCGTGTTCAGCAAGTCGTCATCACGACACTTGTAAACGAACCGTGCTCGAATTTGATTGACATATGACGTCAGACGCGATAAATTCTTTTTATCTCTGTCTTTAATTATAGCAATTTATCAAACTCCATTCTTTTGACGTGGCAGGTTGTATATAGTTTAATACTTACCTATTTTTTTGTTTTTGTTTCTACTTGATAGCTTGAAATGATTTTCAGTGTAGCAGCAGAAATCCCAGCTAATGTTCCCATGGGTGCCTCAATGGCCAATGTCCTCCCAGTCTTGGTCATCGATCTTGATCTTTCCTTGCCTGCCTGTCAAGATGAGGTATTCCGTAACATGGCCGTGAATGCTCGCTATCAGTGCGCAGTATGCGACAAGCAACTTCTCCTGAAATGGGGCAACAAAGGTGATGATGAGACTATCACAATAGCCCAGGTAGGTTTTGAAATGGTTTGTAACATGCACAGGTTTGGGGACAAACAGTTAACAGACAAACATTTTGCAGGATTAGGTATTTTGCAATCTGGTCATGATTGCATATTGCATACTGATTTACAAGGGATAACAGTGATGATGTTGAGGTCATCACTATATGTGACCCGTTCTGACAAAACCAGGAACAGGAAAAAGTCATGTTTTTGACATTCCAAAATTATCTATAGCATCAATACTTTTCAATATGTATTTTCAACATAATTTTGTAAATGATACCTTGATATTTTTGCCAAACTGCTATTCTGAGTAATGGGCTAAATAGTTTCCTGCCTTACACAGCATTGAATAGGAATTATCATAGTTCAACTGTTAATTATGGAATAAAAAAACCTCTTTTTAAAAAGTACTTTTAAGGATTTGAAAGTCCACTTATTAATCCCACAGTCAAATACGATGAAATTAAGAATTCCAAAGTTACATGTGTGGCGACTTGTTCCGGGTTTTGTTGGAGCTGGTCACACATTCCCAAATATTTGAAATTAATAGGTGGCAAGATGCGGTGTCTGGGTGCATGATATAGAATGCATGATATAGACACAAATTCAGATCACCAAGGGCACTAAGAGGGTTGAGGGATGGGAAGTTTTTGCAGCAGCAGTTCACAAGATAAAATAACTTTGCCATGATGTACATTACGTACCAATGACATAATATGTGGTATACAGCTGCTGATGGGTCAATACATGCAATGATGAAACTAATGTTGTTTATAGATACAAACACTTGGATTATGTTCATATGTATTAAAAAACACTACTCTGTAATTTTATAATGTTTTTTTAAGTTTTGTATTTTAGAAAAGCAAACCATATTTTTACGCATAATCTGTTATTGTTTTCACCAGACTCTAATGATGACCAGTGAAACTGCAGGTGATGTTGATGTTAGCATCACACATCCATTTGTTCTACCAATGCTCTACCCAACATTCTCACTTGGTGTTGACTTTGATATGCAAGAGACCATGTCTGATGTCAAGGTAAGTCAAGTCAAGGTACCGTAAAAGCTCGATAGTTAGCAAATGTGTTTACTATCGAGCGCTTTTTAAAACATGCAAACATGAAGAGCCCCATCCACAAAAGTGTTAAGGGTTTTGAGCAAATCATTGATACACATAGTTATATACGAACAAGTTAACCTGCAAATGTGTGTCTCAACCCCATTTGCTCAGTTGGTAGGAAGTGTCAGACTTTGGTACAATTTCATGTTTTCAAAAGCACTCGATAGCAAGCACATATGCTAACTATCGAGTTTTTACGGTATGATGTTAATGAAGTGTTGTGCAGGGCTAGTCTTTGTTTGCTTTAAGTCCTTAAGTTTGCTAGTCCAAACATACGGTTCGCTAATCCGAAAAAAACGGTTCGCTAGTTTGAAACATAAAAAAGGTTTGCTGGTCTGAAAGTTAGGTTAGGGTTAGGTTAATGGTTAGAGTTAGTGTATCAGCAAACTTTTCGGACTAGTGATCTTTAGGACTAGCGGATGTAGACTATTGGGTTGGTATGCACAAAAGAGTTCAAAAGGGTCTAAAGTTAGACCGGGTCCAAGTGGAATTTAGTACCAAGAGAAAGGACTTTTTCCTTTACATTTTCTTAAGTTACCGGGGTAATTTGTATCATTTTCAAACTTTGCATTGAAATCTTTAGAATTTGCTAGCTACTCTAGGAAGGAAATCAGAGTAAAGGACCATTCCTGATAGAACTAAATTCCACTTAGACCAGGTCTAACTTAAGACCCGGTCTAACACTTTTGTGCATATGGACCTTGGGAGTATTATTGAATCATTCAGTTGCAGGCATGCTCATACATGTTATGTATGTCCATAGATTAATAACACATAGATTGGAATATTCCATGCTTGTGTTTTCTAAGTGTACTTGAATTCAGCTGACGCCTTGGTACAGCGCTCAGATCTGGTGACATCGCTCATCTTACGCTCAAAGTCTCATTTGTGCGATATTTTTGAGTATTTTTGAGCAGTCACTTTGTACCGCACCTCATTTGATCGTGACTGTATCACGCAAAGGGGCTACTGTCTCTTGGAGGGTTGGAGACTTAATTGGATTATTGTTTTCAACAAACCCAAATCTAGGGATTTCCTCTGATAAATCTGCTGTTAACCATTCATCACAGTAATTCTATTTTCTGTTTATGATTTCAGTTTGAGATAACCACCGCTGACAGCAAGAAGAGAGCCATCCAGGTAGTCTACACCAACACAAGTCTGACACCACCTCTCAAGCAGAAAGCTGAAATCATCTTGACCAGAACTGGCAAAGATGTAAGTTTAGGAAGAAACTTATTTGTAGTGTGTAGTCTAGGTATAAAAGGTTTAGTCTATGCTAAGTAGCTTTTACAGTAGAGGTTCTCAATCAATCAATACACTTGTGCTGTCATGTCAGATTGTATGAACTTATTTCCAGGTACTCACTTGACCACGCATAAAGGAAACTTAATTTCATTAGAGAGCAAGGGAGTTCAAAATGCTGTTTTTTGTATACTCTGAGCAGTGGTAGCGCGAGCACAACAAATCAACGGGTCTAATTTAATTTTTCTGGACCCTTTGGTACCTGCAAAACCAACATTTAAGGGGTCCAATGACCTGTCCGAAATTCTTAACTTTGGAACCTGTCAAATATTCCAGTGAAATTATTAGTGTCGTTGGCCTATGGTGATTTGGAAGATTTACTGATCTTTTTATTTTTTTACTTTTGATGGACGATTGTTATACTGATTTACGCCTCCATGCATCGTAAAACTAAGGAGTCCATACAGTTTTTATCGGACCCTTTGGTCATTTTCAACTTGTGATTTAAGGAGTCCAAAATGGCCACAATCAAAAAATAAGGAGTCCCTGGACGCGCTAACTCCTTAAATGCGACCCCTGACTCTGAGGGAACATCAATGTTATTTAGGCTCCACAAGTACATCTGGCTTTATTGCAGACAATGATGAGGTGGTCAGCCTTGTAACAAAACAGGCCTATCAATATGTTGGTTTATTCCGCGGAGGTTCAAGAATGTGATCATCCCGTCTGCCTCATGGCAAACAGTGTTCATAATTATATGATGAATTTTAAACCCTTTCTTGGATTGTATTTGAATTTATCACAGGATATCAAGATTACAGGTGAACTCAAGGCCCTAGCACCTGATGCAATTGCAGATATGACCATCACATGTGAATACAGTACCATCCAGAATGAACATCTCATCTTTAACACCAAGCTGGTAAACCGTTCTGATGGCGCCCTCGAGAGGCAAGCCAAGGAACTGGAAATACATGTGGATCATCCAATCAGCAATATCGAGATTGATATGTTCATGTAAGTAGAGCTGACAGAACGTTGTGGTTTCGAATCCTGCGCCAATTTTTTGCTTTATACAAAAATCTTTATATAAAAAATGCTACTTTCAGGAAATTTCCTGATTTCAGGAAATTTTTAAGAAAATCTACCAATTTCAGGAAATTTGCTCTACCATTCCTGTGCAAAAGAATAGGAAAAGTACATTTTCAGAATTTTGTCCATGTTTTTCAGGACATTGTGACAACACCAAGTGGCATATCTGTTATATACGAAAGGGAGAAAACCCACACATCTTCATATCATTGTAAATGTTTCCAGAAACTCATTATGTCAAATTCAGGTCTTTCAATTCTTAGAATTTTTGGAGTACCAGATGTGCTGACATCATGCATATGGCATCTAGATAATTTCTGCTTGAGAGGGGGGGGGGTCCTGGAACCCAATGCATTCCAGTCCGATGCTGCAGCCCATCCCATATCCTGTGCTTACTGTCAGCCTATCAACTGTGCGTAGATACTGATGTGATCAGGATGTGGTGTAAGTAAAGTGTGCTGAGGCTTGTGGATCAATGTCAAGGTGTTGTGCCTGTGCGTAGCGCACTATAAGTCACTGCGCTCATTTTATTTTGGCCTATTTTGATGATTATTTGGCGGTGCAGTTACATGTTGACAAAATATTTTGTGCTGAAAACCTCTGACAATCCCTTTTAAGCTTAAGAAACTGACAAGTTTTGACATACCCTTGGCATCACTATGTTTATTAATTATACACTCTCCTTTTTCACCTTTCTGTAGTTCTTCCAACAACGACACTCGTGACATCTCCATTGGTCTTGAAGGCACAATCCGCTGTGGATCTGAACATGGCGCTGTAACACTGGAGGCCAGCTGGGACAAGAGAGACAAACAGTACACCATACATCATGTCAGGGAGAGTCTTGAGTCTGCTAGAATGCTGGAGAGAGAGGTTAGTTGACACCAGGTGGAACTTATTAGGAGAGGGGCGCTTAAAAAAATCCTGTTCTACAGACCAGATCAACCCAGATTTTGTAGATTTTTTCAGCAATATGAAATTTGAAATGGATGTTTTTTGGCTCAAGTGGATGGATAATGATAGAAATGTTTTTGAAAAAAATTCTAAAAATTTACAAAAAAGGTTTGCAAAAATAACAAATTTGAGATTTGTCAAACTTTCTGTGATTTTTAAGGTCATTGAACCTCTTAAAAAATAAATAAAATAAACATAGCATACATTTATCACATGCGACAGAGTCTACAGTGTTCTGCATGACTGAATTTAAAGAAAAGAACATTTTGGTAATTAATCTCTTATAAAATTGGGCAAATTTCAACCGGACTGATCAAACTTGTTTGTATGTTTTGTTTAGACCCATGAGTTGACAATGACAGGCACATTTGAGGATAAATCTTACGGTGATTACAAGATCTATGAGGTGGACATGATGAATGAGTACGATGGCCAGAGAACCCCTAGTTTCTTCAAGTTTGATACTCGTGATAAGGAGATTGAGTATGACATCAACTTCAACCCAGGTATGCTGTAAACGGGCATGTGTTATTTCATTGCTTGTGTATAATTGCATGGGAACCAGCGGCTTTTGCTGTAGTACAGTTATCCCGGGCTTGTGCTGATTAAAACCCACATACAATATAGCAAACTAGTTAATCAATTTGTTGTTTTTCAGATGACAGAAGTGACTTTTATCGATTCAAAGCCGGCTATCTCAATTCATCGGCTGTCACCGCTAAGATTGACACCCGTCGTGGGTTGTCTCACACCGTCAATGCTAGTGTCCTGTTGTACCTCCAGGCACCTAAGGTCCTCTACACACAGATCAACTGGCATCCACAATGGCCTAAAGATCTGAAGGTGAGAATTTTAACCTACCTGTCTTCGACACAAATAACACTCTTTATACATTTCCTGCTCACATCCCATGGAATTTTTCTTTGCATCTCAAGATGGTTGCCATGGCACGAGCAGCCATATTGGGCTATTCCACGGCTTAAAATCCACACTCCCCCTATGGAAGATTTTGGAAATATCTTCCACAGGGGGAGCATGAATTTCAATTGGAATGAACACATTAGCAGCTGCATTTGAAACTCACCCTCCCTCAGTGAAAGATTAAGGTTGAATGTTTTTAGAGGGTGTATGAAATTCAAAAGAAGCTGCCTAATATGTTCATTCCATTTGAAATTCATACATCCCCAGTGGAAGATATTTCCAAAATCTTCCACAGGGGGAGTGTGGGTTTTAAGTGGAATAGCCTATTGGATGTGCAGTATAGGTGAATTTAATAACTGTCTTTGATGAATGAGGAATAATCATTTGAAATAATTATGAAGTATTTGTAGTATTATGTTTTCCTTCACACACATATCCAAGATGGTTGCCATGGTATTGTGCCATTGACACATTTACACTTGGATCCACAACATGCTCATCTACTAGGCCACAGTTTTTTAACCCCAATACATTTGTACATTCATTGAATGACCTTTGAAAATTTGGGTACAGAAACTCATACTCTGCAACTTAAGGTTAAATTTTGCACTACCAGTGTTTAATTAGGGTTATTGAACTATGCCATTGGGATGAGGCTATTGTGTTATGGACCGTTAGAAAGGAGTGGGATTTTTCTACTGGTGCATTTATTCACTGTAAGCAAAGGAAGTGTTAGGGTCATGGCAATCAATTAACTCAGCCAGTTGAGAAATTGTCCCCGAAGAATTTGGGAAAGTAAAAATAGTAAGTTGGGATTTTTGTAGCTCACTGTGTGGACCAATTCCAGAGCAAAATTGCTAGTTTTGCCCAAGGGAACTTTGCTCTACACACAAATAAATTGGTGCCCAGATGCTGTAAAAGCAATTTTTATCAACAGTTTTTTACCATAGAAATCTTGGCTGAATTTGAAATTATTTATGTGGATGTGCAAGTTAGTGTAAAAAGGTGCATATTTCCAGAAGATTAATACATCTGAGTATTGTGCAAAACAAGTTAAAATGAAACTTTTTATATTGCATGTAATTGTAACGAAATATTAATGAAACAACATTTTGATCTTTTTATTTGGAAAATACTAGGAAGCAGCCATCGCCAAATGGGAAAGGACAGTAAAACGCTTCCAAGCTCGAGAGAACATCCGATTCTATCGCAACAAAACTGCAGAGACCTTCTTAGCACAGTGGGAAGTGTTTAAGGCTAGGAATGCAGAGGTGCCAGGAACTGTTCTGCAGCTAGTAGGAGCATTGGGAGCCAAGATTGAACCCGCTGCTATCAAATGGGCAATGAGGAAGGAAAATATCAAGGTCAGTTGAATATCAAAGGCAATTTTATTTTATTGGAAACTTTACACTTTTCAAAGCTGAATGTTTCATTTCCTACTCAAATGCTGCTACCTATTCACACCAGGGTGGAGAGAGTTGGTATACAATATTAGGAAAAGTCTTTCCTAGGTGTGCAACATGAGGCCTGGCTGGGGTTTGAACCTGCTAGTTTGTGATCAAGAGTCTGAACTCATACCCAATTGTCACTGTGGCTTTCATCTGTAAAATTTCATGGGGTCCAAAATATACCAAATTGTTTCTCAAAGCATTTCCCATCTTAAATATATCAAAATGTTTGGTACCCATCAATATCCACTGAGTATGGCTAAGACTCCCACATCAAAATACAATTTACCATCCACCTTATATGTAGATTTATGTTACAAAAGGTCATAAAACTGTAATTTATAGTCATTTCAAGAGGATCTAATGTTGAATGTGGAAGAAGCAGGTGTTTCATTAGACAGCAAAGCTGATGGGTACCAATCATTTTGATACACCCTGTAAGCTGTTTTCTAACTTTTGCCCTGGCAAATTTAAAAAAATGTATTTGACATTGTTTTAATCCTGAAAACAATCCTGATTAACCCCATGAGAACTACCTGCCTATTGGTCAAAACAGAGGTTTCATTATGAATTGGACCAATCGGCAACATTGTTAGAATAATTTCACCACACAACAATATTGGAGTGAATTATTTGCAAAACTTCATTCTGATTGGTGATGAAAATGAAGATATCATGTAATTGACCAATCAGAGGCAATGTTAGATCAGGGTGTTAACATATAAGGTGATTAATAATTGTTATTTTTTTCCTTTCAGACTAAGTTGAATACCTTTGCTACTGACATGAAGACATCTATCCTACCATACATCGTACAAGCCAATGCAACCTGGCAGGCACGCAAAGCCATGATGCCTCTGATCACACTCAAAGTCCAAACCGAGGCTGGCAATTACTTTAAGGTAAGTAGCATAGTCAGTGCAGCTATTCCAGTTGAAATCCATACACCCTATGGAAGACATGACCTTAACCTTCCACACAAGGAGTGTGAATTTCAAATGGGGTTATCTGAATAGGTGACTCCATTTGAAATTGACGTACATCCCATGTATGGGAGATTAAAGCTATGTCTTCCACAGGGGTGTATGGATTTCAACGGGAATAGCCCATTACAGAATTTTAGCAGTTTTACTAATGTATGGTACAATATTATAAGTGATAGAAGTGAGGTTGTAATTGAGTGATTGAATCAGTTTATATTTGACCATCCACCCACCATGGACCATAATGTTATAGTCAATATATCTACCTCGAGTCACCGGCACTAGCTTCAGCATGTTCTGTGTTGGCTTAGTGTTACTTGGTACATACTTTTACATGTGCGATCACCGTGCCGCATATATACATGCAAGAAACCATGCTAGGCCAACGCAGCACACGCTGAACTTCAAAGCTAGTGCCGGTGACTCGAGGTAGATATACAGACTATAGCAGAACTAGCTGTGATATGGTCCATCGAACCTTTTAATAAATAATAGAAAACAACAGATTTCTTACTTGTTGATTTGTTACAACCTTCCTAACAAGCAATATGGACATGCAATATAGCATTTTAAAGCTAGCTTGTTTTGAGGAGAATTTGCCTGTGTAAATAATGAAAACAACAACTTTACAGCCCATTTGTGATAGATTGTCACATGATATAAGGTGCACCTGCAAAAACACATCAGTCTGCTTAAGGTTGGTCTGAACCCTGGAATTATGGAAACTTTCGGGCCTCATAACTTCTAAATTGTTGGTCTAAAGTATATAAAAGTATACATATTTAGAATGGCAAAGACTTGATAAGTTCATCTGTGAGGTCAAATTTGGGCCAAAATGCCATTTTTGGCCCCAAACCCCAAAAATAACGTTTTTTGACCCACTTCTTTTTCGTGCAAGCACAAGTTTCCAAAGACAGAAACCAAATATGCAGTACGATATTACATGCAAACTTGATGCTATAGAAAACTTGAATTGATCAGGGCCAGATTTTTATTTGAGCTTGCAGTACCCTGACATGCACTTTTGGGCCTAAGTCATATTTTTATTATTCAGCAAATTCCTTCAGCTCTGTCTGTGTAAAAAGAACTAGGTCATGTGATGCTACGCAGCCTGACTAGCGAATGAGGTACGGATGTGATGATGTATATGCCATAAACTGCACCAAATTGGCAGACCGCTGAAGAACCTTTCTGAAAACTATAGACTTGCATGCATAGGTGATTGCACAATGTATATGTAAAGTGCTAAAATTTGATTTTAATTCCACTCTTCTTTGATTGTAATAGGCTGCTGCCACGGCTCTTGAAGGTTACAAAAATGAATGTCTTCTGCCCATTTATGGAAGTATGATGATGAATGTTGGACAGATTGGCACTAACATGAAGACTGATATTGGAAACATTAAAGCACAGGTAAATATACTTCATCAATTATTAACCCTAACACTGTAAAATCTAACAAAACATGGCTACCTGTCCCGTGTGATGCAGTGGCATAATCACCATAGGTCATACTTGGTTTTGTTACCTGGGTTAGCGACACACCCGTGGCTACTAGTTGCTTATCCAGGGCTTGGCACCTGAGAGGTCTGGGGTTCGAATCCCCATGGAAATGAACAACTTTGTTTTCTCTTTAAACCATGCACCCAAAAGCCTTTCATTAGGGTTAAAGAAACAAGGAATCATTCCTGTAACTTGTGTTGCACCGCCTTTATAAGCTCATGACACGCCCAAAACAAAATCAAAGGACAATACAGAGGGAACCGTATCCAATAAATTACATGCATAATTTATATTAGTGGTGAGTTACACATGAGAAAATATTACAATTTCATGATTTAAAATTTCTTCAACAGACTTTTAAGTTACAACATTTTACATAGTTACATTCAGAGAATTATTATTTTAAGACCTAAAATAAATTTTTGATTACCATAACCCGACCGACCGACTGACTTTTTTAAATCAATTAAATTTTTAAAAAAGGAGGAAAAAGTTCCAAGGCCTTTATCAAAATTAATGCAATTTACAGCTTTAAAAGAAAAAAAAAGAAAAAAAAGAAAAAATCCTGACCTACCTACCCTGATTTTTTTTTGTTACGCCAATCAAACAATTTTGTTTAGGCCTAAGCTTAACCCATTGATTATTTTGTTCTTTTCTTTCCACATAATCACTCAGACTCTTGCTAAAGTTGTTGAGTTCAGGACAAAATTGAATGAAACTCTTCAGGCTGTTCGTCTAGATATGGTTGTGAATGGTGTCAAAATCTACACTTGGGCTAAACAGGTTAACGGAACTGTTTATGGTGAGTATATTTTTTATTGGATTTCAGTTAAGCTTGATGACTTTGGCTCATGAGGTTGTGGGCTCATATACGACCACATAAGCAACCTTTACTTATATTGACTCGCTCCACCCAAGTGTAAGGGTCGGGACAACATCACTAACTGCCAAGTGCCAGTGAAAACAAACTGTTTGTTTGTAAACAACTTGAAAGTAATAGGGTAAATAAGGGTAAGCACACTTGTGTGCTGGGATTGCACTTCATATCAATGCAATGTGTTGCTTGGACAACCAAACTTTTATTAAGTGTCTATATATCAGTCCAGGTCTTAAAGGGATACAAAGCTATGCTGGGAATATAAACAGACTCGTGCTATTGGAGGTTGATGAGTAACCCCTACTGCCATAGATGGTGTCTGGCTCCAAAACATTAAAGGAGATATTTGCACTTTGGTTTGTGAACACAGCCAGGAAATGTTACATTTACATTGTCTGCCATTTTAAGATAGCCAAAAACAACATTACTGTCACTATGGACCACAATGCACTCATCCTAATGCCATACTTCAATAACCTCAATTAAACAATCATAGTGCCAAATTAGTATGAATTTTTGAACCCAAATTTTCAAAGTTGCCGACTAAAAACTTTCCTCTCTTTTTAAAAACAGAATAATTCTGGTATACCCTGGGCACAAGTATAACCCTAACCTAATCCTAACTAACACAGGGTGTGCAGGGTAACCTAACCAAAATTATACCTAAAACATAGGGTGCGCAGGGTAAACCAGAATTGTACCTCTCATTGTAGGTTTCAAATAGTTGCGTTGGTGTGCAAAGAGGAAACAAAATAACAAAAAAATGATTGCCAGACCCTTTGCAAAATTTTAAGGGTAACACAACAATTTTTTGTTTGTTTGTGGCCTAACAGCACTTGATGGATACAGTTTATGTACTAGAGAGGTTGAACCCTATGAGAATTACTTGCCTATTGGTCAAAAAGAAGTTTACATTATCAAGTGGACCATCAGCAACATTGTTAGAATAATTTCACAACACAAAAAAACTGGGGTGAATTATTTGCAAAGCTCCATTCTGATTGGTGATTAAAGTGAAGATATCACATAATTGACCAATCAGAGGCAATGTTAGATCAGCAGGTAGTGCTCAGGGGGTTAATAGCTTTATTTTGTTCTCCTAACTATACAGGTGCTGTGATGGAGAGGTATGAGGCCATGAAAATGAAAGTAATGAGGAACCCTATCTTAGTAGATGTCATTAGATGGGGTATTCTCACACAAGATCTCATCCCACTCCAGCAGTGGAATGAAACAGTGAGGGCGCTTTACACCGAGATATCTACATCTAATGATTTACAAGCCATCAAGGAGTTCTGGACAGAAATAATGCGATTGGTATGTACTAAATTAGTGTGTCTGTATTCTCGTTAATGTGACCTACATAATAATTTTTTAATTTAAAAAAAATAATTTGAAAGATTTTTCAGTAACTGAACTCAGAGTTATTATTGTAAATATTTTGCCCATGATGCACAGATGTCCCATGCAGTAATTGGCTTAATTTTTTAATTAAAAAAAAATTTTGGAAGATTTTTCAGTAACTGAACTCAGTTTGGGAGTTATGATTGTAAATATTTTGCCTATGATGCACAGATGGCCCATGCAGTAATAGGCTTTATGATTCAGAGAGAGCCATATCTCTATAGCACTCTTGCACACTTTGAAGTGTTTGTTCTATTATACACATATTGACTGCTCTAGAGCATGGTTAAAATTATAGACCACATGTGACGTCATTGCCCTGCTGTATGCGCACAAATTATGGCAATTGTCATTGTTCTTTGTGCGTACACACCATAGTTTGCTCAGGCATGTTCATTTTAAGTCACCCACCACATTTCATATAGTACAAGAAAGCCATTGAACAGTGTAGCGGTTCATTCAAGCATATTGATAGACCAGTCCTTCGCCTTTGTGTTGATAAACTATGATGTCAAGTGGTCTATAGGCCTACGATGATCTCAGAACCATGCTATGACCTGCTATTTTAACCATTGGCATAAGGTGATCAGATCATGATATTTTTTTAATCAAATGACAAATATCATGATTCAAAATTTCAAAATGAAAAGAAAAACATGAATGTTAAATTATTTGTTTGTTAATTTTATAGGTTGAACAGCGCCGAACAGCCATGGCTGAATACCGCCAACTCTACCCAAGAAACGCCTCCTGGATTAAGGAGTACATGCTCCAAGCTCTTATTAAATTCTCAGAGAGCCAACAAAACTACAAGCTAGTCAAGGCTGATATTGAGAATGGTGAAATCATTGTCTTGCTGTATCTTCAGGAGGAATTGAAGAATCTTCAAGAGTTGCCACCATCTTGGAAGCAGTCATCCTCTGATGAGTTGAAGAACCAGCTTGTTTCCATGGCACCACTTCTCCAGGTACAGCTTTGTTTAATCTCAGAATACATCTTTGCTATTAATTTAGAATTTGTTGATGCCTCTGTGATAATCCCATTGAATATTGCTAATAAATAGATGGTGTTGCCTCAATCACCGACTTGTCCATTTAGTGAGGAAAGCCAAGGGGCAACATGTGACCCCAAACGAAGTGAAATACCATTGAATATTGCAGATCAATGACTAGTACATACCCCTCATCGATCATTCAGGCTTGGTGCATCCCACAGTTGAACAACTCCTGTTATGCTTCTGAGGGAAGTCATATATGTGACCATTCACCACAACTGAGCCCGGATGTCTCCAGTGCCACTATTGAGATATGCTCCATTGAACTTAACAATAAACAATAGGAAACAAAGGATTTATTGACTGTTTTATTGATTTTTCACTACTTAAATGTCAAGTACTATAGACATGATATACATCATTTTAAAGCTAATTTCAAGCAGAATATTTTGGTTGAATATCTCAAAAATGATGATTGGCGACTTCAGGGCTCAGTTGTGCTGGATGGTCACATATGAAGGGCAAATCCATTTTAGACTAGTCAGATTTCAGGGAAATTGAAATCTTGGGTGCATTTTTGTTCAAAGTGGTGTCTATGTCTATGTTTTGGGTAAGCCGAATCCGAAAGTCAAGGATGCTATGAAATAATTTTTATGTTGCCTTCTAATTTGCATAAAAACAAATTTGCTACCAAAATGCCCCTAATTATATTCTGAACATAACATTTTTTCATTAAAATTAATTTTCTAAACAGTGTTAAGTATTTGTCTTGTATTGTGTAAAAATTCTTAGGCATCAAGACTGGTATATTTATATGTATAGGAATTCAAAATGGCCAATAACAAATTTAAAATGGCTGCCCTTTTGCCATTAAGGAAGAGGTACAAACTTTGACACCAGTATAGATATTTCAGTCGACTGTCCTCCATGATGCCTCTCTTTACCAAACGTTATCGTTTCTCTCTGGTCGTCATAGTAACTGAGATAGGCTAAAAAACAAATCTTGATTTTGTTGAATTTATTCAAAATCTTTCTACATAGCATAATTGTCTCAATCAAAAATGCAGTGAATGTTCAATGTGCACCATATCATTCATATTCTTTTGTGTTATATCTTGGCAGAAACAATTGCGAACTCAGATCATGGATCCTCAGCTTCAGGAGATTGGCGTCTTTGAGGCAGCCTATCTGCTCAACATGCTCTCAAATAATCAGAGCATGTCGGACCAGCTGATGAAGAAGCTGCAGTATGATATGTATGCATCCAAATTCTTCATGCTTATGCATGTGATGAACATGCTTCGCAACCCAAGGAACTGGATCCCACCCTATGATGGTAAGAGATTGATTGATTGATTGATTGGTAAATAATTTGTTTTCTTGGTGGTTGGTTCCATCTTTGATTTATTAACTTTTCAAGTATTACATACTAACTGAACAAGATTTAGTTGATTGATTGATTGGTTTGCCTTAGTTTAGGTGAATAGTTAATTGATAATTAGTAAATTAATGTATCAATATTTCTTATGAATGATAATCTTACTGTCTCAAGAGAGATGGTTGATTGGATATTACTGATTAATTGACTATTGATCAGTTATTGTTTTGGTTATTGATCTGGTTGTCATCTGCCTTTTTGGTAAAGATGCTAGCTTAGGTTAAATGCTGCACTTTGGGTGGTTTTCCTTTTCACTAAATTTCTCCTTTTCTGAATGAATGTTATCATGATAAATATAAACTGGTCCTTCTTTAGTATGCATACAATATACCCTGCAACTGTCAATACACAAAGTGCCTGCAAAAAGGCTAAAAGGTGCGAACAAAATTGGGAATTCAATCCCTCATATGCTCAGCTTCACTATAGCATGCGACCATACAATTATGTTGGGGACAATACTAGTAAGCTGAAGAAGGTAAAAATCACATTGCTACCTATTTGTTAATTACAGCCAATGCCATGCTTGTACACAACCAACACTACATGACATTTGACCGTCGATATTACGAGTTTGCTGGCCGCTGTACCTACCTGTTAGCCCATGACTTCCTGAATGGTAACTTCACTATCTATGTGGATTACTCTGCTAGCCAGGGCGACAAGACGATGAAGACTTTGATTGTACAACAAGATGACAAGGTGTATACCATCTATCCTGACCTAAAGGTAAGACGTCCAGCTAAACCAAGCCGTATATCATGTCCGTCAGTTCATCTGAGGCCGTCGGTATATGAAGGGTATTGGTATAAAAAACCCTGCAAATGTGTGTCTCAACCCGATTAGCTCAGTTGGTAAAGCGCCAGACTTTGGTACTATTTTATGTTTTCAAACGCTCTTGATAGTAAGCACATATGGTGTAAATCCCCACTGATTTGACTTTATATGTTTATCAACTATCACAATTGAAATCAAGGTTGAAATCAATTTCAACATTTTGCGGGTTTTTCCCCTCCAAATATACATGGGGTGTAATAGAAGATTTGCTCCTTGCCTGCACCTTACTATTGAACAAGATATAACACATCTTAATTGGTTTCTATCACAGATGTGGGAGCATGTGTGGCCGAGTGGATAAGGCGCCCGACTCATAATCCATAGGTTGCGAGTTCGAGCCCTGCTCGTGCCAAAGTGTTGTGTCCTTGGGCAAGGCACTTTATCCTCATTGCCTACTGGGGATGGGGTTGGGTTGGATTGGATGTTTGTATAGGTGTTTGTTTCAATATTGCAATATTGGCGCTGATTAAGCTGCTACCTGCAAATTGCATTGTGTCTGTTTAGTTGTGTTTAATGTGCAATTCTAGCAATTTGACTTGCGGGTCACCATTAGAGTTTGAAATAAAAACCTTCCCTTTTTTTTTTTTTTAGATCACTGACGGAGACAGAATTAAGGATCTGCCATTCCAAGTTGGAAACATCACCATCACTCGTGACCACAACAGCGTCAAAGTTCATAATTCAAAGGGAGTGACAGTAACATGCACCACCCCATACGAGATCTGCCATGTTAGCATGTCAGGATGGTATTATGCCCAGACTGCTGGTCTCTTTGGAACGTACGACTACCAAGCCAAGAATGATTTTACTCTGCCCAATAATGAAGTGACTGACACTATTGATAGGTAAGTTATATATGAATAGTAACAGGGAGGTCCTGGGATTAACTTTCAAGTGACACTCATTCTTCCGTGACTTTAACACGTTTTTTCAATGCGCTCCCAAAACGGCTTTTTCATTTTACATACCCACAAAGGAATTTGCAAGTTTATGTACCTCTGAGGAAATTACAGATACGAGAAATTTCATTTCAATAATGCAAGAAAAGCCTTCTACTTTCACCAGGATAGTTGCAAAGATTCAGAATTCAATCATCTCTAATAATTTGGGAGTTTTCGTAAAATTTTGACACTGATCTGACAGTTTCGTATGTCTTGGACAATATACTTCTTCAGAGTTTTGGACAATATACTTCTTCAGAGTTATTGGTATCCCATCATCCTCTGTGCTGGTGGTAACGCAGCTCCATCCCTAGGGGGTGTGGTCATGAGGAGAGGATCATACACATGACTTAAATGGTAGGCCCCCTCGTCTCTGTTCATGACGGCAGGGCCTCTCTTACGAATCCATATTGATTATCTGATGAAGCGAGTACTCGCATCAGTCATCTTTGCTCATAGGTGTAAAAATCAGGATAATGTGTTATATAGTATTGCCACATGTGTCACACCCTAGTTTATCAATTTGTTGTCTTATATTCATCATATCATTAGGTTCACACGCAACTGGGAGGTATCAACAGCCTGCAGTACAACTACAAACAGAGCTGATAAATGTACTGACAACAGTCCCGCAAGTGAACAAAACAGTCTGTGTCAGAAGACATTCTTAAGCATGGAGTCAGGATTCAGACCATTGTTTGATCTGGTAAGTCAGGGTTTTGTAAAATTGTTTTTCTGGGGAAAGAAAGGGACAGCCATGATATAGTTCATTAATAACAAGCATCAAGAAAGAATCAACGGTTGATCCAAAGATTGAACAATTTTGGTTGTGGTGCTTATGTGGGTAACAGATTGATCCAAAATTAATTAGAATTTATGGTAAAATTTTATTGGTCGATATGTTGTATGTAACAATAAACAATCAATTATTTGATATAATTAACAATACGGATCGACCCAGCATTGATGGTTGATCGAAAGATCCAAACTAAGTAAATCCTATAGCCTTGCATTCCTGATATTGTATTCTTCAGGTATAAACTTCATGTTAAGCTTAATGCTCTGCGTGCTAGCCATAGGTTTCAACATAAAAAGTCTCAGTTTTGAGATATTTTCTCAAAATATCAAGAGCTGTCTCAAGAACCACTGAACCAATACTAGGCTTGTTTGTACTCATTTTAATGCATTTTTCATGCTGATGCCAAATATAGTCATAAAAATGTACAATTCTGAAATTTTGTGAATTTTGTTTTAAAACCTGATGTCTGCAGTCAGCACCCGTGTGGAGAGAATTAAACATTTCCTTTGTATCCATTCATCTAGGTTGACCCTGAACCTTTCTACCAGATGTGCGTGAATGACATGTGTGGATTGACTACTGAAGAAGAAAGGAAAGAACATATCTGTGAAGTCATCAAGGCCTACTTGAGTCAAGCTCCAGCTTCTCCCATTCCAATGCCACCTCATTGTAGTAAGTCATCCAGTAATATGTGTGTTATTGGGGTGGGTGGTTTAGATGTGCTGGGAACTGCATTGTGTGTGTCAGAATCATAGAAGAGAGGATAATTGCAAAGTCATTGAGGCATACTTCAGTCTAGAGTCCAGACTACTCCATATTCCAGTGCCATCACAATGTAAAAAATCATCAGCCAGTAATCTGTAAAAACATTAAATTTTGAAGTGTCAAACAATGTTACTTGAAATATTGCTCAATTCATTTTCCTCAACAGGGTATTTTTTTATGAAGAAGACACTTGAAGGTTCTGATTTTAGTGAAATTTACATGTCAATCTTTTGAGTAACATTGTTTAGAGATAGATAGATAACAATCATTATTCAGGATATTTCATTCAATTTACATGGTATTAAACTCACATGGTATTAAAATTGCAGCTCAATATCATATAGCACAATATGTGATGCAAGGGATGATGTTGTATGTGTCTATTGTGTTAAATTTTCTCTCCGTAATATTCTCATTTTGTAGTCAAGTGTGAAACATCCAGTGGAACTGTGATTAAACCATATCAGGAACCAGTCAAGATAGAGAACCCTGTGAAAGAAGCTGATGTTGTCATTGTTGTTGAAGAGAAACGATGCGCTGAAGGCGACATTGCCGATAATCTCCATGATATTGTCATCAGATTGGACACAGAATTAAGACGTAATGGTAAGTCACTAGTTAACCCCCTGGACACTACTAGTCATCTAACAGCATTTCTGATTGGTTGATAACTTGAAATGCTCATTTCAATTGCCAATTATGACTAGGCTTTAAAAATCTATTTATGGTCAAACTTGCATTTGCAGATGATCTTATTAATACCCTCCTTGATTGGTTCAAAATTGGACACAATATTCATTTTGGCCAATCGGCAACTAGTTCTCATGGAGTTAAGTCAAACCAACCAGATCACCTGAGGGGGGGGGGGTGCTGATCATTATGCCAGTGGATGGGATATAGAGGAGGAATATGGAGATGGGAATACCACTTCTTGAGAAAATATGGTATATGACTTTTTTGAGCAGAGGAGGGGCATAAATTCCCATCCACCCAAGCTTAAATATGTATCACTCATGTTTCACTCACTTCCAGAAATTACCAACAATCGTTTTGCTTTGGTCGGATTTGGTGGAGAGGGCATCCACGATCTACCCCACCCACATACCATCGATGGCGCACTATTTAATAATGCAAGTCGTTACCGTCTCGGCGTAGAAGGACTTGAGTTTGCTGATGATGGCAGCAATGATACGTTGGCAGCCATTATGAAAGCAGCTGATTATCCATTCCGTGCTGGTGTGTCCAAGAACATCATCTTGATCTCATGCTCTGAGTGCAAATCTAGTGAGGTAAGACTTACAATGCATAGTAAATGTTAGTGAAAGTTTGATGAAAGTTTTGAAGTCTGGTGGTTTCGGACGCAATGTAGAAAAGTGTTGCAAATTTTAGTTCCATTTAATTTACAAAATAATGTTTTGATCTACTGTATGAATCGTTTGCATGTTACAGAGCCTGAATAAAAAAACACTGGGAATCAGAAATTTGACACACTTTGAGGCTATTATGGGGAGGGCTAGCTGTGGGTGCTAAAGAAATGTATGGGGCGTTAAAGCATAGCGTACTACTACACGATCAGTAGCGCATTCCTGTGGGATGTACGCAACCTGCGTGTTCTGCAAAACCTGATGGCAGGGTAATAGTGGTCTACATACGATTTACCTAGCTTTTACTGCTGTAAGCTGTAACGGTTCCCTATGTTATTTTTTCCCTGGTTTATCATATAGACCAAAGACATCCAAGGTTTCATTTGTTCTATTTCAGACTTCCTACACAACAGTGCTGGACACATTGGTAACACGTGGCATTCAGTTGAACCTGCTCCTGAGCCACGACTTCAACATCAAAACAAAGAAGAACAAGTCAAGCAAAGAAAAGGTTTACGGTATGTAAATTAATACTCATTGAGTCACTTTTCACAAAAGCTATAATTAAAAACACAAGAAAACACTTTGAATGTGTTAACATCAATGTTGAGCAAAACAAAGTGTGCAGCAGACCTACAAAATCCCTCAACATTGATTATTGGAGATGGAGAAGTGGGGAGGGGAGTGTCTGCTTAAATACGCATGACTTGTTCTCTGTTAGTGCTTGGTTGGCAATGCTGATCAAAATGGAAAGCTTACTGTCTTTTGGAAATTGCAGGAGAGCATTAAATAGCTCTTCTGGAACCTTCAAGGAGAGCTGTTTAGAGCATTTACAATAGAATGTAAGCAGAGAATGGTCAACTAAAGGAGAGCTAAAAATTGCTCTCCTATATCAGATTTAAGGAGAGCAGTAGAGACCGATTGCAATTGCTCTCCTCAAAAGGCAATCTCTGTTTTAGGTGCATATGAATGAATAAAAGTTGTAATAGGTATCTTTACTAGCAACTTAACATTATAATGACAATTTGTAGCCAACAATTTGGACATTTTGTTAAGGAAAAGACACTGTGAGCTTTGCTAAAACTCAAGTACCACATTTTAGAAGTTTAAAAGTGCTAATCGCTAGATGGGTACTTATTGGGGCAGGGGCATTTAAAGAAACAAATATTGTAGCATATTTGTGTATGCTATGTAAGGCACCTTTTGTTAACCCCCTGAGCACTACCGGCTGATCTAACATTGCCTCTGATTGGTCAATTACATGATATCTTCATTTTAATCACCAATCAAAATGGAGCTTTGCAAATAATTCACCCCAAATTTTTTGCATGCCGAAATTATTTTAACAATGTTGCTGATTGGTCCAGTTGAGAATGAAAACTTATTTTTGACCAATAGGCAGGTAGTTCTTATGGGGTTAACCCTGTGTTAACAGACTGTTGGTTGCAAGTGCCATATCCAGAAAGAAGATACTTGCCTTGATCCAGTTCACATTTTTCAACCAAATTTTTGTTATTCTTGAACAGGATTTGATGATCTCGCTGTATACACTGCCAAGATGGTTGGAGACGAAACACTGAAGGGAGACCAGAGCTTACGCAAATACATCAATGAGCCACTCAACAAATGCACAGTACTGGCTATGGAAACCAACGGATCAGTGTTTGATGCTGATGAAATCAACCGCAAGGGATTCCAAGAGGTATGTCCCCAGGGTTTGATTTCACACAAGTTTGAATTGCCCCTTATCTACTTTTATCTGACAAATAAATTTCAGGGCTCATAATGGATGGAATTTGGACACCTACAGTTTGTCCATTAAGTACAAAGTGACAACGCTCGCATGTACAGCGCGTAAACAGTGCGCAGTGCTGCGTCTCTGCTGAGGTATGTGTGCCTTCAATGTCGGCACAATGTGTGCATCCGCGTCGGTACTTTGTACTTCAGAGTAGACTGACTGTATGATAGGCAGGTCATAGCAAAGTGCCACTCCCAGAAAAATCTAAACATTAAAAAAAGGGAAAATCATAAGCATTAAAAAAGCAATTCTGATTTTGTCAATGCTAAAATACTCTAGGCACCATAGTACCCCAGAATTATTGAAAAATATTGAAATAAAATACAAACAATTTGATTTCACTCATATTGAGGTAGTAATTCCTTGTTTTATTATTTGCTCTCCAGGTATTTGTTCTACGTATGGTGAAGTACAGTCAACCAATGACATGCCAGATGTGCAGATGCGTCCCTAACAATGACTGGGTTGGAGAGTCCGTCTGCGAACGCTGCGGGGCTGTAACAGCCAAAGATGCATTTCTACAGGTAAAATTTCAGATAGATCTGTGCCTGAACATGTGACTTAATCTTATTTTTGGGTCATTCCAGTTAAAATACATACACCCCCTTTTGAAGACATGACCTTAATCTCCCACACAGAGGTGTAGATTTCAAATGGAGTCCCCCATGCAGGTAATCCCATTTGAAATTTACAAACCCTGTGTGGAAGGTTAAGATCATGTTTTCCACAGGGGGTGTATGAATTTCAAATGGAATACCCCATTATTTTTGATAAGGCCAAAAAAAAAAAAAAAAGGTTTGTCTCAAAGCTCGCACGCGCATTTGTAAAATCGTGAGATTTGGAAAAAAACAAATGCGGAATTTTTTTTTTTTAGTTAAAAATTTTTTTTTCTTCTTTTAGTTTTTCCAGAAAAATTCAGCGAAATTCAGATTTTTTTCTTCAAATACCATGAAAAAAGTCGGAATAAAAAAATCGCAAAAAAAAAAATCGCATTTGTTTTCAAACCACTCGTGAGCTTTGAGACAAACCATTATTTTTTTTTGGCCTAACCAAACATATAACCATTGTTGTTATAAAATGTTACCAAAACATTTTTATTTGCTGGGATTAGTAAGTTGTGACTACTTATGTAACCCTCTTGTGCTTTTTCTTTCTTTTGTAGGCTATGGGAGGAATCTGGCTCAAACCGGCAAAGACTGCTAAGAAAGTCAGAGATATGACATTTCAAGAACTAAGCGGATATTAAACATAGATAATTAGTAACACTGTAATTATGTTGTGTAAATTTTTATCAAATCTAGTATATGGTATATTAAGACTTTTTAAAATTAATTTTCTAAACAAACTACAAGGGGCTTGACACCATACGCCATAAATGTTTCAGTAAATTGTTACAAATTTCTTTTTATCAACACAAGTAGGAATGAGATACATACAAGCAGCATAGGAAATATTTTCGTACAAGTAAAAATTAATTTTTTTGTAATTTTTTATCAGTTCCTCTGAAATATTTGCACAACCACAGAACATCAACAAGATGAAATCTGCAGCTAAAAACCATATTCTTTGTAATTTTGCAATTTCAACGCATTGAATATCTCATCTTGCTTATGTTAGCAATTATTTTTGTCAGTTACGTGAACTTGTGAAGTATTTCTATACTTAATTGTAAAACTGTGCATATTGTCTTTTTCTGCAATTTGTAGAGTTAATCACATCAGTGACATAATTATTGGTTCTGATAAAATTGTGTTGTAATATGTATAGCTAGTCAATGTCACAAAATGTTGCTTTTTTTTGCTTTTATGCACAACCACCATAACCATTGGTAACCTCCACCCTATGATGTAGTATAGCAACACTGCTGTGTTTGTGGTTTTACGTTCTGTATGTGATCAAAAAGCATTTCAAGTTTGTAAAATTGCATTTTATTGCAAAATTCAAAACCAGAATATACCAAAGGTAGTGGTTTAAAACTTGTTTCTTAAGTAAAAAACCACTGTATTAGTCAACAAGCAATAACTTGATTAAGGAAAAAGGGTGTATAATAGTATTTTTCTGAAAATAGATGCTTTTTGATATAAATGTGAATACATGCTTAAATAACCTTGTAATGTTTCCAATATGGATTTTATATTGTATGCAATCACAATGCAAAAAATAAAATGTACAAAAAATTTCAAAAAGATTTGAAAAATATAAACAAAATGTAGATTTTAGGTAAAAGAGAGCTTTTATAATACTTTTGTTGTATTAAATCATAATCAGTTCTAGAAATTGATAAATATGTTCAATTGTCAGAATTGAGTTTTTGAAAGGCATTAAATTCACTTGTGTATTGGACTTGTTGCTGTCCTATATCATGTATATTAACTGCGATATTGCAATCTTTCACATTTGGAAATGAATAATAGAAAAATGTGTCACTTGAAAATATTTTGCAACCGTTATTTCTTATGCTCATATATTGTTATTGTAGTTTAGTGAGAAAAAAAGTATTGAGGAATGTGTTTTTGTTTGTTAATAGGGATTCACTCAACATGGGAGTATTCCATTTAAAATCCAAACCCACTCTGTGCAAGATGACTCAAGTCGAACTACCGTGAAGATTTGCCGAAGGCAAATGGGTTCCTTTGACTTGTGGTAAATTTCGTATACAAAATAGTGAACTCCCTCCTCCAAAATCTCAACAAGAATTAAGGGTATGTGCCCTTATTTGCTGGTGGGATTTTAAGGGAGGGTACTTGTTTGTGTCTAAAATACCAGTTATGTCATGGGAGCCCATATGTGCCATTAGGAAAATCTTTATGGTATATGGAGGACCCAAACAGCATGTGAACATTTGAAGTTAACTTTTATCCACAATTTACTTTTTTTCTGGGGTTTTATACAGGATATGGGATTTTGATACAATATGTGTATGATTTTGATGTTATTTTTTGTACCACTGATTGTAAGGAATTTTTGTAAAGTTTTTGTATAATGTAGCAATAAAGAGTTGATCGGAAAGTGCAAAATTGAGTAGTATGGCTTGTTTTTGTTATTGCATGCTAAAATTCCTACACCTCCCCATGGAAGATGCGACCTTAAATTTTCATACACTTCCCCATGGAAGATGCAACCTTAATTTTCAAAACTGGGAGTGTGAATTTTGAATGGCGTTATCCGACTCCATTTTAAATTTACACTCCTTGTGGGGAAGATTAAGGTCATGACTTCCATAGTCAACTTATTTCTATATTTCAACTGGAATAGACCATTACATAAAGGAACTATTAGTGGTCCTGACAAAAGTAAAATATTTTTAATTTGTAGCAATAGCTTTTAAGGTGAAGAATAACATAACAGCAAACAAATTGCTTGATTTTTTAAACATTTATTTCAAAATGTCAGATATGCTGGAATTATCAAGTAAAAACCTTTCCATGAGATTCATTGCAGTGGATTTATCGAGCTATTTCAGTTGAAATCCATACACCCTTTATGGAAGACATGACCTTAATTTTCCATACAGCGAGTGTGAGATTATACCCTTGTACATATGGGAGATCAAGGTCATGTCTTCCATATGTGGTATGGATTTCAACTGGAATAGCCCAATAATGCTCTAAGCCAAAACCACAAGCCTCTGCACACCTTACAGAAAACTTTGACCAATGTATGGCCCAAATATTAAACCCTGTAGCATTATTTAGGGATGCAGATCGGCTGTATAGGTGCAGAACCCTAACCAATGTACATCTAGAAGCAACCATCACAACCAGGATCAGCTCCCTGTGTCATAATCAGTTCTTATTGCATTGCTGAAAAACTTCACCACAAATTGGAGATAATCAAAGTTCTGTCCTGATGGGTCTAAGGTCATGGATGATGTCGTATGCAACTTCCCTTATTTCAGAATTTCTGTCTTTGGAAAGCTTATCCAGCACATCAAAGGAGAGCTGCAGAAAAGTAAATAGATAAAATGGAAGTTTATCATTATTAATAGGGAAGTGGACCTATGTGAATTACGGACATTAAGGGATCAGATAGGAACGTTTGCACCATATTTTTTGTGGGACCTGAGAGCACATCGCGCATCGGACACACCAAATTGCATTCTGAATACAAGGAATGTCATAATATCAAATAATTCTGACTTTTTTTTAAAATTTGCAGAATGATACAAAATTTATGGCAAATTATTAAAAATTGATATTTTTGATATTTAACATAACAGTCCTTGAAGCAAACTTTATAAATCTAATGATATGTACTTAAAGTGTATGTAGCAGGGAGGAAAAGCCGTCCATCATTTGAAAATTTTGACCTTTCGTATTGAAGAGAAACATTTTGCCCCAAAACACCTAAAATAATAAGCTGTGATGAAAAGGCTACATACGCTAAGTACATATGTGACATGATCTGGTCCATGGGGGCCAAAGGCGGCAAATTTGAAACCAAGATAAAGGTAAAAATATGGATAAAAAACAATAAAATACATAAGAAAATAGACATCAAGAAACTTCATAACTTTAGAACCAAGTGTGCTAGGCTTTAGGTGTTTTCAGTAAATGATAGCCTATTGTAAGTATAATGTAATAATTATAAAAACACATATAAAAAACATAAAAAATATCAATTTTTAATAATTTGCCATAAAATTTGTATTATATTGTGAAAATCAAAAATATTTGATATCTGAAGGACATTCCTCATTATTCAAAATGCAATTCGATATGTCTGATGTGCTCTCAGGTCCCACAAAAGATATGTGAAAATGTCTCTATCCGAGCCCTTACAGACCTGAAACTGACCATTTGTGAAAAGGAGGAAAATGCTTTAAAAAAGAGCAAAATAGCACAAAATCATGATAAAAAAACTCAAATTGGGCTGAAAATAACAAATAATGTATAAATTTTAAGAATAAAAAAAAGGGGAAATCAGCTAAAAAGAGGACAAGTTTCAGATCTGCCCTCAAGGCCCCCCCCCCCAATTTTTTTATGTCTCCAAGCTGACGTGCACATTCATTCTGTACCCCATGGTAAGTCTACACATAAATTTCACTTGCCTGTTCATTCGCTTCATGTAGTAAGCTAGCATTACTGGGATCCGTGATAAGAGACTGCAGTAACAATAATGTGTGCAGTCGATTCTCTGGAGCTGTTTCAACTGATTAAAAACAAAACATATTAAACAGTAATGTTTTGATTTCTTTTTCTGTTTTGATGGGATGTTAAAGTGAAATTTTGTTGTGTCAGATCACAATGCTTTTTTCTCCAGTTTCTCTTAATTTCTGCCAATTTTCACCTATTTGATTAAGATCTAATAGCTTCTAATGCTCTGCAGAAGAAATAGATAAAAAAGTTTTTTCAAACACCTCAATGTTGTTTTTGCTTCTTCCTGGCTTCTTCCCTCCCCCTCTCTCTTAACAATCACAATCATGTTAATTCAAATAAAACTACATGTACAATTAGCCAAGACAAAGTATTCCTTTGAAAAGAAAAAGAACAAAGAATGTGTACAAGATTGAATTTGGCAGGTTTTTTTTAAGCATCTCAAGCTCATTTTGTCTAAACATGCTTAAGTCAGACAAACTTACTTGGTAGTAAAATTATATACCATGTCGCTATGAATTCGGCAGACGGCCGAATCCGGATTGACTTTTGGTAAATTCATTTTACGCATGTATTACTTTTGAATTTGAGAATAAGGGATCAATGCTATACATAATAGAGGGCAGCATATACATTTTTTAACGGAGATCAGATGATAACAGCATAGTAAGTATTCAAAAGAGTGCGGCATACAGTGTTAGCTAATTGTGACTCACAGTATGGTCAAAGACGATAACCGTTAAAAAATCGATATGCTGCCCTTTTTTAGGTAAAGCATTGATCCCTTGTTCTCTAATTCAAAAGTAATGCATGCTAAAATGAATTTACCAAAAGCCGAATCCGGATTTGGCCGTCTGCTGAATTCATAACGATATGGTATACATATGGTAAAATCTCAGTGGCGGTGCCAAGAGAGCATGGGAGCAGTTGCCCACCCCCAAACTTGGGCTTTTACCCCATGGGTGCCCTCTGGTCAGAAAATCATCAAGAATCCCAATTTGGTTGGGCCAATTTTTTCCCATTTCCCCCTCCCCGGCAATAGAAATTTATGGTGTCCCCACTGTAAAAGCTTGGTTGTCTCACCTGTTATTAGCCATGTAAGCAATGCCACAATGCCTTGTAAACTGGATAGGTGTTTGAGTCCTTTCTGATTGATGCTCACATTGTATAGTGCCATCAAAGCAAGGCTGTGATAAAATGAAATTGAAATAAACTCACAGAAATTCTCATCATCATTATCATTGTTAGCTAGCTGCTCACATTTTTTAATGAAGGTACACCTGATATCGAGGTTCATACGCTGGCAAAGTTACGTAATAAATCGGATTAACTACCATTGCAATAGGCTCCAACAATTTTGAATATACCGCGCTGCACTACAAGCAGGTTGCACTCATCACCTGTGTATGTCTGCAATTATAGATTGATCAGCATGATATGGTTCAATGCAGAGGTACCACATGAACGTAGTAGTGCAGCGCTATATAATCAAAAATTGTTTTGACCCATTGGTATGGTAGTTTGTTTGTTTGTTTAAACGGTAACTCCGTGTGGAGACATGCTTGGGTCCTGATGGGACCAGGCTCAAACAAAATGCTCAAGCCAGGCTAAAAAGCCTTTAATCCAATTATTACGTAACTTCGCCAGCGTATAGCTGTTAATGTTTTGGGATTGATGGCAAATGTTAAATGCCGCACATGATTTCTGTCTTTTATTATATTTTGTTCCACTTTTTTGTGTCTTCGCAGCCAAATTTTGAAACTTTTAGGCCTGATCCATACTTCTTTTAATTTGACTTTTTGATGCAACAATTATTCGCCTTTCAATCTGTTTCAAGTCATTTTTATCTGCTAACGAATGTTTGTTGACAAAAAAAAAAGCTATAAAATTTCGACATCAGTAAGTGGTCACCAAAATATTCCAAAATATGCCTTGGCAACTAAAATCCAATTGGCATTGTTTTTCATGAAATGAACAGAGAAATAAACTTACTTTTTGAGTTTATCACTAAGTTTTCCTGGAGTTTGTGATAAGATTGATGTCAAGCATACTATGGCAGCTTGACCACTTTTTTGACATGATAGAAATTCACGTCCATCAGCTGATGCAGCAATGTCTGTAACGGAAAGGAAAGGTTAATTTTAAGTCAGTCTTGAATGAATAACAATATTGCAAAAATATATTGCACTGATTAGTTAAGTGAAAAATCTGTATGAGAGAATTATGTGGAATTCAGTAAAAAAGGCAACAAGTAAAAATTGTGTTCTACAGGCCAGACCAACTTTTGGTTGAATTTTGTCTTTTGTGATTTTTTTTTCATTTTTTCAGGTAAAATTACATTTTCTTTCTTTTCTTGTGTGATTTTAGAGAACAAAGCAATAAGGAAATTTAATGATGCATATTCATACGTAGCGGTAAACGTAAATAGAAAGCAAAATTATACTTCTATGCTACTCAAATTTGGTACACTCACCGGAGCGCTTTCACCGGGTCCACCGTCGTCTTCAGCGGATATTATTGCTCTGAAGATTGTTGTTCCTAGTATTATATCACTAGCCACAACAATCTTCAGAGCAATAACATCTGAAGAAGACAACGGTTGACCCGGTGAAAGCGCTCCGGTGAGTGTACAAAATTTGAGTAGTATAGAAGTATAATTTTGCTTTCTAATAAGGAAATTGTTTACAGATTTTGATGATTTTTTGTGTTTGTAGGCAAAAACAACATGCAGGGGTTAAATTTTTGGCTCATCTCCTCTTTTCTTGACTTCCTTTTCTTTTCCAGAAACTGAAAACCCCATGTTGATACGACTTTTCTTTCTGAAGTTACGCCAATTTATCAATCGCTGAAACAATATAAAACAAAAGAATTTTAACACTTTCTTTGCCAATATCTCAAAATCAATATTAGCGACATCCGACTCATTTCCCTTGATCGTGTCACATATGATCCAATCAGACTAAAGTTGGTAATAATGAAACTGAGTTAGCAAAAAGTGAGGAGAAAAAATAGTAAAAACCTAGGAAAATTTGCCACCAAGTATTTAAGAGAAGTTAGAGAACTAGGGATTCAACATCAGTAATTGTAGGTACTGACTGAGCAAGTAAGTAATGGTAGTAACTCAATTTTCAAATTTTCTGACTTTAGCCTGAGTTTAGCATGGAGGCCAAAAGTCGGCAAATTTAAAATTAAGAGTAAAAAACAATAAAATACAAAGGAAAATAAACATCACAAAACTTCAGAACTTTAAAACTAAATACGCAAGACCTATGGTGCTTTCACCAGCATATGATAGCTTAATGTTTGTATGTAATGATTATAGTAACTCAATTTTCAAAAATGCCCCCTTTGGCCTCCATGGATTAGATCGTGTCATTGTGACTCAACATCACGTATCTGCATTGATTACTGCACGTGTACTTACTAGTGATAATTCCACAGAGTGCCATAACAAATTGTACTTCTTCAGAGTCTTCTTTAAGTCCTGGTTCATCTTCATCCTCATCGCCCTGGAAAGTTGCAAGAAAACTATCCAAGGTATGGCAGACCAACTGTAGAAAACTTTCCATTTGAGACTGAAAAGAAAAATGAATTGCAATTATGTTGATATTATTGTACTCCTGAACAATAAGACATTATATTTGATAATAGTCTACTTCATATTCTTTATTATAATACAATGATTTTCATTGATTTTATGACTGTAAAATAAACTGTCTTCATCAGAAAATGTAAGTTCTTCCTTTTTTTGTCTTGGCAAATAATCTCTTAAATTACTTTTTCAAGCTTTTGACTCAAACTTGAAGTTACAATTAGCAGGCATGCAGTTCATGATCTATCAACTCATCTTACCCCTACTAAAAGTGGAGCAATGGTGTCCTGTTGTTGAGATACACGCCACAGCAATGTACAGCAGGCTGCACCCATCTTAGCACAGTATTCTGATTGCTGACTAAGTTGCTGATGAGCTGCTGACAAATCAGCTTTCAATGACAGCATTTCCTTTAATAAACAGGAAAATTAATACATTCATCAATTAAAGTCATATTGTAACATTTTCATACAAAATAGATAAATATTTCTTTTCCATAAAATGTTAGCTTTTACTGTCAGAATTATCCCCTTTTAATTTTGAGCTGAACAAGTGAAGTAAAGTAAAGGAAATTGGAATTTACAACCAGTGTCGATGTCGCCAATAAGTATCACTCCTTCAGTTGTGTTACGGTACCATCCTTTATTATGTGGATTACCGTCTAGCATGCTATGTAAGTTCTGTATTATGAACATCAGATTTTGACAAAACTACAGCACCTAGAGTCTTTATTTTTGCAGGGTATGTTGGTAAATACAATATAATCGTGTAAAAAAAGAATTTTGAAAAATACTGATGGCGTCCTCCTCCACAACTGTTATAATATGGCTTGAAATTACAATAGCAGAAATTCCAACAAATATCTAGTCACTAAAAGGATTTGTGAAATAGTGACCAAACCCAAGTAAATAAATTTCATAATTCATGCTCAAGTCGGCAAATAAAGACAAAAATTTAGATTTTATTGTCATCTTATTCTACAAAAATCAAGCAGTGATACAGTGTTTTTTTTCATTTTTTTTTTTTTTTGGCAAGGGGGGAAGAGCAAAGCATAAGATTGGGGGTGAGGAGAATTTCTTTTTACCACCTGGTTCAGGCACTGCACATTTGTATAGTTTATCAGCATGGTCAATGATATTTATATCTTAATTTAAGCTCAAAAGCTTGCAAAAATCAAGTTCCTACCTGTCTTTCTGTGTCTTGATCTGCTTTGGCAGTTTGGCATCGTGATTTCCAATGCTCAACCTCTTGCTGACTTTCTGTTAAACTCTTTGCTGACTCCTCCAATTCTATCAGATGATAGAAAAAGATAAAACAAAGTCATAAGTTACAAATTATGTCCTAAATATAATTACGGTAATAATTATAAGCATTTTTTTTTTGTTTCATTCTGTAACTTTCAATATCTTCTGCAGAAGATAACTTAGTGAAGCCATGGGCAGGCCTTCATTTCTGAAAATAGCAGGCGCTCAGTTAGTCACTCTCCTATGTGTACTGAGGAGCTTGACAAGGAGCTCAATTATATAATATCAATATTAAACCATAGGATTTTCAAGAAGTGAGGAGCTCAATAAATTGAGCTCCTGAAATACTGTTCAGGAGAGCTGTAGGAGCTCCGGCTCAATTGAGCTCCTCAAAAATGAAGGTCTGCATGGGATGGCATGGTATAGTTTCTTACAAAAACATTAAATTAGGCTATTGCACCATTCATTTTATACTTCCAAGACAACCAGCAACCCTAAACGTCTCTACTTTTGGCTGTCAGGTACCCCTGAATTGTCTTGCCTTTTCAAAAACACCCTTTTTTGAAAAAGATGGTGATGCAGCCCTATGCTGAAAATGACACCCTTTACTACACTTTTTTGATGCAGGCATGTTGCAAGTCACATAGCAAGTGCCCTCCCCCAAACCCCTCCCTGATGAATCACACTGTCAGGGATAGTGATGACCTACCTTGTTGACATTTATCCAGTTCCTTGATACTTTGTATTGTGCTTTGGTTGATAACTTTAGGCAGGAATTCTTTCATCTGTAAAGCCTCAACTTGAAGTCTTTCAATATCTGTCTTCTTTATTTGGACGTATCCCGGTTTCACAAGCTGTTAAGTATAGGAAATCAAATTGAAAAGTTAAAAAATATGGACAAGAAAGCTAAAAAGTATGAAAAAAAACTCAAACATTTCATACACTTTTACACTATCCCTAGTTTGAAAAAGTGCTTGCAATTTATGCTGATAAATGATAACCAAGAACTTCTTAGTTCTCTTTTCAACACAAACATTTTAGAAACAAAATGCCGTAAAAACTTGATAGTTAACATGCTTACTATTGAGCGCTTTTAAAACATGCAAACATGAAGAGCTCCACCCACAAAAGTGTAAAGAGTTTAGAGCAAATCATGGATACGGTACACATAGTTATATTCGAACAAATAAACCTGCAAATGTTATGTGTGTCTCAACCCCATTAAGCTTAGTTGGTAAAATGTTGGACTTCGGTACAATTTCATGTTTTCAAAAGCGCTCAATAGTAAGCACATATATTAAACAGTTTTTACAGTATCTTGGTGTAGATTATTCATCCAGTAGTTCAAAACATTATTTTGTAAATTAAATCTAATACTGGAACTCACTTTGCTACGAAGTCCAATGTTTTCGGGCGCAACATAGCAAAGTGAGTTGCAAATTTTAATTTCAGTACTAATTAGATTTAATTTACAAAATAAAGTTTTTACAGTAAGGGAGCAAATAAGACAAATATTTGAAAATCTCCAAATATTGGTGAGGGTGGGGATGATATATGTACATAATTATATACATGTTTATTTATTTTACTTGGCCTTATATATTCTTTGCCAGTTCTCTTCTTTGCCAGTTCACTTAACATGCTTAATATGCAGAGAAAATAATTTACATGTGTCCAAAAAGAGGAATCTTTGAATTGTCTAAGATTACCGGTATTTATGATTTGATGTAATTTCAAACAGGGTGTCACACTTACAGAGCCTTTGCTAATATCTCCCTGTAATTGGTGCCATTCATTCATCAGCTCTTTCAAGTTACTTTTCACTTCTGTGGCTAATTCCATCTGTGGAATACAAAATAATTGAGTGTCAGTGACAAGAAAAAGGCAAAACAAAAATGTTTCTGTCTCACGACACAGGAGATTGGCATTAATGCAAAATGGTGTGTGTTTTTATGATTTTTTGTTTTGTGTTTTTGCCTTAAAATTTGCTTCACTTCTCACCTTGTTGGAAGAGTGAGGAAGGATGGGTGCTTTTTTGTGCTAAATTGACAAAATACAGCAGTTTTCTTGTAAAATTGACATGTCATTGCTAGCAGTTTTCAGCATTCAGATCTGCCTTTTTTTTATTTACGATTATGAGGGATTGGACCCCTTAGAGTTCCACTGTTCCACAAAAACACTTGCAAGTGTTCATCATGCTGACTAATATAGTAATAAACTTGTTTATCAATATCAGCATTAATATTTTACTAAAGTATTACAAAATTAAAATTTGATTTTAAAAGAGAGGTGGACTAATTTATTTTTATTGAGTGCTAAGCCTATATATTATTAGGCCTAAAGCCTTACCGCATCTTTTGATAGATGTTGTATATCTTGTTGATGAGCCATCGCTGCATGCAAAGTTTGTATAATGATGCTATTTCTTGGGTCCTCCTCCACAAGATGACATATGTATGATTTTTTGATTAAAATCTGAGATCAAATTGGGCTATTTTATATCATGATCCTCATAAACATTGACTGAGTAATAACATATATTTCACACCGATTGGTGGAAAGTTTTTTGTAGACAACGTGCTGTTTATGCCCCTTGTCCATTGCTTCTAAAAATAATGCTTGTATGTTTTAAAATTTAGTTTATTGCATTTTCTTTCAAAATTACAATTCATAAATATATATCGGAGTATTCTGGAGACTAAAAATAGAGACTACTAGAATAAGCTAGAATAATTTATAAAATCCAGAAACAACGGACTGTTCTTGTTGATTTATATTGTATGACGAGCTGTGAATAACACTAATTGATTGGCACTTGGCAGCAAGTTAAGTTACATCGTGTACATTTAAGCTTACCGGTACCTGTCCTTGCTTGCTTATGACGTGTAAAAACTGTAATGGTATTTATCTTATAGTGATTTAGAATTATCCATAAAATGTGTGTAATGTGTATATGTGTATCCAGTGTTCGAAATATGCCTCAAAAGTTACAGGCCAGCCTAGGGCCCTAGACTCGCTGAGTCTCATGGACGCCGTTCGTCCACTGAGACTCGTTTTTCCCATTTTGTGTGTGAATGTGATTTACACGCTTAAGACTTTCTTGCATTGTGGCATTTAAAAAATTTCTTTGAAATTTGGACGATGCATGTAAAACTGTACTCATATAAGAATCAGAAACTTATAAAGGGGCATTTCGTGATCCACAGCCTCATCCCCCCACTTTTCTAAAAAAAAGTTGAGATTTTTATATCACTGGAAACCTCTGGCTACATAATGTTATGTACAAAATATTTCTTGCAGATTAATTCGTTTTGCAAAGATATCGTGAAATTTGAATTTCGTTCTGGTGCACCAGAACGAAATTACAACGCATTGTCTATGGAGCAGTGTAATACACATATCATGCATAGAACTCACAAACGCAAAAATCGGAATCAACTGAAATTTTGGGAATAGGCTTTTTTCGTGGATATGTACTGAAAAATGTCATAAAAAGAGGATGCTAGGATCACGAAATACTCCTTTAAGGCAGATAAAATTAATGTTTTGGTTCTCGTCCCTCCCTCCTCAATTTCTGGGATTTGCAGATTTTTTTTTTTTTAGATTTTTCAATTATTTAAGACTTTGGAATGATTTATGAATTTTTCATACATATAAATAAGTTTATTAGAGAACAAGGACCACTTCCAAGTCTTTTTGTGGTACTCTAGGGGGTTTATACCTCAGAATCTCACATTTGAAAAAAAAAAAAAGTGCCTCATCGCTTCCTCGAGCACTGTTGGAAAAGACCGAAAACTACAGACAATGCTGATTTTACACTGAAAAAAACAAAACAAAAAAAAAACCCTCCCTCCCTCATCAATTCATGAAAATCCTCTGGACGAGAACCAAAATATTAATTTTATATGGCCTAACTAGGATTCTTACCAAATTCTTGAAACGCAATATCATTTGGAATTTCGGCGAATAAAGATGATTTAAGAAGCCGCCTCTCTCCCCGTGTCCAACAAAAATGATCACAAATGAAAAATGACAAATTTCACTGCGCGTGCGCACAAGAGTAAATTTCGCTGATCCCCCCTGTTCTTTTCAATGTCAATTTAACACACGATTCCCGCTGTTGATTTGGTTCCAATAAAATAGCCTAAATCCCAAGGCCCCGATCTTAAAACAATAAACATGGCGGAAAAAGCACAACCCGATGACCGTGCGTAAGTAGTTGAAGGACTGGTTGATTAAGTTACGTGAAAATACGTCATTGATCACCATCAAACGATAGTCTCTGCACAGCCAATTTGCGTCGGTCCTAACGCTCGTCATTCCTATAGACACATACAGTGTGTGCCGAGACTAACCTACCACCTGCCTACGACAAAAACAAATGAGACGAAGAACTGAGCAACCATTTTTGTCCTGAAAAATGCTTCATCGTGACGATCAGAAACGCCAAAAATTTTTTTTTTACTACGCTGGATATTGTTCTGGAATCAAAGTACATGTAAGGATCAAATTTGAAGGTAAATAGGCCAAATATTGCAAGAAAATCTACTCACTAGGCGGCTAGGGACTGCGCATTGAGTACACGGCTATAGGGAAAACCAAAAATCTAGACTAGGCCAGCCGGGCTTGACCTAAAAGTTACCGGCCAGCCGGGCCGGCAACTAGATCATAGATGCCATTCAGAAAAGTTACCGGCCAGGCCAAAAAGTTCCAGGCCAATGGCCGGCTGACCAGCCCTATTTCGAACGCTGGATACAGCCCAAGAAGTCTACCTGGCCATCATGCCATGGCATGATATACATCATCATTACATGTCTCAGTAACCATTTTTACTTTTTGTTAATGTTAGTAGGCAGAGTTAGAGTAGACATTCGCTTTTCGTATCTCTTTCCTTGTTGAAAAGGTATAACGTTGTGGAAATAGGAACATCCGGGACCTACTCTGCTATGTTTGGCTGAGTAACGGTACATGAACACGGTCTTTTGTGCCTATATGTAAATTAGTCATTGTGTAAAGCTGTGTTTATACGGCATGGGTGAATACTCATCATCAGACTGAATCATTGTCGTTTACAACTGCACAAGTTATGTGTGTAATTTTAGAGAACGTTGACTGACAGAGGGTGTCAATATAGGCCTATGTTTCGCTTTTGAAAAACAGCGAATCATACGATGGCGATTTAGTACACTGATCATGCGTGCGATTCAGGTTTCTGCAAAAGCGATTGAGTATAAATGCATCTTTAAAAATGACCAGCGATTGTGTGTTCTTAAGTGGGTTTTAACATGTTTATTAGTGACCTGACACACATTTGTATTGGTTCGATCAAGCATTAAAATGCTTTCATTTTTTGTACTGGATCGTTCAAGCATGCTCAACAAATATACCGTAAGTGCCCTTGTAGAAGTAAAAACGGATACTATGGCCAGAGTTCTAAGGCTAAGGCAGAGGGACCCCACCAAAGCATTGATTATTGATGAATGAACTTGAACTTGAGCAGCATGCCCTAATCATGGAGTTATAGTACAAAAGTTGAAAGTACTACAATGTTTGAGTGAACTAGCACAAAATTAGTACCACAAGTCATATCTAGAATATTTTCTCAATTTGAATTTGAATTTTTATCCTTTCTAGGTATGACTGATTGTACTGTCAAATTTGCGTCAATTCCCGATATATGCACCACATTTTCGTAGGCTCCGATTGTCGATTATGTAGACGAGTACAATTATTCAATTGCGTGGTGCATTGTGTGACATGTAGTATTTTCTACATCATTTGCCTATATGATGATCCACCCAGAAATAACACCCAAACCCTCTCCCTTCCTCACCAATCAATGTTGGGCGCCACTAGGCACACATGTCCAAAAAAGCAAGATTCAACAGTGATTCAGGGGAGTGGGGGACTTGCTTACATTACCCTATCAAAGTGTAGCAACACTTTTGATGAGCATTGTAATCTATTTAAAGTATCTGAGAATTTCAAATATATTTTAGTGAGGGGTAGTCAGGTTACAGTTATAATCTGTATTTTGGAACATGCGATCGCCGATTACACAAGATCCATGTGTACATCCATCATTATCGACTACTGTATTTGTAGAAATTCCTTATTGCTTGTGGAGCACCACAGCACTGCCAGATGGTACTAGTGATGTTAAATGGGAATTATTATAATGAAAAAGACCTTTTTGTCCCCTTTTGGAAAATGCAACACCGAGTGCATAAATTGGAGAGAATATGGTATTTTGGTGGCCTTTCCAAGTTCCCAACTACATTTTTATAATTTAACTATCTTCATGTCATCCTTTTATTAATCTATTTGTTTATTTCAGTTATTACCATACTCTGATTCATGACAGTCAATCCTAAATGAAGTAGTAACCATGGAAGCCAAACCTGCTAGTACTGAAGCCAAAGCTATACCGGGACGTTGTTCTTTCTTTGTAGAGCGGAAGCATCGGTTTTGTAAACTTGAATCTGCTGTTGGAAGAAAGTATTGTGCTCAGCATTTGATTGCTGAACAGGTGGGTTCAAAGAAGGGAAAGTTAGACGTAATTAACTCTAACTCTCTTTCTGCTTTTTGGCTAAGGGTAAGGAAAGAATTAGGAATGAAAAAAGAAAAGAAGATGAATGGAAAAGTTGTTTTTAGTGTTTCTCACTAGTTTTTATTGGTAAAATAATCCTCATACTCCCCCGTAAAAGGCGTCATAAAAGGTGTGTTTCTGTTCCAGCTCTCAACCTTAATTTCAAATACTGGGCTTCATTTAATTTACTCTTTGTGTGTAGTGTATTGACCAAATAGGCTTTTGTCATTAATTCTTATTAATTGTCAAAAATTATAGCCTGTTGGACTCACATTTTGAGGTCATTGCTTATAAAGCAAACATGTGCACCAAATGGCTTCAGTTGGGGCTTCATTTTCAAACAATTTTCCAACTTCCAACGGGGTTGGCAATCAATCCCTATATCTAAAAAATTTGGTTGCAGTGCCTAAGCAATGGGCTCTTCCAGTTGAAATCCATGACCCTAATCTTCCACACAGGGAGGGTGAATTTCAAATGTGGTTACCTGCACAGGTAACTCTATTTGCAATCTACACCCCCTGTGTGTGAGATTAAGTTCTTGTTTTCCGTAAGGGGGGTGAATGGATTTCAACTGGAACAGCCCAATAATCATTTATGTCTTTTGTTTTTCCTGAATGTACATTTAGGGGGACAGCAGTAGCTCTAAGGAAGGTGCACCACTGAGGAAAAGAATTCCATGCCCACTTGATCCAAAACAGTATGTAACTTTATCATCTAATATTTTGCTAACAACCCATTAATACGAAGGGTCATTAGTCTGAAAAAGGTTAAAGTTACGGCTTTGGGCATGTTAGGTTAGAGTTCAATAGGGTTAGAGATATGGTAAGGGTTAGGGTTAACAATTATGGTTAGGGTAGTGTTGGCGATAAGGTAAGGCTAAGACCAACATCAGAGTTAGGTTTAGAGTCAATGTTATGTTACTTTAGAGTTGTGCTTAGGCGTAGGTTATAAGGTAGAGTTAGGGTAAGGATTACGGTAAGGTTTATAACTGAGTTATTGGGTTTTGGACTAATGACTGTTCAGACTATCAGTATCAACTATAAGCAGTACTTTGATACCAAAGGAACAAAGAGCATGGTCAAACATTTTAAAATTGTGTGTTTGATACATTGAAAAGAGAATTTAAGTTTCAAATTAAAAACCAAGAATACCTAAAAAAGCGCAATGATTTATAGCACCCTATGTACATGTACGCACAACGCCGTATAGACATTGATCCACAAGCCTCAGCACACTTTACACCTGAAACAGTTATGTTGGTTAGAATATGCATAGGATTAAAGGCAGCTAATGTGCATTAAAAGTTGAAGGTCAATCCATAACTTTGTGATTGACATGGTCTTCACCACTACTGATATCACTAATTTAATTTTCTTTTGCAGTTCTTGCTATGCAGATAAACTTAAGAAACATCTGAAGAAATGTAATGCACGAGAGAAAGATTTACCGGTAAGGAGACACAATGGGCCTATTCAAGTTTCCCGTTTTCACCGCATTAAATCTATTGTCCTGCTTGAATATTGCAATTATAATTTATATTGATATTAGTTTCTTGTCGGATTGCATCACAATTAACCAATCACAGAAAAGAATTTACCATTCAATTATGAAATCCAAAACATGTAGGAGTTTTGTTTTCTCAAAGCCATCTATTGAATCATCCAACCAAATCTGGGATTTCACAATAAAGAAACCCAAAACAGAAACCGATAGTGTAAAACATGTATTTGAAAAGGCATGGAAAGTTTTAAGATCATGTTTTACAGCAATAATGTGTGATTTGCTCACGCGATGCCCTGAATGTTTTTTTTTAAATTTCTACTTTTTGCACAATTGTAATACCCAATGTAATTCAAAATGTATTATTGTCAATTCATTTTAAGTCGCTGGTAACCAGTATTTCAAAAAAGGGTGTAGCTTTGAATTGATGTGATGGGATTAAATTTTATTCAATATCTATGCTGATCAACAGATCGTTCTACGGTTTCACGATTTAAATTACTATAGGCCTATGGCCGAGATTGCCGAGAAGGCATTGAGGCAAACAGCATGCATGTGAAATGTTCCAAAGGTTAATGATCGAGAATGAAAAGAACAGATTAACTTTATCATGTTTGTCTCCCTATGTATGAGTGCGTATATTTATGGCCTTTACAATATTTTCTTATGTTCTTGGTTAGGTATGGGGTATTATTAAAATAAAAAATAGTTATATTAAGGAAATCCTAGCACAAATAAATCGTCTTCATTCAATTGTGCTCTCTTTAAAGCAAGTAGAAATAGCTTGTCAACTTTCAACATGGGACCACGTTATGAAGTATCTATAATTAGTGAAAAGATGTAGTCAGTGGCCGTCCAACAAAAAGAAATTGTCTATAGTAGGCCCTATACGAGAAACAAGATTTTCTCTCTGAATTGGCCGTATTTGTACGTGTAAGAAAATCAATCGCATTATCGTGTTCACTCTAGCGTAAGTTTGGGCCCTATTTGACTCATTGGAATGTTCGAAAGGACCCCCCGCGACTGTCAAGGTAAAATGAATCAAGTATAATACCTAATGATGTACTTTAAAAATGCCATGTGAAAGCTATGCAAACACAAAGATGTATGCAAAATGTTATAAACACATTTTGGTTATTCAATACATTTTAATAACATTTAAATGTCGGGTTATACAGGCATGAGAATTTCCAGTCAAAACTCTGGAACCAGTCTTTTTTGATGTCAAAATTCCTGCAGTTTTATTTATTTTCAGCCCATTTTAATGTGTTTTTGTCCAATGTTACGCGCTTTTCCAGACTTTTTCATAAATGCGTAGTCCCATGCCTGGTTATATAAAGGTCATGAAAATGTTTTATATGAAAAAACACTACAACAACATTTTAAAAATGTTGTCAAAATGTTATTTCTAAGATATTTTTGGCACACATGTTTGCAAAATATTTTGTTAACTCTTATGTTAGAATGTTTTGCTTCAAGTGTTTAAAAACATTTTTATATCATTTATATAACCTGACAATAAAACTTTTTCTGTAAATCATTTGATGTTTGCTGTGAGACTATAAGCCTAAAGTGCATTTTCACCTGACAGACCCCTATTTTTCACACAATTTTCCCCCTGAAAGATCCCCATGCATGTTGGATGTTGCAGATGCATATGCATGTCTCATTACTATTGGAGTGCCCCATGTGAGTATGTCCATGTTCTTAAATTGTTATTTGTTTTGTTTCCACAGGATTACCATGTGAAAGGAATTAATAGGATTGGTGCCAAGGATGTGGAGCCTCAATTACAGGTCAGTAGGTTGCATAAATGTGTTTTATTCTATGAAAGGGATTTGCCTGTCCCATGACTAAAATAACTCTCACAATCATTCTTTTCTCTTGAACTTCAAGAATATTAGTTTAAAAATTACGCAACTAATGTTTGGATCATTAGAATATTAAAGCCATATTATAACATTTGCTGAGGACAACGCCCTCAAAAATATTTTACATTCTGGTTTTTACACGATTGTAATGTACTTAGTCAATAAAGATACTCTGCAAAAATCAAGACTTTAGGTGCTGTAGTTTTGTCAAAATCTGAGATTTTGAATAAAACGATGGAACCAGTGTTTTATTATTACGATGGAAATATTAGTCGAACACGTATGCACAGTACGTACACGGCGTGCAGGATACACATATACACACCCAGAGGATCGTACCGTATTACAACCGCGGTAGTAACATGCATGGGCGCTAGTAGTAAATTCCAATTTTCTATGCTTTACCTCACTTGTTCGGCTCAAAATTAAAAGAGGACATATCTGACAGTAAAAGCTAACATTTTATGGAAAATAAATACTAATCTAATTTTACAGAAATGTTATAATATGACTTTAAGGTTGTTGCAAACAATTCAGTTGTGTAATTTGCTCATTAAAATTCATCGCCAGCCTTTCCTTTGATTTTGAAATATATAACTGCTGCATCGCATAATGATTAGAGCAATGAAAATATCACCCATGAAGAGAAAAAGTAAAGTGGAAATAAAGTAGTGTACATTAATTTATTATTATTGTGCATGTTCATATTTTAGGTGACTTTATCATCGCTATCAAGGAAAGAATTACAACAATTGATTGACAGTGTCAACACAATTTACAAAGGTAAAATATAATTTTTAAAGCAGAACATAATGTATACATCATATTGGGTTTTTTTTCATATTTTAAAAACTACAGACAATTATAATCCAAAGTGAAATGTACATTCAAAGTATTTCTTGTGATGTCATTTGGATTATGACAGTGCCTTCAATTGTTAAAGCTTCTTTTTTCAGATCTGATAAATGTATACTCACTCAGAAATATTTTTAGCACCAGCAACACTCTTCTCTTGTTTTGATGTCACCAAACTTCTTTGTTACCGATTATTTATGAGCTGGTCATTATTTATCCTGTCTGTATGCCCCCTCATCCTTGTTCATGGTATCTATCCCCCTACATCTGATCCAGAAACACCAGACAGAATTGAAATATTTCTGAGTGAGTATTGGTTTATTGGATCTGAAAAAAATTGAATAAATTTCAATTGAATAAGCTATGAACGACCCTGATATGGATCTATAGCTGTTTCAAGATGTTAAGATTTCGGTCAACACATCACTGTGAAAAGGTGAAAGGATACATAACAGGTCCTCAAAATAAATTTTTTTGGAGTATCTTACTGCTTTTGATTAGACTGAAACAATATTAATGTGTTTATTTCTAGTAGGTGTACCAAAAACTATAATGCGAGATGCAGTTTTGGGATCTGTCTTTTTTATGTATAGTCTAGTTTTTTTGTATTTTATGGTCAGATGTTCCTAAAATCAGACATTTTTATGGTCAAATGAAGTCATTTTGATCAATTTTGTGTTTTTAAAAGTTTAAAGGTTGAACCAAATTTATAGACAAGTATCATTATTCTTAAAAACATTCAACCAGTAGACATGTATTATTGTATTATAAATGAAGTATAATTTTGATTTATTTTAGCCAACCCTGTGGACATATCCAACATGATCCTAAGTCATCCAGTACTTGGAGATGAACTATCTAAGGAATCCAATGGACCATCAGCCAAGAAACACTTGTGTCAAATGGCATCGCTAATAGGGCAGCTACAGCAGGCCAACATATTGGGATCAGATGTGTGTTATGTAGAATTTGGTGCAGGGAGAGGTCAGTATTTATTGGGGTATCGGATGTGTGTTATGTAGAATTTGGTGCAGGGAGAGGTCAACATTGATTGAGATCAGATATGTGACCGTACAACGCGAATGAGCGTAAATGTCCTCAATTGTATTCTGAGTTACAGTGTAAAATGGGCATGAAGGTCATATTCATAGGTATTTCAATTTGGTGCTACGTGTATCTCATTAAATGAGGTACACGTAGCACCAAATTGAGGTATTTATGAATACGACCTTCATGCCCATTTTACACTGTAACTCAGAATACAATTGAGGACATTTACGGCTCATTCGTGCTGTACGTCACATATGTAGAATTTGGTGCAGGGAGAGGTCAGTATTTATTGGGATCGGATGTGTGATATATGTAGAATTTGGTACAGGGAGAGGTCAGTATTTATTGGGGGATCGGATGTGTGTTTTGTAGAATTTGGTGCAGGGAGAGGTTAGTATTTATTGGGATCAGGTTGTGTGTTATGTAGAATTTGATTCAAGGAGAGGTCAGTATTTATTGGGATCGGATGTGTGTTCTGTAGAATTTGGTGCAGGGAGAGGTCAGTATTTATTGGGATCGAGTGTGTCTTATGTAGAATTTGCAGGGAGAGGTCAGTATTTATTGGGTGATCGGATCCTGATAGGATGTGTATTATATATAGAATTTGGTACAGGGAGAGGTCAGTATTTATTGGGATTGGATGTGTGTTATGTAGAATTTGTTGCAGGGAGAGGTCAGTATTTATTGGAATTGGGTGTGTGTTACCTAGAATTTGGTGCAGGGAGAGGTCAGTATTTATTGAAAACTAGAGAAATACTGATACTAATTCAATGCGTTCCTGGCTGTTCAATAGAAGCAAAAGTAATTAAAACATATAACTTGATCCAACTTTGAAAAAAAAAACACCCAATGACCTATCCAGTTGAAATCTATCATGTGACCCCATTTGAAATTCACACTCTGGTTGGGAGATTAAGGTCATGTCTTCTATAGGGGGTGTATGGATTTCAACCGGAATAGCCCAAATAAATGCCTTTTGTAATCCCAAATTAAAATTATCAGTTGATAATATTTCATTCTCTTTTAACATTTGCATTTGTAGGTCATATGTCTCATTGGGTTCAGCAAGCTGTGGCAGGCCAGTCAAATGTATCTTTCTTATTAGTAGACAGAGCCCACGTCAGACACAAGGTAAACATATCATTGTAATTACAGCATGCTGACAAATAGCAAACAACTACATGTAGTAACCGTCCACATACTTTTGTATTATTCTAACTACAGATGGTGGTATTTTACAGTGCAAGGCCGTTATTGCCTTGGTCGCTAACAGTGCTCGGCGACTCGTATACAGGAACTGCCTTTTGAGGAGAGCGAGAGCAGTCGCTCTCCACTTCTAGCTCTCCTTAGTTTACCATTCTCTGGTTTCTCTCCTTACATTCTATTGTAAATCCTCTAAATAGTTCTCCTTGAAGGCTACAGAAGAGCTATTTAATGCTCTCTTGCAGATTTGAAGAAAGACAGCCCCTGTGCATATTAGGTATGCTATGGTTAGGGATGGTGTAGTCATCTCAGATTTCTTTGTATATATGCACATTCATACACATCCACACAGGCCCACTCCTATGTGGTTTGTATATTTTCTTATCTGTCCACTTGCTATTTATGCCCCTGTCAAAATTGTTTTTAATGTAATGAAAATGTAGAGACTGTATTTCCATTAAACAAGTTGCATATTGTCGGCCTGTTACGCTAATTGCCAAAGTCATTATTTGTAATTTTGTAGATGTAGAGACTGTATTTCCATTAAACAAGTTGCATATTCAAGTATGTGGTATTTCATTTCACAAGGAAGCAAGGACTCAAAGGGAAATATTGGCCTGTAGGTGACCTGAAAACGTAAATGTAAAATGGATTTTTTTTAAGTCAGTAGGCCTATGCATGGTAATATATGCCACAAATTTACTCATATTTATTGTCAAATCAGTGCAGAGTATGTTAGATGTGGAAAATTATAGACTGATTAGGTTATTTAGTGATTTTATGTTGCTTGTAAACAAAAGATTTGTCATCATTTTTTGTTTGAAAATCTAATTTTTTCTGGGTTTCTCAAAAAAAACCCTGAAATGTGGTAGAATTGCTCCCAAAAGCAAAAATGTACGTGGCCTTAGTAAAGTAGAAAGTATCATGAGATGTGAATCAACCTTTGCATATAGAGGCTATTCAGGTAACCCCATTTGAAATTCACACTCCCTGTATGGGAGATGAAGGTCATGTCTTCCACAGGGGGTGTATAGATTTCATATGGAATAGCCCAATGGTTAAGATTTCAGTGGTGTGCACCATTCTATAAAATGCAACAAGAGTAAAGTGGTAAACAGGTGTGTAATTTGTTATTCTCACCTTTTACACAATTTCTATTATCAAACCAGTAAAATGATTTTCCGTACAACATTAATAACCTCCGCGTATTACACCATATGTGCGTCCAATCAAATTGCTTGTTAGAAGGCATACGCACACCGGCGTGGAGGCTATTGATATCCATCAGTGACCTCTGCGTGTGATGTAGCATTTGTGAATCCTTTGTGCCAGAATACTTAACGTGCTCGCAACTACCACATTTGCACATGGCGTGAGTTTGCACTGCTGTAATGTAATTGGTAAATCCCTTTTAGCCTGTTCGATTTTTTGAAAAGTGAAATATAGGTTGTGCAGACATGCCAACTAGTACGGTTTCACCGTATTTTGTACGGTAAAACGTGAAAAATACGGTAGTACGGTCACCTCCAAAAAAATACGGTATTCCAGAATTTTGACCAAATTAATAAAATGTTGTGTCTTAAAAAGATAAACAGTTGCAAGATTAGACTACTGACTGAATTACTGGTATCATTTGACCACTTTCTTGGTCTGTTAAAGTGGTTGACTACATCGTTTTTCTCTCAACTTTCGATCATGCATGCACATTAAAAAATTATATAATAGACCTACAAGATGCTTTCCGAAATAATTTTCTTCTGACTTGCAGATTTTTCATGCACATTAATATTTTTTATTAACCACCTAATGCTATGTCTTCTGAAGGTATTTAGTTAACTATTTAGCTCTTTTGGTGCAAAAGAATAAGCCTACAAGAAGGTTTCCAACCTCCTTTTACTTCCGACTTTCGCACCATGCATGCACATTAAAGAAATATTTAATAGGCCTATATAAGATGGTTTCCGAAATAATTGTCGTCTGACTTGCAGATTTTTCATGCACATTAATATTTTTTATTAACCACCTAATGCTATGTCTTCTGAAGGTATTTAGTTAACTATTTAGCTCTTTTGGTGCAAAAGAATAAGCCTACAAGAAGGTTTCCAACCTCCTTTTACTTCCGACTTTCGCACCATGCATGCACATTAAAGAAATATTTAATAGGCCTATACAAGATGGTTTCCGAAATAATTTTCTTCTGACTTGCAGATTTTTCATGCACATTAATATTTTTCATTAACCACCTAATGCTATGTCTTCTGAAGGTATTTAGTTAACTATTTAGCTCTTTTGGTGCAAAAGAATAAGCCTACAAGGTTTCCAACCTCCTTATACTTCCGACTTTCGCACCATGCATGCACATTAAAGAAATATTTAATAGGCCTATACAAGATGGTTTCCGAAATAATTTTCTTCTGACTTGCAGATTTTTCATGCACATTAATATTTTTCATTAACCACCTAATGCTATGTCTTCTGAAGGTATTTAGTTAACTATTTAGCTCTTTTGGTGCAAAAGAATAAGCCTACAAGAAGGTTTCCAACCTCCTTTTACTTCCGACTTTCGCACCATGCATGCACATTAAAGAAATATTTAATAGGCCTATACAAGATGGTTTCCGAAATAATTTTCTTCTGATTTGCAGATTTTTCATGCACATTTATATTTTTTATTAGCCACCTAATGTATGTCTTCTGAAGGTATTTATTTAACTATTTAGCTCTATTGGTGCAAAAGAATAAGCCTACAAGAAGGTTTCCGACCTCCTTTTACTATCGACTTTCGCACGATGCATGCACATTAAAGAAATATTTATAGGCCTATACAAGATGGTTTCCGAAAGAATTTTCTCCCGACTTGCGGATTTTTCATGCACATAAATATTTTTTATTAAGCATCTTCATCTAACTGCTACACATCATGCTATGTCTTCTGGAAGTATTTAGTTAACTATTTAGGTCTGCAAAAGAATAAGCCTGCAAAATGCTTTCCGACTTTGTTTTCTCAATGGTGCACCCAGTGGCACATTAATATTTTTAATATTTTTAATATTTTTCTTTAACCATGCATAGATAACTGCTATACCCAGTACAGTCTTCTAATTGACATTGGCATTAAACTGTTTAATTTTTTTTTTGAAAACGTGAACAAAACCCGATGTTAGGCCTACCGACTGATAGGCCTACTATGATGATTCAGATGATGATCAATGATTTTCTGAACTTGAAAGATTTAACAAAGCATACTTCTAACAACATAAGTAACAAAACCCAATGTTTCAAGAAATATGTCAATTTGTTTGGTTTACATACTTTACCCAATTTCGTGAGGTCAAAGGTCACATACAAGGTCAAAGGTTGACTGAGGTCACCAAATCTTTTAATAATTAATTTTAATTGTGCATCACATATCCGACAATCAGCTTGATCAGTCATGTAATTAAGGAAATATGACGACTTTAAGATGGCCGCTTACCATGTAAAGTATAGCAAAGTAGCACTTTCAATGAGTGATAACTCGTAAAGGAAGCATCTTTCTGTATTGATTTATTACTGTGATGGAATGGTTCTTTGGTATTGCCAAATTTGATTGCAAATTCGTAAGGTGGGCCCCTGGACACCGGCCGTTATCTGCTTGGTCGCACAAGTGCTCCCTCGCAATATGTGACTTTTGGGGTTTCTGGGGTTGGCAGGTATGCAAAAGGTACATTTTTTTTAAATACGGTTTTAGGGTGCAAAATACGGATTTTTGTTCTTCTGAGTACGGAAATCTGGATTTCAAAGTTGGCATGTCTGGTTGTGATTAAAATTGTTTGTTACAACAAATTTCAGAGAATACAATCTTTAGATGTGTGATGAGTTAAAAATGACGGTAATGAATTTGGTTAATAACTTTGCATCAGTTATATGTCAGGCATTGTGAAACATTTCGCTTTGGACCTCGGAATTGCGCCCCTCTGGATATTCCTCGGTTCTAAAGGCAATTTTTTTTACAATGCCCTCCAAATAACTGATGCAGAATTATTGACCTATAATCATTGCAGGGCTTTATTTATTTTATTTCATCCTTGAAAGATTAACTCCTTGTGTTTTGTTTCAGCTGGATACAATTCACCGTTTTCAAAAAGATGGTCCTCATTATGAGAGAATCAGAATTGATATAGAACATCTTTGTCTAGGCAAAGTGCCTTGCATCAGTAGTTCAACCTCTCCACTAGCAGCTTACAGTAAACATCTATGTGGTGCAGCTACAGGTGAGAATAAGGCACTTTAATATATGAGTGCAGTGGCAGAAAGGCAAAATCTCTGACTGGGGTATTTTCCTCCCATGCCCCCACCCTGTGGTGCCACTACGTACCACTGTATGAGTGGTGTGGGGGTATGTGTGTGGTGGGATGTAGTACTACCAACGAGGACACCCCACACACCCTACAAACATCCCCAATTTCTGAAGAGTTAGTAGTTAGGTCAAAACAGCATACAGATTTATAATCACTGGCCATAAAATGTAGCTGGAGATATAGAGGCAATCCACAGTTGGTTAGTAAAGTATTTGATGCAAGGCAAATAAAACTCATTTGTGTATGTCTGCAGTTAGACAGTGAAAGGCCTATGTGGTGTATTACTGTCCATGTTTGCCGATATTTGCACATTATGTGTGTTGATGCGTGTAGATGTTTGTCAGCAAATGTGGACATTAGCAATATACACAAGAATAAATTAACAAGTAGAAATCAGCAGGATTACTGAGCAAGACTAAAAGAACCCTTCAAAATGGCAGGGCAATGGGTACTATCACAAATTAATGTGGGGTTGATCTTTGGAGCCCTAGGCCTGCTGCTGCATATCATTCCAGATTGAGTAACTATGGCACCACATCCAATTTCTATAGAACTATCGGTGCCCGGTTAGGTACCGATGACTCTTAACATCACACCCTGGAGATGTAATAAATTATGTCAAGCATAATAATTAACAATTGCACAGTGTTATTGTTTTTCATGTAAATAAAAAGTGAATGCACTGTACAAATATGCAGGGTACGATAAAAAGTGCCATTGGTACCTCTTCAAGCACCGATAGTGCTATAGGACCAAAGAAGATGTTGTGCCTATGTAACTAGACAGGAGGGCCATTTTGCTAAGTTCCCTCATGAATTTCTTGGATGGTTTGGATCTGCTGACAAAAGAGAATAACTAGTCAATGTGTCCAATATTTTCCATAAATGCAAACTGCATAGCTTATTAGCTTATATTACTCTAATTTGTTATTGCTCTTCCTTTTTGGACAGATTTAACACTGCATTGTCTGATGGAAACACTGAACGCACAGCAAGATACAAATACCAACAACTCTTCCACAACGAAAACCTCACGCTCTCAGGTAAATGGCATTGTAATAGCACTATGCTGTCATCACCGATGTGATTGGTCTAGCTACGTGGGCAGAGACTGGTGGCTAGCTCAAGGTTTAACCTCCAAAGATTTCACGGCAGTATCACATATGAGTAGTTGGGCTACTTGCGGACCAGGAGGGGGATGGACACCAAAGAAAACAACTAATAAGAATCAGAAAGAGGAAACATGTGAAGAAGAGGATATTGCAAATAGTAGCCTTCCAAAGCAGCAGTTTGAAGGTGATACAGCATGTAATAAGAAGGAACAGAATCAAGGAACTGATGAGAGTCGACACAAAGGGAGCTCAGTAAGCTTGAATGTGGGTACTAACAAAGACATGGATAATCTGTCAAATACATCAACAGTTGCTTCTGATAGGACATCTTTATCTAATCAGGCACAAGATGTTGTAGGAAAGTTAGATATCGATGAGGAATCTTCTGAACATGTAGCGAGGCAATTGGATGCAGAGATTTTGCCCAGGTCAAAGGTCAGCAAGGTTGACAGAGATAGCGATGTACATAGCTATGGAGGAGATGTTTCTGCACAAAGGTACATATTGTTTTACCAATACAGTCAATACTGGAAGTTTCTGTCCATTCTGAGCCATAGATACCAATACACAATTGAATAAAGCTTCATATTTTTTTCAGTGCTGCTATTTTCCTTATTGTCATTTTTTCATTTGAATTATTAAAGAGAATTCTTTAGATTTCACTTTTAAGCTGTTCCTACAAAAGAATTCAAATACTTTTATCAGTTGCGTATCAGTGGTCAGTTTTTTGTATGTAAACTGGGCATTTATTTAGTTGGATTGTAAAGTCTTGTCAAGTCTTATTGCTAACTTTTTTTTCAAAAATGACCTTTCAGTACAATTTGTGTGCAAAATATGCAGTTTTACATTGTTTTGGCTTGTGATTAGGGTTAATTTTAGTGTTAAATGAATTGACCTAAAAGGAGATACGCTGGGCAATTGTGGTTGATTTTCTTACCGATCGAGCTTGCCTGCCAGATATGAACAATCTTGGGGACATTCTTCCCCGCAGCCTAATAACTATGTCATATGCTTTCCCAGGGATCACTAATACTACCATTCAGTCATCAGTCTTGATCATCAGATTTTTTGCATGTTCAGAATGAGTTAGTGGGTGCCAGGGTACTTGCCACCCGTTCCAAATACAGGGACAATTCGCATACATTTGTCCCAGTAAGGTTATTGTGTGAGCGATTCAGCAGGACAATTGTTCAATTTTGCCCCCCTTGGGAAGTTTGTCTGGTACACCACTGGTGGGTGTCTTGCTAGCTATGCAGTCTGCGCTAATTTTGATATAAAAATACCTTGTTGATTTTCTTTTCTGTTTCTTTATGTAGGTTGGTCGGCCTTGGCGTGTTAGAGCGTGAGGACATAGGACGTCAGTGTAAGAGACTAATAGATCTTGGTAGGATGGCTTATTTACAAGATTTTGGGTTCAAATCTCAACTGGTTTATTATGTAGACAAGGAACTGTCATTAGAAAATGTGGCTTTAGTGGCGCTACCCAATAAACAGCTATGATGAACATTAGACACAATCTTATAAAGTCACTGTAATAGGTGTCATATATTGGACTGTTCCAGTTGAAATCCATACACCCCCTATGGAAGACATAACCTTAATCTTCCACACAGGGAGTGTGAATTTCAAATGGGGCTACTTAAATTGGTGACTCCATTTGAAATCTACACCCCCTGTGTGGGAGATTAAGGTCATGTCTTTCATAAGGGGTGTATGGATTTCAACTGGAATTGCACATTTATGTACAGAATTTCAAAACGTATATGTATTCTATTTTCAACTTGAAGACATGATAGACTTGATCTGAAATTGAATTTTAATGTTCATATCCAATATTCAGCCATTTGAAGATTTCAGTCAATTTCCAAAAATATACAGCAAATGGTTTGGATTTAAAAAAAATATCATGTTTTGCCAAATGAAACATAGCTAAATCCTAATTCTTAAATTCTCATTGGCAATGAAAGTTAAATTGTAATGTTTGGTCACATTTTGGAAATAAGGGCCAAAACATGCAGTTTTAGGCTGTTTTTTTGTATGCTGTAGCAATCAAGCCATAAGACTTGTATAAAGACTAATTTCAGGTTATGCATTCTAATTTTTGGAAAACACATCTTCAAATCGCTTTTATAATCAATTGTGCCAAGTCCGTAAATAAATTCATCAGGATTGTTCATAATTCATATTTTGCAAATGTTCTTTTGTACAAATCCAAATGTATTTCGGTATAATTATCTTAAACATACCTCAATGACGTTTCGTACTACACCGTAGTACTTTCTCAAATTGACTGATCAATTCTCACACTCCTCGTCTGTTTCCTGCTGGAGCTCGACGTTGGTGGCGTTTTGGAGTGGAGTAATTGGTCATAAATGTGGGGTAGGAAGTGGTTGCCCTCGTCTCGGTTGAAAGTGTTGGCCCCCTTTGCCGGATCAAGATGGCTTCCTTAATGTGTCTTCGTTTTTGGTTTTGTTCTTTGTCTCTGATTTTTGCGTCTTCCCAAACCTAAGGGTTTGTGAACATACTGGTACACCCCAAAGACAAGCGCGACATACTACAAACAGTGGAGTGTGTCTACGAGATTCCGTGTCTTAATTGTGAAAAATCTTACATAGGGGAAACCGCCAGGGTATTCGGTACACGCCTTAAAGAACATAAGACTGAAGCTGACAAAGCCTCTAAAAAGGCATTCACAAGATCCCAGAGAAAGGCCTCTGTCACAGGAGAGGTAAATAAATCAGCCATAACAGATCATGTAGCGGAGGAAAACCACGTAATTGGTTGGGAAGACGCAAAAATCAGAGACAAAGAACAAAACCGAAAACGAAGACACATTAAGGAAGCCATCTTGATCCGGCAAAAGGGGGCCAACACTTTCAACCGAGTTGAATGTTTAATGTTATTAAATGTTTTTACCAAGAGCAAAATGTGTTTATAACCTGTTTGTAACATTTTAAAAACATTTTTATGTTTACTGGGCAGCTTTTATTTGTAATTATCTTTGCCTATATTCTGTTGAATAATCTCAGTCTATGCATGAAGCACAATACTGATATTAAATTGATTATGATTGTATCGACTCGTACACATTTTTGCATTCATGGCTTATTAATTTAACAAAGGGTTGTCAAACAGGAACTAAATTAGTTGTCAATTTTGCAAATATACTAATCAAAGAAAACTATGCATCAAACAAATAGTTTTAAAACCATCTCAAATCTGGCCTTTATCCACAGTAAGGCCACAAAAAAAGATCACTTGATTTGTGTAACCTGACCGACCCTATAAGTAGGCCCAACCCTAGACATTTTTTTAACTATAAAAAAAAATAAAAATACCAAATGAAAAAACAAACAAATAAATAAATTTAAAAAAAGTTCCAAAGCCTTTATCAAACGCAATTTATAACTTTAAAAAAAAAAATCCTGACCTATTTTTTTTTCTATGTTACGCCAATCAAACAATTTCTTTTTTTGTGGCCTAATCTTTGATTCTACATTGACAATAGGCTACTCTGTGTATTACACATGTTATGTTGTTACCAACATTATATGTTTCTTGCTTGCATATGTTTTTGCTTGAAATGTTCATCTAAAATAGTCACGTATTAGCTTAAATTTGGTCAAAAATGATTCCAAGCATTTGTAGTAATATGGGGGGGGGGGGCTGATTGCATGGACCACAACCCCCTCCCCCACCCAGTTGAATATTGGGGTGATTCATAACAAGCAAAGAAAGGATAATTAGTAATAACTAGATTTCGCGGTTCTCGGGTTGGGTGGTTCTCATTATAGGCCTATCTCTAATTACCAAACACCCGTTACCCATATACCCGCCCTGTCCTTTAAAACTACTATGTATTGATATAGGCCTGCGTCTCTCAGTGATCACTATAATGGGCTATAGGCCTATGCACCTTACCTGTAAATTAGTCACATGCACACTTTATGCTTTCTGATACCCGCACTGCGCCCGTCGGTACTCCGCGCTCACGCCCGTTGATACTCTGCGTACGCGCTCTGCGAGCACGCGATAGCTCCGCGAGCACGCGATAGCGCGCGGACAGACGGACAATAATTAGTATTAAGATGTGCACCGTAAAAAGCAAAAAAAAAAAAAAAAGAGTTTTAGTGGGCCTGTAAAAAGCAAAGAAATGATACCTTATTGGGCCTGTAAAGTGAAGAAAAGAGACTTGTATATAGTGCTAGTGGGCCTGTAAAAGTAAAGAAAAGAGACCTTATTGGTCCAGTCTTTGCATTGATTTTTACAGCTTCCCTCCTATTTATGTCCTTGTCTTTGCTTTTAAGGGTCCATTAAAAGGTTTTGTTTAAAAACTTTTTACAGGCCCCTGGCCCTAACACCCCGGGCCTGGCCCTGCCTTGTCTGCAGCATTGCCCCAGGGTTAAACCAAAAAGTACCAAACCTCAACTTAGGAGGTTCTTAAATGGTCCCTTCGTACCCACATACTGCAAAAACAAGTGTTAATAGATTAAAAGGGCATTTCGTTATCCACTGCCTCATCCCCCCATTTTTCTCAAAAGAGTTGAGATTTTTATAGCACTAGAAACCTCTTTCTATATCAAGAATTAGATTAATTCGTTTAGCAAAAATATCGTCAAATTTGAAGCACGTGAAAAAATCCAATTTTAGCCCAAAATTAAGGTGAAAATGGTGTTTCCGGGCTAAAAAGAAACATACACAGGGCAATTTGGGAGGGGGGGCTGGGCCCGGGCCCGGGCCCATCTGGCCTGATGGTAAATCCGGCCCTGCTTGTTAATATGTTAAAGTATTTAAAAATTAAGATCCTCATTTAATCATATTAATGTATTAATAAAAGTGTTAATATTTTAACACACAATTGTTAATATTTTAACACAAATGTTAATATTTTAACACATTAACGGGTTAACGTGTTTAAAAAGTGTTACTCAAATAGTGTTAATCTATTAAGACTTTATGCAGTGCATTACAGGTTACATGTGCTACTTTTCCATATGAAACTATTTCTCGCCGATTCACTCTTGATTCATTTCGTGACTGCTTTCCCCGAAATTGATATGCGCGAAATCAGTGCTCTGGCATCCAGCTCTGGTAAGGAAAACATAAAGCTCTTTGATAATTGTGTTTTACGCGACGGGACTTTTGTCAGATTTGTAAATGCGTAAGTTCATGAATTACAGTTATTCCTCTTATTTGCCTTTTGAGTATCTCCAGATAGTTCAATTAATGCGATTGTAACAAAGCGGGTTTCAAATACTGGTCTTGGTTTTTGAGGATTTGGTTTCAACCCAATAATGTTAACTTAACCCGGTTTAACAACTAAGTTAATGTTGATGGTATTCAGCATCGAAGTGGTTACGTAATTCTCTTGGTTACCGGATCACGCTACTTTGGTATGCCTTCGAGTGCCATATACTTTATGTGGTGATCATTTCGATCGTGGTTCATTACTCTAGCGCGTGATCCCGTTGACATAGTAACATTACGTAACTTCGATACTGAATACGCTGGCGAAGTTACGTAATAAATCGGATTAACTACCATAGCAATAGGTGAAAACAATTTTGAATATACCGCACCGCACTACAAGCAGGTTGCACTCATCACCTGTGTATTCTATAATCATAGATTGAATACAATACCGGTCTTTTCAAAGATACTTATCTTACAGGTGCAAGTGATCAACATGATATGGTTCAATGCAGAGGTACCGCGTAACGTATCAGTGCAGCGCGGTATATTCAAAAATTGTTTTCACCTATTGCTATGGTAGTTAATCCGATTATTACGTAACTTCGCCAGCGTATACCAGTCAAAATCTCCAGAGCCAGCTTCTACCAATCAACATATTAAATCAGTCATTCCCAGATAGTTCAATTAAGGGCTGTGGTATGAACGTTTGGACAGTATTTATTTTGGGACATCAGAGCACATCAGACATATCGAATTGCATTCTGAATACGAAGAATGTCATTCTGATATCAAATAATTTAGATTTTTGAAATTCGCAATTTAATACACATTTTATGGCAAATCATTAAAATTGATATTTTTGATATTTAACAGTACTTGAAGTAAACTTTATAAATCTGATGATTTATACTTAAAGTGTATGTAGGTGGGATGAAAAGCCGACGATCAATTGAAAATTTTGACCTTTCGTATTGAAGATATGGATTTTTTTCCCAAAACACAAAAAAAATTAGGTCTTTTGGGAAAAAAATCCATATCTTCAATATGAAAGGTCAACATTTTCAATTGACCGTCGGCTTTTCCTCCCTGCTACATACACTTTAAGAATATATCATTAGATTTATATAATTTACTTCGAGGACTGTTATATATCAAAATTTGAAAAATATCACATTTTTATAATTTGTCATAAAATTTGTATTATATTGTGATTTTCAAAAATGAAAATTATTTGATATCAGAAAGACATGCTTCGTATTCAGAATGCAATTCGATAGGTCCGAGGTGCAGCTCTCATGTCCCACAAAAAATACTGTCGAAACGCAATAAACGCTCATTTTAGATCCCTTAATGCGATTGTAACAAAGCGGGTTTCAAATACTGGTCTTGAGTTTTGAGGATTTGGTTTTAACCCAATAATGTTAACTTACCACTACCTGGTTTAACAACTAAGTTAATGTTGATGGTATATCAGTCAAAATCTCCAGAGCCAGCTTCTACCAATCAACATATTAAATCAGACATTCCCATATTGTTCAATTAATGCGATTGTAACAAAGCGGGTTTCAAATAGCCTACTGGTCTTGATTTTTGAGGATTTGGTTTTAACCCAATAATGTTAACTTACCACTACCTGGTTTAACAACTCAGTTAATGTTGATGGTATATCAGTCAAAATCTACAGAACCAGCTTCTACTAATCAGCATTATCAAATCAGTCATTCCCCATTGATCTCGCGCTTGCAGAGTCCATCACCAAACTTGAGCAGTTATTGCGCACGTTATAGGAGGAGCCGCCGAAGTGAAAATAAATGTCAGTGGGTAAAATTCGAGAAACGTTTCCTAGTGGGCAATTTTCGCCAAAACACGACCAAAATATGATGTTTTTCAACCAAAATATGACGTTTTTCGCCAAAAATATGGTCATTTTCGCCTAAAACAATGGATGTTTCCTGATCGGGGGAGGAAAGAAATATTGGGGCCTCCTCTGTTGCGCCACCACTGCATAGCAACTGGTAATTGTATTGATTGAATTCAATTAACACAAACGTGTACAATTATGTTAATTTTAATTAGTTAACTACCTTGAATTTACTTATTGATATTCCATTAGCCTATACACTTATTTATATTTGGAATAGCGCTGCAACCGTTTGTGTATGAGGAGTTGCGAAGTCATTTTGTTTTGTACAAAAAATCATGACGTAGGCCCTACATGTACTTAGGTCGGGAAATAAACTTCAATTAGGCCTATATTGATGTTTTTGTCGTTAAAGTGCATGATGTAGCAGGATTTACTACCATCCCAATAGGTTAAAACAATGTTTGAATTTATCGACCTACACTATACAAGCGGGTTGCACTCATCACCTGTGTATGTCTGCAATCATAGACTGAATACAACTTACCGCTCTTTTCAAAGATACTAATCTTACGGATGTGAGTGATCAAACAATTCTTGAGTAAAAAAAATTAAATACTAGATAATTGAATTATGATCAACTTCACCAAAAATTTGCTAAAAAACCTTTCGGGGATTTTCTCCAAAATTAAGTATTTTTGCCCAAATTTGGTTGGGAATGATGCTTGCTTAATTATTTTGACGGTTTTTTTTAATGGTTTGAGTAGGCCTACTGGCCATAGGCTTCAATATAAAAAGTCCAGTTTTGAGATATTTTCTCTCAAAATATCAAGAGCTATCTCAAGAACCAATGAACCAATACTGGACTTTTTTGTACTCATTTTAATGCATTTTTAATGCTGATTTCAAATAATGGTCATGAAAATGTACAATTTTGACATTTTTGAATTTTTAAAGAAATTTTTGTACTTGTCGTCTGCAGTCGACACCCGCGTGGAGAGGGTTATTAAAAATAAAATGTTAAAAGGGGCATCTGCGAATTTACCTTAATGATTAGCTCACTAAGCAAACACTCACAGACACAGGTCATATCGGTAAAATGATTGATCCGATACAACCCTCGGGCTAGTATTCGTATTTGTATGTATACAATTAATATTTGTTACCTTTGTTCCGGGCGTTACATGGTTCGTCCTTCCTGAGATTTTAACGGTGTCAATATTTACACTGTCATGACCAATCCATCATACAAAAAAAATGACACCGTATAAGGGAACAAACCAAAAGAACGATGACGTCCTATAAACGAAACTAGTTTCGTTTAGGGGGGAGGGGGTAAAAATACTCGATTACGTTTGTACAAAAACATCGGTCTGAAGAATGTGTTATTATTATTATTATGTCAAAATTTTCAACATTTCTTTATTACGTTTCTGGCAGGGAGGGAGGGGGTCGGCTGAGAAACGAAACTAGTTACGTTTATAGGACGTCATCGATCTTTTGGTTTGTTCCCTAATACATCTTAAAATTTACAATAAAACTTTTTTTCAGATTCATATTTATTTTCACCGAAGAGGTATATCAATCATTGTTTTGAAGACCTATGGCCCTCCTATATGGCGTAACACTCATAGTTTCATTTCGCAAAAGCAGGTTTTTGTTTAAAGGTAAAATCATCCATAAATAGTTTTTTTTTTCATCTTCAATATGTGCCCCTTTCTTTGGGTCGATCGGGAAAGGGCGAGCAAACATTTATTAGTCCATTATCTAGCTAATTGTATTTATCAGTCCATTATCTAGCTAATTGTATTGAGATCATGTTGCGATGTCGGTATGTACAAAAACCTTAGTTCTTCCTAAAGCATTATTTAATAATGATCGATTTGTCACGAGTAACAAATTAAAGACGAGACAAGAGCAATAAGGGACCGTTCACAAACACTTGTAGGGGGGGGCCTGATGCAAAAAAAAAATATCGCAAACAGTTTTCGGGGCCCCCCTTTACAGACCTCGAAAATTTCAGGCCCCCTTTTTGACATGAAAATTATCGGTCAACCCCATAGAAAAGCATATAAACTCAATTTTCCCAGAAAAAATTTTGGTCATATTTTTCAGGGCCCCCTTAGGAGGGTCCAAAATTTTCAGGCCCCCCTTTTTGCATCAGGCCCCCCTTACAAGTGTTTGTGAACGGTCCCTAAGTGGGTGGAATTATTTCAGAGAAGGTGCAACCCACGACTTCTGTATTTTGTCGATTCTAATAATGGAAAGTATTTGTGTTATGTGTCGAATGGTCGAAAGTAGCTGAAAGTGTGTACACGCGGAAATGGTAGCTTACGGTATACTTAAATCGGGTAAGAATTTACTTCATTTATTGTTTGAAAAATGTGTCAGTGTGTTACTTCATTTATTGTTTGAAAAATGTGTCAGTGTGTATAACGGTTATACTATTTTTGTGAAATTATATACGTATTATTGACTAATTACATTACAAAAATGATAGCTCTGATATCGATAGTGTGTTTGGTGATGTTTTATAGTTGATCACATTTAGGCTTTTTTGGGGCAGCTCCACCATGCCCATTACTTATCATTGTTTACCATTACGCGATGTAACATGTGAGACATGATAATAATAATAATAATAATAATAATAATGATAATAATAATAGCAAGTGTTGTTGTTGTTGTTGTTGTTGTTGTTGTTGTTGTTATTATTATTAGTTAGGTTAGGTTGAGATATGTTTTCTAGAAATTCACACGAAATTGCAGGACGATACGTTTCAGCCAACGAAAAGGAAGCACTATCGCTAGAAAATCTAAAATTCGATCTCAATGGGCCACTTAACGTGCGAGATGCATGATGCTAATACGTGATCTTGAACACAAACTGTTCAATTCGGCACAGAAACCGTGGAGGGTCAGAAATACCTACACTTATTAACTGGGTCTGGTTACGTTCAGAAAAAGTTTAAAAATATTGAAAATATGTGCCATTGTTCAGCACAGAGATGGCATTTGGTAGGATTGTTGAGATCACAAACAGGTTAATTCTAGGAGCTTGTCATTCAAAATAAAAACCACCTTCACAATTCAGCATCGAAGTGGTTACGTAATTCTCTTGGTTACCGGATCGCGCTATTTTGGTATGCCTTCGTGTGCCATATACTTTGTGTGGTGATTGTTTCGATCGTGGTTCATTACCGAAGCGCGTGTTCCCGTAAATTCCCGTTGACGGGCCTGGCCGGCAGACTGATATTAGGTGTGTTTAGATGGTAGCCTACTTTTGAAAGTAACTTACTTACGACCATGACCAAGCAAGTAAATGACATTACTTCTGGATCTGGAATGAGCGTTTTGAGCGTTTCGGCAGTGTTTTTTGTGGAACACGAGAGCACATCAGACATATCGAATTACATTCTGAATACGAGGAATGTCTTTCTGATATCATATAATTTTCATTTTTTGAAATTCACGATATAATACAAATTTTATGACAAATTATAAAAATTTTATATTTTTCACATTTTTGATATATAACAGTCCTCGAAGTAAATTTTATAAATCTAATGATATATTCTTAAAGTGTATGCAGCTGGGAAGAAAAGCCGACGATCAATTGAAAATTTTGACCTTTCATATTGAAGATATGGATTTTTTCCCCTAAAAGACCTATTTTATTTTGGTGTTTTGGGAAAAAAATCCATATCTTCAATACGAAAGGTCAAAATTTTCAATTGATCGTCGACTTTTCATCCCACGTACATACACTTTAAGGGATCTAAAATGAGCGTTTATTGCGTTTCGACAGTATTTTTTGTGGGACATGAGAGCACCTCAGACCTATCGAATTGCATTCTGAATACGAAGCATGTCTTTCTGATATCAAATAATTTTCATTTTTGAAAATCACAATATAATACAAATTTTATGACAAATTATAAAATTTTGATATTTTTCACATTTTTGATATATAACAGTCCTCGAACTTAATTATATAAATCTAATGATATATTCTTAAAGTATATGTAGCAGGAAGGAAAAGCCGACGGTCAATTGAAAATTTTGACCTTTCATATTGAAGATATGGATTTTTCCCCAAAAAGACCTAATATTTGTTGGTGTTTTGGGGAAAAAAATCCATATCTTCAATACGAAAGGTCAAAATGTTCAATTGATCGTCGGCTTTTCATCCCACCTACATACACTTTAAGTATAAATCATCAGATTTATGAAGTTTACTATTTGCCATAAAATGTGTATTAAATTGCGAATTTCAAAAAATCAAAATCATTTGATATCAGAAGGACATTCTTCGTATTCAGAATGCAATTCGATATGTCTGATGTGCTCTAATGTCCCACAATAAATACTGTCCAAACGTTCATACCCCAGCCCTTAAGTAAACTCCTCAACAAAAGTTAGGAACGTTTTTTCAAGCATCTGTATCTTAAATTATTTGTGACACATTCATATCGTGTTGCATATCAATGCATAGCTACAATACTCCCCTTTACAATGAAACCCCATTTGAAACAATAACATTTTTCACGGCTGAGTACGCCTTGTGATTGTAGTGGGGTCTCAAACAGAATTTGCCAAATTGACCATTATTCTGTGCAGCAAGCTGCAATCCATATCTTCGCAATCTGGGAACTAACCGCGCAACTCTCCAAGATGACACCGCTCGCCCCACAGAGCCACGGTAGTCAATGACTACCTACAGAATATGGGAGTAGAGTCAAAATGGCCTGCCATCAGGACAGACCCAGGCGGCGGATGACATGATCGAGCCGGCAACTCGTGAAACCGCCCGGCCGTATGGCATTTTCCATATACTCGGTTAGTTTTGTGGGGTTCATTATCGAACCCCAACGGTTTTAGCTTGTATTTATATTATTTATCAACATAGGCCTATTTGTTTGTGATATTTCAAGCGTTTTAAAATTTCAAAATAATCCCATTCAATTACACGGTTGACGATGAAAATTTACTGAATTTAGGGACTGCACGTCATACACCACCTGGACAGACCCGGAGGCCAGACCTCAACCCGATTGAACACTTCTGGGACCAGCTTGATTGCTGTGCGTGCCAGAGAAGCCCATATGCAACCACATTGAATGACCTGCGACGAATTCTTGTTAAAGAATGGAATGTCATGCCACAGTAACGTGTAACCCGTCGGTGAGCAGCATGAGGAGAAGGTGTCTGACTATTGTGGCTGCTTGTGGTTTTTCCACCCGCTATTGAGGTTAGTGGCTAGCGTTGTTTGAGCACAGAATGATGGTCAATTTGGCAAATTCTGTTTGAGACCCCACTACATTCACAAGGCGTGTACTCAGCCGTGAAAAATGTTATTGTTTCAGATGGGGTGTCATTGTAAAGGGGAGTATTGTAGCTATGCATTGATATGCAACACGATATGAATATGTCACAAATAATTTGAGATACAGATGCTTGAAAAAACTTTCCAAACTTTTGTTGAGGAGTTTATAAATCATCAGATTTATAAAATTTACTTCGAGTACTGTTAAATATCAAAAATATCAATTTTTAATCATTTGCCATAAAACGTGTATTACATAATTTGCGAATTTCAAAAAATCCAAATTATTTGATATCAGAAGGACATTCTTCGTATTCAGCATATTCAGAATGCAATGCGATATGTCTGATGTGATCTAATGTCCCACAATAAATACTGTCCAAACGTTCATACCCCATCCCTTAAGCACGTGTCCACACGGACCAACTCACAAGTAAGAGTATCCTTCACAACAAAGTAAATCATACACAATCACAATAGGATTGGATCATCAAGTCATGTTCACACGGGCCTTAATTTTGAAAGTATCTTGTTACATGTACTAGTTGTAAAATCGGAAGTAATCTGCATGTAGCTACTTTTATGTGCGTTAAACACTGGCACTTAGGCTATATATGTACTGGTATGTTTACTTTCGAATTATAGATACTGTTGACTTTACTTGCGACAGTCTGAATAGAGCTATTGTCATTCAAACTCACTCTTCTGACAAGCCCTTTTATTTACTTTTAATTATTCCAGCACACCATCCTACGCTATGCGCAAATTCTGCAAGCCGGATCCCCCTAAAATGAAAGTATGTCGATCGATCAATAGATCAATTAATCAATCAAAAATCAATCAATCAATCAATCAATCAATCAATCAATCAATCCAAAAATCATTTAATCAATCAATCAATCAATTCATCACTTCATGAAGTCTCATGTCGTAAGTGTCGTTTCACGCGTTAACGGATAGTATAAGCTATAAGATCAATCTTAATTTTCACTAAATTGAAAATAAAATGTGGCGTGTATACAATTTAAATAAATACTATTGCCTTCTATGTTATATGTGATGTACCGTTTAGGCTGCGTTCACATAGAAGTATACTATTCGGGTATACGGTGCACGTTTTGCAGGTGCACGCGTATAGCTTAAATCGAGCAATGCAATTCCATAGTACCGGGTCACATAAGGCTACGATCAGATAGAAGTATACTATTCGGGTATACGGTGCACGTTTTGCAGGTGCACGCGTATAGCTTAAATCGGGCAATGTAATTTCATAGTACCGGGTCACATAAGGCACTATTCGAAAAGGCCGTATACCTGCGTATAGTATAGTATAGCATGTATAGTGGGAACAGTGGCGTAACTCCTATGGGCTCTGGGGGGCCGCGCCCCCGGGCACCCGGGCTAAGGGGCACCCAAGCCTGGATAGCCTTTGACACGATAATACTTTGTTATAGGAAAGAAGTGGAAACCTTTACCCACCATGCATAGAATTACTCTTCATTTGGGTGCCCCTTCCAACACAAAATTTTTCGCGCGCTTCGCGCGCATTGAAACATAAATTGGCATTTTAAAGACCTAAATTCAACTTGATTTAATACCAAATTAGTGGTATTTTTGCACGCCTGCACGCAATTGTTTTAGGAAGAGGGGGTATTTTGTATTCTTGCCCCTGATCGCCACAATCACTAGCTACGTCACTGCAGCTAGTGATGAGTCTTCAAAAGTAAAGACATTGGAGAATATGAAAACATTTTGTTTTATTAACATGCACTGCATTAGCTTGTATTGAAACATGAAATAAAGTTAATCTGAAACACTATTTGTAAGTTATTCGGTAGGTCTATATGCCTTTCAATACCAAAATTGATTAGCTCTGCACCATGTGCACACCCTTGGTTAGGGGCACCCGAACTACTTTCGCCCCCGGGCTCCCTGTCCCAAAGTTACGCCACTGAGTGGGAATCGTGCGTGCTCGATTTTAGTGCAGCGTATACCGTCCTAACTTTAAACCTAAACCATATGTGGGTAAATTCATTTTTTTTGTAATAGATGCACTATCTAATTTTGCACATTATGACACCTCATTGAATGCAATGTGACCTCAAGAAGTAAAGTTACAAGCATTTGATTAGACGAAGAAAATTGGTAAACTGACCTACGAATGTGTACTCGCTATTAGCTATACGAAATACGCTCATTTGACCAGGCTGAGTTCACATAGTATACTCCTATATGAACTCAGCCTGATCGAATGAGCGTATTTCGTATAGCGAATACCGTATACCGTATACTTCTATGTGAACGCAGCCTTATACATTCATTATAACTCTCGGGCTAGTATTCGTACTATTTGAAAAAATGCATAGCTCTACATGGACATTGTGTTCGGGAAAATTGTCGGAATTCCATTAGCCTGTGCATTAAATTGGTTATTCTATTTTATTCTAGCAACACTTTATAGGAACTCGTCAGCGGTGTACGCAATACCATGTCAGTACAAAAATGGGCCTTAACACCGGTGGACATGGTGGAAATCAATTCGTGGGAAAAAACACATTTTGATCACAGTAATGTTGAAATAATGACAAAAACTGGAATGAATTTAGATACAACCATAGGCCCTCCAAAAACGGCCTATGATACAACAATGGACATTATGGATGCTAGTGATAATAAACAGCAGCAAGGATCTGGTAATTCTTCTGTATTGTTGAAGTATTCACAAGAGACCAGCATCTCGGGTCTGAAGTACATTGGAGAAGATGGAAGCTTTTTAAGGAGGTAAGGATAGTATCAAAGTATAGTATAGTATAGTATAGTATAGTATAGTATAGTATAGTAAAGTATAGTATAGTATAGTATAGGAGAGTAGAGTATAGTATAGTATAGTATAGTATATATAGGATAGTATAGTATAGTATAGTATAATGTAGTGTAGTATTATAATAGTATACCGGTAGTATTCGCCGTTGTCAGTGTGACGTCAAAATCGATCGTTGCCAGGTCAAGGTGTTGGGAACCTGAGACAAGAATACCAAAAGAATACCAATTCTATACATTTTTTTGGTATTCTTGTCTCAGTTCGGAACCATGATTTAAAATGATTACAACACAAAGTCAACGAGTAGTAAACAGGTTTGTAAACCAAACGTGAAACGAGTATGGCGTGACGCATTCACTACGACGGCGTATAGTAAGAAGCTTTATAAGGAGGTAAAGGATATAGTAGTATAGTATAGTATAGTATAGTATAGTATAGTATAGTATAGTATAGTATACAAATATATACTGCCATGAGAGGTTCTGGTTAAAACTATGGGCCCGAGGTGAGTTCAATAGTACTATTTTCCTGAGGGGCGCAGCCCCGAAGGAAAATAGTATTAATTGATCTCAACGAGGGACCATAGTTTTAACCAGAACTTCGAATAAAGGCAGTATATATTTGTTTTATATACTTCATTAATATGTTCTTTGTTCATTGATTTGTTAAAAGAAAATTATTTGACGTTTTGACTCTCCCGCTTCTATCCTGAGTGAACAGCACGGCTAATTTAAGCACAACCTACCCTTCAACAAATCGAATAGCCTAAAATCGGGCTAACCAATTACAGCAGCGCGAAATGACGCCATGGCAGTTTCGCGTGCGTGAACTGTTCCGTCGCATCGAATGCGCGCACGCGGAAGGCATGGTCAAAAGAACTATTTACGGCTTAGAGGTACTATTTACGGCTCATCCGGGACATTGAAAATACTATTTACGGCTTAGAGGTACTATTTACTGATAGGAGTACTGATGGTAGAACTATTTTGGTCATGTGATCCACTTTTAACCAATCAATGAACAAGAATATATTAATGAAGTATATAATATAGTATATATAGTATAGTATTATAGTATAGTATAGTATAGTATAGTATAGTATATAGTATACAAATATATACTGCCATGAGAAGTTCTGGTTAAAACTATGGGCCCGAGGTGAGATCAATAGTACTATTTTCCTGAGGGGCGCAGCCCCGAAGGAAAATAGTATTAATTGATCTCAACGAGGGACCATAGTTTTAACCAGAACTTCGAATAAAGGCAGTATATATTTGTTTTATATACTTCATTAATATGTTCTTTGTTCATTGATTTGTTAAAAGAAAATCATTTGACGTTTTGACTCTCCCGCTTCTATCCTGAGTGAATAGCACGACCAATTTAAGCACAACCTACCCTTCAAAAAATCGAATAGCCTAAAATCGGGCTAACCAATTACAGCAGCGCGAAATGACGCTATGGCAGTTTCGCGTGCGTGAACTGTTCCGTCGCATCGAATGCGCGCACGCGGAAGGCATGGTCAAAAGTACTATTTACGGCTTGGAGGTACTATTTACGGCTCATCTGGGACATTGAAAATACTATTTACGGCTTAGAGGTACTATTTACGGATAGGAGTACTGATGGTAGAACTATTTTTGGTCATGTGATGCGCTTTTAACCAATCAATGAACAAAAATATATTAATGAAGTATATAATATAGTATAGTATAGTATAGTATAGTATAGTATAGTATAGTATAGTATAGTATGATATAGTATAGTATAGTATAGTATAGTATAGTATAGTATAGTATGATATAGTATAGTATAGTATAGTATAGTATAGTATTATTAGTTATTAGGTGAAGCGGAGGTATGGGACGGGAAATTATCGTGCGCGAAGTGTCATACTGGGTAAAGCCGAAGGCTGAACCCAGTATGACACTGAGCGCACGATAATTTCCCGTACCATACCGACGCTGAACCTAATAACGAATTTATCATACCACTAAGTCATTCTAAAAATTGAAATAATTACGTTTTTAAACATTTTAATTCCTGCTAAATAGGAAAAATATTACAAAAAATAGATGACTGTTTCGCGTATTACAGGTTGCGTGTATTTTACGCGCCCGGTTTACGCGATTCGCCTTTATACGCGTACCTCGCCGTACACGCGAATCGGCTTTGCGAAATACGCTCTCACTGACTAGATATAAAGCGTAAAATACCCACTCACTGACTAGATACGAAAATATATCAGGTTAGCGGTGTTCTTTGATGTTTACCTTAGTGGTATGATAAAGTATAGTATAGTATTGTATAGTATACAGACTTGTAGTGTGATTACTTTTTCTGAGTACGAGTACGAGTACATTGGCCATGAGTACGAGTACGAGTACATTGGCCATGAGTACGAGTACGAGTCCTTGGCCATGAGTACGAGTACGAGCACAGCAAATTTATAACACATGAGTACGAGTACGAGTACTTAGGCATGAGTAGGCCCTATACGAGTACGAGTATTGATGCATGAGTACGAGTACGAGTACGAGTACTTAGGTATGAGTAGGAGCACAAGTACAATTACAAGCGGAACACAATGAGTACATAAGTAAAGAGACAAGAAAGCATATATTAATTATTCTGAAAACACTGCTTTTATTTCATATCATGAAAGAAGCACTACAAAGCTACATTTGTGAAAACAACTGCTATGCCAAACTGACCACGGGCTGTTCAATGATTATGTTCCTCTTGATGTATCAAAAAATATATATTTGTGTACTTTAAGTAACAAATTGGCATTGCTTGTCCTCCCAGAACATAATTATTGCACTGCCTATCATCTTAAGTAAGAACAAGTACAATTTTACGTTTTTCAAAACAAAAACAACATGGCCTATCCAAAATAAGACAAGAAAATACAGTCAGATCTTATGTTATAGTTTGATAGTAACAACCTACAGGAAAACTATCATGAGTATTTTCTACGAGTACGAGTATTTTTTCATGAGTACGAGTATGAGTAGATTGGCATGAGTAAGAGTACGAGTACGAGTACAGCAAAATTTGAAACCATGAGTACGAGTACGAGTACTTGGTCATGAGTACGAGTACGAGTACGAGTATTGATGTACGAGTACGAGTACGAGTACCAAAAAGTACTCGTACTCGAGTACTACAAGTCTGATAGTATAGTATAGTATAGTATAGTATAGTATACAAATATTAATTGTTTAACAGGGTAGCGTACCAATTGTCCAAAATACAACTTAACTTCGCCATATTCTGTGGGTTTCTGATATAAATAAACATGACAAAGGGGAATCTGGCTATATTTTCATGTCTAAAAAGAATGGTATGGGGATCAGTAAAAAATGTGGAACAAATTGCATTAGCTATTATAGACCATACGTATATTAGTACTTAAAGCCATAATAACATAATTAAACATTGCATGGTCCATTTCATTGATGCCTCGAAAGTAGAGATGATTTAAAACACAATTACCAGAAAGTGGATAAAAGGTATAATGCTGTTTGAATAGAATTACGACTGTTTCTAAATTAAGTGATAGGAAAAGGACATTATCATGAACAAATAAAAATAAGTTGAACGACATTCGAAAAATTATTTCACTAAAAAAATACAATGAATACAATATTTTATTTGCATGCGCTGAACTAACGTTTTTCCAAAATTCTATAATACCGAGCTAAAGTGAGGTCTTGGAAAAAGTAAAACAGGTAATGTTCCTACCCAATTAAAATTAGCTAAGATAATCCCTATCTATAAACTAGAGCGGTTCTCGGGTTGCGCGGTTTTCGGCATACGCGGTTGGTGTGTAAGGTTGTTGGGGGATGGTATGGTAGTGGTTGTGTTTAGATGTGAGTTTCTTTTCAGAACCCTGTATGGGCGAAGCCTGGGTGGTGGATGGGGAGTGTGGGGTCATTAAAGAAGGAAATAATATGGAAATGTAATAGGCCGCACAGCTGTGTAATGTTTATGTTTTACAAGATGCCCAGAGCACGGGTTGGGATATGGGATATCCCTCGTGGTGTCGAGTTCACAATAGGTGTTGGTATTGCTTTACCAAAACAACCCGAGCCGTGTGTTGGAAGTTTTTGTATGTATAGACAGTTTCCTAGCAATGTTGACTGTACCCACCAAGTTTCATGCCCATACGACAGATTTTAGTCATTTGACCTCAGATGACCCCTAAGTGACCTTGGATTACCCCCAGATTTGACCTTCCAAACATTTGACTCTTAATGTTGACTGTACTCACCAAATGTCATGCTGTTATGTCAGTTTTTAGTAATTTGACATCAGATGACCCCTGGGTGACCTCGGATGACACCGAAATGACCTTCCAATAATTTGACTCTAAATGTTGACTATACCCACCAAGTTTCGTGCCCATATAACAGTTTTAGTAATTTGACCTCAGATGCACCTGGGTGACCTCGGATGACCCCGAAATGACCTTCCAAAATTTTTACTCTCAAGTGTTGACTATACCCACCAAGTTTCGTGCCCATATGACAGTTTTTAGTAATTTGACCTCAGATGAACCCTGGGTGACCTTGGATGACCCCGAAATCTATTCAGCTCTGTAAGAACATCAACTACAAATACAACTGACCAAGTTTAGGCGATACACCATGTTGTTAAAACCCCTGTAGACCCTATAAGGAACAAACCAAAAGATCGATGACGTCCTATAAACGTAACTAGTTTCATTTCTCAGCCGACCCCCTCCCTCCCTGCCAGAAACGTAATAATGAAATGTTGAAAATTTTGACATAATAATAATGACACATTCTTCAGACCGATGGTTTTGTACAAACGTAATCGAGTATTTTTACCCCCTCACCCCTAACTCGTTTATAGGACGTCATTGATCTTTTGGTTTGTTCCCTAATACTCGGCATCATCGCACATGTTGACTTCCAAACTTCATCACAACATAAACTTCGACAATGATCCATTCATACTGTCCCATTTATTGATACCTTCTGTTTGTATCAATTGCCAGTGAGCAAAATACACGTGCTCTGTTCACTATACACAGCAAGGTATATGTAGCTATGTGCACGATATTACAACCTCTACCTTGCTGCATTTGATTTGCAGTTCTGACATCTGGCCTGCGCCGGTTTAACAACCAGGTCAAACCTTTGGAGCGGGGCTAGACAGGGATGACAGAATGATGTGTCGTCATTAATTAAATAAAATTTATTACTTTTGGTAAACAAGGGTTGTCTGAGAAGAAAAAATGTGGAAAGGTGAAAAGCAAAATGAAAAAAAAAAGAGAAGAAAAACAGAAGGGGAAAATGGGGAGAAACGGGAGGGAAATTATGATTTCCTTTCTCCATGATTAAAGTTTTCATTTTTCGTTGGAAAGGGTGTGCCCGAGGGATTGCGTATTAAAACAAACGTTAACAAACAAAAACAAAATTCCCTAAATTGTTATGCCAAAATAAAAAATTTAATCTTGTAAATTTTTGGCCGATGTAAAAGTTTGGAAGGATTTTGTTTCTCAAAAAGAAAAAAATCTGGTGTTATAATGAGTCAAAAGATGTATGTTTTATACAGTAAATGAAGTAAAAATTATGATGCGCAGTGATTATGCCACGTTATTAAATTTCTAATCTTAATATTTCGTCTTTTTGTCAAAATTCAAAAAGTATGTGATAGCTGATTTATTGCTCAACCACACCAAGTATTTAGTTTTGTTTAGTTGTGGCGTTAAAATACCCAAACAATTAAGTTTCTGACGATCCAGTTCTTTCAGGGACAGCCTGTATATAGCATGTTTGTACTACAGTATCGATTTTATTGAAGGTCACTGGTAAACAAACACTTGATAGTCTGTGCCTCGGCCAGACTGTATGTGGCTATCACGATGTTTGTTTGGATCGCCCGACACAAATTGGCTGTGTAGGAGACTAGGTCTGTGCAAACAAATTAACGACTTTATAGCGAACGCGAGTGTTTCCAAAAAGCAGCACAAAAGCAAACAAAAAATACACCCATTGCCCGCTATTTACCGCACGAAATGAACGACTCTAATCATGTACCGCACGAAATGAACGACTCTAATCAGCTGCGGCAATTCCCCAAATGGTGGATAGGCCTATACTATACACGTATTCTTATTCGTGCATTTGACGGACTTGGGTGTTTTTGTTTTTGTTAAATATCTCCTCTCCTGAACACATATTATTATAGAAAATCTATCTACTTCTTCATTCGATTACATACTATATACCCTGCAACTTTCAATCTACACAGTGGCTAGATAAACCCTTAAACGTGCGAACAAATCATTGCAAAACAAAATTAAAGTATGGCTCTCCGCCTATGGCTCCGCCCATACAAAAATACAAAAAAAAGATGATGCCGAGATATTCTCAACTTACAGACCTATATCACTTCTGCCAGTTTCCTCCGCCCATACAAAAATACAAAAAAAAGATGATGCCGAGATATTCTCAACTTACAGACCTATATCACTTCTGCCAGTTTTCTCCAAAATCCTTGAAAGATTGATCTTTAATAGAAGTGTTGATGTCTCAATGATAAACAATTTGGATTTAGAGCCAATCATTACACTCAAATGGCAATTATGCATCTGGTTGATAAGATAAATAATGCAGTAGAAAATGATGAATCTACTATAGGTGTGTTTCTAGACCTATCAAAAGCTTTTGACACTATGACCATAGTATTCTACTTCATAAATTAGAAAATTTTGGAGTCAGAGAAATTATTTACGTCACGACTGGTTCAAGAGTTATTGCCTGACTCGGCAACATGCTGCCTGATTCGGCAGTACTTCCTGATCAGGCAGTCGGACCGGATTGTAGAACTAGGTGTATACATGTATAAATATTCTATTAAACAACTACCATGTTCAAAACGATCCAATATTTATAGCTATCACACAAGAAACAGTAATAAGTATAATCAAACAAGAAACAAGAAGCTACAAGAATTCCCTGAACGATAACCTTAAAGTAGCAAACTCAATAAAACATTTTCAAAACAAATATAAAACACAGCTAATCTCATCATTTTTATAACTAGTTCTTGGAGCCCCGTTTTTGTTCTTGTGTGATAGGCTTTATATACTTTGTTTGTTTGTTTGTTTGTTTGTTGTATTAATTTAGTTCTGTAAGGGGATGGTCAATGCTGGCCTTATTGGCCTTTCGATCATCTCCTCCATAATTGTTTTGTTTTATTTTATTTTTAGTTCGATGTTGAATTTCTTTGTACGTAAAAAGAGTCCGAGATTTCATTGTCATGCATGATACTCTCTGGAATGTAGTTCAAATAACAAATATATAACCCATTCAATTAAGGGATCGGATAGCAACGTTTGCACAGTATTTTTTGTAGGACATGAGAGCACATCAGACACATCAAATTGCATTCTGAATATTATGAAGAATGTCCTTTTTTAATTCGCGATATAAAACAGATTGTATGTCAATTATTAAAAATTGATATTTTGACATTTAAACTTCATAGTCATACATCTAATGATATGACTTAAAGTGTATATACCTGGGAGGAAAAGCCGTCCATCATTTGACAATTTTGACATTTCGTATTGAAGATATACATTTTTTCCCCAAAAGACCAAAAATTATCTGTGAGACAAAAAAATACTGCGCAAACGTTGCTATCCGATTCCTACTGCTAATCAATGCTCTTCTTGAGTTGTAATTACTTAAAACTTTATTCGTTGGTATATATAATCAGAAAAGTTGCACCTCAAAACTCTCAGTAAACCAAATAATGTTGTATATATTTGACTTTCTTTTCTTTTATAAGAGACGGAAAGAAAGTAACAAGTAAACGAAATGTTTGTTTTTGAAATTGTCTTTCAGATTTATCTGGCTGTTGGTGGTGTTACTCGCTCTAGCAGGCCTACTTTATCAAATTGTCAATTGCACTAACAAATTTATCCGTCGACCCACGAGCACTAAGCTGACTTACAATGAAAGAGATATCCTGCATTTTCCAGCAGTAACTATCTGCAATACTAATATGTTTCTGTAAGTAAAAAAAGCACTCTATAATATGTGACCGTACAGCACGAATGAGCCGTAAATGTCCTCAATTGTATTCTGAGTTACAGTGTAAAATGGACATGAAGGTCATATTCATAGTATTTCAATTTGGTGCTACGTGTATCTCATTAAATGAGGTACACGTAGCACCAAATTGAGGTACCTATGAATACGACCTTCATGCCCATTTTACACTGTAACTCAGAATACAATTGAGGACATTTACGGCTCATTCGTGCTGTACGGTCACATATTTGCAACGGTTAATGTAGTTCTGAACAAATGCTTGAACCGTTTGTTGCATTCTCTTGATGCTACGTACTTTGAATAAATCTACGTACTTACAGTGCTTATAATGATATAATGACCCCGGTAACATTTCAATGGTAATTATATCATACCGGTATTTAAAAATGGCCATTATGTGTCAAAATATAAATTAGTCTTTTGGTAAAGGGTTCGTAATATTAGAAGACAATTTCTTAGCTCTTTATACAAATTACACATTGTATTTTCGGGACAATATGTGTTAGTGTACTAACACAATATAAATAGCTAAGAAGACAATTGACACCTATGGCTGTTTTATTTGATTTATATTGTCATTATAGGCACTGTATGTACCCAGGTTTGTTCAAAGTACAAAGTATATAATTATAAAGAGCAAAGAAATTGTCTACTAATATTACGAACCCTTTACCAAAAGACTAATTTTAACATATTAAAATGGTAATTATATCATTATAGGCACATTATAGGCACTGTATGTACGCAAGTTTATTCAAAGTACATAGCTTCAAGACAGTGCAACAAACGGTTCAACCATTTGTTCACAACTACATTATCCGTTGCAAAAATGCCGGTGTGGTATACCAGGGATTATTGCATCTCATAATCATAGCAACTTCATACTATCACTAAGAAGCATATGACAAGAAGTACTTTTCATATTTTTTTGCATATTAATTAGCTAATTTGCATATTTAATTAGCGATGATGGAATATTTTTTGAAAAAAAGTTCTATGTTTTTAACCACATTCCAGATACTGGGGGGTGGTGGTAGGCAATATGTTATGTGAGAAAAAACAAAAATATGAAAAGTGACCCTTCTGTATTATGCTCACAGTGATAAAACATAAATTCCTTCCAAACTCAAATTAGGTTCATAACTTAAGGTTAGCCGAGAGTTTTTCATGCGCTTGATTTCAGAGGGGCGTAAGTTCATAACAGAAACAGCCATGCAGAAAATGAACAAGCGTACCGGGACGTAGGCCTACTTACAATAGAAAATCGATCCACGGTCAAGACATGAAAAGGCTATGAAACTTGGCTTAGCTCGTGCCCGGAGCTCGGATGCCGGGGGGGGGGCACAAGCCGTTTTCGGCAATTTTCACAAGGATTTTATAAATTTTAAAATTGATTGGGGGCACTTCGTCAAGCTACGCCCTGGAAAATGTGTTGATTTTGAATTTATAGCCTTGATATCTTTGATGAAATCAATGCTGCTATTCTCCTGATTACAATGTAATAGGGTAGGCAACAACAACAATATCAAAAAGCAATTAGGCCCTATTTGTAAATCGAATTTGGGATGAAAATCAACAAGACAGACTTAGCAGGCCTACAAATTTCTGAATTATAGGCCTATAAAGTGAAAAACAATCAATCACGATTCACTGCACTCAGCGAATCAATCAAATAAAACTAAAAAGAAAGGAGCAAGAAAGAATAAAGAAATAGTGAAAAAGAAAGAAAGAGAGAGAAAGAAAATGAGAAAAAAAAAGAAAGAAAGAAAGAAATGAAAGAAAAGAGAAAAGAGGAAAGAAAGGAAGTAAAAATGAGAAAAGAGAAAAAAAAAGAAAATTCAGCCACACGGAGACTCGAACCCACAAAAATAGTTCATATTAGATTCCCAGTCTAACGCCCTATCCACTAGGCCATAGATCAGCTTACGCAATTGACTGTTCTCAAAGCGGATGATATAACAATAATTGGATGCAATTTAATATGATTACAATCGCGTCCGCATTATGGCTCTTAGAATAAACACGCATGTCGGCGCTGAAATTTTGAACGAACTGATGGAGGAAAACCTCGTTTTTTGCAAAACTAGCTTCAATTTGGAGTGAAAATCAAATGGAATAGCAATTGGCAGAATGTTGAAAAATAATGTAGGTATTCAGATGTCTAAATTAACGTCTCGTAATCAAGATATCGATAATTTCACAAACCAGATTTTTCTCAAGCAAATTCTCCAAATTTTCCCCCCCAAAACGGGCTTTTAAAATTTAATCGGTACTGTATTTGGTTCTTCCCCATGGCAACATTATTTCTTTGATCGATTTGTAATACAATACGAAAAAGAAGAAAACAATCACTCGGTGTGGATTTATACGGGCGCACATTTGAAAAAAACCTCATGGAACGTGTTTTTGATCTTGTGAACATGGTGGGTAAAAATGCTTTAAACGAAGGATTTTCAAATTTATTCTAATAATTTGTATATAACACACACAAAATGTTAAGCTACATCCAATGCACCAACATTTCACTCGCTGCGATATTTGATTACTGAGAAAACTCTGTTTTAGAGAACAACTTTATACGTCTTTTATACGTTTTTTATACGTCTCTTTGTGTAACCTTAATAGGTATATACCACTAATAGGCATGGGCGATACATGGATATACGACGAGTAGGCCTAACTATTTGTTTGCATGACATCTGAAAAGACTGCTTTTTTCATGTTTCTTTCATGTTAAAGAGTGGATAAGGTCGCGGAAGAATTTGGAGATTATTATACGCTCTTCACGTTTGGATTCAACCAATTATTAACACTCTTTCCCCAAACGGGTGGAATAACATCTCCCGGTGATGTAGAACTACCTGATACCTGGCCTGGTAATGTATCTCTCTATGATTTCATCGTCAACAACGCACATAGTAAGGATGAAGCGTTTATCTTGTAAGTATGATCATCTTAGAGAGTTTTTGTAATAAGCCACAGCGACATTATCTATAGGCGAAGGCGCCCTATTTAACGTTAGCTTTGAATATTTATTTTATAAATTGTTCATCCAGGCAAGATGGGGGAAAAGAAATGAAATAATAAGTATTAAATGCTAAATAGGGCGCCTCCACCTAATTGATAATTTGTTTAATTCGTTTAGGTCTATAGATCAAGTTTCAACCCATTAATTGAAAGCATGCACATATAGCCCTTTTAATAGATTAGGACCCCCATGTAAATAGTTTTGAAGTGCTAAATCCGGAATGACATTACACGGTATTCTCAAATCATTTTCATGATTATTTGATGTAAACTGAACAGTCCAAGAAGGTGAGTTTTTCTTCTTTGGTGGGTTCTTGGGTGCATGAATTTGATATGTTCAATGTTCATTCACTTGGTTGATGTGTTCAAAGAATTTATATTTTTTCACTTCACCCATGTATCGTCGACGTAACGAAACCAGTGGTGTACCAGTAAACGATTCTACTAAGCTTTCGAAACGTTCCATAAACAAATTAACCACGATCGGATACTGGTGAGCCCATCGCACAACCATGGCGTTTTCTGTGAAATTGGCCATTATAGACAAAATGGGGTGTGTTCAAATACAGTTCCAGTAGTCTATACATCTTTCCTTGACATTTGTGTTGCTCTTCCCTAAGTAATCACGCAATCATCCTGTCACAGGTCAATGCACTTAGCATATAAGGTGTGATATCATAGCCACTCAAAAATGCGAGTACGGTTAGCTAGTTTTATGATTTTTTTTTTTAATGATTCCAATTAATATAGCTAATATGAATGTATGAATGACAACCTTCACAAAGTTTTGTAGACCTGAGGGTGAAAACTAACGAAGGAGTACGCAGTTTTATCCACTACCGGTATTCGCTTTTGAAAAATCAGAAAGTTTATCAACTCTTACACAGATGTCGCTTTATACACGCATAATAATACCATGATGCCAAAAGACACTAGAAGGCTATATATTTGTACACAAATACGGCTATACCCGCATGTTATCGGTGTACCCAAACTTACAGTCCTTTTTTGCTGAGGACTTAAAATAAAGAAATTGTATGTATAAAAAGTGAAAGTCCAAGTCACAAGCTTTAATTGAATGTAGGTTGCACTGTCGTAGCACTTAAAATAAAGAAATTGTAAAAAGTCCCCTCCCAGGGGTTTTGTCTCTCTTACTCTCCATAGGTTGCTGTTGTCAGTCTCTTTTACTCAGGTATTATGTAAATTAAATGGAACAGCCATTTCAGAGGGAGTATGTAAATTAAACGGAACAGCCTTTTTGGGGCCATTTCAGAGGGAGTACGTAAATTAAATGGAACAGCCAATGGGTATGTAATTTAACTGGAACAGCCCTAACGCTTCACGCTGGTATTTCTAATTATGATATAATACGATCTGTCTGTTTAGTCCTACGTGTGTGGGGTGGAGGGGTGCGTGCGTATAATTCTCAGGTGCTATCTGTGTACAAATTGCTGAGGACTTAAAATATAGAAATTGTAAAAAGTCGCCCAATTGGGTGGAAAATGTGTAAAAATTGAAAGTCCAAGTCCCAAGCTTTAATTTAATGCAGGTTGCACTCTCGTAGCACTTAAAATAAAGAACTTGTAAAAAGACCCCTGCCAGGGGAGTTGTCTCTCCATAGATTGCTGTTGTCATTCTCTCTTATTCACAGTGAGGCTATGCAATATGATTAGGGGAAAACTATTCCAGAGGGAGTATGTAAATTAAATGGAACAGCCATTTTAGAGGGAGTATGTAAATTAAACGGAACAGCCTATTTTGCTACCATTTCAGAGGGAGTATGTAAATTAAATAGAACAGCCAATGGGTATGTAATTTAACTGGAACAGCCTTAACGCTTCAGGCTGGTATTTCCAATTATTATATTAATAATTATAATACGGATATGTCTGTTTAGTCTTAAGTGTGTAGGGTGGGGAGGGGGGGGGTATGTGGGTGTTAATAACAATATAATTCTCAGGTGCTACTTTGTACAAATTCTGAGCCCGGAAGCTGCTTTATTTGATGAGAAACGGCCGGCCCTTTGTTTTAACATTTGGGGCCATGGGGCCCATAATATTTGACTTATGAGGCCCATGGACATATGTTGAAGTTTAATTCTCTAGTGCTATCAGTAGACTCAAGCTGGGCACTGTAGCTGCTTTATTTACTGAGTAACGGCCGGCCCTATGTTTTCGCGTTTGGGGTCCTGGGGGCCCATATAATGTAATATATGGGGCTCACATGTACATATAACAATGTGATTTTCAGGTGCAATATGTGTACTAACTCTGAGCCCTAAAGCTGCTTTATTTACAGAGTAACAGCCGGCCCTATGTTTTAGCGTTTGGGGCCCTGGGGCCCATATAATGTAATATATGGGGCTCACGTGTACATATAACAATGTTATTTCCAGGTGCAATCTGTGTACTAACTCTGAGCCCTAAAGCTGCTTTATTTACAGAGTAACGACCGGCCCTATGTTTTAGCGTTTGGGGCCCAGGGGCCCATATTATGTGACATATGGGGTACATATATACATATGACAATATAATACTGAAAACCTATCCGTGTACCAAATCTGAGCCCTGTAGCTACTTTATTTGCTGAGAAACGGCCGGCCCTTTGTTTTAACATTTAGGCCCCTGGGGCCTCTAGCCTTGTACATCTGGGGCCAAAATGGGCAAAAGGCACATCTACAATTTAGGGCTTATACATGTGCAACATATGAGCCCTAGTGCCCTTGTAGCTTTAGAGCTAGGCTTGTCAATCTTTTGCCCCATATTTTTTAACATTTGGGGCCCTGGGGCCCATAATATATAAACATATGGGGCTCATGTATACTTGTATTTATAGAGTACCCTTGGGACTATCAGTGTACCAACTTATGGCCCTGAGGCTGCTTCATCTGATGAGAATCGGCATCGGAAAAATTATCAAAAGACCTCTTGATGAGCATCAGTTGCACACGATCTGCGAGGTTGATTTACTACACTGCAAGTAATTATTACTCAACAGAGCAATAAACTGAGTGAATTGAACTGAATATTGATTCATTATACCCGCATGCAATAGCATGCAGGGTATCTTCCCATCCTGTGGTTTCTTCTCCTCCTCCTCCTCCTCCTCCTTTTCCTCCTCCATCAAACACATCATTCTGTCAAGGCTAGCGCTAAAACTACAAAGGCCCTGGAGCCCATATGTGGTACACTTATGGGCCCTACCCCGTAAAAGTGCCTTTTGCCCACTTTGGCCCCAAAGGTCAAAGGTCACGGGCCCCAGGGGCCCAAATGTGAAAATACAAAGCACGCCATTTCTCATCAAATGAAGCAGCCTCAGGGCCCTGAGTTGGTACACTGATAGCCCTAGTGGTACTCTATATTTACAAATATACAAGAGCCCCATATGTTATATATTGTGGGCCCCAAGGGCCCAAATGTTAAAATATGGTGCAACAGATTGACAAGCCTAGCTCTAAAAGTACAAGATCACTAGGGCTCATAAGTTGCATATGTATGGGCCCTAAGTCGTAGATGTGTCTTTTGCCCATTTTGGTCTCAGATGTACAAGGCTAGGGGCCCCAGGGGCCTAAATGTTAATACAAAGGGCCGGCCGTTTCTCAGAAAATAAAGTAGCTACAGGGTTCAGATTTGGTACACAGATAGGTCTTTAGTATTATATTGTCATATGCATATATAACTCCCATATGTCACATAATATGGGCCCCAGGGCCCCAAACGCTAAAACATAGGGCCGGCCGTTACTCAGTAAATAAAGCAGCTACAATGCCCAGCTTAAGTGTACTGATAACACTTGAGAATTATACTTCAACATATGTAAATGAGCCCCATAAGTCAAATATTATGGGCCCCAGGGCCCCAAATGTTAAAACAAAGGGCCGGCCGTTTCTCATCAAATAAAGCAGCTTCAGGGCTCAAGAGTTTGTACACAGATTGCACCTGAGAATTACATTGTTATATTTACATGTGAGCCCCATATGTCACATAATATGGGCCCCAGGGCCCCAAACGCTAAAACATAGGGCCGGCCGTTACTCAGTAAATAAACATCTACAGTGCCCAGCTTGAGTCTACTGAGAGCACTAGAGAATTATACTTCAATGTTCATGAGCCTCATAAGTCAAATACTATGGGCCCACAGCCCCAAATGTTAAAACAAAGGGCCGGTCGTTTCTCATCAAATTAAGCAGCTTCAGGGCTCAGAGTTTGTACACAGATTGCACCTGAAAATTATATTGTTACTAACACCCACCCCATAGACGTAGGACTAAACAGATCCACAGAGAATTAATTATAACTAGAAGGCTATATATTTGTACACAAATACGGCTATACCCGCATGTTATCGGTGTACCCAAACTTACAGTCCTTATTTGCTGAGGACTTAAAATAAAGAAATTGTAAAAAGTCGCCCAATTGGGCAGAAAATGTAAAAAGTGAAAGTCCAAGTCACAAGCTTTAATTGAATGTAGGTTGCACTGTCGTGGCACTTAAAATAAAGAAATAGTAAAAAGTCCCTCCCAGGGAGTCGTCTCTCTTACTCTCCATAGGTTGCTGTTGTCAGTCTCTCTTACTCACAGCGAGGCTATACAATACGATTAGGGAAACTATTCCAGAGGGAGTATGTAAATTAAACGGAACAGCCATTTCAGAGGGAGTATGTAAATTAAACGGAACAGCCAATGGGTATGTAATTTAACTGGAACAGCCTTAACGCTTCACGCTGGTATTTCCAATTATGATATAATACGGTCTGTCTGTTTAGTCCTACGTGTGGGGTGGATGGGTGCGTGCGTGGGTGTTAGTAACAATATAATTCTCAGGTGCTATCTGTGTACAAATTGCTGAGGACTTAAAATATAGAAATTGTAAAAAGTCGTAAAAAAAAGTGTAAAAATTGAAAGTCCAAGTCACAAGCTTTAATTTAATGCAGGTTGCACTCTCGTAGCACTTAAAATAAAGAACTTGTAAAAGTCCCCTGCCAGGGGAGTTGTCTCTCCATAGATTGCTGTTGTCAGTCTCTCTTATTCACAGTGAGGCTATGCAATATGATTAGGGGAAAACTATTCCAGAGGGAGTATGTAAATTAAATGGAACAGCCATTTTAGAGGGAGTATGTAAATTAAACGGAACAGCCTATTTTGGGACCATTTCAGAGGGAGTACGTAAATTAAATAGAACAGCCAATCGGTATGTAATTTAACTGGAATAGCCTTAACGCTTCACGCTGGTATTTCCAATTACTATATTAATAATTATAATATGGATATGTCTGTTTAGTCCTACATGTGTAGGGTGGGGGGGTATGTGGGTGTTAATAACAATATAATTCTCAGGTGCTAATGTGTACAAATTCTGAGCCCGGAAGCTGCTTTATTTGATGAGAAACGGCCGGCCCTTTGTTTTAACATTTGGGGGCCATGGGGCCCATAATATTTGACTTATGAGGCCCAGGACATATGTTGAAGTTAAATTCTCTAGTGCTATCAGTAGACTCAAGCTGGGCACTGTAGCAGCTTTATTTACTGAGTAACGGCCGGCCCTATGTTTTAGCGTTTTGGGGCCCTGGGGCCCATATAATGTAATATATGGGGCTCACATGTACATATAACAATGTGATTTTCAGGTGCAATCTGTGTACTAACTCTGAGCCCTAAAGCTGCTTTATTTACAGAGTAACGGCCGGCCCTATGTTTTAGAGTTTGGGGCCCTGGGGCCCATAACATGTAATATATGGGGCTCACATGTACATATAACAATGTGATTTTCAGGTGCAATCTGTGTACTAACTCTGAGCCCTAAATCTGCTTTATTTACAGAGTAACGACCGGCCCTATGTTTTAGCGTTTGGGGCCCAGGGGCCCATATTATGTGACATATGGGGTACATATATTCATATGACAATATAATACTGAAAACCTATCTGTGTACCAAATCTGAGCCCTGTAGCTACTTTATTTGCTGAGAAACGGCCGGCCCTTTGTTTTAACATTTGGGCCCCTGGGGCCTCTAGCCTTGTACATCTGGGGCCAAAATGGGCAAAAGGCACATCTGCAATTTAGGGCTTATACATGTGCAACATATGAGCCCTAGTGCCCTTGTAGCTTTAGAGCTAGGCTTGTCAATCTGTTGCCCCATATTTTTAACATTTGGGGCCCTGGGGCCCATAATATATAACATATGGGGCTCATGTATACTTGTATTTATAGAGTACCCTTGGGACTATCAGTGTACCAACTTATGGCCCTGAGGCTGCTTCATTTGATGAGAAACGGCGTGATTTGTATTTTCACATTTGGGCCCCTGGGGCCCGTGACCTTTGACCTCTGGGGCCAAGATGGGCAAAAGGCACTTCTACGGGGTAGGGCCCATAAGTGTACCACATATGGGCCCCAGGGCCTTTGTAGTTTTAGCGCTAGCCTTGACAGAATGATGTGTTTGATGGAGAAGGAGAAGGAGGAGGAGAAGAAGAAGAACTAGATGGCACAGTTGTGTTTGACCAAACACGAATATCTATGCCTGTGTTTCCCACCCTAACCCCCTTAACCCACCATGACACTCTTAATCCATCATGACACCCCATATTCTAAAAGGGCTATCAGTATACCAACGAAAAAAATTAAAATAAATTAATAAATTAGAAATCAAATAATACCCCTTTAATTGCATTTGCTGTGTAAACGCTTGAGGGCACTCCTCCTTAAATAATGCAACAAACATGTTCCATACAAAAAAAATCAAAAAAAAAAAAAAAAAAATCAAAAATCTGAATACCCTTTAATCCCAAAACGGAGTGTCCTTTAATGGCTGTTCCATCACCCTAACACCCCTGACACCCCATATTCTGAAAGGGCTATCAGTATACCAAGGAAAAATTAAATTAATTAATTAAAAATCAAATAATATCCCTTTAATTGCATTTGCTGTGTAAACGCTTGAGGGCGCTCCTCCTTAAATAATGCAACAAACACGTTCCATACAAAAAAAATCAAAAAAAAAAAATCAAAAATCTGAATACCCTTTAATCCCAAAACGGAGTGTCCTTTAATGGCTGTTCCATCACCCTAACACCCACTGACACCCCATATTCTAAAAGGGCTATCAGTATACAAAAAAAAAAAAATTAAAATTAATTAATTAAAAATCAAATAATAGCCCTTTAATTGCATTTGCTGTGTAAACGCTTGAGGGCGCTCCTCCTTAAATAATGCAACAAACATGTTCCATACAAAAAAAAAAAAATCAAAAAAAAAAAAAAAAAAAATCAAAAAATCTGAATACCCTTTAATCCCAAAACGGAGTGTCCTTTAATGGCTGTTCCATCACCCTATACTGAAAACCTATCTGTGTACCAAATCTGAGCCCTGTAGCGACTTTATTTGCTGAGAAACGGCCGGCCCTTTGTTTTAACATTTGGGCCTCTGGGCCCCTAGCCTTAAAAAATCTGGGGCCATAATTGGTAAAATGCATATCTACAAGTTCAGGCCCATACGTGTGCCACATATGAGCCCTAGTGCCCTTGTAGTTTCACAGCTAACCTTGTCAAACTGTTGCCCCTTTTTATTAACATTTGGGGCCCTGGGGCCCATAATATATGACATATGGGGCTCATGTATACATGTAAATATAGAGTACTCCTGGGGCTATCAGTGCACCAACTCAGGGCCCTGAGGCTGCTTTATTTGATGAGAAACGGCATGCTTTGTATTTTTACATTTGGGCCCCTGGGGCCCGTGACCTTGACCTATGGGCCCAAAATGGGCAAAAGGCACATCTATGGGGTAGGGCCATTAAGTGTGCCAAATATGAGCCCTGGGGCCCTTGTAGTTTTGGAGATAGCCCTGTTAATATGAAGCGTGAGAAGAAGGAGAAGGAGAAGGAAAACTAGCACAGTTGTGTTTGACCAAACACGAATATCTATGCCTGTGTTTCCCACCCTAACCCCCTTAACCCACCATGACACTCTTAATCCATCATGACACCCCATGTTCTAAAAGGGCTATCAGTATACCAACGAAAGAAATTGAAATAAATAAATTAATTAAAAATCAAATAATACCCCTTTAATTGCATTTGCTGTGTAAACGCTTGAGGGCGCTCCTCCTTAAATAATGCAACAAACATGTTCCATACAAAAAAAAAATTAAAAAAATTAAAAAATTAAAAAATCTGAATACCCTTTAATCCCAAAACGGAGTGTCCTTTAATAGCTGTTCCATCACCCTAACACCCACTGACACCCCATATTCTAAAAGGGCTATCAGTATACCAACAAAAAAATTATAATTAATTAAAAATCAAATAATAGCCCTTTAATTGCATTTGCTGTGTAAACGCTTGAGGGCGCTCCTCCTTAAATAATGCAACAAACATGTTCCATACAAAAAAAAAATCAAAAAAAAAAATCAAAAAATCTGAATACCCCTTTAATCCCAAACCGGAGTGTCCCTTTAATGGCTGTTCCATCACCCTACACTGAAAACCTATCTGTGTACCAAATCTGAGCCCTGTAGCTACTTTATTTGCTGAGAAACGGCCGGCCCTTTGTTTTAACATTTGGGCCTCTGGGCCCCTAGCCTTAAAAATCTGGGGCCATAATTGGTAAAATGCATATCTAAAAGTTCGGGCCCATACATGTGCCACATATGAGCCCTAGTGCCCTTGTAGTTTCACAGCTAACCTTGTCAAACTGTTGCCCCTTTTTTTAACATTTGGGGCCCTGGGGCCCATAATATATGACATATGGGGCTCATGTATACATGTAAATATAGAGTACTCCTGGGGCTATCAGTGCACCAACTCAGGGCCCTGAGGCTGCTTTATTTGATGAGAAACGGCATGCTTTGTATTTTTACATTTGGGCCCCTGGGGCCCGTGACCTTTGACCTATGGGGCCAAAATGGGCAAAAGGCACATCTATGGGGTAGGGCCATTAAGTGTGCCAAATATGAGCCATGGGGCCCTTGTAGTTTTGGAGATAGTCCTGTTAATATGAAGCGTGAGAAGAAGGAGAAGGAGAAGGAAAAGGAGAAGACTAACTAGATGGCACTGTTGTGTTTGACCAAACACGAATATCTATGCCTGTGTTTCCCACCCTAACCCCCTTAACCCACCATGACACTCTTAATCCATCATGACACCCCATATTCTAAAAGGGCTATCAGTATACCAACGAAAAAAATTGAAATTAATTAATTAAAAATCAAATAATACCCCTTTAATTGCATTTGCTGTGTAAACGCTTGAGGGCGCTCCTCCTTAAATAAATCAACAAACATGTACCATACAAAAAAAAAAAAAATAAAAAAATAAAAATCAAAAAATCTGAATACCCCTTTAATCCCAAAACGGAGTGTCCCTTTAATGGCTGTTCCATCACCCTAACACCCACTGACACCCCATATTCTAAAAGGGCTATCAGTATACCAAAATAAAAAAATTAAAATTAATTAATTAATTAAAAATCAAATAATAGCCCTTTAATTGCATTTGCTGTGTAAACGCTTGAGGGCGCTCCTCTTTAAATAATGCAACAAACACGTTCCATACAAAAAAATATTTAAAAAAAAATCAAAAAATCTGAATACCCCTTTAATCCCAAAACGGAGTGTCCCTTTAATGGCTGTTCCATCACCCTAACACCCACTGACACCCCATATTCTAAAAGGGCTATCAGTATACCAAAAAAAAAAATTAAAATTAATTAATTAATTAAAAATCAAGTAATAGCCCTTTAATTGCATTTGCTGTGTAAACGCTTGAGGACGCTCCTCTTTAAATAATGCAACAAACACGTTCCATACAAAAAAAAATATTTAAAAAAAAATCAAAAAATCTGAATACCCCTTTAATCCCAAAACGGAGTGTCCCTTTAATGGCTGTTCCATCACCCTAACACCCACTGACACCCCATATTCTAAAAGGGCTAAAAAAAATTAAAATTAATTAATTAATTAAAAATCAAGTAATAGCCCTTTAATTGCATTTGCTGTGTAAACGTTTGAGGGCGCTCCTCCTTAAATAATGCAACAAACATGTTCCATACAAAAAAAATCAAAAAAAAAAAAAAATCAAAAAATCTGAATACCCCTTTAATCCCAAAACGGAGTGTCAATTTAATGGCTGTTCCATCACCCTATACTGAAAACCTATCTGTGTACCAAATCTGAGCCCTGTAGCTACTTTATTTGCCGAGAAACGGCCGGCCCTTTGTTTTAACATTTGGGCCTCTGGGCCCCTAGCCTTAAAAAATCTGGGGCCATAATTGGTAAAATGCATATCTACAAGTTCGGGCCCATACGTGTGCCACATATGAGCCCTAGTGCCCTTGTAGTTTCACAGCTAACCTTGTCAAACTGTTGCCCCTTTTTTTTAACATTTGGGGCCCTGGGGCCCATAATATATGACATATGGGGCTCATGTATACATGTAAATATAGAGTACTCCTGGGGCTATCAGTGCACCAACTCAGGGCCCTGAGGCTGCTTTATTTGATGAGAAACGGCATGCTTTGTATTTTTACATTTGGGCCCCTGGGGCCCGTGACCTTTGACCTATGGGGCCGAAATGGGCAAAAGGCACATCTATGGGGTAGGGCCATTAAGTGTGCCTAATATGAGCCCTGGGGCCCTTGTAGTTTTGGAGATAGCCCTGTCAATATGAAGCGTGAGAAGGAGAAGAAGAAGAAGGAAAACTAGATGGCACTGTTGTGTTTGAGCAAACACGAATATATATGCCTGTGATTCCCACACTAACCCCCAATGACCTTGACCATAATTGGCACTCAATGGTAATATCATCCACCAAGTTTGGTTACATTCTAACAATCTTTACTCTGATGACCTTGACATGACCTTATCCATTTTTGGCATTCGATGGTAATCCCATGCACCAAGTTTGGTGACAATCGAACAATCTATACTCGGATGACCTTGACATGACCTTGACCAATATTGGCGCTAGACGGTGATCTCATTCACCAAGTTTGGTTACAATCTAACAATCTTTACTCTGATGACCTTGACATGACCTTGACCATTTTTGGCATTCGATTATGATCCCATGCACCAAGTTTGGTGGCAATCCAATAATCTTTACTCTGATGACCTTGACATGACCTTGACCATTTTTGGCATTCGATGGTGATCCCATGCACCAAGTTTGGTGCCAATCCAATAATCTATACTCGGATGACCTTGATATGACCTTGACCATTTTCGGCACTCGATGGTGATCTCATGAACCAAGTTTGATGACAATCCAACAATATTTGCTCTGATGACCTTGACATGACCTTGACCATAATTGGCACTCGATGATGATCTCATCCACCAAGTTTGATGATAATCCAACAAACTATACTCGGATGACCTTGACATGACCTTGACCCTTTTCGGCATTCGATTGTGATCACATCCACCAAATATGATGACAATCCAACACTATTATACTTAGATGACCTTGACATGACCTTGACCCCTAAAAGGCACATCTTTGGGGTGGGGCCATTAAGTGTGCCAAGTATGAGCCCCGGGGCCCTTGTAGTTTTGGAGCTAGCCCTGATAATATGAAACGTGAGAAGGAGAAGAAGAAGGAGAAGAAGAAGAAGAAGAACTAGATGGCACTGTTGTGTTTGAGTAAACACGAATATATATGCCTGTGATTCCCACCCTAACCCCCAATGACCTTGACATGACCTTGACATGACCTTGACCATTATTGGCACTCGATGGTGATATCATCCACCAAGTTTGGTTACAATCTAACAATCTTTACTCTGATGACCTTGACATGACCTTATCCATTTTTGGCATTCGATGGTGATCCCATGCACCAATTTTGGTGACAATCCAACAATATATACTCGGATGACCTTGACATGACCTTGACAAATATTGGCGCTCGATGGTGATCTCATTCACCAAGTTTGGTTACAATCTAACAATCTTTACTCTGGTGACCTTGACATGACCTTGACCATTTTTGGCATTCGATTATGATCCCATGCAACAAGTTTGGTGGGAATCCTATAATCTTTACTCTGATGACCTTGACATGACCTTGACCATTTTTGGCATTCGATGGTGATCCCATGCACCAAGTTTGGTGCCAATCCAATAATCTATACTCGGATGACCTTGATATGACCTTGACCATTTTCGGCACTCGATGGTGATCTCATGAACCAAGTTTGATGACAATCCAACAATATTTGCTCTGATGACCTTGACATGACCTTGGCCATAATTGGCACTCGATGGTGATCTCATCCACCAAGTTTGATGATAATCCAACAAACTATACTCCGATGACCTTGACATGACCTTGACCCTTTTCGGCATTCGATTGTGGTCACATCCACCAAATATGATGACAATCCAACAATATATACTTAGATGACCTTGACATGACCTTGACCCCTAAAAGGCACATCTTTGGGGTGGGGCCATTAAGTGTGCCAAGTATCAGCCCTGGGGCCCTTGTAGTTTTGGAGCTAGCCCTGTTAATATGAAGCGTGAGAAGGAGAAGAAGAAGGAGAAGAAGAAGAAGAAGAAGAAGGAGAAGACTAAAGAGCATAAGGAGAATATATATGCCCTGCTGCACAGGCATATATAAGAAGAAGGAGAAGACTAACTAGATGGCACTGTTGTGTTTGATCAAACACGAATATCTATGCCTGTGATTCCCACCCTAACCCCCAACTCCTCACCACCCCACCACCATGACACTCTTAACTCACCCTGACACCCCGTAATATGTTTAATGCTGAAACAGCTATCAGTATACCAACCTAGAGCATTGCAGCTGCTTTATTTACCAAGTAACGGCCGGCCCTATGTTTTAGGATTTGGGGCCCTGGGGCCCATATTATGTGACATATGGGGCTCTTATATTCATATAACAATATAATGCTAATGATCAATTAGTGTACCAAATCTGAGCGCTGTAGCTACTTTATTTGCTGAGAAACGGCCGGCCCTTTGTTTTAACATTTGGGCCTCTGGGGCCCATAGCCTTAAAGATCTGGGGCCAAAATGCATATCTACAAGTTCGGGCCCATACATGTGCCACATATGAGCCATAGTGCCCTTGTAGTTTTACAGCTAACCCTGTCAATCTGTTGCCCCTTATTTTAACATTTGGGGCCCTGGGGCCCATAATATATGACATACGGGGCTCGTGTATACATGTATATATAGAGTACTCCTGGGGCTATCAGTGCACCAACTCAGGGCCCTGAGGCTGCTTTATTTGATGAGAAGCGGCATGCTTTGTATTTTTACATTTGGGCCCCTGGGGCCCGTGACCTTTGACCTATGGGGCCAAAATGGGCAAAAGGCACATCTACGGGTAGGGCCACTAAGTGTGCCAAATATGAGCCCTGGGGCCCTTGTAGTTTTGGAGATAGCCCTGTCAATATGAAGCGTGAGGAGGAGAAGAAGAAGGAAAAGGAGAAAACTAAAGAGCATAAGCAGAATATCTATGCCCTGTTGCACAGGCATAGATAAAGAGCATAAGGAGAATATATATGCCCTGCTACACAGGCATATATAAGGAGAAGACTAAAGAGCATAAGCAGAATATCTATGCCCTGTTGCACAGGCATAGATAAAGAGCATAAGCAGAATATCTATGCCCTGTTGCACAGGCATAGATAAGGAGAAGACTAAAGAGCATAAGCAGAATATCTATGCCCTGTTGCACAGGCATAGATAAGGAGAAGAAACCAAAGGATAACAATATACCCGTTCATGCTTCGCATGCGGGTATAATATAGATGACATCAACGTTAAGGCTATTCCAGTTAAATTACATACCCATTGGCTGTTCCATTTAATTTACATACTCCCTCTGAAATGTCCCCAAAAAAGGCTGTTCCGTTTAATTTACATACTCCCTCTGAAATGGCTGTTCCATTTAATTTACATACTCCCTCTGGAATAGTTTCCCCTAATCATATTGCATAGCCTCACTGTGAGTAAGAGAGACTGACAACAGCAACCTATGGAGAGTAAGAGAGACGACTCCCCTGGGAGGGGACTTTTTACAATTTCTTTATTTTAAGTGCTACGACAGTGCAACCTACATTCAATTAAAGCTTGTGACTTGGACTTTCACTTTTTACACATTTTCTGCCCAATTGGGCGACTTTTTACAATTTCTTTATTTTAAGTCCTCAGCAAATAAGGACTGTAAGTTTGGGTACACCGACAACATGCGGGTATAGCCGTATTTGTGTACAAATATATAGCCTTCTAGTGTATACTTGTATTTATAGAGTACCCTTGGGACTATCAGTGTACCAACTTATGGCCCTGAGGCTGCTTCATCTGATGAGAATCGGCATGGTTTGTGTTTTTACATTTGGGCCCCTGGGGCCCGTGACCTTTGACCTCTGCGGCCGAGATGGGCAAAAGGCACATCTACGGGGTAGGGCCCGTAAGTGTACCACATATGGGCCCTGGGGCCCTTGTAGTTTTAGCGTTAGCCTTGACAGAATGATGTGTTTGATAGGAGAAGAAGGAGGAGAAGAAACCACAGGATGGGAAGATACCCTGCATGCGCTGCATGCGGGTATAACTGCATGCGCTGCATGCGGGTATAAAAATTATCAAAAGACCTCTTGATGAGCATCAGTTGCACACGATCTGCGAGGTTGATTTACTACACTGCAAGTAATTATTACTCAACAGAGCAATAAACTGAGTGAATTGAACTGAATATTGATTAAATTTTATACTCATATTGAGTAAAAATTTAATCAATATTGAGTTCCACCCCATATATCAAAGCCTTGGGTCACCTTTACAAAAACTATACTATTCCTTTTGTGTGTCAGCTTTATTTGTCTCAATATTTGAGTGCAAAGGTCATGCTCCTCTCCGACCTGCCTTAAACCAATTCTTCATCGACAAATTTATCCCGACTTTCTTTTTTATGAGAGCTAAATTAGTGGTATCGTCTGCAAAAAAACGATACATTCGAGTAGTTTAGATTTGCTAGTTTATATCATTGACAAAAAATGTATAGAAGTTGACACCAGCATTGATCCTTGTGGAACACCACATCATATTTTTAGTTATGATTTACTAGTTGTGATGTTTGTTTTCTGATGCGTAAATATATATTCTGAACCATACCACACTATGTACAAGACTTTAACCTTTTAGACTTTAAAATTCACCAATTTACTTTATTATTGTAACAAATGAATTCCTGGAAAATGGTTGTGAAAACATTTAAAGTATAGTAATGATTAGAAACAGTGTGGTTCGCACTTGAATTTAACATAACATTGTACAGTCACCCTTGGTCTCCATTTCCCGCTCCATTTAGTGTCGAAATCGTAATAGTATCTGCTAACAGCACAGCTCATGGAAGTGGTTGGGTCACATCGTGCACAATCGCAATAATGATCACCTCCACATCCATCTGTGGGCCAAGAAGCCAAGGATTTAAAAGAAGCCGTAATTATTTCAGAAACGTGTTTCTGTTTCTCTTCGCCAAATCCTGATGATGTAAAATCAATGGATGAATCCGACAATCTCAATGACAATGGACTTTCAAGTGAACAGGTAGTTTGGACACGGCGCTTGTTCATATAGTACATGGTGTGTGGATCCAAATTTTCGGCACCCCAACATTTGATTTTGATGTTTTCCCACTTCTCTGATACAATAAGTTCAGGTTCCTGGATAAGCTTGACAATGCATGTAAAGATGAATCCAACAGTTAGCCATGTAAGCATCAAGGACATGGTGGGGACTGATATCCATGTTAGCATCATGGAAATGGTGCATGTGAGTAGTGATACAACAGGAACTTGTCAAGTTTTTATTAAACCGTACTGACCGTCGCAATTTCTCCTACTTCTGATTGTGATTTCTGCACTAGTACAGGCACATTATGTGCAGCTTTCGGGACAGCAAATGCTTACGATTTGGAAGTCACTATATATCCCTGATATAAATATCAGGCTAAACATGTAGTCTATACTGATCAAGGTCTTCTGCCCGGTATAGCATTCATATCTACATACTAACAAAGTATGATGTTTTGCATAACTTTTATTTTGCATAAAGAAACACCGCGCGATGTGTGTTGTAAGGGTGCATACCACCAAATTAATGTCACTCATCATTTATTAGACATTAGGATAATCATCCCTGAAAACAGAAACATACAGTCATGCAGCGTACACTTAAGTGTGAAACATGTGTTTGAACCTGAGGTATACTAGTCTCAGGTTTGAACAAGAACACTAATTTATGCAGGATACGTACACCCCATGCAGCCTACGCCTATACGGTAGGTCTGACCAAACACGGAGAAGTTGAAGGTCACTCTGTTATTTATCTTCTACCTGACCAGCATGCAAATCCCTCAGAATTTAGACAACCGCAGGTCAAGGCCGTGTAGGCCCTATGTGTTGTTCGGTATCGGCCGCTTTAGGGGCAGAATGGATCCATACTGTTCTAATATTCTCTACTTTCAAAGAATAATTTATATTTATATGTAGCCTAATACTTTAGGATTGTGGAGACAGATACAGATATTGCTAATTCATTTGTTACATACACAGTCCGCTATATTTTGCCTTTTAAAATATAAGTTACCAATCATTGTGACATGCGCCCTTATTCACAAACACGAACTGCACGGGGTTTCCCAGCAAAACTTGTATTTTTTCATAGTGACCGTAAAGTATGATATTTTGCATATGCAAAACTACATACTTTGGCAAAATATATAGTTTGCATATGCAAAACTACATACTTTTGGAAAGTTTGTAATTTTGCATATGCAAAATATCATATTTTGCAAAGGTATGTGGTTTTGCACGCAGCACCGGGGTCTTCTGGTCAAAGATCTTCAATATATACGCAGTCTAGTCTCATGTAGTCCGAGATTGCTCTGACTGAAAATATCCACTGAACTTTGCCACGTCGATTTAAAGATTTTGAAAGACATGAACCGAGGTATTCAGTATGCGGAAGTGCAATGTGCTGAAAATGGCGAAGTTCATATACATAATACATAGGTATGTACATGTACGGCTTACGGTACCACACAAAAACATATCAATGCCCTGTGTTTGTTCATCTCATTTCGCACTAAACATGCAAGAAAACCCATAGTTGCACACCTGGTTGAATACAAGGTCAGTTTGAACCGAAATGTGTATGGCTATACTAGACTGGGAGCCCGAGAGTTTATTCAGCTGAAAGGATACTAAAAGGTGCGATGTTCTGATGAGGGAATGTTCTTATAGACGAATCCAAGTAGCCAAGTCATGGTCAGGATTTGGTCGGACCTCTTTGGGTAGCAGCTAGCGCCAACCTGGTGCTTTGAGCGTCCAATTGTGCAAATAAAAGCCGCCTAACACCTAGAGAAGATGCAGGACGAGGAGGGTTAATAGAATAATAGCTAATAATATATATAATGGAGATAATTCCGCAGGTAATCCCGTCGCATCTATTCATACATATAGCCCTTTTGTTCGCAAGTACATCAATGCATAGATACCGCGTGTATTAATCCGATTATTATGTCACTTCAACAGCGAATAGACCATGCTGTGTGTTTTGTCGAAGGGAACTGTATTGTGTTATTCTTTTGTCTGCCTGTGTTTTCGCGGAAGGTGTAAAACGGGTGATGGAATGCAGTTTAAAATTTCCGCCAAGGCCGAATCATTTCACATTTTGAGTGCATTGTAGCCGACGGCTACCCAACTAAAGGCTGCTAGTCAGGTGTAGGAATGCGTGTATTTGGATTCGTCTATAGTCAAGATATTTGGGAATATTCTGAATCATCCAGGTAGATAGATAAACCAAAATTAAGTATCAAACTGATCATCTGGACTTACTGTTTTCAGTTGACTACGGTATCACGTCTCATCCGAGACGCATCGTCAGGCCTAATGGTAGACCCTCCCTCGGGTCCATGGAGAACGACTGGTAATGTAGATTACATAGCATTAAAAATCAACCCAATACATGGACCCTCCCAGTCTGTAAGCAATTTGACTTCCAGTTCCCACAAAATGCTGGGAGTTCACTTTTACGGATTTGGAGTCACGCAATCTTTCTATATTCCACGTCCATGTTTTCACTACAATAACGTTTGTGTAAGCGACTAAAACAACGATATTGTATCCGACCAATCAACGCAGCTTGCAGCGCGGGGATATTTGAAAAGGCTTCCCTAGCTAAATAATGTGCAAACATTTGCAAACCGCACGCGATAATATACGCAATACGGACAATAGGCCTAAGTCCGAGTCGAGCGGTTGCTTTTTATTATTGCGCGTACCATGGGTCTATCAGACGCGTGCCACTTGAGCTCAATACCTCTCAGTTCAGTCCAAGAGAACGCCAAATATGGATCAGGAGTATTACATAATAATACCCTGCTATGACAATAGCTGCACTAGGTTAATCGTATAATCTCCTTATGTGGTTAGCATGGCTGGGCCAGGAAATCCACAAGGTCAGCCAATGTATGTACATGTATTCGGTACATGTGCCATATCTTTACAATGGGTGATAAATTTCTGGTTTGTTTTATTTCAAAACGCAACATTCGATATTCTAAAGCTTGGTCCAAATCCAAGAGAAGAACCAACTCTAGTAATTTATGTGGTTTCAAATTATATCAGACGTTGCCTTTTTGATAGAAATGGTGTTTCTTGATGTGCACAGTTTCCCATTAGATCATAACATGCTGTTGTACATCCAAGGTCAAAGGTCTTTTAATCCATATTTGGCGTTGTTCTGGGACTGCAGTTGTTGACAAGCAATGACAAGTGTCCCATCCGATCTTGCGTCACATCCCGCGGCATAGCTTTGTGCTACCATATTTGAATTGAAACTGGGGCGGGGCTTTCGTAATTGACATCAGAATCACCGGGCTTCGTTGAACGAATATTTGGAAGTGAAATCTCTAACACTTCGGAACAGTCTCGGCGTGGGGAGCGGTCACTGAATTTTAGCGTTCAATATAGGAGGTGTGATCAGTGTAGTGGCATCAATTTGAGCTAATTTGTGTAGAGAGAGGAATTGGTTTTGGGCTGTGTATTTAGAATCGGGGGGGGAAGGACTATGGCATATATTGGTAGGCTATTATGTAATTATGTATCGTCAGGCCGGACCGAACCGAGACTGTGGGACAGTCTAGCCTAATGGCAAGGGGGTGACACTAAACTCACGGTTGTTCTATTAAACACGCAAAGCAATGACAAATCCCGCTGGTTTGCTTGGTAGGAAATGAGTCCAGTTATTGATCGGTTATGAATATTCATGTTCGACCCTTGATCATGTTAATTACGGTTGACAAATAAAGCCGCCATTCAGTATGTGAACTTTGTCTGTTCAATGCGAGTACCAAGCTTGAAAGTGCGCCCGCTTTAAGAGCTGAGACCACTGACCTCTGCACCCGTAATGGCGGACTGGTATTTCCATTAGGCACCAGAGATATGTTTTTTATTGAAAGTCTGCTAATTTGAGAAGAGAATGACTTTTTACAATAGCAATGTCGAAATTAGGACTTGCTGTCAATAATGCGATGGAAATTCGAGAAGGTATGAAATACAAGTAGTATTTCAAGTCAAAATCTTTTACACCACATCTGACCGATCAGAAATGAAGACCACTTCATCCCTTATTCACGGTCTATCACCAAACGCCGTTGTGGAAATTACGTAACCAATGTCCTTGAACATTTTAAGATCTACGGCTGTTTTGACATAATATAATGACATTGTGATACTCGATTATATATCTTTGGGAATTAACATTTCTTTTCAAAAGCAGACCAATGGTGTTTGCTTGAAATGAATCTGATATAATTCAATATTATTGGAATTGAATTCTACACGCAGCCAGGGACGGCCACGCTGGCACCATCTATAGCTTCAAGCTGCTTCAGTCGGCGGAGCTCTGCACTACAGACAATAAAAAGGCACGTAAATGTCACATTGTATAAACTTAATACATTTAATATCACCCCCATTGTTGTATAAAGAAATCGTGTACAAAATATACCAGCTTATACCTATATACAGAACGGTGATTTATGCATCAATTAAACATGCCTTTACATAGACTGTCCCACAGTCTCGGTTCGGTCCGGCCTGGATAATGGAACGATAGGCCTACATAATAACATAATAGCCTATCAAAATATGCTATAGTCCTTCCCCCCCCGATTCTAAATACACAGCGCCCAAAACCAATTCCCAGCGCCCAAAACCAATTCCTCTTTCTACACAAATTGATGCCACTACACTTATCACACCTCCTATATTGAACGCTATATTTCAGTGACCGCTCCCCACACCGATGCTCTGATGCTTAAATATATATTCTGAACTATGTCACACTATGTACAAGACTTTAACCTTTTAGACTTTAAAATTCACCAATTTACTTTATTATTGTAATTGTTATGACGCTATTTGCTTTCCATAGCTAATTTAAATATATATCGCTCCGCGGCTCCGTCTCCTCAATTACCCCGGCCTATTATTCGTGGCAGTTGTCAGCCAGCCATTGCCGGGGATGGAGCTAAGAATATTCACTCAGCTATATTATGTTGTGACCACTTGGTTGATGAGTAATTAAAGTTTATTTGTAAAGTTATATTTTGCTCTCCGTTTGTTTCTGTTTGAGTCTTTCCCCGTCTCAGATGGAAGATCTACTAGCCATGCATTTGGTTTAATTTCTAGTAATCAGATAACTGGTTAGTGGATCTTCACATAAATTCTGAGTCATAATATAATAAATGAATTCCTGGAAATTGTTGGTGAAAACATTTAAAGTATAGTAATAATTACAAACAGTGTGGCTCGCACTTGAATTTAACATAACATTGTACAGCCACCCTTGGTCTCCATTCAGTGTCAAAATCGTAATAGTATCTGCTAACAGCACAGCTCATGGAAGTGGTTGGGTCACATCGTGAACAATCTGTTTTTTGTGTTTCTGTTTCTCTTCGCCAAATCCTGATGATGTAAAATCAATAGATGAATCCGACAATCTAAATGGACTTCAAGTGAACATGTAGTTTGGACACGGCGATTGTTCATATAGTACATGGTGTGTGGATCCAAATTTTCGACACTCCAACATTTGATTTTTATGTTTTCCCACTTCTCTGATACAATAAGTTTAGCCTATGGCTATCCACATGTATACCGGAGGTTGTCGCGAGTTGAAGCATTGAATTTTGAGGTGGTGGGTCTTTGGGAGCTGACAGCGTACCGGCAAAATGGGGTCTTTGGGAGCTGCGAACAAGTAAAATGGGGACTTTTGGAGCTGCGAACAGTCAACATCAAGGGTCTTTCTTGGCTTTCTGGTTGAAAATCGCCTTACAGAAATATGAGGAATGAGCATTATTTTAGAGCTGAAATTCTCAAAATCAAGCGGGGTCTTTTGGAGCTCTATTTTGGTCAGATATAGGGGTCTTTCGGAGCTGTGAAATCCAAAAGGGGGGTCTTTCCGGGGGAGCATACCCGCATGATCATTTGTGTTGAGTGTCCCCCCAGGCAGCTATACTAGAGTAAAACTCCGGACATAGCTGCCCGTACGGGAACTTGAACCCCAGACCTCTCGCCTGTGGGGCGCGCGCTTTAACCACTGAGCTATAACCGTGCACACCAGTAAATACAAGTCTCCTACACCCTGGGTTTCAAACGAGGAAACGTGGAATACGACTTAATTTAATACATTAGAAAAGGCTTTAAACCCAACTATTAGGCCATGATTCATATTTAATCCTCATTTAGGCCTGGGAAATAGAATGTAAGTAAAAAATGAGTAGGATCCGAATTTTTATGACGCTTTGGCTAAACTTTCAAAATGTGTTACATTTCAGAAACACCAAGCTATTTGAGAGGTGGCGTAAGCTGTATGGGCTATAGGGTGATCTATTCGGCATTTTGCTGGAAAAAAATACTGGACTCCATATGTAATTTCTACAATGGATGTTTTCATCTGACCTTCGACTTGCAGAAAAAGTAAGCTTTGAAGACCTGAGTCGCTCTGGCGCCAAGAAAACGCCGCTTTCCCGGACCCTGTTTGCACAGAAAGTCAATTGGGGCTATTGACTAATGTGCTATCCCCAAAACAGCGACGTAGATTAGCTTCATGAAGACGGCAAACAGTTAAAGCTGAATGTGTTAACATAACATTCTACAGTCACTCTTGGTCTCCATTCAGTATCGAAATGGTAATAGTATTCGCTAACAGCACAGCTCATGGTGGTTGGGTCACTATGGTCACATTGTGCACAATCGCAATAATGCCAAAAAGCCAGGGATTTAGAAGAAGCCATAATTATTTCAGAAACTTGTTTCTGTTTCTCTTTGCCAAATCCTGCTGATGTATAATCAATAGATGAATCAGACAATCTAAATGGACTTTCAAGTGAACATGTAGTTTGGATCCCAGGTTGTTTGTAACGGAAACGTTGCATAAAGAAATGGCCCCACACCATCCGCTGGTAGCGTAGATTTTTGGCACCCCAACATTTGATTTTTATGTTTTCCCACTTCTCTGATACAATAAGTTCAGCCCATGGCTCAAATGTGTTGCTAGTTGCACCTGACTTGAATCCACATGTAAACCGGAGGTTGTCGCTAGTTGAAGCTTTGATAATGCGCAAGTGAAGAATTTCTTGATCATAGTTTTGAAACGAATGTTTCAAGAAATAACGTCCGTGAATTATTCCATCCGTTGTCTTATCCGGGTAATGTAGGCAAAATGGTAGCGGTGCCATCCAATGCCCCAGGTCTTCAACATGTCCAGTAGCATATAGCGCTGAATTAACAGATAATGAGAGTATTCCCTTTATGTATTTACCAGCTGGGTCAGACACCTGCCAATATAGTTGTTGATTCTGTTTGTCTCTACCATTGATGATACATTTGAAATTAACTGTGTCACCTTCAAGAACAGCTTTAGTTAGTGGCTTCAACTTCAACTGTACATTAGGGCAATTTAAATTCCCTTCAGGTTCCTGGACAAGCTTGAAAATACATGTAAAGATTAATCCAACAGTTAGCCATGTAAGCATCAAGGACATGATGGGGACTGATATCCATGTTAGCATCATGGACATGGTACATGCGAGTTGTAGTGATACAACAGGAACTTGTCAAGTTTTTATTAAACTGTACTGACCGTCGCAGTTTCTTTTACTTCTGACCGTGATTTCTGCACTAGTTCAGGCACATTATTTGCAGCTTTCGGGACAGCAGATGCTTACGATTTGGAAGTCAACTTATAACGTCTACCTGTCAAGTATAAAGTATATCACTTGGGTAGTACTTGTAGTAGACTATATATCAATATCAGGCTAAACATGTAGGTCTTCTGCCCGGGTTCTTCTGGTCAAAGATCTTCAATCCATGTTTTACAAGAAAGACGGTGGCTTTGTATCGACTAGTATATCATTCAGATGCCGACTGAGTTACGCAGTCTAGCCAAATCAAAGGGTATTTAGTATGAGGAAGTGAAATGTGCTTGAATGGCGAAGTTCATAGACATAATACGTACATGTACATGCAGGGCCTACGGTACCGCGTCATAACCTGCCGAAAAAAATAGTTGCACACCTGGTTGAACACAAGGTCAGTTTGAACCGAAATAGACTTGGAGCCCTGGGAGGTTATTCAGCAGAAAAGTGTGATTGTCTGATGAGTGAATGTTCTTAGTCATCCAGTAGTTGTAAACAGACTTTTGGAAATAAATCTAATACTGTAATTTGCTTTTTGCAACTTTGCAACGTTGCGTCGGGAGAAACAATGGCATAGGAGAAGCTGCCTGGGAGCGTATTGAGCAGCAGTTACTGAATAACAGAGGGAACGGGGACTTTGCTTTAATTTATCTCATGCTTGGGGGGGCATCAAGACGATACCTAGCCTCTAGCCGTCTATCACGTGATCAGTCTAGCGGGTCAGTTGTCTGATGAAATCTGGTGGTCCCAGACGCAACGTAGCAAAGTTGCAAGAAGTAAGTTCCAGTATTAGGTTTATGTGTATTATGACCTTTCTGGGAAAACCCTTTTGGTTGCAATAACATCATCATTTATCTAGACTATGATTTATCAAGACTGATATCAGTATGTTGCAATAATGAAAATTAACAGCTATCCCAGTAAACACAAAAAACGTTTTAAAAACGTTTTTAATAAGTTGTATTTTGGTTTACATAAAAACGTTTTAATAACATTACAATGTCGGGTTATATAAAGGTCGTGAAAACGTGTTAAAACGTTGTGTATGAAAACACACTACAACAAAAGTTTTAAAATGTTTTCAAAATGTCATTGTAAACTATTTTTGCAAACATTTTTGCCAAATATTTTGTCAACACTTAAAATAACATTATGTTAAAATATTTGCACCCAGCAAACACAGAAATGCTCTTAAAATGTTTTTTTTTTTTTCGAAACGTGTTGATAACATTTAAATGTCGGGTTATATAAAGGTCATGAAAACGTTTTTAAAACGTTATTGCAAATATTTTGGGCAAACATTTTTCGCAAATTCTGTTTAGAATGTTTTGTATCAAGTTTTCAAAAATGTTTTTTGAATGTTATTGAAACGTTTTAATACCCTTTATATAACCCGACATTTAAACGTTTTCTGTAGAACATTTTTTGTTTACTGAGCAGTGGATTATCAAAAAATGTTTTTTAAGGTTAAGAAAACGTTTCATACCCTTAATATACCCTTTATATAACCCGACATTTAAACGTTTTCTGACAACCTTTTATAATATTTTGCGAATGATGTCGAAAACGTTTTGTGTTTGCTGGGATGTCTATTATTAAAAACATTGGGAAAATCACGGATGGTGTTGGTAGTCTCTGTGCCTTCATCGAAAGGTACCTATAAGCCAGTAATTTTTATAGTCAATAGGTGTTAATCCAGCAATAACGAAGGAGATTTCGATCACACGTAAGTGCTCATCCTCCCCAAGGGAATAATAATCTTCTATCGGCCTGCTGAAGTCTGGTAAATGAAACAACACATATGTCAATGTAAATGGAACAGGTGGATCAACCACGTGGCCAGCTTCCTGGAAAAAATGAGTAATAATATTGGTGAAAGCCCCGGGTGAAAGCAGCACATTTTGAAATTTGTCATCTGTGCGAGAATATCATACGCAAATGATATATCAATTTCACTTCCATTATTATGCCATCTTTGTTCGCGTGGTCTCCTGCCATTGTTGTATAATTTTGTTTTGCTGATAATATTGCTCTTCAATCCTACTTTGGGGCAATTATTCTTGGCCATGTATCGCAATACTGATTACCGAATCCTCGTAATGAATGATTGTTCTCATTTTTATAAATTTTTGCTCATTTTTCTTCACGCAGTAGTTCATACTTTTCTTTACAGATGTCAATTCAACGGCGCGGAATGTGGTCCAGAAAATTTTACAACTATAGTGACCAATTATGGAGTTTGCTATACGTTCAATTCGTTTTCAATGGAACCGCCGCAAGTTGTGAAAATTCCAGGTAACATTGACATCTATTTCGATGTTCTTAATATCCCAGGTTATCACATTAGTCTTTTATAGATTATATTCGACACAGGATGGCACGGCATAAACGATAGTCTTAACCTTAGTACATATCTACTTAATACGTTGAAAAGAGCGGGAAAATTTGTAAAAATTATGGCGAGTTTGGCGAAAATGTGGATTTTTGGCATAACAATAAGCTATATACGATTATTTGAAAATTTGAATAGTAATGGGCCCACTTTCAGCATAACATGTTTGGTTTGAGGTTATTGACAGACGTGTTGATACTACGCTTTATTCCATACAGTATGTGTAATGTTATAGAAGGCCATACTACGGGTCGTCCACAGATCGTCCACTGTCTAACTTTCAGATTCTCAGCTACGTAAACAGAACAGTATAATAAATCTGGTGTTTCATGCGTTTTATCATTTTGACAAACGCTTCGTTTTCGGTTTCTGTTGCAATTTTTCGTCGTTCAAAATCATGATTAGCTTTGTTCGGGCCTTGCTCAAACAAGTTCTTCATGACAGCTTGCGTCCCAAATGGACACTCTTATCTCCGCAGAGAGTGACATAGAAGCGGTGATGGGAGCTGCCTCAATCCTTGTAAAAACATCTTGTCGCCCCTGTGGAATGTTGGACGCCGAAATTAAATAGATTTTTTAAAGCCTTTTTTTGACCACCATTTTAGAAAATTTTCGTCAACTTTTTCCTACCCCCCTGAAAGTCACTTTGCCCCATTGGCCCCACTGAAAACAAAACACAAACAAAACACAAAACACAAAAACAAAACATAAAACCACTGACTACTACTACGCTACTGCCCTGAAATGACCAAAGATGGCTCAGGTGGAGCACTTATCAGATGACCTGGTTGCATTTCACTAAGCTTTACGAACCTTTGTAAGTCTCAAAATCGTTCGTAACTTACGACGAATCGTATTAAAAGTTCCATTTCACTTAGCTTACGAACGGTACCATTCGTAAGTAATAGGGAATAACTACAGGGACCCTTCGTAACGTTAGTCTAGAATTCGTAAATTAACGAATGGTTACTTGAGTGAAATTGTAGTGAAATGCACCCTTGTTCAGTTCAAACTTATTCACTTCAGTTCAGAAAGTAACCTTTACATGCACGAGGAGGCCGGCAATTTGATGACAAACTGGTTTACAATACCATAAATACGTGTTACATATGGAAGACCATGCATGCATTAGTTATAACCCACTTATCGGCTTCACTAAACTAAGACAGATTGTCAATATAGCCTAATGACGATCATATTTTTTTTATATTAAATACACATTATTTTAAGGTCAACCTCAGGGTTTAAGTGTGCTATTGAACAGTGAAACTCTTCGTCACATACCTGCACCACGGCAAAATACAGGTTTTAAGATACTTCTGCATCCACGTGATGAGATACCTAACTTGGTAGATTTTGGAGTGGAGTTGGATTTAGGCAAACGGACCTCATTGCGCATTGAACCTACAGAGGTAATTTTAACATGTATTTGTCGTGCACTCAGCATAGTGACAAATATTAATTATGCATTGGAGAATATAGATCAGACGGCACCGCCGTCAACAAACCCTGTATGCCACACCTCTATAATAGCTCATCCCTTTTGTTAAATGCCGATTTTTTTCATTTTATGGCATGCAGCTCTCAATTCCATGTGTGTCGGATTTGCACAATAGCCCTTTTGTGAAAAACGAAATATATTACGAAGACCTTTGTTGTTTAATTAGGCCAATAATCAAAGACTTGAACCCAGTCACTGTGGTGAGCTTTGTTGTTCAATTAAGTCAATTATCAAATCCGTGAACCCAGCCACTGTGGTGTGCTTTGTTGTTCAATTAAGTCAATTATCAAATCCGTGAACCCAGCCACTGTGGTGTGCTTTGTTGTTCAATTAAGTCAATTATCAAATCCGTGAACCCAGCCACTGTGGTGTGCTTTGTTGTTCAATTAAGTCAATTATCAAATCCGTGAACCCAGCCACTGTGGTGTGCTTTGTTGTTCAATTAAGTCAATTATCAAATCCGTGAACCCAGCCACTGTGGTGTGCTTTGTTGTTCAATTAAGTCAATTATCAAATCCGTGAACCCAGCCACTGTGGTGTGCTTTGTTGTTCAATTAAGTCAATTATCAAATCCGTGAACCCAGCCACTGTGGTGTGCTTTGTTGTTCAATTAAGTCAATTATCAAATCCGTGAACCCAGCCACTGTGGTGTGCTTTGTTGTTCAATTAAGTCAATTATCAAATCCGTGAACCCAGCCACTGTGGTGTGCTTTGTTGTTCAATTAAGTCAATATTATCAAATCCGTGAACCCAGCCACTGTGGTGAGATTTGTTTGTCAATTAGGCTAATTATCAAAGACTTGGACCCAGTCACTGTGGTGTTACATCTAGGCTGAGTCAAAAAGAAGTAAACTCATGTTTGAGGGGCTGTAACTCGAGATCTGTAAGGAATCTGCTAAAAATGAAAATACCACTGGAAAGAGCCAATTCTACACGTCTATATAAAAAAGAAATTGTTGCAATTGCTCACAGCAAACTCAAGTTATACTCATTTGAATACAACCACCCATTTTTGTAGCTGCACACGGTTTCACTTCCCAAGTAGAGGCCTACCTATTATATTGATTGGTAAGGCGCGATATTCAAATACAAATAAAGTTCTGTGGAAGGTGTGGTTTCAATCAATAATTCCTACATGTTAAAGGGCTCTTTTCAATATGAATTTTACCTCATTTCACTACATTACAATTAAACGGGCCAAATGACAACATGGCACCACAATTTACCGCACGGGAGCGCACGTTTCTGTCGACGAAGTATCATGAAACTACGAGTCCCACTGACGTTCGGCGTCTTTTTCGTCTCCAATTTCCTACAGCTAACCGGGTTTCATGTAAGGGAGCAGTATATAAAAATGTGAACAAGCTCAATGTACATGGGACACTAAGAAACAGACAGCCGGAAGCTTCGGGCAGACCACGAACTGCTAGCTCACAAGTGAACATTGCTAGAGTTCGTTACAGCAAGACCAAAGATCAGCTCAATCCTTTACCCAACATTCCCCAATCAAGCTTCTGCCGGATCGTTCGCAAAGACTTAAATTGGTATGCCTACAAACTATAAGGCCGTCATTGACTTTGTTGAATATTAATTTTTAAAAACCAAAAGTTTCAACAATAAATCCTTTTAGCACTTTGCTGATTCGTCGAAATTGAAATGGATGAAAATCAACCAGCCGTGTGCAGCTACAAAAATGGGTGGTTGTATTCAAATGAGTATAACTTTAGTTTGCTGTGAGCAATTGCAACAATTCTTTTTTTTATTTAGACGTGTAGAATTTGCTCTTTTCAGTGGTATTTTTATTTTTAGCAGATTCCTTACAGATCTCGAGTTACAGCCCCTCAAACATGAGTTTACTTCTTTTTGACTCAGCCTTACAATAAGGGAACAATTAAACCAATAGTTCGATGACGTCATATAAACAAAACGTCGCCATCGAAGTTTTGAGTGGTTCATATTGAGACTGATTAATTTTTATATTACCTATTGATTTCGAATAATAACAAGGTGACTAATTGCTTGCTTGCTTGCTTGCTTGCTTGCTTGCTTGCTTGCTTGCTTGCTTGCTTGCTTGCTTGATTTTTCTTTAAATAGGTCACACGATTACCTGACCCGTATGGAGATTGTTGGACGGATGACGAGAAGGAACTCACCGATCTTCCTGGGCGTTATACGAAGCATAAATGTTTTCTGGAATGTGAAACGGCTTTCATTGTTTCAAACTGTAGCTGCAGGACATTTTATATGCCTGGTAAATTTGCTTGAATTTATATATAGTCTGGTTTAAGATTAGAATTATAAACACCACATTGTGAAATCTATTGATTGCTGCTATTATAAGATCTTCTTACGGTGCTCGAAATCCAGACGTGTCGTATCAATACATGTTTTAAAAGTGAAAGACATTGTGTGGATAGAGGTCATATTCAAAGTGGGGTGTGCTGGAGTGTGTTCATAATTATAGCGAAGAAGGGAGAAAGACCAAGGCACAGTGTCATCGCCCCGATATCTTCATGGCAGAAATCGCCATGGTAGATGGAATCCACCGCCACGCATGGCCATTATACATATCGACCTGTTTAATAGTTTCGCATAAATAGGCTGAGGAACATCTGACTACTGACAATAGCCCCGATTACCTCGGTGACTGGCCTCGCTGTGTGTCAGTTAAGCATGGTATACCATAGGTCATATTCTTTTAGACAACCTTCACGATTGGCCTATACACTGCGCTATATAATTCGGCACATATAAATCAGAATTATTGCGGAATTATTGTCAGTTTTTGACTCAAGACGCAAGCTACTGTCCCAAAGCGCAAGCTAACGACTATCATATCTGTTCAAAATATATATTCATGTGCAAGGAACCACATTTGGTTTCTTTATACGAAATCATTTACGGGTGATATTCATCATTTTCTACACCGGTATCCAAAGATTTTCTTCTCATATCAAACTCGTGCATAGCAAATGCACGTGTATCGATCCCGGGTATTCATTTTAGTATCTCTGCTGTACCAAGTAATTATTAGCCAGGCGATGTCGGTGTGCAAGGGGAATGTATGGAATGGGGGAATTCTCGTGCGCGTCAAAGGCCAACCGATTGTATGGAGGGGTGGGCAAGAGACAAGTTCTTCTCAAGTTCCCCTCACCCCGGCTCGAGATACCGGGACAAAAGTTAACAAAATGTGTAAAGCGCATCTTCCTTTAGCCCGGTTTCAACTGACATATATTTGTCCTCATTGGCCCGTTTTAGCATTAAAATTTCCAATTTCGCCTGCTCCACGAGCATTTGTCTCAGTAAAGTCATTTCAATAGCGGGTCAGCAAGGTGATTTGAAAATGTTGCCCGCCACCCGGATCGACGACTGCGGTACAAGTGCGGAATAATTAACACAAATTGGCACCACCTCTCTCCTTGCAGTAGTCCATTTTTGATACCAGACGAATAATTTTACCAGCATTGATTACATGGGCTAGCTCGGTATTCTTGTATGTGGGGTAACGAAAAACCTCCCATTTACATTCACCCTTGTCCTTCCAGAGGGGCGGCGGCTCATTCGCCGGGAGGGGAAGCCCTGGGGAAGCAGGAGCGTAGCTAGGAGTGGGTTGTGGGCAAGTCAAATTTGTCAATTTTTTGTCCAATTTTTAGTACACTTTACTCTTTGCCGTCCTCATTTTATCCCTGAATTTTCTGGGGGTCCTCTAAGGGATGGGGTATGAACGTTTGGACACATTTTATGGCTAATGATTAAAAATTGATATTTTTGACATTTTACAGTACTCGAAGTAAACTTTATAAACCTAATGATTTATACTTAAAGTGTATGTAGGTGGGATGAAAAGCCGATGATCAATTGAAAATTTTGACCTTTTGTATTGGAGATATGGATCCATATATTCAACATGAAAGGTCAAAATTTTCAATTGATCGTCGGCTTTTCCTCCCAGCTACATACACACTTTAGAATATGTCATTAGATTTGTAAAGTTTACTTCGAGGACTGTTATATATCAAAAATGTGAAAAATATCAAATTTTAATAATTTGTCATAAAATTTGCATTATATTGTGAATTTCAAAAAATGAAAATTATTTGATATCAGAAAGACATTCTTCGTATTCAGAATGCAATTCGATATGTTTGATGTGCTCTCATGTCCCACAAAAAATACTGTCGAAACGCTCATAACGCTCATTCCAGATCCCTTAACGATTCGCTCCTCTTGCACTAAAACGGTAATAAATGTTACCAAACGCTTCTGTGTAATTGTAGGACTATCCTTGCGTTAATGTAGTTGCTACCGTATGCGTATTCGACCTCATTGTAGTTCAGACGTTCAGACGGTTTAAGGCGAGTGCATTACTCTGTTAACACGCTTAATGTATAAAGTAGATTGAACTAAAATAGTGAGTATCTATGCACTCTAAAAAGAGTGAAAATCACTCCAAGAGAGTGACATTTTCACTCTTCAATGACCCCCTTTTTTGCTTGCGGCTACCCAATTACTCCTTTTTTTCTAAATTTTCTAGAATAAAATCATCAAAATGCCAAAAAATAAGGCCGAAACTTTCAAATTTTGCTAAATTTTTTTCAAAATTATGCCAAAACTTTCAAAATTTTCTACCCGATGACCATTTTTTAATATCTTATACTCAATGAACCCCTTTTTTCAAAATATTATACCCAATGACCCCCTTTTTGATTTTGTTTGTACCCAATGATCCCCTTTTTTAAATAACGCTTTATACCCGACAGGCCCCTACTTAGCGACGTCGGTAGGCACATACCCGTCACTTCTAAAGTTGAGTGCTCCCCCCGGAATTTGTGTCATCCAAGTTGCGATACTTTAAATTATTTCTTTTAGTAATGTAATAAAGATGTTTTGAATTGTTTATACTTTACAGGGAGTGCGCCATATTGTGATCCTATAACCTTGGTGGAATGTTATTATACAACGCATAGTAAGTCATTGATGAAACAAAAAATATTGTAACATTCGTATGTGATTCGTAGATTATCGTAAAATCGAAACAGTAATCTTTAGTAGGATACTATGGAATTTGTTATAGTTTTTCAGTATTCATTTTCACTAAATTAGAAAAAGATATTTGGCGTATTATGATTAAAATAAATAATCTTCCCAGGTCAATGATTTGCAACGCGAATGGGTATCACGAATCGTGATGTACATTTAATATACATATATTCCTTTATACATCTGATGCTATAGTAACTACGCAAAAATATTTGAATCCCTCCTACTCGGCTACTTCTATAGGGTACCCCGGTAATCAGGCTTCCATAGCCTGCACATTAAATGAGCGTGATTCATTTATTCTAATAACACTTATAGAAACTGGTGATCATGGTCATTATGGCGTGTACTTTGAATTTGTGGCGCCACTCTGACTTGAATTCTACCCAGGACATGTAGCCAATCAGAAGTCGTCTCTGTCATGTCTGTGCAGCCGTTATTCGTATGATCCTTCTTTCTACAGAAACACCGCCCAGATTGTGTCCTCGAAGTTTCTGTGGGAATTTACTTCAGAGTGTCTTATATCACTACTATAGTATCTCTGATATAGTTGCATGAGAATTCAATGCATTATACGATTATTGTTTCATTGTTCTGTCATCTCATTATAGAGTACTTCAGTGCAAACAAGAAAGATATATGTCACTGTGAGGTCAGTTGCGAGGAGACCAAATACAAAGCGTCCATTTCACAATCAACCTTCCCTTCGGCAACAGTGCCTCAACTTCTAAATATGAATCAAGATTATGACTTTGAAAGAAATGCATTTAACGAAGCTATGTAAGTGTTATTTGTTTTAAGCGAGGTTGGATGGGGTACGGATATCTCTTCAGTCGAGTTACTTGTACAAGGTGAAGCCCGGGGCCGTTGTTCTGACACTAGAGATAATTCGTATCGAGTTCCGTATAAACCGAGCCTTATATAATAATAGATTTATCATATCAGAAAAGTAAAAGAAACTCTCCTCACAAGGTTAAATTTACGTTCAGTAAAAGCTGGGAAATCCCGCTGGAGTTACGACTCGTGCTTCGAGAGCGGGCTAGGCTTAGTAGTCTCAAGGTCACTTTGAGCCTAAAATGTCTGTTCATACTACGCCGCAATTTCTTTGCGGTGCGGTGCGTTGCCGATATATCGATTACTTTTTACCGTAACTCAACGCAACTCGTCGCAATTTCAAGTTAAAATGTATTTAACTTTATTTCTATACCGCAATTCAGTATTTTGCAGTACAATGCAGTGCGGCAACGCGCCGTACCGCAAAGCAATTGTGGCGTCGTATGAACGGACCTTAAGGCTTACTATGCCGCCTTTCGAGAAACTCGCCCATATGATATTAGTATGTACAGACGTCATACGATATTTCATTTGTGTACTGTCACAAAGATAGAAAATTTAGTATTGAAACATTTTATTTTGTGCCGTGCTGTTGAGAATGAAAGAACTTCTTTTTGTTCACGTATGTGAACATTAAAATCTCTTGAACCCACATCGCATATGCGCAGTTTATCCCTTACATTCCCTGTGTCTAGAAAAGCTTATGTAGCACACCAACCTTTTTTCTAAGCATGTTTGCAGTTGGCTACCAGCCATCACATGATTATAATATGCTTTAGTGATTGGTGAGCAAGGTTATTACAATTGTTTACTTAGTGATCAGGTTGCTGAGCATACATTGTAGGAAAAATTTGAAACCGGGTTTTGAAAAGCAAAAGGAGGATCCGCGCGGATCCGCGATTAGGGTCTCAAAACAATCATTTTACTAGAAAAGGAGTGTGTTTTATAAGAACGATCCTCGCATAGGTAAATGACCCAATCCCGGGGGGATCACTCCCATTGTGGCCTGTACACCATCCGCGATAATCAACTTTTGAAAAGCACCCTAAACAAGGATTTAACCCTTGGCTAAAACGACACCCTAAACAAGGATTTCATTCCTAACATCAAATTTCATACCCTAAATTTCATTTCCGCGTATTTAGAAATTGCAATTTTGCTACCCTTTTTTCCAATTTTTCATGTTTTTGACACCCTAAACGCGATACGCGCGTATCGTGCCTATCCACGAAAAACGACCCTTTTTACGCGTTTTCATTATCGCGGATGGTGTACAGGCCTCAATGGGAGTGACCCCCCCGGGGACCCAATTAACAGCAATTAGTGGTGACTACTACCATCTTAAGGGGCTGGGTTTCCCACTGGATGTTTCCCACTGGATGTTTTCAACATCCTTTGGGTGCTCCATGTGTTTTCCTGCTTATACTAGTTCTTCCTCCTTCTCAGCATCCAGTTGTCTAGGGCTTAATATTTAGTTTTAGTCTTCAGGAACACCGGATTTGTCACAATGACTCCCTCTTGCAGGAAGATCTGAATGGATACAGATTAGTCACCTCTTCAGCATGGAAGAACCAAAGGAATGCTGCCACTGGTGGAGTAGGCTTCTTAATCTCACCAAGAGCCATCAATTCCTGCATGTCCATTATTAGTCATAATGAACGGATTATGGAAATTTCTCTGCTGGGCAATCCAACATTCACAGTTCTCTGCTGCTACAGTCCACATAACGAACAACCTGAAGAAGCTGTTATCTCCTTCTACCAAGAACTCTCTTCTACAGTTAATGCCATCCCAGCTCATAACTTACTTATAATTGGAGGAGACTTTAATGCTCAGCTTGGGCCATTGGATGCTCTCTTCACACCTGCTAAAGAAACCAATAGAAATGGCAACCACATGAAAGACTTCCTGCAGGAACATAACCTCATAGCCACAAACACAAGGTTTCAAAACCGCATCAACAGATTATGGACACATAGGCGTCCTAATGGCCAACTAGTTCAACTAGACTTTGTCCTGGTAAGAAAGAAGTGGATCAACTCAATCAAGAATTCACGTGCATACAGCTCCTTCGAGGGTGTGAACTCGGACCATAGGATTGTTTCATGCAAATGTCAAATCAGCTACCGGAAATGCAGAACTTCCATGAAAGACCCAATGAAACGTATTGACTGGAAGAAGGTTACCAGAGACACCATCCTGGGTGAGCAGTTTGTGGTAGCAGTCTATAACCGCTTCAGTTCTCTACACGATGAGCTACAAGAACCCAATATTAGCACCACTTATGATACCTTAGTTGCGGCTAATGAGGAAGTTGCACTGGAGATGCTCCCTAAAAAATCAAAGCAGTCCTACAACATTGCTGCATCAGACAAAGTCACTGAGGCAAGAGATGTCTTAAAGCGTGCATCTATGAATCACAATACTAGATCCACCTGAGCATCACAAAAGCTCCTCGAATCGGCCAAAGTTACTCTTGATAAAGCCTACACAGAAACTCTGGAGTCCTCTATTCAAAAGAAGACAGGGAACTTGACAACCTCCATCATGAATATAAACATGCAGCTTCTTGGGAACTCCTCCGGGAGATAACTGACACCAAATCTGCTCCTGTGGTTAGAGTGAAAGGCAATACATCTGAAGAGCGTCGTGACAACTGGTTTCTACACTTTTCCAACTTACTAGGGAAACCAGAGCAAGACGTAAACCTTGAAGATACGTTCTTTAACAGCAATGTCTCTGACGATCTCCCAATACACACTGGTCCATTTACTATGGAGGAACTGCAAAAAGGTCTGAACAAGCTCAACAAGTCAAAAACACCTGGTCCTGACAACATACCAGCCATTGTTTGGAAAAACCCACTCTTCCATCAGCAACTGCTTGATTTCTGTAATGAAACCATGAAGGAAATAAGCCAAAAGCCTTGTCAAGATCCACAATTATACCTCTCCCGAAGAAAGGGATCTTTCACAACCATCAAATTATAGAGGTATCACACTGTCAGCACTTGCTGCCAAGCTGTATAACACTATGCTGCTCAACAGGATTTCTCCTCATCTAGATCCTATTCTCAGACGTAACCAAAATGGTTTTCGCAAGGGTAGATCAACCACACCACAGATTCTAGCCCTTAGAAGGATAATAGAAGAGCTTAAAATCTCAAAGAAGCAGGCATATATTGTGTTTGTTGACTTCTCAAAAGCTTTCGACAGTGTTAACCGGAAGGCCATGCTGCATATTCTTCGTAATTATGGGATCCCTCAGGAGATTGTGAATGCTATTGCAATAATGTATGATAATCCTTCAAGTTTTGTACAAACAGGTGATGGACCAACTGAAGAGTTTCTCTCTACTGCTGGAATCCTGCAGGGTGACACCTTGGCCCCTTACCTTTGTGTGATAGTGGTAGACTATCTCCTCAGACAGTCGATAGACACTGACAAGTCCAAAGGGATTGACATCATGCCCAATAAGACGAGCAGAGAGAAGAACAAGTATTTAACCGATCTTGACTACGCAGACGACATCGCTTTAACAGCTACGTTATCACAAGATGCCCAAGATCTTCTCTCATCTTTAGAAGATGCTTCCGCCAAAGTTGGCCTCTTTCTCAATTCCAAGAAGACAGAATATATGTGTATCAATGGAGATAAGAACCCAACTCCAATCCTTTCTCGGGATGGCACACAACTCAAGGAGGTGTCGGACTTTAAATATCTTGGTTCATTTGTTGCCGACAGCAAGAAAGACTTTCTGACTCGCAAAGCTCAAGCATGGAAAGCTTGCAACAAACTGCACACCATCTGGCAGTCCAACATATCAAGAAATACCAAGCTTGCCTTCTTTAGAGCCTGCATAGAGAGTATCCTCTTATATGGAAGTGAGACCTGGACAATGAAGAAAGATCTTCAGGACCGTCTTGATGGTACCTACACCCGGCTGTTGATGAGGGTTCGAAATATATCCTGGCGTGAACATAAAACCAAAGCAGAGATCTATGATGGTGTTCCACAGGTGTCCTCCATCGTTGCTCAACGGCGAGCCAGATTTGCAGGCCACTGCTACCGTGCAAAAGACCAAATAATTTCAGATGTCATCTGTATGAGGCTTCCACGAACATGTAGAGGAAGAAGACCATTCAACTACATCGATCTGTGTGGCAAGGGACGTCAATCAAGAAATTAATGACCTCCCAAATCTGATGGCTGATAGAGATTCCTGGAAAAGAATTGTAAACTCTTTCTCGGATGCGTCCGCAAGATAGATAGATAGATAGTGGTGACATAGGCCTAGTCATCAACTTCGGCACAAAAGAGTGGTTTCCGAAAGTTTTTACAAACCAGATTAAAAAAACAATCCCGAGCCGACTTCAACAGCGTCAGAAATAGCCGATATTCATTCCTGAATTACACTCATACCGACACACGCAATATCTATCCTTGTTTAGGGGCAAATTGCAAGCCAATTCCTCAATTTAGGGTGTTTTTATATTGTCTATCCTTGTTTAGGAGGAAATTTCAAACCAATTCCTCTCTTTAGGTGTTTTTTATTTCAGTAAAATCCTTGTTTACGGTTAGTTTGGGATTAGGGTCATATTTGAAAGCCAATTTACGCGGATGTTTACAACTTTTTGTAGACATGAGTGCCCCCCCCCCTCCGGTTTGTGTGAGATCCAGAAATGTTTCCAAAGGTAACGGCAATGTATCAACGAGACAAATTACGCCATTATTATGCGTCTTTTTGTTATCTTTCAGGGGTAGCGGATATGCACCAGCCGTGTACGAACAGGTATTTAGAAATATCACCGAAAGAATCATGTCGTGGATTTCCCTCACGACAAATTCCAACAATGAAACTCTGCTAGATGTTTTCCCGTTTGAGACGATTTTATATCATTTCGGCAACGAAGCGACGAATCTGATTTGGATCATCAATCCGCTGTTGTACGAACATTTGTACGACATTGTAGCGCCTCATGGAACGCATGTCAACGCTTCTTACGGATCAACTATTTACTATACTTATGAACAAACTGCAGTGTGGTCGTTACTTCATTCTGGATTTTACAAAAACCAGTTCGCAAATACTTTGTTTGAACTGTATTATACCTCTGTCGGATCCACGAATCTAACATTTGATGAGTTTGTGGATCACATGTATACTGAATTTCATATGGAGGAAAGTTTTTACGTTTTAATGCGTATTGTGTATGAGGTGAATTACGACGCTCTTACGGAGACACTCAACAGTTTTTATTTGGAGACTGACTTGGCAGTATTAACAACAGATTACATGAGGTATTTAAGATGAAATCATGAAAAAATGTATATTCGAAAATTCGAAAATGTGTTTTGCATGGCGTCGCCGAACAGAAACAACCTCTTACAGTTTGTCCACTCTGAAGTACAAAGTGACAACGCGGGAGTATACAGCGCGTTAACAGTGCGTAGTGCTGCGCCTCTGCTGCAGGTATGCGTGCCTTCAAAGTCGGCACAATGCGTGCGTCCGCTTCGGTACTTTGTACTTCAGAGTAGACTGACTGTATGCATGGTATGTGCATTTGAACTCAAAAATAAAACGCCCCCTATAGTCAGCACAATAATGAAGGCTAATGAATCACGACCTTTAATACAGCCTGTCTCAAGAAAAATTGTGCAAGTGAAAAGCGCCCTCTTTGGCAATTAGAAAATACCGGAGACCTAAGACTACGCCCTTGACGTTGATGTAAGCATTATGTCACAACGGTATTTTCTAATTGCTAAAGAGGGCGCTTTTCACGTGCACAACTTTTTTTGAGACAGGCTGTAATATAGGGTCGATTTTGAAAATCAAGGTAGATGACCATATTGACCGCAAGGTTTTAAATTTGAGATATAAATGATGCAGAAATAATCATTTTATGAAACTAAACTGAAACCGATAGAAAATACAGATTCAAAAGATGCACTCCTGTTGGTTTGCACACCTTTAATATTCAACATCTTCAATCATGGTGAGTGCCACGGACAATGGGGTCTTTCTATGGTAAACGTTGACGTTACAAACCAGCAGGGTTGCAACTTTTGAATTCGTACCATCCATCTGCTTTAGTTCCATAATTTTTTTTATTTCTGCATAATATGATGTCACTGATATCTCAAAATAAAGAAGACAGCCTTTCAGCCATTATGGTCACCTTGATTTTCGAAGTCAACCCTCATTTTGGCCGTAAGGACATGATTCTTGAACTGCTACTTTATTTATTGGTATTCAGGATTATGTGTTACATTTCTTAAACACTTGAGAAAGTTCCTGCAATCTTATTGGTTCTTAGCCGTGTTATATGACACATTCTTAAACACTTTAGAAAGCTCCTGCAATCTTACTGGCTCATAGCCGTGTGATATGACACGATATAACACGGCTCAGCGGCTGCGGTTCGAAGTAATACGCGTATTCGCAACCAATCGGAGGCGCGTAGCAATAACGCGGCTGATCGATTCTAAACCATAGGCAATTCTTTATAAAAATAATTTAACTTGATTAAAATTTGGTATACTTATGATTAATATTTTCATTTGAATTTAAATGTTTAAGAATGAGCCGAAGAAGGTGTCTGCTTTAGCCACTGTCGTGCATATCGTCTTATATAACATTGGCGACGTGATTATTTATAACGTATAATGATGTCGCCTGTGTTATATGAGGCGATAGATGCACGACAGCGGCTTAAAACAATACCTTTATTTTCTAAATATAACACGGTTCAGCGCGAGCGAGTCAACGCGATACGCGTACTCGCTATTTGAACCAGTCAGTCCGTAGCCGCATAGGATTGACGGAACTGATCGATTCTAAGCTCTAGGTAATTCCTTGCAAAATTTAGGATTTAATTTGATTAAAACTCGGTACACTTATGATTAGTATTTAGTGTCAAAGAATGAGAATAAAGGTATTGTTTTAAATCTAAATATAATTGAGATAAGACACACGACCAGATCTTTTAAACCATGTTACCATCTCATCTGTACATTCCTACGTCATTTACAGGGCGACCTATGCTTTCGTAGAGATATACTATGGTGATTTGGTGGTACAACAAATTGAGGAGCAGAAAGACTACGAATTATTTCAGTTTATATGTAAGTATCCTAATACAGGTCAGCGTTGATTCCTCTGCAGGCCTCGATATCTGTAATGGGCTATTCCATTAAAATCCACACTACCCCTGTGGAAGATTTTGGAAATATCTTCCACAGAGGGAGTATGAATTTCAAATGGAATTAACACATTAGCTGCTCCATATGAAACTCACTCTCCCTAAGGGGAAGATTCAGGTTGAATCTTTCTCTGAGGGTGCATGAAATTTAAATGGAGCAGCCAAATGTGCTAATTCCATCTGAAATTCATACTCCCTCTGTGGAAGATATTTCCAAAATCTTCCACAGGGGTAGTGCGGATTTTAAATGGAATAGCCCAATTACATACAGGTCAATTTCAGCCATCTTCTTGTATGCAATGTCTTGACAAGTATTTCACGATTAGTCGTCATGGTATTGTTACAGAGCATAATCTCTTGCTTACCAGCCAGGATTGTGTACCAGTGTCACCTGTCTGGACTCGCAGAAGGCGTTTGATACGATGCTTTGCAAAGTCCTTCTTTACATCAACATAGTTGCGCAGGGGTGTGTGAACTGGAATAGTTTGATCGCCAACAGGCCACACAAACCGATAACTTTGTTTCAAACCCAGCAAAAGTGATTTTAGGAGTTCCGCAGGGTTCTATACTTGGGTTCCTGCATGCGTTTCACGTTGTAATTTTGTATATGAATGGTTACAGTCTGACATCACAATTCTAGTTGAAATCCGTACAGCCCCTATGGAAGACATGATCTTAATCTCTTATACAGAGGGGGCAAATTTCAAGTGGAGTCACCCTTTCAAGTAACCCCATTTGAAATTCACGTTAACTGTGAGGAAGATTAAGGTCATGTCTTCCTTAAACTGTTAGAACACATGTTAAAATTTTAAGCATGTGAATCACACAATGCTTGGTTAAAAGTTTTAACCAACAAGTTTATAACGTGCGTTAAAAACTTGTTCGGTAACATTTTAGCCAACAATTATGTGGTTCACCTGGTAATCCGTGAACTTGGTTAAACTTTTTAATATGTGTTCTAACAGTGTAGCGCATAAGTTCAGGAATATGAACTGGAATAACCCAATGCCGAAATCAGTATTCTGGCGACCATGTGGCTGAGTGAACTTTCTCAAACAATGAAATTATGTTTATGCTAACTTGGAAGTATATAATCAATGCTTAGATTGAGAATGTCGACAAAATATGCCCAGCTGGACCTGTCCCTGACATGAGGTGTCCAAATGGATAGTCTCAAAAACAGTTTATTTCCTTTTTTGCAGGTGACTGGGGCGGTGCTCTTGGCCTTTTCTTCGGAGCAAGTCTTCTTTCTTTTGTTGAAACAATTGACTTTTTCTCGCGCGGGGTTCAAGTGAAAACCAGCACCAGTGACAATATGATTTTTTTACAAACATCGGAAATCGGAATCACCAATCGGTATTTTGATCATGTAAAATAAACTGTTAACTGTGAATTTTGTTCATTTTGAACAATTCCTACGAAAGCGATGTTGATTTACTCACGTTTTAGTGACGTTTCAACACTACAGAAGTGGCTTCATGCACAGATATATCTGTGCTTCATGAGACTGGCAACTCATTACATCAGACTGCTTCCTTTTATGAGTAACAGAAAGCACCGTTACCCATAAAAGGAAATAGTCTGATGTGATGAGTTGCCAGTCTGATGAAGCTACTAGTGTAATGGTGAAACGTCACTAAAACGTGAGTTAATCATCATCATGAGTTTTTGTATCATAGAGACCCAGCAAATACGAAATTCTAGACGACCCAGCAAACCCTGGTGACTATTGCATTTTTGTAGTTTGCATAAACTTAATAACAACTGATGGCGATAACACTGCCCTAAATGATTCATATGATTATTTTAAGAGCAGTTGTAGAATGATTTATATGACCATTTAATAGGAAGACTACTACATGTAGTATCCCAGCAAACACAAAAACGTTTTTAAAACGTTTTAAATAAGTTATATTTTGGGTTTTGGTTTAGATAAAAACGTTTTAATAACATTAAAATGTCGGGTTATATAAAGGCCATGAAATCGTTTAAAATGTTTTGTATGAAAACACACTACAACAATATTTTAAAAATGTTTTCGAAATGTCATTGTAAACTATTTTTGCAAACATTTTTGGTCAAATATTTTGTCGACACTTAAATAACATTATGTTAAAATATTTGCACCCAGCAAACACAGAAATGTTCTTAAAATGTTTTTTACAAAACGTTTTAATAACATTTAACTGTCGGGTTATATAAAGGTCGTGAAAACATTTTAAAAACGTTCTTGTAAATATTTTGGGCAAACATTTTTTGCAAAATATTTTTTCAACCCCAAAATAACATTCTGTTTAGAATGATTTGTACCAAGTTTTCAAAAATATTTTTGGAATGTTATTAAAACGTTTTTATACCTTTTATATAACCCGACATTTAAATGTTTTCTGTAAAACATTTGTGTTTGCTGTGCAGTAAATTACCAACAAATGTTATTTAATGTTATGAAAACGTTTTGTACCATTACTGTACCCTTTATATAACCCGACATTTAAACGTTTTCTGACAACCTTTTATAACCTTTTGCGAATAATGTCGAAAACGTTTTGTGTTTGCTGGGATGTTGGCTTCCCCAAACGTGTTGCTAAGGCTGTTGCCAAGTATGCCTCGGTTAGTGTCCTGATTGGGACTACATCATTTGCAGACAGGCTTACTAAAATCATTAATTTATCTCCTTCATTTTACTTATTATGTTGTATGTATATTTATTCATGTAATGATTTTAAATGCCCTTTCGGTGGCCCAAATGTAATTTGTCATTGTTGAATAAAAGTTTCGATATTGCTGATTAATAGGAAGCAAATGTATACTTCTACGCTACTCAAATTTGGTACACTCACCGGAGCGCTTTCACCGGGTCAACCGGCGTCTTCAGCGGATGTTATTGCTCTGAAGATTGTTGTTGCTAGTGATGTAGTACTAGGACACCTCCGATGACGTCACAGATGTTGATGACGGGAACCAAGGGGGCGGCACAACATCTTCAAGTTTGACATCATCAACATCTGTGACGTCATCGGAGGTGTCCTAGTACTACATCACTAGCCGGTTGACCCGGTGAAAGCGCTCCGGTGAGTATACCAAATTTGAGTAGCGTATAAGTATAAATATGCTTTCTATTTACGTTTATCGCTACGTATGAATATACATCATTATACTGATTAATAGTTATGAAATATGTTTGTATATAATCATCAATATTTATTTTGCTAAAACAATCTTTTGTTTAATCATGTTGTTACTTATCTTAGAAGTAGTTGAGTATTAATGTGTGACAAAACCACTTGTTTTCTCGGATCGACTTGGAACTCTCGGAAAATTTTACTGAAGTGCATATTACTATTGTGCTGAAATATCAGTAAGATCGAAGAATGTTTCCCACAGGCAGTAGATTTTCACAAAATCCTTACTTATTTGCTATTTCTTACTGTGCAACTCTATTTAAGGCCAAGAAAAAAAATTGTTTGCTTGCCCTCAACTGAATTTTAACAATTGGGTCGGTCGGTCGGGATTTTTTATTTTTTTAATTACTAGCAAACTCTATTGTTTGTATTAATTAAGGCTCTTAATATGAAAAATCAGACAATTTTGGTGTCAGAATGAATCAACAAACATTACAAAACAACTAAAATGTTGAACACAAGCTCTAAAATACATTTTTTACATCTTCAGAATGCAACAATTTGAAAAGAAAAAAAATGAAGGAATTTCCAAAAATAGGGTCGGTATTCTTTTGGACAGTAAATAGAAAAAACCCCACTTTTTCTGATTTCCAAAATTAGGGTCGGTCGGTTGAGGGCAAGCAAACATCATTTTGTTTGGCCTTATAGAGAAATCAGTAGGAACAACATAATGGCATTCAGATGACATCATAGCCAATATTAAATACATATTATACAACCTATGATGAGGCCCTTGATATTTGTAATTTGCCAAACTCAGATAAATTGTACGTACAAATGTGTAGAAAAGTGCGTTGTCAGAAAAGCCCTCTTTACTGGTATATACATGTATGGTATGGTTAAATATCGAATAAGAAAGACTACTGGGTTTTAGCTTTTTAATCATTTCATAATTTTTCTTATTGTACAAACATTTAATGCCATATTATAACATTTCTTTAAAAATAGATTATTATAGTATTCATTTTCAATAAAATGTTAGCATTTACTGTCAGATATGTCCCCTTTTAATTTTGAGCCGACAAGTGAGGTAAAGCAAAGAAAATTGGAATTTACTACTAGCGCCAATGCATGTTACTCCGGCGGTTGTAATATGGTACGATCCTCTGGCGTGTGGGTGTGTGTGTGTGTGTGGGGGGGGGGGGGGTCTCGGATTTTGACAAAACTACAGCACCTAAACATGCTAAAGTGTTGATTTTGGCAGAGAACACTCTACAAATTCGGAGGTTCCGTGTTTTGGGTTGATAAAATATAGCATAGTCTACATTAATATACCAGTCGTCATAGTGTGACGTCAAAATCGATGAGGTCAACTGGTTCAAGTAAACTGTGTTTGGAACATCGATCAAAATGATCTCCACACAATGTCAATAGGTTGCTATCCGATGTGAAAAAAGCGCTGTGATTTATAGTGCGCTAGAAACCATTTAAAAACAACACAGGGACTAAATCAACGTCAGGGTTCGAACCCGCAACCTCTTGCATTCATAGTCGAACACCTTATCGATTGAGTTAACTCGGCTGCTATTGAGCTAACCTGACTGCAAACCAATACCAAAACCAATTTTGTTGAATATATTGAATAATATGTGACCGTTCACCACAAACCAGCCGTAAAGTCGGCAAATTGTATTCTGAGTTACAGTGTAATATGTGCAATGAAGGTCGTATTCATATGTACCTCAAGTTGGTGCTACATGTATCTCATTTTGCTTATGCCAGTCAAACGCCTTTTAAACCAATCAATAATCCTATTGTTGAAGAGGATAATAAGCTTCTACCTATGTCTATAGAATTCTTAAATAACTCTAGTCTTTGTTTGCTTTGGCTAAATCCTGTTGAAGTGGTGGGTTACAAAGCTTTGTATTTGGTCTAGGTATGTATAACCAACAATTAACAATGACAGGAAGTTCCTGAACCTCGTTGATGATGATTTGAAATGACCGCCAATTATTACTGTTTAATATTCATTACCAGCAATGTGGAAAAGAGACACATGTAGAACTGAAATAAGGTAACATTTCGTTAAAGGAGCAACGGTCAACATACCATAACCCTGCTTCTGGATATCGTTTGAAGTTAAATTATATACAATTTTAATACTTATGATATTTTCCAAACACGAAATAAAACAAAATTGACCGGACCGACTTTACGGCTGGTTTGTGGTAGACGGACACCTATGGCTGGTGCGTTTAATACGCGAATTTAGGGTTTCTCTACCGGAAGTCAATTTGTGCCGAAATTCCTTTCCACAATACAATATGCGTATTGCATAACAAATTGACTTCCGGTAGAGAAACCCTAAATCCGCCTATTATAATGAAAGACAAAGATAGAAAAGACTAGTTTGCGTCTGACGTCACTATCAATCAAATTCTCTACGATCCTTGATTGGCTACTAGCGCGTATAAGGAAGGTCGATTCATCTGGCTGGTGCCGATCGGAGAAAAGGAATAGCAGTGAATGGCGAAAAATTACGTACTCTTACAAGGCAAAAAGCAACTTTTCTACATTGTTGACATGGTGCCTTCGCCAAAGAAAGTTTCCTCATGATGCAGTTATGTCTACAGTAGAATTCATCTCGACCTTTGCAGGACTTAAACCCCATTAAAAGCTATTAAACCAAGATAACACTCATTGAAACAGCTCAACTGATTAAATCGGATCTTCTCTGGTTGTGCATATGTGTCTGTTTTACATGTGCGATATCGCAATAAAGCTGGTATTATAGCTTCAGTTGGGTAACCGATTATAAAGGAAACGGAAGGAAACAATGGTATGTGGACCTTTGTTCACGAAATGAGACAATGGCCTGCTTTTTGTTAACCAGCATTCTTGAAAATGAGCAACATAATGATTGTTGACTTAACGCGGTTTGGAAATAATTTCTTCATATTTTTGGTGTTATCTGTCGTTTACATATCCTTCCTAAAACACAAAAGTGCGACCCTCTCCAAACACCTAAATTAGCTAAAAATTTAGGACATGTTACAAAACTATATTTTCTAGAATTTCATAGAATAGTTTAAATGTAGCTTGTACCGTTTTTTGTGGCATCCTTCAGAACGGAGCGGTCCGTTACCAATATAGCTCAATATTTTCGGTCAAATCTCCATTCAATTAACACGGGGAGTTGGCTAGCTATGAGCTAGCTATGCTTTGCCCTCACTGATATTCTACGAAAGTGCGACCCCTTTTGTACATCTAACCTAGCTGTAATTTTAGGTCATGTTAGAGAAATATATTTGCTAGAAGTTTGGAGAATAGTTTAAATATTGGCCGGTTATTTTTCACACAGTGATGTTAACTAGGCAAATGCAATATACTTCTTACATACACTATTTGTAAAGGTCGCGCGTCAATGGTGAGAGCACTGTGTATTGTGTATAGGAAAACGGGCAGTAACTGCAGTATGTGCTATTAAGACCTAACTTTTGAGATGGTGGTGTGTATGTTTGAAAGTGCAAAATTAACAATAAGGCGCCCGGTTTTACCGCCGTGTTCAGCAACTCATATCATCACGACAGTAAACAAACCGTGCTCGGAGTTTGATTGACAGATGACGTCACACGCAAACTAGTCTTTTTATCTTTGTCTTTCATTATACCAAAGACTTCACGACCCAAAGAGCTTTTAATAGACATAGAGTGTCAATAGATTACGTAATGCATTGTTCCTTTGTGCCGATTTGATTTACCGAAACGCTATTCATCGAGAGGTACCTTTTGTTCGGGACAAAGGGCTTCCGCCATTAAATCGGTAACTTACCTGACAGCGTATTAACGCTATAATAGGCAGGCTACTGTCAATAAGTGATTAAACGAAAGTCACGCGAAAGCGCCTACACGAGCGAGAGGTACCTTTTGTTCCTATACATCCCAAGGGTGTAATTGAGTAGCCGTATAAGCACAAAAGGCACACATTAGCCGTGTGTGTACAGTTCGTTATCAGCCACTGACTTGAGGTGCTCCATATACGCTCAGAGCTTCCGGGGCGCTACCCTGGACCCCGCGGTAGCGGCTCACACTGGACCCCCAGGGGCCATATAGGCGACCCTGGACCCCACCCGCTATGCGTTTGGTCGCGCACGCGCTCCCTCGCAAAATCCTCTCTTAACATGCTGGCACTTCATGACCACTAAAATTTCCCAGTTGGCACTTCAAATAAACCAGTTGAGAAGGCCTGGTTTACTGTAACTTTAATCGAGGCACTGCAAAATTATGTAATCGAGTCACATAATCTGTGAAAGTCACTACGTTATCATGGTTATTGGTTATTAACAGGGGAATTAAGTAAGTTGCCGTGTAAAAGTCAGTCGTTTAAAAAAAAAACTCTCACTTGATTTTAGGGTCAACTGATGGAAAAATATTTATTTTTCATGTTTCCATTAAAGGAGGGCAAGTGTCTGTAACAGATTCACCTCAGTCAAAAACGGTTAACATTACGCTTTACGCATGCAGATCTGTATGTGCAATATGGACGAAACGTGTTGGGGGTACGGGTTAGTAGGGTAACAGGTGCTCGACCTGATCCGATTTTCAGCGCACGATATGCATAATTTATTTATAAAGCTAAATAACCATGTGAACAGATTAAGCCTTGCTAAGAAAATCGATAGATATTGAAATAGCAAGGCTATGATGACACGTCGGTAGACACTATCTGTTCATTCTTCTGCCTATTGCTTTGATGGGTTTTGATATAAAATTGGATCGATTGAGCCCATATTTATTGGTAAAGCTATGAGTTTAAAAAACATTGGTTGGGCGAGACATAGCCGAGCCCAATACATTTCGGACGTATAGCATCTTTTTGGACGTATCGCATTTTTTTTCAACAAAAATTCATTGGTGTTCTTGTATGTAACATTAAGGCGTGGGGTATGAGCGACCTTGAAGTACAGGTATCTGGAGAAGGGAAGCAACGAGTTACCCCAAATCACAGCGACAGGTAGTGACTTGGCCGCCGAGTGTTAATATATATTTATTTTGGATGGTTCGTGTTTGTTTTAAATTTTGGGGCGTTTTTCCAAAATTTGATATTTTTGGTGATATTTCAAAAAAGCGACATACCAAAGACAAATCTTTTTGCACATATTTTGTTATTGCTAATACAACTCTTTTCAGCATACCTACGTTACAATTCGTTTTGGTGATTTAGCAATATTATCAATTTTGTGACTGCATTTTTGGCGTTTTCGATGCGATTTTAGGCTTACCGTGATTTAACGTTGATATCTGGTCTTGCTCCTTTTATAATTTCACTTTGATCGTCGGCTTTTGTTAATAACAGAATGTAGATTGGCTCTGAATAAGTCTCGTAGTCCTCTTGGTGGGTCTTTTCGTGATATATTTAGTTTGTATTTGCATGTAACAACCCAAAACCGACCTCTGATTTCAGGGTTGAAGGTTGTTTTTGGAATGCCCGTGGACTCAAACAAGTGCACGAGTGGCGACTATGGTTTTATACTTCCCGCAATGATGATTGCGTCTACGCCTAACAATATACTTCTTTTTATATGTTGACTGTAGCTGGTATATCACTGGTATACAAAGAATTGGTTACATGTCAATGACCATTAACTTCAGGGATAGACCCTTCGATTATTTATGCGCCTTTCTATCATGCAGTATCTTTACCCGCAGACATGTGCCCGTGTCATGTAACAATATTGCGTAACGTTAAAGGTTAATACATTTCTTTGAATTCGAAGAAACTGTGTGATTCTATGGCCTAGCGGTCTAAGGCGTTGAGGTTTCTAAGTTGCTGTTCTTGGCGTCGCTTGTTCGAAACCATGCGTCTGTCACTTTTCTTATGCTGCTTTATTTTTCCAACGTTAGGGCCTAGAAAAACTTATTTATAATTTCTTTTGTATTATTTATTTATTTATTTATTTATTTATTTATTTATTTATTTATTTATTTATTTATTTATTTATTTATTTTATTTATTTAATGACGTTTTTGGGCTCGAGAGAACGGACACATTTATTTATTTATTTATTTATTTATTTATTTATTTATTTATTTATTTATTTATTTATCGATTGATTATTTGATGATTGAGTGAGCAGATTTATCGATTGCTACTTTTGTTGTGGGATTTCTATTTGATTTTGAATGACATCGTACATTAGTATTAATTTTTTCCGTTAAGCATTATCACGAATTAATATCACAAGTTTTAGGGCAGATAGAAAGTTGGCTTAGTGATACTATACGTTGATTCAGAACCGGAAGGTGCCGGGTTTGATTCCCACCTATGCCTATTTTTTTTGAAGACTTGGAAAATTTCTGCAGTAAGTTTATTTAGCGCGCGATCTCAGTTATTCATTTTCTGATGGCTGTGCCTCTTACAGACACCCTCCCTCTGGAATCCAAACCACGGTTCGCTCATTACACCTCCCTTAAGTCGTTTCAAGTTTGTTATTTTTTGTTTGTGAATCTGTTTGAATGAGTTAAATACTAGTAATGAAGCTCATCGCGAAAGCATATCTAATATAAAGTTCTGTATGATTGTAATTTTTTAGATTAGGAACATTGTCTTTTGGTTACATTTTGGTATGAAATAGCTGCAAAAGCTTATTAAATTTCGACAGGCTGTTCAGGAACATTGTATTATCTCAATATACTCTGTCGACTGCAATATTGTTTGAATGAATTAAAGACTTGTATGTTAGATTAAGTCGTTTCAATATTGAGATTTTGGTTTGGTCCTGTGTCAGGTATAGGTTGGTATTTAAAAAACGAGTGTTTAAGTGGTCCATTAATCGAATCCTGATTTACCTACTTCATATATTTTAAGCTTACTCAAGAAGATATGTGATGCGATCAAGCAAAATCAGTCGGAAGTTCGGAACTCGGAAATATTGATCGTGTGATATAGCCAAACAAAGGAATTATTTCCTTTTGTTACCTCTTGTTTTCGAAACTCTTTAATTGCTCATATCTTTGGAACTGGTTGTTCAATTTCGATTTGCTGCAAAATCCAGCTTTGTTAATGTTTTTTACTATCCTATAAGAAACTAAAAATATTTCCGAGTTCCGACTGATTTTGCTTGATCGCATCACATATTATGGTTTACCGTGTCAAACGCTTTCTTAAGATCCAGCATACATGATCCAATGCAATCAACTTCATTATGTTTATTAGAGAAGACCAAACGGAGTAGGACCTAAGAGCATTTTAAATTTTTAACCTTCTTCTCATCCACCAAATGCGTGTAAATCGTAAATCAACAAGTTGTTCCAACAACACGCTGCTCGATTTGATTTGATTTGATTTTATTCAGCATGTTAAAATGGATACACATTACAAACATTATATTGCACTTACAGTTAAAATACATATTATAAACATACAAATTATTTTACATCCAGAATCCATAACACCATGCCAAGGATAACCCTTTAAGCTTAAAAACTTATTTCCAAAGGGGTCCTTATATTACAGAAAAAAGATAAGAAAAGTTAAGACTGGTAAAAAACACCGAAAATCAAAAATAAAGCATTGGAGCAAAAGACAACAAACTAGACATTCATTTGATTAAAAGGTGAGCTTTGACATCTTTTTTAAACTTGTATTTCAGTGAAACAGATTTAATATCTTCCGGCAAGCTATTCCAGTTTTTGATAGCATTAAAATAAAAAGAACCAGAACTAAAAGACTTGATCCGTGGAACTTGAAAATTAAAGTCCCTTCCCTTGTGCTGTAATGGTGCACACTTGATAGCCTAGTAAAATTCTCATTCATGTAGTCAGGACAAGTATTGTAAAAAATTATTAAAACATGATTTAAACGGAGCTGCTCAGCTCTGTTATTTATATTTAAAATGCCAAGATTTTGAAAGTCAGAGTGACTGATGTGATACCGAAAATCCTTATTCAGGATGAAACGAATGATTTTGTTTTGAGCACATTGAAGCCTTTGCGCGTGATATTTGGAGATGCCTGCGTACCATGAAGAGATTGAATAGTCAAAAGGCAAAGAACAAGAGCTGGGCAGATCGTGTTTTTTTTTTAAAAAAAAAAAAAAAAAGTTAGCTTGCTTATAAAGGGATTTTAAGCGAGAGTTTACTTTCTTAATTATATTAAAAATAACTTGTTCACCATCAAGATATTGATTTAGTTCGAGCCCAAGATAAACTACAGACTGTCTTGCATTGATAATTTGACCGTCACATGTGATGGAAAAACCAGGATATTTGTTTAGTTTACGCTTAGAACCAAAGAGAATTAGTTCAGTTTTGCCCATATGAAGCGACAATTTGTTTTTAATTAACCATTTATTACAACTTTGCAGAGTAACGCTAAGATTCTTAGCAATTTTTTCTGGGTCTTTATCAGAGTACATCAGGGCACTATCATCAGCATATTGTAATCTACCAAAAAACGTTTCAAAACGTAAAAAGCGGCCAAAGTTTAAAAATCTTTCCTGTGTGGCTTTTCACCCTTTTTAAACTTGGTCCCATTTAGTAAAGTAGTATTAACATGAAGAATGAGTCCTAATTTTTACATGCAACAATGTACTCTTATAGGTTTAAGACTGTTCGAAAGCGGTGCAATATGACGTAGGCTACCGTATGTATTATCAAAAACATTTCAAGGTTTATGTTTTATTATATTGCGTGATCATAAAGAGTAGTAGAGTATTATATATACTTAGCAAATTGACTGTGTGTCAACCTGCTACATATAGGCCCTACATCTGTACATAAGGCGCAGAATCGCACATGACGATGAAGAATTTAACAAAGTGAGTATTTGCTACAAAATACATTATAACGTCTATACGGAAAAAAACTTCAATTACGCACGAACATTAATTCATTTGCTCTACAAAATAAACATTGACAACTAAGAAAACCAACAAGTAGCCTATAGATGACTTCGTATGGGTCTTTAAAACTTTCATAAATGGGACCAAGTTTAAAAAAGGGTGAAAAGCCACACAGGAAAGATTTTTTAAACTTTGGCCGCTTTTTACGTTTTGAAACGTTTTTGGTAGATATTAATTCTTTTTTGAGGTAAAAAATATTGCGCGCTAAGTGGTTCTTTGTAGCCATGCGAGGTGAACTAGTTGGATATCCATATTTCGCGGTTAATGGTGCTTTGTAGCCCTGCGGGGCAAACTAGTTGGATATCCATATTTCGGGGTGAGTGGTTTTTTGAAGCTCCGAGGGGCAAACTAGTTGGATATCCATATTTCGCGGTTAGCGGTTCTTTGTAGCCCTGCGGGGCAAACTAGTTGGATATCCATATTTCGCGGTTAGCGGTTCTTTGTGGCCCTGCGGGGCAAACTCGTTGGATATCCATATTTCGCGGTTTGTGGTTCTAGAGGTTTTAACGACCCGTAACCACCCCAGTCAGCTGCATACCGCATCCAGCTATTTTAATTATCAAAATACTAGTTTTTTAATGCTATGGGGTAACAGAATTATTTAAAAAATTAATAGCTGAACCCAATAGTTCAGCCAAGGACTGGAAACGACATATTGATGACTTTATATAGAGTGTATTCAATAAACCCAAGGCAGAAGGAGAGTTGCTAAGTAACCGCTATCCGAACCATAAACACACATGCATGATCAGACAACGAGTATTCAATTTCCTCATAGCATCCCACGTTGTACACACGTCAGTCGAATTTGGCGGTGTTGGTTTGCTAGCCCTCCAAGTTATAACATCGTTCACTTTGTGTTGAACATTGTATGTGGGCCTCGCTGTAATAACATAAAGATCAGTATGATCAGTGTGGTATCACAGAGCAGACCCTTGAGAGGGTCTGCTCATTTGGCTCATTTGCATGGCAGTCGGACTCGCCATTGTATTTGATCATTTGTGTATGGAGAGCAATGGCGACCCGTCATTGTATTTGTTCATGTGTGTATGGAGAGCCACTCTTGGAGCCCATGGGACTTAGGCTAGGTCCTCAGGTAGAGTCAGACGCTGTATGTACTAGAAACGCCCATTCTTGATTCTGCGTTCATTCAATGTTAGCATTAAATTTGTATTGCCCGGCGGCCCCGCGTAATGGAAAAACCTGAATTTGTTACATAAAAAGAAATGAAAATTAAAAAAAGCAAGGTTCCACCTGAGTACATATTAAATTGGTGTAGAAATTGTTTTCAAATATATATATGAATTTAGACAAACATACGGGATATAATGAACCTTTGACATGACGCCATGATGACATGATTTTATTAGTCGTTTTGTATATCATAATACCAGTATTTGTAATTTTATATTATATAGAACTAATATTTTGCATCATAAATGCGCAGTTCATATGCACAGACGATTACTAATCTTCAAGACTTCAAAATAACATGTTACTAAGCAGGTAATAGGTGCTGGCCTTGTCCTATTGTACTTGTTCATTTGTGTATGGAGAGCTCACTGACCTGTTAATAGAGGTCAATGGGATAGCCTCTTTATGGGGCACTTCTCCATCGGTTTCAGGGCGCAGTTCATTGAACTCAGCGGGATTCTATTGCAAGTGCTTTTATATTATTACAAAACGGATCGTTTATTGCCTTGACAAATCTAATACATAATTCATACCAGGGATTAATAAATCCAGGGGTGCGGACATTTCATTGGTCGCAAACCACCGGGATTCGATACAAGTTTGCGTTGTAAATGAATGCGTGAATAAGAGTGTCATCCCCTTGGCGCGATATTTGATTTCTGAAAATACTCAAGTTGCCGTTCAAAATGCCTAAAATCATCAAGATATTGCAATACTGTCTAAAGTGATGTAAAATTGTGGCAAATTTGTATGATTTATCGCACATAATTTCTGCGTAGCGTGGAGAATCATTGACATAGGATTTTGGAGAAAAAATGTGATAATTTTAGGGAAATATAGAATGGCGGAAGAAACAAATAAAACATTTTCCTGGAATGTGTAGACCATACTCTTTCTGTTCCTATTGATTTGGATACTGAAATAATTCTTAAAATGAAGCTGTTGGGTGATTTATGTTGGCGTTTCTAGAGTGTGTCATTATTGGCAAACATCTAGGGATATTGTTGAGAGGGCACTCGATTCACGAGATTTCTTTTGCAAGAACGCCAAAATAGCACGAATTTTGTTGGTTTGCGACTGAAGAGTGTCCGCACTATAGATTTCTGCCATGCAAATTAGCTAGTGTCAGTGGGTAAGAAAGTGGCATCTTTTGAATCGTTAAGACAAGCCACATAATCTTATGTAAAACTCTGCTGGGTGTTTCGATCATGTATTATGCGTGTTTGGTCAAGTGAGGGTAATTTGTAAAGCATCAACTTGTGAACAAGTCATAGAGGGTTTGATCATGCTGATGATTTGCGGGGATATTTGGGTGCATTGGGCACTTATGGGTTGGGTATAATAGATTTCTATGTATACAATTAAGTCTGATATATTTTCGATGGAATATATATTTTCACTTGAAAAGTTAGTAGTTTTCCGAATTGCAATTTCTGAATATTATATAAAAGGTGAGAATAAGACTATAAATGTAAGAGTATGGGATAATTTTGATTGTTAATAAATGCGAAACGCCGGCGGTAGACATCAGCAATATCAGGGATTGCCGCGATTCTTGCAGTAGCTTTTATGAATAGAATACAATAGAGCTCTCTTACGGGCAAATAAACCTCGTCGCGTTTTGCTAAATTTCACTTCTTCTTTTTCATGAACTAACCGTTATTTTTTTAAACTTGTGGCAAAACTTCGACCGAAGTTTTTAATAGTAAACAATCAGCAGAGTTTGGCATATCATTCACATAACAAAGAAATTCGGTACTCAGTAGCATAGCATGTCAAATGTTTAAAAAAAGAAGATTTTTCATACTTCAAAATATCCAATTTATTAAGGCAGCTGTGTACTCACATACATTTTGATAAAAGCAATACATCAATGAATATTAATATAAATACAGATTTGGTGTAAAAACAACAATTGGCCCATTTTTGCTCGGTACATCATAACAAAAAAAACACTCTTTCCAATTTTTTTTTCTTCTTAATCTTGAGACCCCATTCCAAGAACTAATTTTTTAGTTTTTTGATATTGGCCTTACTTTTTGAGATATTGACCATATAAGGCATCAAAATGGACTTTTTAAAATTCACAAACGCCTATTTGCACAAAATGATGCCTAAAATCGCAAATAGACCAATATATAAAAAAAAAATAGTAATAAGTACTAGCTATGAGTTTAAAAAACATTGGTTGGGCGAGCCATTGCCGAGCCCAATACAATTCGGACGTATAGCATCTTTTTGGAAGTATTGCATTTTTTTTCAACAAAAATTCATTGGTGTTCTTGTATCATTGAGTCGTTTCAAGTTTGTTATTTTGGTTTGTGAATCTGTTTGAATGAGTTAAATACTAGTAACTTTAACTCTTTTAAGCATAATGAGAAAAAACAAACAATTGAAAAATACAATGAAGGCGTTTGCCAAAAATGTGTATTTTGGTAAAATGAAGTTCATCCCGAAAGCATATCTAATATAAATTTCTGTATGATTGTAATGTTTTAGATTAGGAACATTGTCTTTTGGTTACATTTTGGTATGAAATAGCTGCAAAAGCTTATTAAATTTCGACAGGCTGCTCAGGAACATTGTATTATCTCAATATACTCTGTAGACTACAAATATGTTTGAATGAATTAAAGACATGTATGTCAGATTAAGTCGTTTCAATATTGAGATTTAGGTTTGGTCCTGTGTCAGGTATAGGGTGGTATTTAATAAACGAGTGTTTTTTAACTAAGAAAAATAAGTGGTCCATCAGTCGAATCCTGATTCACCTACTTCATACATTTTAAGCTTACTCAGGAAGATATTATGGTTTACCGCGTCAAACGCTTTCTTACGATCCAGAATACATAATCCAATGCAATCAACTTCATTATACCAATCTTGTTATGTTTATTAGAGAAGACCAAACGGAGTAGGACCTAAGAGCATTTTAGATTTTTATCCTTCTTCTCATCCACATAACGAGTGTAAGTCGTAAATCAACTGTGAGCAAGTTGTTCCAACCACACGCTGCTCTTTCTATACTCAGTAGCATAGCATGTCAAATGTTTAAAAAAGAAGATTTTTCATACTTCCAATTCCAATATCCAATTTATTAATAAAAGGCGCCATTTTAAAGAAAAAATCGCCCCATGTACTGGGCAAACATGTAAATAAAATATTCTAAACGACTCCTTTATTTCAACACTCGTGTTCGAAACTCTTATAAGTGTGTAAAATTGTGTTTGTTTACCTTTTTTTGTAACTGGGGGGGGGTATTTCGGTGTTTACCCAAGTATTCAATGTATTGCTTTTAGGCAGGACATAAAAACACATATCTAAGGCAACTCTGATAAATAACGTCATAATGCACTCCCCCATTCGGGGCTCGTGCATTAGACGCATCAACATCACAGTACGCGTGCATTATTTTGTACAATTTCACTCCCAACAAGTGATACGCGTTTATTAATCTATAAATCGATTTAGCTAACTTTACTTGAAAACCAATTTTGTTGAATATATTGAATAATACGGTTGGTCCGTTTAATTAGTAAAGACTTCACGACCTTCCAATAACAACTTCACACTTGGCAGATTTTCAATACACTAAATGACCTGACCGTTGGTTTGGTGTTTTTAAGTTTAGTAATCTGTACATGTTAAAAGGCAATTATATAGATATTAACTTCTTGACTGCCTTAAGTCTAGATAGTGCACAGTACGTGTGTTTTCATTCTGTCCACGAGTAGGAGAAAGACCATGTATTTTTCTTTTTGAAGCTAAGTGTTTCCGAGGTAACTTTTGAGAATCTCTTACTCTTGATCTTATCACCTATCAGCTGGCTGTGTCTATAGATTACAGTGTGGTTGCATATGATTTTGAGGACATCATCACGTACATCGCATAATTTTTCTTCAATACATCTACAAATTAAATATACACACACATACAGAACGGTGTTTCATGACTGTGTGTTTTGTCCTTCCCGAACTAAACGTACGCAAAACCGTTTAATAGCCCTAGTTATCATGTTTGTTACCATATGATTATTTGCAGGAACAATGTTACATATTGTAGTAGGTTTGGTCCTTGTGGCAATATTACGTCATCATTGCTGTCTTGGTCAGGAAAACGGTCAAGGTAAGTAATGGACTGTCCGACGTTTTTACGTGTCACGTTTTTCCATTGTAACAAACGTTGATATGTTTTTCGTATTTCGGTTTTATGCAGGTGCGATGACTATGTTCGATAATCATGAATAATAATGTGTTCATATCCTCAAAGTTTTACAGGGGTGAAATTTCAAAGTTGGTCAAATCATGTTAAAAACCATAATTATACCAATGTATTTCTCTTATAAAGTTTAACAAACCACCTGAGATACGACGATTTTTTTGTTGCAAATGGAGCAATCTGAGACCCCTTTTTAATCAAAATCAGATATTAGGCCTATTTATGTTATTTTTTGTCCCCTGTTGAACCCAAATATTGACACGTGACCTTTCCCCCTGTAATTCAAGAAATGTTTCCTGAGATACCTTTTCTGGATCCTTTTGACGAGTAGCTACGAGTGGAATACAATGGTATAGGTTTTGACAAGATTTGACCATTTCACCTCCTATACAAGTGGCCATCTTGAATTTATGCAAATTAAGCACTGTTCCATTACTTTTGATATGCGGCAGTGTATTTGTGACGTGGTATATCGAAAGCAGTGAAATCGGACATTCCTAAGCGAAGATATTGAGTTCGTAAGTTCTGGTATTAAAAAAATGGGAAATTGAGATATCGTGGGTAAAAAGCTGAGAAGACAAAAAAACCACAAAAAAACCAGACCAGACCAGAACAATTTGGAGTATAAATGAATTATAAAGAGTTGACATGAGATTACGAATTAATGTTTTCTGCTGTTTCAGTGTCATGTTCAAACTAATTACAAGACCTCTTCTGCATTGAGGCTGGCTTTCCCTTTTAAAGGGAATTTTATTATGTGAACTTTTGGGAGATGGACGCATGTGACATGGATTCTATTTTAATTAGCGGTGTGTCATTTCACAATTTGACTAAGCTACTATTGAAATAAAATGCATTGATGCGCAAACCGTATAATCTGTTGTTTCAAATAATGATTTTTGGTATTGGTTTTGATCACGTGGTTTCCTATTATCCTGCATAAGCTCTTGACTGACGTCATTATCAATACCTTTGTCTGTTGTACCCTTTGTTAAAAACTTAAAACTTGCAGAAAGCCTTTTCGGTTTTCAATTTAGTTTGTTACATAATCGTGTGACCGCAGGAAATCAGATTTGATGTTACCTTGATCAAAGTATACAAAAGAAGTTTTTAAATATCGCAGTGCAATATTCATGAGCAGAGAAGTCGAACAAGACAATCTACATTTGAAACCGTAATTTAGTTTTCGAAATAATCCTAGGCTTGTAGAATATCGAAATATTTCCACCGAGATTACAAAAGAGTAGACATGTTTGATATATACACTATTATACAAATCAACATCTTGTCCTCCCATGACTGTAAATCACTGGCGTGTGATCATTAATAAGGACTCTTTTTTGCGAGCCGAGTAAAAATAAAGTTGCGCGAAGTTAATTAAAATCAAAGCAACATGAAATCCCATGTTTAACCACTCACAGTAATTGACAGTCCTTATAGTAGGTATATCACCCCAAAAATAAGCGCAGCAGAAACATGTTATTTGACGCTTTTAATTGAATCATCGTTATGAATGCTTCAAAAAACAAAAAACAGAATTGAAATCGGATAATGCAAAGTGATGTAACGTCAACTTGAAGATACCCGGAAATCGGGTGAAAACCTGCCACAAATTGCTATAAATGGCAAAATGGTAATTTTGGGATTTGTAATGCTTATTCGGACACTTACTTGAAAAGGTAGCATTGATTTAAGTATCACAGATTAATTGCATATCTTTCCGGACTTCGTTAAAGAAAACAAGATTAAAAAATCTCTCCTCGAATAAATGTAATAAATCCACCAAATATACAATTTTTGCCATTTTGACCAATCTGCAGACAAATAAAAGCTTAAAAAATGACTAAGTCCAGCTAATTAATATGCAAAAATAATGCCAACCGAGAACCGTACATGATATGAGGATGCGGTTTTTGTTGCACACATAAGTACCCAAAGTTCTTTCATTTGGTAACAAAAAATACACAAAAAGTCATTAATTATGCAAATTAGCTAATTACATCTAATTATATATTTATGCCATTCTTATGTTAATTAGGCATATGTAATTTTTATTTTTTCAATGTTTTATTTATGTTTTATTCATACAGCATGATTTTGTCAAATATGAACCTGCTGTGATGTTGAATAAAGAAACTGCAGTTAATTGCCAAAGTGCACCGAGTTTTCAATTGGTATAGGGAAGTGTTTCACTCATTGTCCAAGGAAAAAAAATACATGATAACAAACACTGGTATTTCAGACCGGTGGTACTAGGTCCTCTATTTCGAGAGACCTATATTTATTGATTTATGGACGATCTAAAACAATTCATAAAACAGGTCCTAACTCTTAAACTAGGCAGTGTTTAATTTCGGCGGAGTTGATAGTGATTTAGGAAATGTTTCACCTACCATATATTAAAAAGACAAATTATTGTGATCAATGAAACATAACGAGGAAATCGTTTTTTGACATGTATGTTTTCAAAAATCGGCCAACTTTGATCCGCGCGCTTTTTGATTCACTGTTATGTATGCGTGCACAGTATGACCGAATTATTGTGCAGCCACTGTGACATACCTACTTATAGAGCTACTCATTATAGGCGATGAATCCATATCAACAGCACCCCTATTTGATTTGAATAGGTTATTGGAACTCTCATACAGTGGCAAAGTTTAAAATTGCTCGGACTGTTGCTCGGGTGGGGACAAGACAATTTGTTGACAAACATGGACAAGACAATTTGTTGATAAAAATGGGCTAAAAAGTACAAAAGCCTAAATATCTTAAACATCGGGGTGGCCAGCATCCCACGGAGGGAGCCTTTTCACGGCAGCTGCCCCCTCATTTACGCCCCTGGCTACGCAACTGAGCTTAATACATTTTAATGAGTTGTATAAGATATATTAAAATATGCTATTGTAATAAACCTGCTTATAAGCATTTTCTTTATCCAGAATGTTTCACGGACACGCTAGGGCGAGACTACCGAGGACATGTTTCTGTTACAAAGCATGGCAAATTTTGCCAGACCTGGACATCTCAGCTTCCTTATGAGCACAGCCATACACCATCAAATTACCCAAAAAGCGGGCTAGGACATCACAACTATTGTCGTAACCCCGATGCCAATATTAATGGCACTTGGTGTTATACGAATGATACATCCAAACCGATTGAATCATGTGATATAGGGGAACCAAGCTGGACTTGTAAACCTGTTGGTAAGATATTGGTCAACAATATAGACTGTCACGCAAAATTATGCAGGTTCATGAACAACATACATCCATTATTAGGGTTATTAAGGATCGACCTACATTAGGCATTTTTTGCGCGCCATTTCATTTAGATAACGGCGCAGTGAAAAACCAAATAATGCAATTTGAAACAAAATATACACAGCAAAGTCAGCAGACGATTTGACGACCATTTTGAATGAATGAGTTGGCAGTGCAAATACCAATGGGCAGGTTATTCCCCCGGGTTATTTAGAGAATAAACGATAGGAATTTTTATTTTGCCTATCCTCTACCGTGTGATAGACGACAGGCAGGTCCAATATTTTGAGTAGTGGATGCCGGCGCAGCCGGTATCCACTACGATAAAAATATTGGACCTGCCTGTCGTCTATCATAGGTAGAGGATAGGCAAAATAAAAATTCCTATCGTTTATTCTCATTCTTAGTCAGTTAAATATTATTTTAATAACTGTAAACAATTTTTTTAAGCAAAAACTAAGTTACCGTCATAAAAACTCCCCTCATTATAAAATGAACAAAACTTGTTTACAACTTCACGTATTCTGTTGCGCGTACTGCTAGCGCGTCGCGTATTCCGCATACCAGCGCGATATATACTCGCACCTCTGACACGCGTGTTACGCATTATCAAGACGCATGATGACGTGGGGTCGTCTACGGCCTGATAGACGGCACCCGAAATCATGCGATTGTCCAATCAGAAATGTGTCTACGAACTAGACCACTCCCACTGACTAAGAATCCACAGTAACGGAACTGTGTAAAAGAATGTCTTGCCAGCAGGAGTGAGCAATACATGGGCCAGACCAAGTGACCATTAAAGGTCGGAATTCCAGAACACCGACAAAACCAAAGAAAGAAGAGGGCTCGGCATTGGCAGAACACGCTTGCCAAGAAGGCCATGAAGGGGATGAAACCATCAAACTAGCACAGGTTTTCCCACTTGTGGATGAGGTTGACCCGTGAATCGTCATGATCGTTAGAAACCAGAGTCAATGAAACTTGAAATGAATTCATCAATAGAAATGACGGCAAAGTCATCAGCCGTATGTGGCGCTCTCTATTTTCAAACAACTAATCACAACGCCGTTATCATCATCATCATCATCATCATCATCATCATCATCATCATCATCATCATCATCATCCTCATCATCATCATCATCATCATCATCATCATCATCATCATCATCATCATCATCATCATCATCATCATCATCATCATCAATGTCATCGTCATCATCATCCTCAACAACAACAACTGTCATATTGTAGAACAACCTTTCTTTTCAGCTCCATGTGAAGACATTCCTTCCTCACTTTGTGCCGACATTCTCCCCTACAAGAACACCTATTTTCCCAACAAGTTTACATCATCGAAATCCATCTCAATTGAAATATTATCCACCTTGCAGTCAACTCTCACTTGTCATGAGGATGCGTCCCTCTTTTTTTGCGCCATCTTATTTCCTGAATGTTCACGACAAAGCGTCACACGAGTGCCTTGCGGATCACTTTGTACTGACGTCATTTCGGGCTGTTCTGCTGCCCCTGGTTACAACGACACCTTAGCAACTGTATTGCCCAGCTGTGATGTGTTCCCTGCTATTCGACCAACTTCTGGAGGTCTTTGTACCCTTCCTGAAGGAGGTAAAGTTCAACATCAAGTAATTAATATATAGCAATGATATAGTATAATGCCTAATATTTTCTTTCGTAATCAGGGTAATAATCCTTAGTATAGTTTAAGCATAGGTTTTCTTTTTTCCCTTGCGGCAAAATGTGCCAAAGGACAAGTTCACTATGACATGCTTATCCTATAAATATTAAAGAAGATTTCCGTATTTCCATAGAGAAGAATAATAATTATAATAATTTTGATAATAATAATATTAATTAAGTGTAAATTTCGCTCAAGACGTAGGCATACGTTGTGCCTTTCTTTTCCTTAGTAGCATCATACAAGGTACAACTTCCAAGGAGTGCAAAATTAGCATAATTTACATGATCTACCAATGACCCGCTCCCGCGGGACCCGGTCCTAAATGGCAAGAATTACTGCGTAAAAATGGATTTTGATTACCAACGCTTTCAAACGTCAGTTTTAATCCGAATTCTTTTTGTTTCATGTGCATAGATATTTTTCAAGATGGTATATGTGGCCTTCGTCCAGCTTTAAATAGGCGCCTAATTAATGGTCGTGATGCCCTGCAGGAGCATGGCCGTGGCATGGGCGCTTAGTCACCGCCGGTCGTGGTCGTTTAACTTGCAGTATGTCTCTAATCGACTCACAATGGGCATTAACAGCTGCCCATTGCGTAAACTACCTCGGTGAGTATTTCATATAAAATGTATAGAGAAATAATTATGTTTTCATTGTTGTCACACTGGAAACAATAGGGCTACCTTATCTTCAAATGTCTCACTGTATCGCTAAAAACTTGTACTCGAAAGAAAGTATATTGTCTGTGTCACTTGGGTGAGAAAATAGGTTTTGGGCCAGATTTTTCATACTGTACCATTCAGCAAATGACTTCAGCGGTGTCCGTCTGCCCTGTCTGATTATCGTGTAAAAAGAACAAGGTCACACGTTGCTACGCAGCTTGACCAGCGAATGAGGTGCCGATGTGATGATGATAGCGTTATTCAATCAGCCAATCAGAATCCCACTTCCGTATACGCCATAAACTGAGCCAAAATTACAGACCGCTGAAGTTCTCTGCTGAAAACAATAACAGTCAATCATAACTATTGCAAATGAACTACCTTTTCCGTTCTGGAAAAGATTTTGGGTAGTAGATATCAGTTTATTCACATTTAAGTTTATATTGTATAAATGTATGTGTATTAAAACCATGCACTTTGGTTGTGCATGTGTAGGACCACTGACATGACACCTCATCAAGATATACCTTTTTTCACTTGACATGATTCACTAAACGTATATTAACAAATGATTTAGTTTTAAAGCCATAATGTACAATTTCCGTGAAATTTTCAATTTAGTATTCTTTCATTACTCAAAATGTTGAACTTATAGCAATAAATATCAGTAAAGGTTTCTGTTAATTGTAAGCCGAAATAACAAAGGAAAATCAAAGAAACGCTACTGGTTATTTTTGCCGTTTAACGTGGAGTTCTGAATAATAACATTATGTCAAAAAAATTTCTGATTGCATGCCATGAAATGGTACATAATGGCTTTAACCATGTTAACAGTTATCTTAACGTTTCACAGGGTATTCAAGGATTCTTACCAAGGCTTTGGAATATTTGGAGATGTGGAAAACAATGATTATCAAGTATCCTCACCCTATGCACAAACTGTGGATTTTGATGGAGTGTTCATTCACCCTCAATATTCAGACCATCCATATCACCCGACAGTTCATGAGAATGACATCGCACTTCTTCACTTCGTGCGTCCTGTGAACATAACAGATTATGTACGGCCTGTTTGCTTAACACGGATAAACACTGAAAGAGAAAGCTATCACAGTTGTTGGGCTACTGGTTTTGGATATACAGCACCTTATTTCAGATTTGGTGAGCAAAGTTTCGGCTTTTTTTTTTTAATTCTCTACTCTTCGCGACTCTTCAAATTTCTTGAACATTGAATACTGTAAATTTACAACATACATGATACGCATCTATAATGGACCTTGCGCCAATCGATCCATGTTCCCCGTCGTCGAATATCAGTGCAAAGCAGATGATATGCTTCCGGTATCTACTTTGCCCATATCAGCGAGCCCATCCCTCTTTGTTACATTTTGGCCGCAGTTCCAGTTTTACATTACCTGGGCGATATTTGGGCTATCGGGACACCGGGTTTCATGATAAATATATCGAAATATTTCGATACACGTAAATGAGGGATTTCTGCCAAACAAAGCACTATGCGTGCAGCACAGGCATAGTGCTGTGCTTGCACGGGCATTGTATGGAAACGGAAAGAACTCAATAGACGGCAGAGCTATGTTTGAGCAAACACACTTATAACTATGCCCATGACCAATCCTCTTCAGGTTTATGTCTACCAACTTTAAGCTGAGCCCAAATTGGAGCAATTTTAGAATTTGATTCCTAGATGACTTTTGAATAACCTGCGCTTGGAAGACATCTGGGCACTTGAGGGCGATAAACAAGATATATTGTGAACCATGTGAAAAGTTTGGCTGCAAAACGATTCTCTTATAAATGCGTCTACTACGCACAGTTTCCACCTCGATACACCCAAGTACACATATCGTTTGTAAGTGATGGACGTTCACTTCGTGGCTCATGTGAGGACATGTGCCCAGTTTTGACACTCCTTTTCCAAAAAGCAACAGTGCCGTAGGACAATCACCACCGCAGACAGCTTCTATTTCATCATAGATTTTCTGGGCACTGCGTGCCTCAATTTCCCCCATCTTGCAGGTTATGCGCGGTAACCAGGTACTTATCAGACCATTTTTGGACCATACAAAGGACCAGTGATTACACTGACAAAAATTCATCGATATAGCGCCTTCACTTCTGGGTTATTTCAAAAACTTTTTGATACCCCCTCGTACATTGTCTCTGGAATCGAGAAGAAGCTTTATAATGCAAGTAGTAAACATATTCAAAACTTATATTTTGTATTATTAGCTGAAATTCCTAGCCACTTACAAGAAAGACAATGGAAATATGTCACGACAGAAGAATGCAAATCAAAAACTGACATATTCAATGGAACAGTTTTCCGTGGTACTCATAATAATGGGCCAAGGATATTAAATACGGAACTTTGCGGTTCTGATGACAGTATGCATTGCAGTGTAAGTACAGCATGACTTAAAAGTTCTCCACTATCTACTTTCCAGTTCAAGCTCGTCTTGTACGGTATTATTTTTTCCCGCAATAGCGGTGTAACATGGAATTAACACTTAATTTAGGTTTATTTTGTCTTGTTTCCAATCTCTCCCATGTGAAGGTTTGCCCGAAAGGTTGCTATAGCTTTGTACACGATTTGGGGTATTTGCGTCTCATATTGGAAGAAACGATGTTTAATCGCAACTTTAGAAATCACAAAACAAAACTGGGTGCTATGATGTACAATATTCGGGCTACTAGTATACAAGTTTCAATTGGAATTTGCTTCATTTGCATAATGCATTACTTTCTCGTGATGACCTTCAAGGTGGCTATTTTCAGAAAAGAGATGAAGTTGTTTATTCTATTTGAAGAATTTAGGCAGATATGAAAATGTGCTGGATATCTTTTTTGTTCATGGATGAAATTTACTGTAATCAACAAAAATCTGGGGAATGACTCATTATCAGTCCAGATTGACACCCAACACATTAAAATCGGTAACATTTTGACAAAAATAGGATATTTTCTATGGTATTATAAACCCTTGTTCATATGTTTCTCTTATCAACAAAATAGCAATGAAATTCCTACAAGTGGTCAAAGTTTCCTAAATATATCCACCAATGGTATCCGAGTTTATACCCACTGTGATTGAGTCCCAAGCTTGGCTCGAATGTCTGTGGTCTAAGTCTCCCATATGGAAAGGAGATGCTTTTAGCGTCACTAGAATGAGCAATGACCAATTCTCGTGCAAATATTGTGCAAAAATTTACTATTTTCGCCTGTGACTATATATGACCACCAGGGTCGCGAGGATGAGAAATCTCACGTGAACACCCCTTTAGCGAAATGTGGATATCCCAAATGGGCACTGGATAAAGCGAATCAACCTAAAACTCTCAAAACGCGAGAAGTGGGCGATAAACGACCTAATAAAGGCCACATAGTGCTACCCTACATTAAAGGTACCTCTGAAGCCATCAGAAGGAAATTTAGCATTTAGGTGTTAGCGTGTTCTTTAAACCTACCCGCACACTAAGACAAATCCTTGTGTCACCCAAGGACAAGACAGAAAAGAAAGACATTACAGGTCCGGTATATTACATCCCATGCCAGGGCAAAACTGTAACCGGTCAGTGCAAAGAAGCCTATATTGGTGAAACTGAACGCTCCTTAAAAAAGGTTTCAGGAATATAGGAGACCCAGTTGCACAGCATCAGAGGTCTCTAACCACATTCACATCGAGTCTCCTGGACATTTCGTGGACTTAGATAAAGTTCACATACTCGATAGGGACAGCAGGTGGTTCCAATGTGGAGTCAAGGAAGCAGTTCACATCAAAGCCAACCAACCATCTCTCAACAAAGACGGTTCAAACTCTCAGGAGTCTACGAGTCTGTTGTCAGGTCAAAGGTCAAAAAGATCACGACCTGATACAGTCACTCACCCGAGGTAGGAATTTATTCCTTGTGTTTGGATCAAAAGTTTAAATCAAAACCATATATAATTATGACTTTGTTTGTACATGTGCAATTGAAAGGTCCATGGTTTATATTACATTCTTTTGTTTTAAAATAATGCTCCTGTATTGCTCTCTTTTTGTTTAAACATAAATCTATTAGAACGTATCAAAGGTGATATATTTTCTCCAAGGTTTGTAATGAAATTGGGGGAATGTTTTTATCCTCATGAAGATCCTAGGGTCTTTGACATTGCCCAATACAATTAAACGTGTATATCAGTAACTAGATTCATCAGGTTTGTTGGTAAACATTATAGATGATTTTATTTGAACAAAACCACTTTTGACTATTTCGCATATCGCACATCATATTAGTAGGCATCATCATTATGATAGTTGTTGATCCTTACTTCCGGTTGGACGTATCCCGACTGAAGAGGGTGTATTATTAACCAAAAGAAGATCATACACATTTCTAAGGAAGTGGGCCCCCTTAACCAAAGCGACCCCACAGGAAACATAAAAATGAAAAAGAACAAGAAAGCACTATATACCGTTTTGGACGCTTTCATAGTTCGCAAAGCAGATGGCACAGTAAAGTTATTAGTTTACAGGAAGGTCATCCACACTGACCAATATCTTAATTTCGATTCCCATCATTCTAGCCATCATAAACTGGGTGTCGTTCGAACTCTTCTTGACAGAATGAACAGCATAGTTACAGAAGAGGAGGATAAGAATCAGGAAGAACAAAACATCAAGCAAGCGCTCGGGCGCTGTGGCTATCCAGGTTGGTCTTTCAAACAGGTTAAAGTTAAAGAGAAAATGGTACAAAAACAGAGCAAGCCTAAAATCAAGAAAGACAGTAACAATCAGACCAAGGGACTTGGTGTGATCCCGTACGTAGAGATACTCGCGGAGAAAGCTAACAGAATCTTCCGAAACCAAACACCTACCTTCCTACCTACCTACTTACCTACCTATGCCGTTCCCTCCAACATGGGGTTGAGTGGTGGCATCTGTTTCACGATGGGCCTCCATTTCTGTCTGTTTATGGATTGGTGACTAGCCTCCACCACAGACTTCAGGTTTAATTTGGTGCAGTCAGCCTTGATGCAATCTAGCTATCGTTTTGGTGGTCTACCTCTGGGTCTGTCCCCATGGATGTGAGCATCGATAAGAAGTTTGGGGTAACGTGATGGTGTCATTCTTTGGATGTGACCAAAGTAGCAGAGTCTTTTTTGAGTTACCCTATCAACAACAGATTGCTCGATACCTAGGCGCTTCCTGATTGCTGTATTACGGATTTTTTTCCAGTCTTGTGACACCCAGTATCTTCCTTAAACACATCATCTCAAAGACGAGGAGTCTGTCCTCATCGACTTTCTTCAGTGTCCAGGTCTCGGCTCCGTAGAGCAATATTGAGAGGACAAGGACTTTGTATAGCTCTGTCTTGGTATGTGTTTGGATGTCCTTGGAATTCCATATGTTTTGAAGTTTCTGCACGAGCCCCTATTGCTTTCCCTATTCTGAGTTTTATGTCATATGTATAGGATCCCTGTTGGCTGATTGTTCCTCCCAGGTAGGTGATCTTTTCAACCTGGACAAGTTGTTTCTTATCTATATTGATGTTGATTTGCTTTGGTACTCTGCTGATGACCTGGACTTCACTTTTGGCTATGTTGATTTTTAATCCGAATATTAAACTGCTGTCGTGAACAAGATTGACAAGTGTTCGGAGGTCTTCTTCCTTCTCCGCAATAAGTGCAATGTCATCAGCAAAGAGTAGGTTGGTGATGATCTGGCCTTGGACAGTACGGGGGACAGTAACCCCTTTGTTGCTTTCGTGAATTACTAGTTCTAGCAAGATGTTAAATAGTTGTGGAGATATTACGCAGCCTTGACGCACTCCTACCAGTGTCTTGAACCAATCTGTTAGATCGCCATTTACTCTTACCGCACTTGTGGATTTCTGATATAGGGCCTTCAAGAGTCTTATGATTTTGCTGGAGAAGCCGAAGAAGCCGAGGGCCGTCCAAAGCCCTTCTTGCCACACAGAATCAAAGGCTTTTTCAAAATCGATGTAGCAGCAGTAAAGGTCTTTCTTCTTCTCAAGGTACTTTTCCATTATCTGTCGAAACCAAAAACCACCCTCCGAAAAATGTTTGTACATCCTAAAGACAAGGTTGATCCGTTCACTGATTGTGTCTATGAGATCCCATGCGCTAACTGTAAACACTCCTATATGTGTTAGTTAAACGGGCCGCAAATTTGAAACCAGACTTACTGAACACCAAAAAGAAACGGTTCAGGTGACCAAGACCAAAACAAACTACACTCGGCAAACCCGTAAGCAATCGACGAGCGAGCAGTCTGAGTCAGCCATTGCGGATCATGCGGTACAAGAAAATCACGTTATCAACTGGGATACTTTTAAATTCCTTGGTAAGGAATGTGATGCAAATACAAGAAGAATTCAAGAATCCATTTGGATCAGAAGACGAGCACCCAATGTCATGAACAGAGGAATACATTGGAATGGTTTTAAACAAAATTTGAAATTTTTCCCTGTGTATAAAGTTCGATGACCTTTTTCCGCCGAAAGCTACTCCGGTACAATTGCCATTTTTGTGTAGCCATGATGTCAACCACCTATGGTAAAAGTGCAGCTTTGCCTCCGCCATCAACTGGAACCAAACACCCCATCTGAGAGGGCCAGGCTCATACGCTATTTTAATCTAGTCATAGGTTTGCGTTTCATAGAAAAACCCACGAATATAGTGTTACTCCTTAAAACAGTAAGTTTAAGCACGATTATTGGCCACACTTTCCTGTTCTATAAAATTTGCTAACTACATTAATTTTCGCAATCTCTCAATAAATATATTGTGTATATTCTTATTAAGGGTGATAGTGGTGGACCGAAGTCTTGTTACGGTGAGGATAATAGATGGCATGTTGTATCAGTTGCTTCGTGGAGTTCAGGTACATGCGGAAACAATACTAGTGTTGACGCTAGAGTTTCCAAATACACAGATGACTTTATTTACGCGACGGTAAAACGCTTTGAAGGTAAGAACAATAGAGATATGGACTTGAGTCCAATATTGATTGATACCATAAACTGTCATACCCAATGAGGTTATAATAAATTTGATGAGACAATAGATTACATAATGTATTGTTCCTTTAATGCCGAATTGATTTGAAGACATGCTATTCATGAAAGTGGTACCATTGATTAGGTTACTAACCTGACAGCATATTAATGCTTTAACGCAGGTGACTGTCAATAAGCATGATAGGTTATGAATAATGCAAACGTCCACTTGAGAAAGCGGTCCCATTGTCCTAGCTAAGCTCTTGACGGATGTTATTACCTACGTCTTTGTCTGTACCCTTTGTTACAAACCGAAAAAGTTGACGAAAGCAGTTTCAGTTTTCAGTTCAGTTTCTTTTGACTTTTACGCCGCCTTATATACATTTTCTATCTAGAATGCAGGTTTCCGCAGTTCATTTGCAATGATGGTATTACTTGTCTCTCGCCTGATAAGATATGTGATGGCCGTGGAGACTGTCCCTTTAACTATGAAGACGAATTACAAAATTGTACAGGTTAAGTTAAATTACACTGCTTACGTATGAACAAACTATAAATTGTTTTTAAATTTTAGGTTTTGGTTTAGATAAAAACGTTTTAATGTGTTGTTTGTACTGTTCACCCTTGACTGCTCATATCCATAAGTACCAGACTTGCGTCCTGTTTATCAGGGACAGTCTGTGTAGCTCAGTGGTAAAGCGCTCGCCCGACAAGCGAGAAGTCCGTGGTTCAAGTTCTCGCACAGGCAGGTATGTCCGGAGTTTTTACTCTGGAATATCTGCCTATGCATGTTATGTTACCATTTGTAAATTTATGTTTAAATGTGCTAGTGTGCGATGCGTAATTCTTCTTTCCCCTGTATATTGATATATTAAGAATAACGATTAAGCATCATTAATTTGATCTCGTGCGCTAGTTTGTAATGTTTGAATGTTTCCATGTTCCAGTGTATGCTGCGTATGCCTCTTCCTCTGTCTGTATGATTATATTAGGTTGGCGGGTAGGCATCATTAATTGATCTTGTACACTGGTATGTAATGTGTTGCTTGTACTGTTCACTCTTGACTGCTCATATCCATTGATTCATGTTTAAATCCATGTTTAAATGTGCTAGTGTGCGATGCGTATTTCTTCTTTCCCCTGTTTTAATAACATGTCGGGTTATATAAACGTCATGGAAACGTTTTAAAACGTTTTGTATGGAAACAATAATTTTAAAGATGTTTTTAAAATGTTATTATAAAATATTTTTTGCAAACATTTTTGCCAAATATTTTGTAAACACTTGAATAATATTATGTTAGAATATTTGCAATTAATAACGAATGTTTTGGAATGTTATGAAAACGTTTTATTGTATGCCCTTTAAAAACCCGACATTTAAACGTTTTCTGGTAACCTTTTCTAACCTTTTGCGAATGATGTCGAAAACGCTTTGTGTTTACTGGGAAAACGTAACTAGGCATACCATTACATCAAGTTTCCATACAAACTCTAATGAGCTGTGACATCATCACCCAATTTTCATCTCGCCCCCGGGATCTCGCCGTTCACAGTCAAAACAATTAGAGCACCATTGGCCTGTTTGCCAAATATTTGGCTCGAATATACCTTATGCATGAAATATGAAGATAACATACTGAAATCAATATTTTGGCCTAAATACATTTGTTTAGCAAGATACGACTTTACCAGAAGAATTTACCACACATGGGTGTCCTCCATCTTTTCTAATGCCTTGATGAGATGTAAAAAATATTTTATAGGCATATAGGGAAATGGACCTGGGTATAATAAAAATTAGTTATGAATTAAGTTATCTCTTTCTATTTTGGAAAAAAAACACCAACGTCAACACACCCCTAGCACACACAACACAACCCCAAACCTAAACACACACTCCGGCAGACCCTACCTACATCGGTTATTCGAGTTAGGGGGGAACTCTTTCTCAAAACCAAAACCAAACAAAAACAAAAACGTTACATGCAAACCTATAAGCGTTTTTAACGTACTGGGCGCAATTAATCCTACGCTCACCACATTCATCATACTTAAGCCCGTTACAGAAGCCTAAAACAATTCCAAGATACACACATCGAGGGTTGAGAACCTATAAGCTTAACTGACAATGACCTGCTCTCACAAAATGAGCATAAAGTATTCACGGCACTATAGAATATACAGTCCATTAATTATTCAATAGAAAACAAAAGAAATTATGTTGGAAATATTAATTTTGAAGACCAAAGCAAGGAGCCATTCATCTTCTAACATGTTTGGGATGATTTTAAAAGGTATAAAATTAGGATTTCAAATCTGGTGTATCTCGAACCACTGCCACCTCTATGCTCATTTTGTGAGTTAAGGCTTTCTGATTCTCAACCCTCGACATATAGTTCGGTAATCAATATTAATATTTAGATTTTCTTTGATTTCAGCTTGTACGAATCTGACTTGTAATAACGATGGGGAATGTATTGATGGCCATTGTGTGTGCCCGCATGGGTGGATTGGTGACTTCTGTGAAACATGTAATTTATTTTTAATATAACATTTGGCACAAAACCAGGCAGATTCAACATTGAAAAGACAATAAATTAAAGGATTATTTTATTACAAAGTGAAAGGGAAATTAGAGACGTTGTCAACTTTATTTAACAGTTATATTGTTCACTTTCCATGATGACCATTTGTTTGCTTAATTCAACCACATATTTCTTGAAAGGGCACTCGATTCACAGTTTTTCTTTTAAGGTTATTAATTATTTTCAACTGTTGTGATTTGGTAGTTCACAGCATCTTACGAATGGTAGTGAGCTTTGGCAAAAACTGTATTGCTCAATTCATAGCGAGTGTGTAGAAGAATTAAAATATCACAAATATACTTTTATAGGTGCTGCGGTTCTTGAGTTACGTTGTAAAGAGGGCTGAAACAACAACACTTTTGTAAAACGTACATAACTCATTAACAACAATAAATTAAGCAAATTTGCAAAGTATATGATTTGCAGAATGAACTTTTGCAAAACATCAAGGTGTTTATTTTTCAATAATATATTGATCTAGATAATGAAAATCGATTTTTAGGTTGCTTCGACCAACAATACCTCGTCTACCCTTAACAACGTAAACCTATGACAACTTTTTGTGGCTTGATAGTGAAGAAATGTCCGTGGTACTGGTGTCGATTGATAACGCAACTGTTATGAACTATTAGTATTTGTATTTTGTTCAGTGCAATCGCCTCGGTCCATTTTGCAATTTTCTTGTTTTCGTGTAACACTCCACTAGATATTAGCAGGCTATCCAAGATAGGACCTATACCAAATCTGTCGTCAAAACCCAAATCTTTCGTCCTGAATTCTCGTATGGGTGATATCAGAAAAGATGGTGATATCCACCTAAATGTTTGTAAATGTTTTAAAAGTCACAAATTCGAAATTGGTAAAAGCAATTCACGAGTTTAGGATAAAACTTTTTTTCAATACATGACTTTACTGATGATGGCGATTTTGATTTTTTGTTGACTGAAGTCATCTGTAAAATTGGTTCTTATAGTCCGGCTGCAAACCATTTTTAGCTGGTTAGATGTTTTTTTCCTATCCTGATTATATCCTGATTATTATTCTATTGGTGGTACAAAGTGTGATTATGAGGGGGGAGGTAGAATTTCAGATTTCAAAGTCAAAATTTTATACAGGAATCAAAATTCTAAACTGCTCAAATCTTTAACAACTCACTTACTAAAATGTTTCTCTGATCAAAAGGATTCTGAAAATGTATCGTTTGACCTACCCCCAACGTATCGTTCCGGAGTTATAAGCCAAGATCAAATGTTAAATTTGACGACACACAGGGGCTGAAATAGATAAAATGCTCCAATGTTGAAGAAAATGGTCTCAAATTGTTGGTACTGATATCTCAATTCTAATAAAGAATAATATTATAAACATGTAACAACTCATTAACTAGGCAACCATTCATAAAAATACTGGTAGGTCATCATCAATATAGGGCTCAATTGGCAATGACCTGTTTTGCTGTGTTATCTGTGGTCCAAATAATTTGAGACCATTTTCAGGAAAAACTTGTGAAGTTGCCGTTTTAAGAGAAACTATAAATTTCCTTGTAATATCGCATATGAGAAAAGGAGCAATTTGACATAGGTTGGAACATACTGCAGTTACTGTCCGTTTTCCTATACACAATACACAGTGCTCTCACCATTGACGCGCGACCTTTACAAATAGTGTATGTTAGAAGTATATTGCATTTGTCTAGTTAACATCACTGTGTGAAAAATAACCAGCCAATATTTAAACTATTCTCCAAACTTCTAGCAAATATATTTCTCTAACATGACCTAAAATTACAGCTAGGTTAGATGTTCAGAAATAGTCGCACTTTCGTAAAATATGAGTGAGGGCAAGGCATAGCTAGCTCACAGCTAGCCAACTCCCCGTGTTAATTGAATGGAGATTTGACCGAAAATATTGAGCTATATTGGTAACGAACCACGCAGTTCTGAATGATGCCACAAAAAAACGGTACAAGCTACATTTAAATTATTCTATGAAATTCTAAAAAATGTGGTTTTGTAACATGTCCTAAATTTTAAGCTAATTTAGGTGTTTGGAAATAGTCACACTTTTGTGTTTTAGGAAGGATATGTAAACGACAGATAACACCAAAATATGAAGAAATTATTTCCAAACCGTGTTAAGTCAACAATCATTATGTTGCTCATTTTCAAGAATGCTGGTTAACAAAAAGCAGACCATTGTCTCATTCGTGAACAAAGGTCCACATAGCATTGTTTACTTGCGTTTCCTTTATAATCGGTTACCCAACTGAAGCTGTATTATACCAGCTCATTGCGATACCGCACATATAAAACAGACACATGTGCACAACCAGAGAAGATCCGATTTAATCAGTTGAGCTGTTTCAACGAGTGTTATCTTGGTTTAATAGCTTTTAATGGGGTTTAAGTCCTGCAAAGGTCGAAGTGAATTCTACTGTAGACATGACTGCATCATGTCAAAATTGGAAAAGTTTCTAATTTTGATCCTGTATAAACTTTGGAAATTTCGAATTGCCCAGTGGTAACCTTAACTGTCAAAATGCAAAACCAACCTGCAATGCTCTGTCACCAAACTATTATCTTTTTTCAGATGATTGTGGTCAAGGAAACATCATCATTGAAGAAGGAGATGTGGCCAATATCACCTCGCCGTTTTATCCTGGAAATTTTTCCAGAAATCAAAACTGCGGCTGGAGTGTAACGGTTCCAAATGGTCTTAAAGTATTGGCTCGTTTTAATGACTTTCATCTGGTTGAAGCAATAGATCTTATATTATTTGAAGGTATAATTTACACTGGTCAGGACCCACCACAGAATATTACATCAGTTTCAAATACAGCTTACATTGCCCTTCTTGCCCAAGATACTGGACAAATTCCGTCAGAACGACGGTTTCTTCTTGAGATTTCTGCTGTAAACGTGACAGGTAAATGCATATTTTATAAATCATGTAAATAGTAAATATCTGCTTCTGCTTCTGCTTAAGTACTCCTCAACGCTACAATTGTAACCAGACGAGGAGGGAGTAGTGCGCGATGCAACGAGTAGATTTTGTGCTTAATAGTGACTTTGATAGTGTTTCAGGATCTCTTGTTTGAATTGTTTAGTTTCTTCAATGCTGACAATGTTTTGTGGAACTACATTCCAGTCCTTTATTGTGTTTGGCAAGAAGGAGTAGAGTAGATCTCTGTTTAGTGTTTGCCAAAATTCCGGGGGAGGGAAATTCTGTATACCAGCACGCGTTATGCACAATTAAGTCAACAGACCCCTTTTTCTTCAACCCAAATTAATCCTTCCTTTAATCCTGTTGCCCAAATGACCGACTTTTCACCCTTCTACATAATGACCTCCTCATTTGTGTTAAATCATTTACCATATGACCCTCATTTTTCATGTGCCTCTTGTCTAATTGTTAATGCCCCAAATTCAACTCAATGTTCTAAAATGTGCATAGTTTCCACTTTACACAGTGATCTTAATGTTTGCAGTTAGCTACCCATTGACTCCATATTTCGTCTGGTTTTACCCATGATGTGACACCCTTTTGCTATATTGTAAAGAACATCTCTGCCCCAATCAGCTGTTAAAAAATAATAGTCCATAAGCTGGATTACTATTCGGCCTCCACCACAGGACATTCAAATTCAAAATAAATTTTGGGGGTTTATCATGTTTATAGTGTGCGTTGCCAACCCGCATATGGCAAGCTAAGCGGCTCAGAACGTGGGACTAGCTACGCGTAGCTTCTTTCTCGTTACGTGCAGCTTATTAACCAATCAGATTCGCGGTTTTAAACACGTGGAGCTGATGTAAACATCCTCTCTCACAAATATTACGTTGTTAATTTTTGTTTTTTAATATATCTGTAGTATATCAGCAAAAAATGGTATAGGTGCTATTAAAGTAATATCTGAACAGAATGATGATTGTTCTATATTTAGGGGCTATCATTTTCTTCGGAAGGGGATCCAAAATATAGGGGCCATACTTTTTGGAAAGAAAAATAAGGGGAGGGGGTCATAAATTGATAATGACAAAATGTAGGGAGTCACAAGATGACTACAGATAGTGTGTTTATTGTATTCAAAAAGACTGATTTCAATACAATTTTAGCCTGTCTAGGGGGTAAGGTGTATCGGTGGTGAAAGTCGGGGGTCATAACATTTTGATGCCGAAATAGTGAGGGCCGCAATTTATTGACGCCGACTTTTTGTAAATTTAGGACCCCCCGTTCCGAAAAAATGATGACCCATTTTACTCTCTCCATATTTACACAGTGGCATGTGATATCGCTTTCCCTGCAATATCTTTACACAGCGCTTTACATCAGTAGTAGTTGTTGTTTGACCTTCATATCCCCTGCACCGCTAATACAGCCCGAGTATAAAGTTACTTGCTATTATAAACACGGTGTAAACTTGGAAACACTAAATAAATATGCTTTGTGTCATTTTAGCCAGGCATTAGCAACATGTTCTCTTGACACGTGCTGTGATTTGGCCTCCTTTACCCGTTCGTTATCTATGCTAATTCCGTAAATTAATTACAAGATAATAATTGTGAAAGAGGATACCTATAACTATACTACGCGCAGCTAACGACCCAACCACGTGATTAAATTTGACTATTTTGATTGGACAAACAGCTGCTCGTAACCAGAAAGAAGCTACGCGTAGCTGTTCCACGCTTTTGGCCCCCTTGGCTTGCCATACCCGCAGGCCTCCGCACACTTTACATAACATAATGTCTTTATTGCATAATTATGATGTATTAGGAGTAAACGAATGCCTGTCGAATCCTTGTGAAAATGGAGGGACATGTGTTGATGAAGAAAATGGATATCATTGTATATGCCATAATCATTGGTCACGGTTGAATTGCCGCAGAGGTAAGATCGAATTTATAATAAATACGTTTTTGATCCAGCAACTTTGGTAATATTTTATAATATTAAACACCAGAAAGTATTATTTTGCATTGATCATGTTGATTGCTGTAGGTACCAGGTTTACTTTAAACCACATTACGATTATGAAGATTACCAAGTAGCAACAACTATGAAATGTAAGATTGTAATTACGATCGAAAATAAGTCGAATACGTAGGGGAAACCAGGGCAAAGTGGACCGATTTTTTTTGGACAGAACAGGTTTACAAAACACGGGGAGGTAATTAGCTTTGGTCTATTGCTAATTTGCAATATCTGGCATCTCGACTGGTGTCTGTCATTTTATGCACAATTTACATGAAGTCGTTGCAGAAGTCATTCATGTCATTGTAAAGCCAGGAGGGAGTGGTTTATCTTCATTATGGCCGTGATTTCCAACAAATGCCTTATTCCCGAAGTATAGCTATACTCTATACATTCATACCAAAAAATAAACATCAACTTGCTCATGAGCCTTTTAAGTCTCAGACTCAGGGCCTTTTAAATAGTAAATCTCAACACTGCATTCTCCTTTTCCTGTTTTTCAGAAAATCTTTGCGGGTACTTACCTAATAATAATGAGATAACTTTGCAAAAAAACTCGTCCATCAATATTTCATCATTTGGGTATCCAAGCTATGAAACTCTCACAAGCAGATACCAGTGTAAATGGAAGATCTTCGCGCCTGAAAGCCAACGTATTCTGGTTGAAATCTTAGACGCCAAGCTTGATCTTTCATATGACGTTCTTACTGTTGGGTCTCACTTGGTGTTGAGTTCAGCAGAAAAGATCGATGTCATTTCAGAGACGAATTTACTGGTAGTGGCATTCCGACCATGGCTATGGAGTTCATGGTCACGGTTTCTTTTACGTATTTCGATATATGATCCTCCCGGTAAGAATGCTTTCTTATTCACGAATTTTATTTTCCCAATTAGTTAAGTATAAGCTCATTAGATTTTATCTACAGAAAATATACAGAAAATTATTTATAGTGACATCGTCAATGTTACATTTTGTGATGTCCAGCAAAATCAGTAGGAAACCGGAAATGTTGATTTTGAGATATAACCAAACTTTGCTATCGTTTTGGAAACTCTTTAACTGCTCATATATTTTGATTTGGTTGTCCAAATTCAATGTAGCTTTGCAAAAGCTGTTTACAATCATAAGAAACTGAAAATTGAAGAAGCCCAACTTGATCACACCAATTTTAGATCACCTTATTCTCCGGTTGGTAATTAAGTTCAGCTGTAATTTCTGGTCAGTCTACATCCGACTAATGTATTACTTACACCGATTCGCAAATGTATCTGATATATCTACATTGTCTAGGCACGTCCACACGGTGGGTTTTTTGCTCGAGCAAACCTGGGGGAAATCTGCCGTGTGAACGCGCTCGGGGATATCAATCCCTCTAAATTTTCCCCAAATTTACCCACAGGAGACAATCTTTGAATCAAACATGGCCAGTGGCGGCGTAAGCATGAAAATGGGGGGGGGGGGGGTCGGGAGACCAGCATATTTTACCCTGTTTTACACGGACTTATTTTTGTGCGAAAAGCGCGCGCAAAATTTCAATTTGAGACTATTTTAGCCACAAATTAAGGTGTTTTCTGCTATTTGATTGGCCAATGTACTTCGCGCGCAAAATTGTTCAATTGTACCTTATATGGGCCCAAAACTGTGGGCCTATTTTTCGTGCTAAAAAGTAAGGTGAACAGGGCAATTATTGCCTAATTTATCTTTTTATTATGATTTTAGGGGGATGTGTCCTCCGTCCCCCCGCTGTAAATGGCAGCATAGAGACTTCATGAATTTGTTTAATCTGAAATGTGAAGCCGTTTTTTTTTTACTGCACTTTGAACCTTCAAGATGGTAATGAATGTCTGAGTCAACCTTGTAGGAATGGTGGACAATGTATTGATGTCGTCAACGGTTTCCTATGCAAATGCAGACGAGGCTTCGCGGGAAAATTATGTAATATTGGTATGTAGGACCCAAATGCAAAAAAATTGCTGATACAACTGCATGAAAGGCTAAAAAGGTAATGGAATAATGTCTTTGTCCTTGATACAATCGATCATAACATACTTTTACATAAATTAGAATACTATGGCTTTCGTGGTATTGTGTTAGAATGGTTCAGAAATTATCTAAGCAACAGAAAACAATATGTTTATTATAATTCTTATGAATCAGAATCACACGATATGATATGTGGTGTTCCACAAGGATCAATCCTGGGTCCACTTCTATTTATACTGTCAATGATATAACAAATGCATCTAAAGTACTCGAATTCGTCCTTTTTGCAGACGATACCACCATTTTATACTCCCATAAAAACGTAGAACGCTAGACAAACCTTGTTAATGAAGAATTAAAGGAAGTAAGAAATTGGTTTAAAGCTAATGAATTGTCAATTAATGCTACCAAAACAAATTACAAATGGAGTACTTTTATGCGGAAATACGTGTAAAACTTAAATAAAATTGTAAAAATTCAAAAATGGGCTATAAGAACGGTGGCAGACGGTCACTATAGAGACCACACAGACACAGCGCCTTTGTTTGCTAATTATAACGTTTTAAAAGTTGAAAATATGTACACACTGGAATTAGGTACATTCATGTACAGGCACTCTATAAATGAGCTGCCCTGTTCATTTGATAATTATTTTACCAAACGTTCTGACACACATAACTACAAGACACGATATGTAAATGACCTAAATCTAACCAAAAATAAGAAAGTCTTTTCTGATCATGCCATACGTACAAGAGGTCCCATTCTTTGGAATTCTTTAGATGAAAATCTGAAAGCTTCAAAATCTGTTAAACATTTCCGCAATCAATTCAAAACAAAACTTATCTCTAAATATAATTAATCTTTTCCGTGAGCACTCCTCTTTTTCTGTTTTTTTGCTTATGTTATGTGATGTTGATTTGTTTTGTTAATTTCATTTGATTTTAGGTAAAGGCTAACTTTCAGACCTTTTTGGTCGTCCAGCCTTTTCCTCCATATGTACCGTGTTTGTATATATTATTTTTTATGTAATGTCTTTGATTTTTATGGAAAAAAGTAAATATGATTGAACGTGAGTTCTACACAAAGTGATGAAATGACAGTACATTAGTCAAAAAGATGTCCTGTGTATTTTGAGCCGAAATGATCATTGTAAACTTGAACAGATATACAATTCTACTCCTCAATCGTGAAAAAGAGTTATAATGTTTGTGAGCTTTTGTGTTTACTTTGTGTTCATTTAGGTCGATCACACTGTGGAATGAATTCATTTATGTGCGCAAACAGACGCTGTATTTCACCATACTTGGTATGCGACGGGAGAAATCACTGCGCAGACGGCAGCGATGAAAATCAATGTTAGTATTTTGATATCACTTATCAGACCACTTTTTGAGGTTTGCTGTTAAGGAACATGTGACATCATATATATTTTTCATTGATGGCATAGTACTGATTCCCAGGGTCTCTATGTAGCGTTGATATCATGGTGCGGATTCCCCCTTGATTTTACTTGAGGGATTTCCTAATTATGTACTTACCTTCTTTCTACCAATATCGTACTCCCCGATGATTGGTGTGTGGGAAATCCCCTATGTCTAAATTTAGCCTTATGGTGGGGAAGTATAACGTTGTTACATGACGTTTGTGTAGGGATCGGTTTGTTATATTATTACGTAAGGGGACATATTTGGTATTTTACTGGTGTTTAATTAATGCATTGAACAACACGAAACCCAAATGATGGCACAAACATTTTGATAATTATTGAAAAAAGGTTATTATTAACTGACCATCAATGTCAGATAGGTTTACCCTAATTTACATCAATATAAATCAATAATATTGATTTATATTGATTATGTTATAACTAGCTTGTTGTATCGAACACCATTTTACTCTTAACAAATCACATATACAGGGTGTATCAAAATGATCGGTACCCATCAGTTTTCAGTGATTATTGACATGACTGCCATATCAAAATACAACATAGGAACCGCATAATTTGTTAATTAATGTCATAAACAGTCATCTAACAATACATTACGGTCATTTCAAGAGGGTCCAATGTTGCATTTGAAAGAAGCAGGCTTTTTGATTAACCATCGAAACTGGTGGATATCAATCATTTTGATACAGCTTGTAGTTTATTAGGCTATGGTTATCTGCTCCTTCAAAGTTTTGATTTCATAGTTTTAAGGGCTCTGGTATGAACATATCGACAGTATTTATTTGTGGCATATTACAGCATGTCAGACATATCGCATTGAATTCTGAATACGAGGAATGTCCTTGATTTTTTGAAATTTTATAACAAACTATTCAAATTTGATATTTTTGATATTTAACAGTTTTCGAAGTAAACTTTCTAAATCTAATGATAATTATGAACTTGAAGTGTATGTAGCTGGGATGAAAAGGCGGATAAACGTGGGGGTAAAAGTGTAAATACAAGTATAATGGTTTCCATACTTAATAATAACCTTAAATAATTCGTACAAATTCGTTATGTAGTAACAGTAAACAGGGAATTTCCCCACGATATGCTAAATTTAGACAAAGTGGACTCGCCAGAAAACCAACAGCGGGGGATTCCCTATCGTTATTTCTCAAAACAATGTGCTAAATATAGATTAAGGGGATTCCCCAACGTAAGATCATGTGTAATCCCCAACATTACGTCATTGAACTAAAAATAGATATGACGTCATGTGCACCTCAAAAGTGGTACACCGGGTACCCTTACCACTACGAATATGCAGATAAGGAATTGCTCATCCACATACGGTATGAAAAGGTTTGGCTACAAAAGGATTCTCTTATAAATGCATCTACGCACAGTTTCCACTTCCATACACCCAAGTACATAGATATTTCCAAGCACAGCGAGTCTAGCCTGTGATATCAGTTGTATCAAAAATGCCGTTGTTTCCATACTAAAACGTATGACAAAATAAGTCAAATATAAACGTGTCAAAATTAATATCCATTCAAGTTTAATCTCCATTTAAGGTGGGAGTCCATATTCATAATTGTAAATAAATGAATAAACTCAAACTTATAATGCTTCAACACTTTATACTAATTCAAACGCAGTAAAATACCCTTTTGGTATCAGTATACCATAATTTTACATGGACATCCTGTATATAAATATTTTTATGTTCACAGGTGATTGCGACTTTCAATGCTACAATGGCCGATGTATACCACAGAAATATGTCTGTGACGGCAGGAACAACTGTAAAGACTGGAGTGATGAAGTGAGACCAGAATGTTGAATGAAATCTTGACTCATTTTTTGCCTTTTTGTGCAGTATAAATATACAATGGATCAACAGAAATGTTAGGGGCTGTGCAATAATTATGAGGCCGGGGGTAATATTTCCAAACGGCGTACCACAAAATGCTTGCCCCTCCCTTCTCGACCTTCTTACAAATCGCTTGCCCCCTCCCCCCTCCCCTAGGCTTGCCAAAATTCTTTGCCACCCCTTTGCATATCCCAATTTACAATTCCTTAATGGTCTAGCTATATATTCACAAATTTGCATATTAAAGCGTTTCCGCACTGTTTTGCCCAGCGTTTTAGAGCGTTTTATTTAAAAGGTGACCCATGAAAGTGTGCCAAAACTCGCTTGCCATCCCCTCTAGGAATGCCAAAAAGTGCTTCCCCTCCCCTTTCCGGCTCCCCCCAATTTTACCCTCCGCCAGGGCTCATAATTATTGCACAGGCCCTTAGAAAACATATCCTAACTAAACGGTTCCAAAAAAAGTAAGTCCCACCCTAAGACATTTTGGTATAATCCAAAAACGGATTGATCAATTCTCTTGTTTTAAAGTTTGGAACATAGACTGACTAGTTATGCATCAAGTGAGTGGATTTTTGTTGCTCCTTTTTTATCATATTTATTGCAAAAATAATATTGCTTCAATTTGTGTTTGACATCATTTTCCCTTTTAGTGAGTAATTTAATCAAAAAGGAGCATCTTTAATTCAATTAAATTTTTAAATTTAAAAGCTTTTCCTGATTCAGGTGTCACACATTCAAAAACAGTTTTTTATGGTTCAGTGAATAAATTAAAATGAATGTTGCAGCTTATTAATGTCTTTCAATTAATGAATAAGCCTTCCTCCATGTCAGATAGCTTCCAAGCTTCGTTATTCTCTACTGTTGGTCAAGCTGGTTTGTTTGTTTTGTTTGTTTGTTTTATTTCTTCTTTAACCTGGGACACTCAATCAGTTGAAAACACAATTAATCATCTGTTCTCCGCATGCAGCAGTATTTGATGCAAAGTCCTCTAAGGTGGTGTTGCCCCTCACCTGTCCGCTTGTCACAAGTTGAGTCTTGATAACGGCTACCCATATTTATGATTTTTGAACCATTCAAGGAATGACCAATGAATTAAGTGCACTGGGATCCAGCATAAAAGATTTAACCAAAAATCTGTTGGTCCAATTGAATACCTGAGTGGAAGAAGGGCCCAACTCCATCAAAACTGTTTTTGAGATATTAAGAAAAAACTTAATATTTGGAAAAGTTTTATAGATAGAATGTTTTCATCTTCAGGGGACCTTTAATACATGAACATACAATATTACATACATTCGAAATTATATATGATGCTTCCATGGCAACGGTACAGGTCTTAATACGAGCTGGAGTTGGGCCCTTCTTCCACTAATATACTGCAAGTGCCAGTTCCGTAAGCAGATGTGTTATAAATAGCTACAGAAATTTGGTAATTATCCATTAATTGCACAAGTAGAAGCATGTAATAGGTTAGCAAGAAAGTTTATTGCAGTGAAAAGCAGATTTCATGAATGAACAAAATTCCTCTTTAACCCAATATTTATGGAAGAAGGGCCCAACTCCATGGAGTTGGGCCTTTCTTCCATGAAAACCATGATTAAGTGTACGTGGAAGACTATTTAGAGAGTGGATTTTGGCTCATCTTTCACACACATGGAAGAACAGTCTGCTGGCAATAAAATGCTGGGTCTAACTCATTTTTGTAAAAAATTGGAGTTGGGCCCTTCTTCCCCTCAGGTATTCAATTGTTAAGTTAATCAATGAACACAAGATTTATCAATGAAGTTACAGTTGTTCCTTCCTAATAAATTTAATTAGAATGAAAAACCTGTTAAAGTCAATTTAGAAAAGTGCAACTTTTGTTTATGTATTAAATTTCATAAATGACTCTATGATTTCTCACTAAAACCATAAAACATGTTTGAAATGTGTAAAAATTAATTCATGAACATCTTAACTTAAAGCCATATTATAACATTTGCTGAGGAAGACGCCCTCACTGAATTTTTAAAATTCCTTTTTTACACCATTAAATTTAAGACTCTAGGTGCTGTAGTTTTGTCAAAATCCGAGATTTTGAATAAGCGTTATTATTACGATGGAATTATTAGTCGAACGCATACACGATGTTCATAACACACAGTACGTAAACGGCGTGCGGGATGGTGATAAATACAACAAAGGGTCGTACCACAACATGACCGAAGAGTGGTACGTATTGGCGACATGTGCGCCGGTAGTAAATACCAATTTTTTTTGCTTTGCCGTAGTTGTTCCGCTCAAAAATAAAAGGGGATATATCTGACAGTAAAAGCTAACATTTTATGGCAAATAAATGCTAATCTATTTTGTTTGAAAATGTTATAATATGGCTTTAAGTTATAAAAATGGCTTAAAAATATAGAAACATTCCTTTTTGATTAATTTGCTTCACGTGAAAGAGATCTGAAACCAAAAGTGATGCATAAAAGCCTATGTAGAAAAGTGCAACAAATTTTTGGCCGAAAATTTTATAAATGTCGATATTTCACAGTGAAGATGATAAAAGATAACAACAAAACCCCGTTCATTTGATGCATAACTAATCAGTCTATGTTCCAAGCTTTAAAAGAAGAGAGCCGTTTTTGGATTATACCAAAATGTCTGGGGGGACTTACTTTTTGGAACCGTTTATATAGTTTATAGTCTACTGGAACTTTAATGGAGCCAAAATAATGTAATCGAGCTACATAATCTTAGAAAGTCACCGTTATCATTTATTAACATGGTAATTAAGTAAGTAATCGATTCACTCGTTGTTTGTTTGTTTCTTGTTTGTTTGTTTTTTGTTAAAATCAAACTCTCACTTGATTTTGTCTCTTTAAGGGCTAAATAATGGAAAAACATGTTTCCATTTTTTTATATTGGGGTAAATGGTCAATCCTAGATGGCCGCCACAACCCCTTAAAACTACTTGACGAATGTAAAATAACCATAATTATATCACTCTCAAAATATGATCAAAGTGTTCATTTAGAACAATTTGATTGTAATTTGATTGTAATTTGGGTTTGTGTATCTGTTTGAATGAATTAAATACTTTTATGTAACTTTAAGTCGTTTAAGGATAATAAGAAACAATTAAAAATACAATGAAGGCGCCAAAAAATGTGTATTTTGTTATAATTATATATCAATCATCATGAAAGCATATCTAATGAAAATTTCTGTAAAGTTATTTCTTTAAGTATGAAATAGCTGCAAAAGCTTATTAAATTTCGGCAGGAACATTATATTATCTGATTATATTCAATATACATACATACATACATGGTCGCATGTCATAAGTTGGGTACAATTTCAATTACATGGTCAAAAATGACAAAAAATGTATTTTTTGATATGTTGTATATATTGACAACCTCTAATAATTAACACCATTTTTAACCATAATACATGCTTAATTTATGAGATAATGCTTAATTACTAATTAATTAATACACAGGCGTCTATGTAAATCTCAATTTTCAAATGTATTTTTCTCAAATCGGACCTCAATTACAAAAATGACTGTAATTTTTTTATTTTATGCAAGAATGTCATCAGATTTGGAGGATATGTTCTCAATACATTAATGCTTCAAATGAACTATTTAAAATAATTGTACGTATGTCAATTACATTGTGAAGGTCAATGACCTTTTTACGAGTAATTAGCGAGATGGTTATTCTATTATTGAGGAAATGAATATCAAGAAGAGAAACGTACATTAGCATGTTGCTAAAAATACTGAAATTCAACTAGGATTTCATCAAAAATGAAAAAAAAAATGGAACATATAACCCTTTAAGGTGGCGCTACACCTGTTGATAAATTTGTGACTATTTTTGCATTTTTCTCAAAAAATAATAACACACTGGTAACAAAAGTTATGTATATTAGAGGGGTAAGGAATCCAGTTACTACACTTGAATTCCAGTGACTCAAGACAAGCGGTATGTTATTTATGATAAGAAAAGAGGTACCGCTAGAATGTACCTCATTTCTTAACATATATAATGAACCCTTGTCTTGAATCACTGAAATTTCAGTGAAGTAATTGGAGTCCTTACCACTATAATATACATAACTTTTGTTACCAGTGTGTAGTTACTTATTGAGAAAAATGCAAAATTAGTCAAAAAATATATCAGGGGGTGTAGTACCACCTTAAGTAGTCAGTAATTGTTTTAGTTGTACAAATTCAACATTCAAAGCTGTCAATACATCATACCCTCACTAGATTTTAAAAAGTAACCAGTAGTTTTGACATGCTGACATGTGAATTTTCACATAGGCCCTATTGCACACTCCCGCATCCGCCTGCTCCACATCCGCCTGCTCCTCCACCCCTGGCATTTTTCGTTTCAACTGATGTGATTTTTTTGTTGAATAATGTATAATTATATGCTTCAGTATATTGAAAGAGTATAAAATTAGGCTTAAAATGAGGTATCAACCACTGCTGTAGGATATGGGGTTACGGAAAGCCAATCAAATTTGTAACGCAATTTTCTGAAAAATGTAATCCCTCCACCCTTTTTGCATACCCAACTTATGACATGCGACCACATACATTAAATTCTTATAAGGCGCAATATCCAGTATGATCAAGGCGCCATACAAAATACAACAAATAATACCACATGAAATATAACACAAAGCAAAAATACAAATTCAGATTAAAACAAATGAGTTTTCAAGAGTTTTTTGAAAACTGCAATTGAGCCGGCATTTCTTACATGCTGCGGAAGTGAGTTCCAAAGTGATGGGCCTGCAACAGAGAAGGCTTGTTCACCTATACATTTCTTACTAAATGGTATTGCAAGAAGAGTCTTGTCTGTCATGTTGCAGACCGTGTAACCGGTGCCGTTGAAGGACGATTTATGTGAGTAAGTAAGTTGGCAAGATATTCAGGACCACAGTCATTGAGACATTTGTAAACATGAAGACATATCTTAAATTGAATACGTTTTGTGACCGGTAACCAGTGCAGTTTTTTCAGAAGGGGTGATGGACTATCGAGTCTGGATGCATAGAAGATCAGTTTTGCCGCTCGGTTTTGAAGGGACTGGAGGCGAACTAGGTCTTGTGAGTTTGCGCCATACAAGAGGGCATTGCCGTAATCAAGACGGGAGAGAAACAATGCTCGGACGACAAGGTGACGTGTGTCCTGGTCAAGATAACGGCATATGCGGCGGATATTGCGTAATTGATAGTTTCCAGATGAAACCAGACTGTTAACTTGTTTACACCTTGTCATATTCGAGTCAAAAATTATTCCAAGGTTTCGGATGTTACATGATGGTTCAATATGGATGTCGGCGACCTTTAACTGTACTTTGGGGAGCTTTTGAAGGCTTTGGTATGACCCGGCTATAAAAAATTAAGTTTTATCATTGTTCAATTTGAGTTTGTTTTGATTCATCCATTCCTTTATTTCGGCGATGCACTGCTCAAGTTTCGCAAGTGCTGTTTCAGCAGCACCTGCTATCTTTGGGTTGAATGATACATAAAGCTGAGTGTCATCAGCATATGAATGAAAAGAAACATTGTGACTACGAACAATAGCTCCCATCGGTTGTGTATATATAACAAATTGAACTGGTCCAATGACGGAACCCTGTGGGACACCATAAACTAGTTTTGACTGTTCAGAAAACACATTATCAATACTTACGCTACTACATCGAGAACTCAGATAACTATCGAACCACTTAAGTACAGTACCAGACAAACCTATATCATTCTTCAGATGATCAAGTAGCAAACCGTGATCCACTGTATCAAATGCTGCAGACAGATCAAGAAGAACCATGAAAACCACTTCTTGTCTGTCTACAGCATTCAGTACATCACTTTTTACTTTGAGTAACGCTGTTTCTGTACTACAATTTGACTTATACGCAGACTGGTAGACTTCACCTAGATTATATTTGGCCATGTGGTCGTTAAGTTGGTTTGTCACAACCTTTTCAATAACTTTTGACACAAACAAAATATTTGATACTGGCCTATAATTCTTTAAATTATTCCGATCTAATGATGGCTTCTTTAAGATCGGAGATATCACAGCTCTTCCAAGTGATTTAGGGAATATACCAGTACTCAAAGATGAATTTATAATACGGGTGAGTGTTGGAAGAAATACTTCAAGATTTTCTTTCAATAACCATGTGGGAATGGGGTCTATGACACTAGACTTGCTATTACAATCCCTCACTAGTCTTCTTACATCATCAGGGGACATAATGGTGAATTCATTAAAACTATGAACATTATGATTTGATCTAACATCATAAGCAGTACATTCATTGGTTTCAGACTCAATACTGTCCAGATCATTTCTGATTTTCGACACCTTTTCTTCAAAGTAGTTTGCAAACTGATGACACAGTGACTTCGTTGAGTCACATGATGGTAAGGTACGGTTATCTTTGTTCAACAGATTGTTTACAGTTTTAAACACACCCTTTGTGTTAGCATCAGATAATTTGTCTTTGTAATACTTGGTTTTATTAGTTTCAATAAGTTGATTAACCTTTTGCTTTTGATCAATGTACGCCTTCCTATCTTCAGACGTTCTAGATTTTCGCCACCTACGTTCATATTTTCGGCGAACCTGTGTTTCAGTCTTGATTTCACTACTGTACCAGGGAAAACGGGGTCTATTTGTACGCACCTTCACCTTCGCAGGGGCATGTTGGTCAAGAATTGTTAGAACTTTAGAGTCATACTCAGTAACCAACTCATCTAAAGTTAACTCATCTGAGATAGTACACAGTGCTTTAGTGACATCAGCCTGAAACGCTACCTGGTCCATTTGTTTGAAGTTACGGACCTTGACAGATTTTTTGGTTAGAGTAGGTTTATTTCTGTTGTACATAACAATGCATCATGAAGTGGTCAGAAAAGAGATTTACTTGGGACTCACATCTAAGAATAATCCCATCCTCAAGTCGAGCCAGGAAAAGGTCGATGGTATTACCAGATATGTGTGTAGGACCCTCAGCATACTGATAAAACCAGCAGTCTCATAAGATCTAATGAACCTCTTAACTTCAGACTTCCAAGGCTCATTTACATGTATGTTAAGATCGCCTAATAACACTACTTTATTGGGGAAAAGTGATACCTCGCCAATAAATTCATCAAACTCAGTTAAGTAGTTTGAAGTACGTAAACGATTTACGGAAGAAGGGGGTGGTCTATATATTACAATATACTGAATTCCACTTGTTAAATCAACAACACTTGCATGTTCAAAATTTACAGTAGTAAAACCAGTTTGCACAGTACGAAGGTTCACAGAGTCTTTGCTTATTATACCGATTCCGCCATGATTGCTTGTGCCTCTTGGAAAGTTGGAGAAAGAGTAAAATGGTGGTGTACATTCTCTAATGACTGAATCATCGTTCTCATTTATCCAAGTCTCAGTAAGGAACATTACATCAATGTCATTTTGAATCAGAAAATCGGCAAGGAGTGTTGTTTTGTATCTAATTGACCGAGCGTTCCAAGCGGACAGATGAAGGTCAACAACATAAGGCTGGGATGTGGTTTGGGACAAGTTTGAGAAACCCTCTTGATGCTCAGGGTTAGGTCTAATATGTAAACGCTTGCCGCCTCTGCTGCCCCTATGTCGCCAACGTCTTCTTGGTTGCTTCCTAATTTCTTTGTAATCAGGCAGCGAGATCGAGTTATTATGATTTGGACATGGGTTGCGCAATATGTTCAAAGAATTCAAGTTTTGGCATGTTTCAATGCTTAATGGACACTCATCATAGGTAGTATTCATTCCATGTAGAAATATGGTGGAATAGTGCAGTAGGCCTGCTATTGCATACACAGGTAACTGTAAAACTGGTGGATCACACTCCATGATGATGATGGGCTCTTGAGAATCACAAGATAAGGGATAATCACTTACAGTCAAATAATCAACAGTAGGATAATCACTTTCAGTCCAGAATTCAATAGTAGGATCAGTTACAGTTAGTTGGTAAAGCACTTCACTGGAAGGTCGATGATGATTAGGTTGAGTAGGATGATCACTCCACAGGTAGATAGGCCTAGGCCTATATGAAGATACCTGATATACTGTAGTTGTATTTTGGCACAGTACTAGTTCCAAAATAACACATAAAATGCAGAAAAACGGCAGCATTTTTCTTTCATTCGAACCCATTTTGATGATCGGTAGGGTTAGTTATTCCATCAGTAAAGTTTACAGATTTCTGCATGGTCTAAATCTGCAGAAAATGATGGAAATGTCAGAGAGCCGTGAAAGCGACCACACAGGCGCTGCAACTGGCAATATGGCGGTCATGACAGCCAATACACTGCACGCCAGTACTCAACTTGTACTTAAAACAAACTTTTGTTCTCAAGATCAATATTCCAAGTGACATAACGTCTTGTATAACCTGGGAATCGGATGAAATCATGGGTCATTTGCCTTTGGCTGCATTAACTCTGAATGGGAATATGACAATATAGCTGTGTTCACACATGCACTTATTACCGGTAATATTTTATCTAGGCTTATGTCCGATCGAATTAAATATTTCCGCTAATCCCTTAGTGCGTCCACATTTGTCGGCAATAGCGCTATACGCTGGCTCAGTTACGTAATAATCGGATTAACTACCATAGCAATAGGTGAATCATGCTGATTAGTTGCACCTGTAAGATTAGTATCTTTGAAAAGACCGGTATTGTATTCAATCTATGATTGCAGACATACAGGTGATGAGTGCAACCTGCTTGTAGTACAGCGCGAAATGTTCAAAATTGTTTTCACCTATTGCTATGGTAATTAATCCGATAAATGACGTAACTTCGCCAGCGTATGCCCGACGTGTTATGTCCGTTAAAGCCTATTACCGGTCATAAACCCCTTCTTTCTACATGAGCATCATCAGAAAATTTAACCCGATTTTAAATGTTTTCACTGAAAATTCACTTTCAATAAACGCCCTCTTTAGAACAAATTACAGACAATGCGGTAGGTATGTCATGTAAGAAAAATGCAAATTCAAAAGTTCCAAAATTAAGACCAATTTTGTATTTATGTAGGTTCTATTATTATTATTATTATTATTGTTATCATTATTATTATTATTATTATTATTATTATTATTATTATTATTATTATTATTATTATTATTATTATTTTAGTTTAACAAAGTAGTCCCATTTAGACTTAGCTCTATATCGCATTTTATACATGTAGGCCCTACTATGGTGGACATCTTTGAAAAACTGACAAAATAAAAAAAATTACACTGACTCCCATCATCATGCTATTTTTTTCTTGGGGGGGGGGGTCCCAAATTTACAAAAAGTTGGCTTCAATAAAATTGCGACCTCCCCTATTTCGGCAGCAAATATTTTATGACCCCCCCCCCAAAAAAAAAGGCATCAGTCTTTTTGAATAAAATAAACACACTATCTGTAGTCATGCTGTGTTGTGACTCCCTACATTTTGGTCATCAAAAATATTTTATGACACCCCTATTTTTCTTTCCGTATATATTTGGGACCCCTAATCATCTTATAAAATGCAATTGCATGCCTTTCTGTTATCATGCTTATGGCTTAATAAATTTCATCTCCATCTACATCCAGGGCCATACTGCCCCCCCCACTGAACCCTCTGGGGTTAACATTTGCTACCCCCCCAAACTCGTGTAGGTTATCCCAATAAGGATGGTCAATTGCTCCTGCGCCTGAATTTTTCACCCGATCACTGAGGGTGCGATGGAGAGTTTTCAGTGCCTTTATCACTACAGGTATCTGCTCCCCGACCGTATCGGACCCCTGCCCTTGTCATGTAATAGCGTGGCTATCTCCTCCCAAAGCTTTTTTTATCCCAGAAATACTTTCCGTGTCTCTCAAATTTTGAGTATAGCCAATGTTTCCTTGTCATTCCAATTGACCCCTCTATGGAAACGGGAAATCACAAGCAGCAAATAAAAAAAGAAGCTAAAAGGGAAATGTAAGAAAGAACAGATTTTAATGTTCATTTTCAATGATTCTACCTGTTCAGTAATTCTTCATGTTATAGTGAACGCTCCCATTTACTCATCTAACGGTGATGTCCGAAAAAAATAATCGCAATCCCCAGGCCTTGTCGTTTGAGGCGAGCGATCGCTCTCGCTCGCCGCCGCTCGCCCAAACTCGATTTTTAGTGAGCGATTTTCCACTCGCCATAGACACTAAATATCACTCGCTGCGAATCTCCCAAAATCAGCCACTATTTCAGTATTTTAATCGATGCTGTACTCCCTCCGCGCGCATTTCAACATAAATGTACATAAATACCGTGTCAAGACAGAAACTCTACTTGATTATTTCCTAAATAAGTGATATTTGTGAAAATTCGACCACTCGCCTACAATCATGCTAGCGAGTGATTAACCACTCGCCTTTAAAATCTAAACGGCAAGGCCTGCATCCCGCTAGTTTATATTAATATTTGCAGCTGCAGCCATAAATTACTCTGCTTAAAATTTTCCGCGAGTGATATAGGCCTACTCACAATTATATCCGACAGCCCAATAGTGCTGCGTGTCCACACGTAATTACTATTACCGGACGTAACGTTTCGATCGGTCTTAACAGCTCTTAACTCTGGTCATCTTCAGCCTTAAATTGTCGGATTTAAAACACATTACGTCGGATATAGTAATTTTTTTAATATCCGACGCTCATTCACACTGCCATTTATATCCGATACTATTACCGACGTAATTTAAGTCCGGTAATAGTCCGACTGTGTGAACACGACGAGTCGGCAATAGCTCTATGTCCGACGTGTTTATATCCGAGCTATTACCGGTCATAACTAACCGGAAATGGTCAGCAGAGCTAATGTCTCCTTCTCTTGCCAGTTCATTCCTCTATTGCGTTTGATATTCGCACCTGCATCCATGATGATTTTGTTTTATCTCTCACTGGTCACACTATTTATACTCTGCTTCAAATCAGTTGCGCGAGTGATTTAATTTAACCCGGAAGTGTTCTTCACGCTGAATCACGCAGAAAGGTGAAAGGTCACAGTTATATCCGACAGCCCAACAGCGCTGTTCAGTGTTCACACGTAATTACTATTACCGATCGTAACGTTTCGATCGGTCTTAACAGCTCTTAACCCTGGTCATCTTCGGATTTAAATTGTCGGATTTAAACCACATTACGTCGGATATAGTTATATCCGACGCTCATTCACACTGCCACTTATACCCGATACTATTACCGACGTAATTTAAGTCCGGTATTAAGTGGTTTAAGTCCGACTGTGTGAACAAGGCTTATGAATTGCAAAATGTGTATACCAATCCACTCGCTTGGATAGATTTTGATATAAAATTGGATCGATTAAGCCCATGTTTTTTTAGAGCTACGAGTTTTGAAAATATTGGGCGAGACATAGCAAAGCCCAATATTTTAAAACTCATACAGAAACCAATACAATTTACACTTGTAGCATCTTCTTTTTGGACGTATTATTTTGTAACAAAAATTAATTGGTGTTCTTGTATGTAACATTAAGTCGTGTGTAATTTGGGTTTGTGTATCTGTTTGAATGAATTAAATAATTTTATGTAACTTTAAGTCGTTTAAGGATAATAAGAAACAATTAAAAATACAATGAAGGCGCCAAAAATGTGTATTTTGTTATAATTATATATCAATATATTATATAAGCATATCTAATAAAAATGTCTGTATGATTGTAATTTTTCGTAAGTATGAAATAGCTGCAAAAGCTTATTAAATTTTGGCAGGAACATTATATTATCTCAATATACGCTGTAGAGTGTTGTTTAAAGTATGTTTGAATGAATTAAAGACTGTGTCAGGTATAGGTTTGTATTTTAAATAACGAGTGTCTTTTAACTAAGAAAAAAAGTGGTCCATCAATTGAACCCTGCATTCACCTATACTTCATACATTTTCAGCTTACTCAAGAAGATATTACGCTTTCTTCAGATCCAGCATACATGATCCGGGACGCGTTATTTCTTTCTGCAACCATAAGGCTGAGTTCACATAGAAGTATACGGTATACGGTATTCGCTATACGAAATACGCTCATTCGATCAGGCTGAGTTCATATAGGAGTATACTATGTGAACTCAGCCTGATCGAATGAGCGTATTTCATATAGCGAATAGCGAGTATGTCAGTTTACCCTTTTTCTCGGGCATTTTCTTCGTCTTATCAAATGCTTGTAACTTTAGGTTTAGGTTTTTAAAATTTGGACGGTATACGCTGCACTAAAATCGAACACGCGCGATTCCCACTATACTATAGATGAGGTGACCTCAATGTTTATCAACAAAGGCAAGGGACTGGTATCATCTTTATGCTTGAATGAACCCCATGCAACCAGTACACTGTTTAATAGTCTTATTGTGATGTGGCGGGAGTTTTAAAAACACAAGCCCTGAACAAAATATGATGCGCGCGCATACTGCCAGGCAAAAAACAATGGAAATTGTGATGATGCGTGCTATATACGCGTGCACCTGTAAAACGTGCACCGTATACCCGAATAGTATACTTCTATGTGAACGCAGCCTAATGGGCCGCAATGCGATAACACATAGTACATACATGTAATTATAGGCCTATGAGGCTAGATATAACACGAGTTTATTACCATTATTATTTCCTCTTACTTAATAAAATAAAAAGAAATCGATATAATTAAAATTCTACAACGGTTTACCTGGGGTTCGAACCCACAATCTATGTATCCATAGTCTAATACGTACACGACTGTGCTATGATTCGTTGTGCCCGAAAGGTGTTTGTTTATGATACTTATTGATTACGGAATAAAGTGCATACACACAATATACTATTGCTAGTATATTAGTACTAATAAATACGAATATAATCCTAACACTAACCCTAACCCTAATCCCTAACCCTAACCCTAACCCTAACCCTAACCCTAACCCTAACCCTAACCCTAACCCTAACCCTAACCCTTACCCTTACCCTAAACCCTAACCCTAACCCTAACCCTAACCCTAACCATAAACCCTAACCCTAACCCTAACCATAACCATAACCATAACCCTAACCCCTAACCCTTACCCTAACCCTAACCATAAGACCCTAACCCTAAGACCCTTACCCTGACAATAATGAACCTTGCCTCGGACTATGCGGTTAGTGATATATTGCGGCCCATTATGGTTGCAGAAAGAAATTAAGCATCCGGGACATGATCCAATCCGATCAACTGCATTATACCAATCTTCGGCACGTTTGTTTGATGGGATCATTTTTTAGTTTTTCAAACAAAATATCATGTATAACCAAATTTTAGGATTAAAAAGATAAAAGTGATATCATGCTTTTGAATCGTTCTTAACTTTAATTTCCCTTCTTTTACAAAATTATTCACTTTTATAGAATTTTTAAAGCTTTTCCGGATATAAAATGTATCTATTAATGACAAAATTAGTTACTGGAAATTACCCTTTCAAGCTTTTAGTACAAATAATTTCTTTTATTGTTTGATAAAATATGTTTATAAAATTTCCTTGTTGCTTGTTTCACCTATTCCAGCTGTTTTAATGGTGGTATTAATTACCTAACCCTTGCAAATAAAGAAATATGATTTAGGATATATAGCGCCATCTATAGTTTACATTTAGTTAATAATGAAGCCAATTCTATATACATCAAACAGCCGTGTCGGTTATATTTACTAGAGTAGAACTAATGGAGTGAGATCTAGGAACGCACTTTTTTTTTAAAATTTTGACCTTCTTCACCACATATGATTGAAATTTGGATGAATTCTTACGATTTTTTCCAAAAGATACACAGTGAACATTTTCCAACCATTTTTGATGAATATTTCTAAAATATACATTGCTTTTTACATAGGTCTATTTATTTGTATTTTTTTAATTAATAAGAAAAAATGTATTAAAACATATTTTTACAAAATTGCAATTTAAAAGCTGAGGTTAATTTTTCTTTACTAACTGTGACAATTTGTTTTTCACCCTTGACACCAAATCTTTATTTTTCTGGTCCGAGGTGGAGCAATATTTTTTGGTCTGAGGTGGAGCAATTTTTATTCAGAGGTGGAGCAAATGGTTTTGTTTTTTTTTGCTCAGATGACGTGACCATTTAAAAAAAACTACTAAGCCCACACCCCCTTTGATATCTAATGGTGCATCCCCTGAGGACATAAAATTATGTAGACAATATGTAAACCATATGCTTGCCATATTCATACCGTCATGTGACATTTTAATTATCAGTCATTACATTCGCAATTTTCAAATGATATATTTTTCAGGTTTGTTTTATAATGCTAGTAAGTTGAAAATAATGCAAAGAAACCTGAGACGATGCTTTTCTGAGGGTGTACGGGATAAAACCTCCACATGGTAACGTTGTTAAAGCGAGTTGCCCATGGAATTATACACCGTGGTTTAACTGCCGGACTATTTGAAAACTGCTCTATCATGGAAGATACAGATTCCATTATATGAAATAAATGTCAAGGACATGTAACCGGGGGTACTTAATGGATATGAGGGTACGCGGATATGCCGCAGATTCGGTGTGCATTTTCATGCATTATAATTTGGACTCGGGCATATTTAATTCATTTTGGTTTATTGGGGTTTTTTTTAGTAAAATTTGCCAAAATTTTCCAAAAATTTGTATACTTTTGGATCTGTCTTTCGTCAAATATGGTTTGTAGTCGGGTAGTTTTTCGGGGTCCCAGTTGCACATTCCCACCCAAACCTACGTTGAGATCCCACCCCTCCGGGGACATTTACATGACTCAAGTGGCGAATACATTGATATAGCTAAAATATAGGCCGGGAATATAATAGACCCTACTTTGGAACATGACACTACAGCTTGTACCTCTGCATAGCCGCTTGGATTTAGTTCAGCAGTGTGTTTCTCTGTTATCAGATGAATGGCCAAGTGGTAAATATGAACGGTAAGAAGTTTCCTGCTTTTAATAAACTGTGGGTAACTTTGGGACGATTAATTATATCCAAGTTTGGTTAATACTTTGCCTTAAGCTTCTATATATAAATCCTAAATTACTGTAAACATGATACGGTAAAGGAACTCTCTATTAATTTCATTTGACTCACTAGATGCACAAGCCCAAGTAGTACATGTGACAGAAAGTGATCACACCAGTCACAATATCATGTAGTTCTTCGTGTGTGCTCTTGCACATGTAGATAAATAAAGACTAGTATAATAATGATATTAAACATGATAACTTGAAATTCATATTAATGGTGACAAAGTGTGGACATGCAGGGTGGAGACTGTTACAATGTAGATATCTACATGAGTGTAGCATGTACATTTTGGGTAGGACCAGATAAAGTACCCTTTTTCAGGGCCCTGGATCAGGCTTAAATTTAAGGCACTTGCTGTCTGGACCCATGTGTTACTCCCCACCTAACCCTATCCATGTATTTGTTGTGACTAATTATCAGCGAACTCACAGTAGGATTTATTAGTGGAGAGTAGATCTACTCTCACTTTCGAATTTCCTGCATGCATGTAGCCATGTAGGATGGTACCCGTACCCATGGGTACGGGTATGGATCCCGGGCTAGGAGTAGGGGTCCCATGTCATGAGTACGGGTACGACGGGTACGGGTCACAGGCCATGAGTACGGGTACGGGTCCCACCGTCCCAGTCCATGGGTATGGGTACGGGTATGGGTCCAAAGCAGGGCGTGAGTACGGGGGGTATGGGTCCGGAGCCATGGGTATGGGGACGAGTAGAGTGCAGAAATTGGGACTCGAGTACGGGTACGAGTACGGGTACGGGTACTACAAGTCTGATTTAAGGTCATTCACGTGACGCGTGACGTATTTCAACAAATCACAGTGCGATTTTGAATGTCGTGGATGTAATAAAATTATACTATAGAAGCTAGTTGATAGAAGTGCATATAAGCTGCCCGTTGACACGCCGGGGAAATTGACTGGTTTTGGTTAGGCCTAGGCTACTCAACTTTATACAGCTGGTCAGTTGTTTATTCATGATGCAGTCATGTCTACAGTAGAATTCAATTCGACCTTTGCAGGACTTAAACCCCATTAAAAGCTATTAAACCAAGATAGCACTCATTGAAAGCAGCTTAACTGATTAAATCATATCTCTCTGGTTAAATACACACATCATATGTTTCTGCTTTTACACGTACAATGGAGCAATGGCTGGGATTATAGTTTCAGTTGGGTGAACGATTATAAAGCGAGCGCTAGAGAACAATTCTGTGTGGGCTTTTGTTTACGAAATGAGACAAAACTCTGCTTATTGTTAACCAGCGTTCTTGAAAATGAGAAACATGGTGGTTTGCAGACTTAACACGGTTTGGAAATAATTTCTTCATATTTTTTGGTGTTATCTGTCGTTTACATATCATTCCTAAAACACCAAAGTACGAATATTTCCAAACATCTAAATTAGCTAAAATTTAGGACATGTTACAAAACTATATTGTCTAGAATTTTAGAAGAGTACTTTTAATATTGGCCGGTTATTTTTCACACAGCGACGTTAACTAGGCAATGTACTATAACATTAACTAAAACACCAAAGTACGAATATTTCCAAACATCTAAATTAGCTAAAAATTTAGGACATGTTACAAAACTATATTTTCTAGAACTTTAGAAGAGTACTTTTAATATTGGCCGGTTATTTTTCACACAGCGACGTTAACTAGGCATATCCCCATTCTTTTAACGTAGGCTATTTGTAGAGGTCACGCGTCAATGGGAAAGAGCACTGTGTATTGATTATGTATAGGAAAACGGACAGTAACTGCAGTATGTAACCAAATGAAAGCGTGAATAAGTAAGCACAGATGAATAGCACTTTGTGTTTTTCAAAAATAATTTAAGATTCTCCCTCGATATAATCATTTAATTAAATAACCTACATACCTACAGGGGGCCACACACAAATAGAACCAGTCTATCCCGGCTGAAGCTCAAGCGCGCATGCTTCGTCTTTGTCCCTCGTGTATGCCTACTCTTTGACTACTACAAATATTAAACTCTTACCTTTAGTAATAAAATACAATTTCATATCTGTCAATTTTTACCTTCAAGATTAGAAGTAATCGAATCAAACTGTCCTAACCCACCATGTTCTTTGATTCTACTGTCACGACAAACTGACGGAGCGGACAAAGTGATTGGTCATTGCAGAATTGTGCCAGTGAAAGACATGAGCCATATGCTGTGGATAGAACAAGGTAAAAACAAATCTCTTGTTTGTTTTTTTAAATCACGCGGTATTCTAATGACGCTCGCGCTGATGGCAGTATTAAAGTCCTCCACCATGTCCACGACATTTTCAGGGCTGCCTTTACCGTGCTCACACATGATCTCTGTTAGTCAAAAATGACCAAAATTATTACTTCAGTTACATTCTTTTTGACCTATAATATTAATGGCATGGAATAAAATTCACAGGTTAAGCTCGCATTTGAGACTACAATAAAGTTTGTACCACATCAAAAGTTACACCAAATTTAAAATTGGCAGATTATCTTGAGCAACCCGACAGTCTACGTTTGAATAACCTAAAGGTTCTCGGTTGAAATCATTAAGACAAACATGGGCTTTTATTATTTGTTTACTAATATTTATTAAGTTCATTATTGTTTTCTTTCTCGCGAATCTCAAGTCGTTATAGAGAAGGCAAAGCGTGGACGATGCTTTGGCAAGAGACTACTGGAGATGGTGGAAGACTACTGTAGTCACCTTGGTTATAAGCGAATATTTTTAAGTACATCACCGGACACGCCTAGACTTTATCTCCGACTTGGTTACAAGTTCACAGATCTTCGGCCAACATTGGTTGGCTCAGGGGTGAGTTTGACCACAAACGAGACGCCTTTAACAGAGGTTCTTAATCGGCTCCTATCGGTTCTACATTCGTGTAATTACGTAGGATTGTCATGATTCTTCACATGAAACCGTTAAGATAAGCCTCGTCGTAGCCAGCTTTCTTGGTCGGATGGGAAATATATACAATGTTCGTCGCCCCGTTTTGGTAGGAGAGGCAAATATGAACAATTTGCCGGTGCACAGTGTGCATCATGTTGGCATTATCGGTAGTGGTTTAGAGACAATGTAAATTCTTCCTGCTTAGCGAGATTTAGTCGGTCCCTTTAGCCCAGTCACAGGGCGAAAGGATGTGCATTTTGGTGGTAAAATACCTAAGTTTATACTAGAGCTTAAAATGGCGGTAGTGCAAAAAATGTCTAACACATAGAGAATAGCCAGGCTTCAGTATTGGAGCTAAAGGGTTGATTTGGTTAAAGGTGTCCAGAATATGGTGACAGAAGAAAGGTAAAAGAATCGGTGATCGGAAGAAAACCACAGGGAAAGACTGTAGAAGTATCCTGAAGAATGCGCGACTGAAAAATGCCATGTCATGGACAAGACCATGTTCTTGACGTGAAATAAAGCCTTTATGGGTAGTCATGTGACCTATCATTGCAGTTGAAACTTTTCAGTCTCTCGGGATCTTTGAACGGACTCCTATACCTTCTTTCCCTGTGCGTTCTGTCCAACCTTTTCCCGTCACCCTTTTCTGAACACATTTATACGCAAACAAATTAATTAAACCTTTAGCTACAATACTGAAGCCTTGGTCGAGGCTTTGGCAAGAGACTACTGCAGATGGTGGAAGGCTACTGTATTCAGTTTGGTTATAAGCGAATATTTTTAAGAGTATCACCGGATACGCCTAGACTTTATCTCAGACTTGGTTACAAGTTCACAGATCTTCGGCCAACATTGGTTGGCTCAGGGGTGAGTTTAACCACAAACGAGACGCCTTTAACAGAGGTTCTTAATCGGCTCCTATCAGTTCTACATTCGTGACATTACGTACGATTGTCATGATTCTTCGCATAAAACCGTTAACATAAGACTGGTCGTAGCCAGCTTTCTTGGTCGGATGGGAAATATATACAATGTTCGTCGCCCCGTTTTGGTAGGAGAGGCAAATATGAACATTTTGCCGGTGCACAGTGTGCATCATGTTGGCATTATCGGTAGTGTTTTAGAGACAATGTAAAGTCTTCCTGCTTAGCGAGATTTAGTCGGTCCCTTTAGCCCAGTCACAGGGCGAAAGGATGTGCATTTTGGTGGTAAAATACCTAAGTTTATACTAGAGCTTAAAATGGCGGTAGTGCAAAAAATGTCTAACACAGAGAGAATAGCCAGGCTTCAGTATTGGAGCTAAAGGGTTTATCTGGTTAAAGGTGTCCAGAATATGGTGACAGAAGAAAGAATCGGTGATCGGAAGAAAACCACATGGAAAGACTGTATAAGTATCCTGAAGAATGCACGACTGAAAAGGCCATGTCATGGACAAGACCATGTTCTTGACGTGAAATAAAGCCTTTATGGGTAGTCATGTGACCTATCATTGCAGTTGAAACTTTTCAGTCTCTCGGGATCTTTGAACGGACTCCTATACCTTCTTTCCCTGTGCGTTCTGTCCAACCTTTTCCCGTCACCCTTTTCTGAACACCTTTATACGCAAACAAATTAATTAAACCTTTAGCTCCAATACTGAAGCCTTCTGGATATTTCTGGACCAAAATCCCGACACTCTCTGTGTTTTTTAATTTCAAGCTCTGGTAACTTTCATAATAAAGCTACTACCTACTTGAACACACTTCAGCATTTTTTGATCCATGGTATGAAGTTAGTTAGCGACTTATTTTACACTGATGGTACGATTGTTCCATTTAAGGTCTGGAGTGATAGGGGGATTTTTAAGAAGTATTTTTTGCAATGGAGGAGCATTATCGATGCAATTCCTTCCTCATGGAAGCAAGTTTTGAAACAAGGTTTTTACAGGGATCTTTGTACTCCTAAAGGTTTCGTGTTGTATCATGTAGATAAAGAAATCAATATTAGTAAAATGACATCTCAATGTATTAATCGTATTTTTGTACAGAGAATACAAGAGCCTCCAACATCACAGAAAAAGTATAAGAATGAGTTTAATATTAATGACGATGAATGTAGTGTTATTTATCTTATGCCTTTCAAGTCAACTTATGATATAAGAACCAGGATTTTTCAATATAAGATTAATCTTAATTGTCTAATGACAAATAGTAGACTGTATAAGATGAACCTTGTGAACAGTGAAATGTGTACCTTTTGTAATAACTCTCCTGAATCTTTGAACCATTTGTTTTGGGATTGTAAATATGCAAAGAAAATGTGGAATGAGTTTGGATCATGGTATATAGACAATATTGATGGAAACATTGATTTAAACTATAAGCATATTATTTTTGGTTTTGGTTCTGAGACTTTACTGAATATATGTGTCATTTTAATCAAAAAGGTTATTTATGACAGTAGATTTAAAAACCAAAAGCCATCTTTTGTGTCCTTTCTGCAATTGATTAAATTTCATTACAAGCTTGAGAAACGAATTGCTATTGCTAATAATACAATGCACAAATTTATTGATAAATGGCATGTTTTAGAACAGATGTGTTGTTAACTTTCACCATTCTTTTTTAAAAGCTGTAATGGATTGCGCTCTTTTCAAACATCATGTAATGTTTTATTTACAGTGTTCTATTTTTTCATTTTCTGTATACATGTCTTTCTCCCATTGAGCACAGGGAAATAAAAGCCGTTTTGGCTATGTGAAATAAAAAAAACTTGAACACACTTTTGCCCACTGACTAGGCTCATCTTAACTTTTTCATGGGAAGGAGCTTGAGTGTGAACTCATTTTGAACCGAAACCCTCTATTCTTGCAATATGGCCAGTGTGTGAACAAATTTTACCCAGACACGCTACAGTAGCGAGGGCACATAAACGTTGAAAAAAAACAGTGCATCTGGCCGGATTCGAACCGGCGACCTTCGCAATACTAGCACGACGTTCAGCCAATTTAGCCACAGAGGCACACTGGAGAAGAGCCGTATTAGGTATTAGGTTGAATGGTGTTCGTCGCATTCCTAGCGGAAGGCATCAGAACTGCATATTTTTAAAGAAATATACAAAGTCACATAGGGATTAAAATTATAATTTTCATGGCCAGGTGACTTATTTACGAAATCAATTGTTTGATTATCATTATACAGAAAGTGCACATACTGTACTGGTTTATATACATTGTATGCCCCTCCCAGTTGTGCTTGTGTTTACACCATGTCCAAAATGAAATGTTCATATTATTTTGAATGCCTTTGGAGAGATGTACATGAATTATATAATAAGATGTCCGTTGGGATTCAGATAGCTACTGAAAATTCTGAGAGACATAAAAAGTGTTTTCGATTAATGCTTTGTACCATGATCAACTATATAATAATCAATGCAGCCGAAATACAAGCTGTATCAAAATGATCGGTATCCATCAGTTTTTACTGATAAGGGATGAGTGTGACGCATCAAAATCCAACATGAGATCCAAGTAATTTGTATATTAATAGCTATTAATTGTATAACAAGTCACCCCTTATATGGTTTATCTCCCAACTCAGATGCTGGACTACGATACACAGGTTCCATTAAGCATACCTTATCCAGGATGGGAACACTTTTACAAAACTTATGACGGGAGTGTACTCTCAAGCTCGGAACAACCTATCTCTCAAACATCGTCGCAATCTTCTTTACATACTGAAGGAAAAACAAGTCGGGTTTCTGACACAGCAGCAAAGTGTAGCAGGAGCAATGTTGAGATACCTCCATGGGCTATAGACGTAGATGGAGCTTGCCAGTTAATGAAAGAAATATCTAAAGATATCCCAGAAACTCAATGATTTAACTTGGTCATCACTTCGCAAACTACATATTTGAGTCAAAACAGGTGAAAAAGGACTAGGCAACATTATTTTTGCAGACGGAAAGCGATCACCTAACCATGTGTCGATGTACTTGCGCCTGGAGCCCCGGCTGGCGCCTTTTCATAAATTGTTTCCTGACAATTACTACTTGAATCGAAATTCTAAAAGGATAAACCGTTTTGAGTGAACTGCCACTTGGATACGTCATAATTCAAAATAATGCTGATATGCAACAACAACAACAACAACAGCAACAGACCAATTTCATATTGCGCTACGCACAGGCATAAACCTACAAACCTCAGCACACTTAATAGGAATTCGCTGAGCATTGTGGCCCAACCATTGAGCCACATTCAGGGACTTGCAGCTAAGAACATGAAGAAGAGTACACTAATATATACCACAATGACCCATCACAGCCTGGATCAGTACGGTTAACTGAGACAATAAGCCACGGCTCGAAATGGCATCGTCAAACACCAATGCACCGGAGTATAACACATTGTAACCGATTATGCCGATTGAACCACTAACTCGGCCATAAACATATGGCATAGTCCAGTTGCAAGTACACGGTTTTCAAATCGTGCTTGTTTTCAGCAACAGCTGGATTTACGCCTGTTTTCTCACTTAATACCACCTACTTGAATATTGGGTGTTCTTGAATTTCCTATATAATTTTAAGTGACTCTAGAAAAGTCGACGGAATTATAGTGTGCTCTATAGTGCTGCGTGAACTGGCAATGGTTTGTTTAAAACGGTAATGAGTTTCTCCATTTGAAAATGCACACCCCTTTTGCAATGTGCATGTTCTGTGAAAAAATATTCGAGTTGCAAATTAATGAATCACATAATGTTTATCGCTGAAATAAAAAAAATACCTTTAAAAGGGAAGGAAGCCGCAAACCTGAAAAAAATTCTTTTGAAAATTAAAGGTGCTTTAGATGAATTGGCAATCAGGATTGGTTACTATGTAAGCTTTTGTAGAAGAATATAAGACAGTTTAGTTTCAGCGTACACTCTTCAACGATCTATTCATTTTAGAATAGAAACTTGCCCAATATTAAATATTGCCCAATAAATATTTACACATGCCACAACTTACACCTAAAGGGGATTAGACAAATTCGATGTTTGTAGGTCAACAGAGCAATTTCGACATAAAGTCTCCCATAGAACTCCACCTTGAACGGTCAAAATAACACAGTTTTGTTCACTTTACCTCGGCATAAAATGGACAGAAAACCTTGCTGACAGCTATTACAATTTTAGCTCCAATGACTCCAATTTCTAGGAATTTACAAAAAGATAGTAGTAGTAGTAGTAGTAGTAGTAGTAGTAGTAGTAGTAGTAGTAGTAGTAGTAGTAGTAGTAGTAGTAGTAGTAGTAGTAATAGTAGTAGTAGTAGTATTGTTGTAGTTGTTGTTATTGTTATTATTATTGCTTTGAAGTTGTTGTTGCTAATTTTATAATTATTATTATCGTGATCGTATTATTTGTTATAATATAACGGTGCTTCTTAGTGCTTCTGATGTTTGAGTCCAAAGTTCATTTTCAGGTCATCACACGTACATATCCTTAAAAGTTTTGAAAGCAGATTTTGAAAGCTGATAGCTAGAAGTGGCGAATACATTGATGGTGTAGGTCTATTTATCACTAAAATATAGGCCGGGAATATAATAGGCCTTACTTTTGAACATGACTCTACAGCTTGTACCGCTGCATAGCCGCTTGGATTTAGTTCAGCAGTGTGTTTATCTGTTATCAGATGAATGGCCGAGTGGTAAACATGAACGGTAAGAAGTTTCCTGCTTTTAATAAACTGTGGATAACTATGGGATGATTAATTATATCCAAGTTTGGTTAATACTTTGTCTATTTTTTTAAGCTTCTATAAAGCCTAAATTATTGTAAACATGATACGGCAAAGGAACTCACTATTCATTTCATTTGATTCACTAGATATACAAGCCCAAGTACATGTGGCAGAAAGTGATCACACCAGTCACATTATCACGTAGTTCTTCATGTATGCACTTGCACATGTAATGGAGTGTATTCGGATGGGGAATATTAAAATGACGAATAAAGACTATAACGATAGGGATGTCACAGTGGCTGCTCAATTATTCTGCCACACTGTGCATGCAAGCATAACAGTAAATTGAAAAGCGCGCGCATCAAAGTTGTTCAATTTTGGCACACATCCATGTCGAAAAAATGATTTCCTCATAATGTGCTATTTATCCCAATTGTTTGAATTTTTAATATATGGTGTGTGAAACCTTTCTTTGACTACCATCGGGTCTTTTAAAAATAAATTTTGCTTTGTTTAAGAGCTACTACCTGTTTTTATGGATTGTTGAAGATCTCTCATAAATCAATAAATATAAACCATTTGAAATTTAAAAAAAACTACCACCATTTAGTTGAAATACTAATCTTTCTTAGTATGTAAATTATCTCCGTCGACAACGAATGGCACACTTGAGGAAAACGAGTTGAAACATAATATTATAAAAGTGAATTTAGAGGGAGAAATATTCCAAATCACAATAGCTGTAAGCCATTGTGTGTGTCCAAAACCCACACCATTTTTGTATACACGGTATAGTGGAATGGCGGTTCCTTTTACCATTTGCCCTCTCATGTTAATCCAGATAACAAAATGTTAATTTAAAGTCTCATTGAAAATTAATTTTTATATTTACTTTTCGGATTTGGTTTTGAGCAATGGTGACACCATGTTTACAGAAAAAAAATGAAAATTCTATTCCAGACACCGTCAAAATGTCAAACTTTGCATTTTTTGTATTATATTAAAGTAATTAACTGCAGTTTCTTTATTCAACATCATAAAAGATTCATACTTGACAAATCTATAATGAATGAAAAGACTTTCATTAAATATTGAAAAAAACCCAAATTACTCAAGCCTTATTTACATAATAATATCATGAATACATAATTAGCTGTAATTAGCTAATTTGCTTGATTAATTACTTTTTGTGTATTTTTTGTTATCAACTTATTGAAACAACTTTGTATGCATATGTGTGCAAAAAAACCGCACACTGATGTCATGTACGGTTTTCTATTTTGCATATTAATAAGCTGAACTTAGTCACTTTTCAGCTTTAATTTGTCTGCAGATTGGCCGAAATTGCTAAAATAATATATTTGATTGATTTATTATAATTATTTAATGATAGATTTTTAAATTTTGTTTTCTTTGACGAAGTCAGAAAATATAGGTATTTAACCTGTGATACTTAAATTAATGCTGCTTTTTCAAGCAAGCGTCCAAATAAACCTTCAAAATCTCGAAATGTGCCAATTTTGTGATTATAGCCATTTGTGGCAGATTTGCATTCCATTTATGAGCATCCTAAATCACAATGCATTGACCGATTTCAATTCCGTTTTTTTATGCTTTAATAAAGCTTATTCACGTAGAAACAAAATAACGAGTTTTTGCTGCGCTTATTTTTGAGGTGATATGCCTAATAATAATGATATTAAACATGATAACTTGAAATTCACCACAAAAGGAAATTTCTTGAAATGTTTTTCCAGTTTGCTGGTGTTTTTTTCTGTATCCTTTATAGGTGTGTGAATGAGACATAGCATATCCCAGCAAACACAATTTCGTTTTAAAACGTTTTAAATAAGTTATATTTTGGGTTTTGGTTTAAGTAAAAACGTTTTAATAACATTAAAATGTCGGGTTATATAAAAGTCATGAAATCGTTTTAAAATGTTTTGTATGAAAACACACTACAACAATATTTTTAAAATATTTTCGAAATGTCATTGTAAACTATTTTGGCCAAATATTTTGTCAACACTTAAATAAGATTATGTTGAAATATATGCACCCAGCAAACACAGAAATATTCTTAAAATGTTTTTTACAAAACGTTTTAATAACATTTAAATGTCGGGTTATATAAAGGTCGTGAAAACAATTTAAAAACGTTATTGTAAACATTTTGGGCCAACATTTTTTGCAAAATATTTTTTCAACCCCAAAATAACATTCTGTTTAGAATGATTTGTACCAAGGTTTCAAAAATGTTTTTGGAATGTTATTAAAACGTTTTTATACCATTTATATAACCCGACATTTAAATGTTTTCTGTAAAACATTTGTGTTTGCTGTGCAGTAAATTACCAACAAATGTTATTTAATGTTATGAAAACGTTTAATACCATTAATGTATCCTTTATATAACCCGACATCCCGGCTGAAGGGCGAGCGCACTTATTTTGTCTTTGTCCCTATGTGGGCCCTGTGTATGCCTACTCTTTGACTACTACCAATCTTAAACTCTTACCTTTAGTAATTAATACATTTTATATCTATCAATTTTTACCTTCAAGATTAGAAGCAATCGAATCAAACTGTCCTAACCCACCATGCTCTTTGATTCTACTGTCACGACAAACTGACGGAGCGGACAAAGTGATTGGTCATGGCAGAATTGTGCCAGTGAAAGACATGAACCATATGCTGTGGTTAGAACAAGGTAAACACATAACTCTTGGTTTTTTTTGTTGTTGTTTTTTTTTAATCACGCGGTATTCTAATGACGCTCGCACTTAACCATAACACATTCAAAAGGATATAGTTTGCACTATTAAAGTCCTCCACCATGTCCACGACATTTTCAGGGCTGCCTTCACCGTGCTCACACATGATCTCTGTTAGTCAAAAATGACCAAAATTATTACTTCAGTTACATTCTTATTGATAATAAATAATATTAATGGCATGGAATAAAATTCACAGGTTAAGCTCGCATTTAAGACTACAATAAAGTTTGTACCAACAAATAGTTACACCAAATGTAAAATTGGCGGATTATCTTGAACAACCCTACAGTCTACGCTGGAATAACCTAAAGGTTCTCGTTTGAAATCCTTAAGACAAACATGGGCTTTTATTTATTTGTATACTAATATTTATTTATTCATAATCGTTTCCTTTCTCGCGAATCTCAAGTCGTTATAGAGAAGGCAAAGCGTGGACGAAGCTTTGGCAAGAGACTACTGGAGATGGTGGAAGACTACTGTATTATTAAAAAGTTTGGTTATAAGCGATTATTGTTAAGTACTTCACCGGACACGCCTAGACTTTATCTCAGACTTGGTTACAAGTTCACAGATCTTCGGCCAACAATGGTTGGCTCAGGGGTGAGTTTAACCACAAACGAGACGCCTTTAACAGAGGTTCTTAATCGGCTCATATCGATTCTACATTCGTGACATTACGTAGGATTGTCATGATTCTTCGCATGAAATGATGAAACCGTTAAAATAAGCCTCGTCGTAGCCAGCTTTCTTGGTCGGGGGGAAAACAATGTTCGAGTTGAGAGGCAAATATGAACATTTTCCCGGTGCACAGTGTGCATCATTCAGCATTATCGGTAGGTTTTTAGAGACAATGTAGAGTCTTCCTGCTTAGCGAGATTTAGCCGGTCCCTTAAGCCTAGTCACAGGGCGAAAGGGTGTGCATTTTGGTGGTATAATACCTAACTTTATACTTAGAGCTTAAAATGGCGGAAGTGCAAAAAATGTATAACACGGAGAGAATAGCCAGGCGTCAGTATTGGAGCTAAAGGGTTTATTTGGTTTTATGTAAGGTGTTCAGAATATGGGGACAGGACTGAGAAAGGTGAAAGAAGTGGTGATCGGAAGAAAACCACAGGGAAAGAAGGTAGAAGTATCCTGAAAAATGCGCGACTGAAAAAGGCCATGTCATGGACCATGTCAAGACCATGTTCTTGACGTGAAATAAAGCCTTTATGGGTAGTCTCGTGACCTATCAATTATATATATATTATAACATGTCCGTTGAATTCAGATAGCTTCTGAAAATTTTGAGACCTTAGTCATGTTAGTTCAGCCCAAAACACAAGCAAATGTACCCTTGATAAAATAGAGGCGTAAAAGTGTTTTCGATTGATGCTTCGTACCATAATGATCTATTAGCCAATATAACCACATATCAATGCAGCCGAAGTACAAGCTACATCAACATGATCGGTATCCATCAGTTTTTACTGATAAGGGATGAGTGTTTGTGGCGCATCAAAATTCAACATAAGATCCAAGTAATGTGTATATTAATAGCTATTACGCTCGTAATTGTATAACAAGTCATCCCTCTATATGGTTTATTTTCCAACTCAGATGCTGGACTACGCTATACAGATTCCATTAAGCATACCTTATCCAGGATGGGAACACTTTTACAAACCTTATGACGGGAGAGTACTCTCAAGCTCGGTACAACCTGTCTCTCAAACGTCAACGCAATTTTCTTTACATGCTGAAGGAAAAACAAGTCTGGTTTCTGACGCAGCAGCAAAGTGTAGCAGGAGCAATGTTGAGATACCTCCATGGGCTATGGACGTAGATAGATATTGCCAGTTAATGAAAGAAATATCTAAAGATATCCCCGAAACTCAATGATTGAACTTGGTCATCACTTCGCAAACTACATATTAGAGTCAAAACAGTTGAAAACGGACCACTACTTCCTTCCGCATATTTATGATCAGTTACTAACAGTGCCATCTACGTCAGCTACCAACAGGAAGCGACAGACGAGAAAGTTCAAAGCTGATCATTCAATTTGAGAAAGTGCTGTGATTCAATTGGATAAGATTGTCGGTTGAAATCAAATCAAAACCTAATCAAAATTAACAATATATCTCATGAAAACGAACGCATTCAAGGGTCAAATTCCAAACAAGTACGGGTTGACCTATTTGAGATGCATGGTCTCTCATAAAAGAAAAAGTCAAAGTCGCATTTTAATCAAGATGATCTCAAACGGTCTTGCAAAAACAATTCAACTGAAGAATAGTTTGCACCATCTAGGATGTTTCGTTACATATATATAAAGGTTAGATAGGTCAATGTTAATACGGTTCATTTTGTGCAAACCAGGCACAATTTGTGCAAACCACACAAGTATTTGTGCAAACCACACAAAAGTATTCCTTTGGTAATTACGATTGTTGTTGTTACTGCTATTAGTAGTAGTGCTATTGTTGTTGTTGTTGTTATATTGTTGTTACTGTTATTACTATTGTGTTTGGTATTGTTGTTGCTAATGTTATAATTATTATTATCGTGATCGTATTATTTGTTATAAATTATATAACGGTGCTTCTTAGTGCTTCTGATGTTTAAGTCCAAAGTTCATTTTCAGGTCATCATATTCAGGTACATATTCTTAAAGGTTTTGAAAGCAGATTTTGAAAGTTGACATCTCGAATTTCTACTGGTGTATTCATACCATATGTCATTATTGAGTAGTTAACAACAGGTGGATGGGTCGGTATGAACATAACATATGCCTTCTCACTTTCTAGGGTCTGGTCCTTGTCTGAGTATGGAGGTAGTAGATACCCCCATGGTCTGAGTGTAGTGAAAGGACTGAAATCAGTAAAACTAATTTTTGCTTTTACTATGTTGTAGACTCTGGTTATCATGGAATATACATTTCTGCTGGTATTTTAGTAAATTGATTCTTTGCACTAGAACAACAACTTGAATTCGTACAATGTATTCACTTGAGGAAATTTATGAAGTGAAAATAAGTAAAAATAAAATAGGATACAAATATCAGCACTCGGTGGATGGTAAAGGTTAGACTGACCAGAGTGTCTGGCAGACACTAATGCCCTCCGGCAGTCTATTAACTCCTTGCAGGCTCCAATGCCCAAGAATTTACATGAGTAAACATTTATGACATACAAGGTAAAATTGTTACTCTAAAGAATAAAGGTTTAGAAAATATTATTAAGAGAAGGAACAACTATCATCTCTTAAAAGAAAGAATACAATTTTAATAAGAAATTGACCCCTGCATGTTGAATGCCAATGTTAAATTTTACTACATAGACCTACCAAATGTATACCAGTTGCACAGAGCATGAAGGTAGTAGAGAAGAAGGGCGAGGGTTATTACCCATGTGGTATGCGAAAATAAGACCAGGGAGAGACCATTTGATATTGGGGGGGGGGGGGGCGCTGGGTAGTTGGGATCGTTACATTTAATTAGGACCTTGATGCCCCGGCTTGATGCCCGCCTTGATGAAGCAATTTTTGAACACCTCGGTGAGATCATTTTTGTTTTTACTTCTTGGTGAAACAATTTTTTTAACCGCGAAGTTCTATATTTTCACCAATTTAGTTTTGGATTTGTGAAACCATATTTTCATGTTCTGTAGCACCTAAATTTCGTACGAAAAACATTATTCTTATGTTAAAGTTCTTGGTAAGAAGGGCAAAATAAAATTTGTGGGGAAAAGACAAAAAAAATCAATTTGAACCGATATTATTGATGGGATATGTACATTGTACATATACCGGAAAGTCTTCGAGCCCCCAACCGGGTCAAAACGCCTTTATTGGGACAATGTACGCGCGCGCGAAGCATGCAAAACTTTGGTATTTTGCATTCATTTTGGTCCATGATCGGGGTGAATTTTGGTGGATAACAGGTTCCTTGCCCCTTTTCTTTTCCTATGCTTTTTGTTAGGCGGGTACTCTTGTCAGGGAGCACTCTGACCCCCCCCCTCGCTGGTTACATTACTGGTTCAAATGGTGAGTACTAGCATTTAGTAGGGGAATAAGATTTCTTTTTTACAGTGGGGTGGACTCTGGTGGAATCAAGTTTTTTCGCTCTCAAAATAACAGACAAATGCGTACAAAATACTTACCGGTTTGAAGCTAAAATAGATTTATATGATGAAAAATGGAGCGAAAAAATTTGCAATTTAAAAGCTATATGAAATAATTTTTTCTTCAATAACTGTGACAAGTTTTTTTCACCCTTGACACAAAATCTTTTTTTTTTCTTTTCCGAGGTGGAGCAATTTTTTTGGAGGGGGTCTGAGGTGGAGCAATTTTTTCATTCAGAGGTGGAGCGTTTTTTTACTCTTGATATCTATTTAATGGTGCATCCCTTAAGAACATTATGTAGACAATATGTATAGCATATGCTTGCGATATTCATACCGTCATGTGACATTTTGATTATCAGTCATTACATTGTGGGATAGGCTTTCACATTCGCATGTTCGCGCCGCGAATTTAATTTTTAAATGATATATTTTTCAGGTTTGTTTTATAATGCTAGTAAGTTGAAAATAATTGTATGTAAAAAAACCCTGAGACGATGTTTATCTGAGGGTGTACGGGATAAAACCTCCACATGGTACCGTTTGCAAAGCGACCTACTGTATATTTGCCCATTATTTTACATCGTGGACCGTACAAACCAATCTATCATGGAAGAAAGAGATTCCATCCCGGGATTCCATGGATCTGTGAAATAAACAGACAAGCACATGTACCCGGGGGTACTTAATGGATATGAGGGTACGGGGATGTGCGGCAGATTCGGTGTCGGTATGCATTTCAGGCATTTAGTTTGGACTCGGGCACATTTTAGCCATTTTGGTTTATTGGTGGCCCTCAATTTCATGAAAATTTTGTTTAAGAAAGGGTGTTTTTACCATATTTTTTTTTGAAAAAGTGCCCAGCCGAACATTCCCACCCAAACCAACGTTGAGACCCCCCCCCCCCTCTTGGGATATGTAACATGACTCAAGTGGCGAATACATTGATGGTGTATTATAAATATAGGCCTAGTTGCATACGTCCAACTTTGTTTCGTCAGCACAGACATCAGAGAGATTGCGATTTCCAAACTGTTATCATAGTGATATTTCTTTTAACGGAATACTACTCTCCACAATAGACATCCTTAAGGACGCGAAGGTGGGGGTGTTCCTCACTATATAGGCCGGGAATATAAAAGGACCTACTTTAGAACATGACTCTACAGCTTGTACCTCTGCATAGCCGCTTGGATTTAGTTCAGCAGTGTGTTTCTCTGTTATCAGATGAATGGCCAAGTGGTAAACATGAACGGTAAGATGTTTCCTGCTTTAGGTAACTATGGGACGAGGTAGGCCATGCTGTAGGCCATGCGAGTATTTTGGGGGGGGAAGGCCTTTAGGGGCGCGAGCCCCAGGGTAAATGCAGGGGCAGCAAAACAGAAGGGGTGGCGGAAGAAGACGGGGGGGCAAAAAGAATTGAAGGAAAAAGGACGGAAGAATTATTTCAACTGTATGAAATGAAAACCTTTTTTCTTTTCTTTTCTTTTCTTTTCTTTTCTTTTCTTTTCTTTCTATTTTTAATATCCTATAAGAAATTCAATATAATTCAATGTAATTCAATATTTCTGAGTTCCGACTGATTTTGCTTGATCGCATCACATATATTTTGTTGCATCTTACATCAGGCTAGCGGTACTCTGTTCAAATTCGGAGGACACATCGTAGTCTCGTTATCAGAGTCTACGTGCGAAAGTGAACTCGCTGAACTGTGTATGAAATAATAAAAAAGACTGCCCTCCATTGGCGTAGATCCCGGGGGATGGGGGGGGGGGGTTATCCCCTCCACCAATTTTTTGCCAGGGGGGATTGTCAATACAATCATCCCCAATGTTGACGCCTGTATGTGGGTTTCTGACCAAATTAACCTCATATTTGGCCATTTTAGCCCTCAAAGCCCAAATGTTTTTCACGCTACGCGCCAGTTTAGCTTTAAAATGGCAAAATTTGTACCGTAAATTTATTCTGTCGCCAAAAGCTGCCGGATTCACTATATTTCAAGAAATACGCATTTATAAATACGCACGTGACCACCAAGGCGCTGCCATAACAGCTTGTAGACGGACATTATTTACAAGTGTAACCTACATTTGAATGCAAAAACCCCAGCAAACACAAAACAGTTTTTACATTTTTATATTTTGGGTTTTGGTTTAGAGAAAAAACGTTTTAATAGCTTAAAATGTTGGGTTTTATACAGGTTAGAAATTTTTTAAAAGGTTTTGTATGAAAACACACTACAACAATGTTTTTAAAATGTTTTCAAAATGTTATTGTAAAAATTTTTTTTGTCAACACTTAAATTGCAGTAGGTTATCAACGAATGTTTGCAAACATTTTATACCCTTTATAATTATGTCCTTTATATAACCCGACATTTAAACATTTTATGGCAACCTTTTGCGCAGTGGCGTAGATTTCTTTTTGACATTGGGGGGATGATGTTGAAAAAATTCTTCAAGAATAGTGAATCCAGCACCTTTTGGCGACAGAATAAGTTGATGTTACAAATGCGCGCGAAGCGCGCAAAAAAATTTAATATTTTGAAGGTAAACTGATGAAATATGGTGCAAAAGTGGAATAAATGCGCGCAAAGCGCGCGAAAATTTGCACTTTTGGGGCTAAAATGGGCAAATATGAGGTTAATTTGGTCAGAAACCAATATTCAGGCGTCAACATTGGGGGATGATTGTGTGAGCATCCCCTGGCAAAATATTGGGGGATAAATCCCCATCCCCCCGGATCTACGCCTATGCTTTTGCGAATGATGTCCAAAACGTTTTGTGTATGCTGGGACGGTAAAGCGACATCAGATTGTGCCGCCAAATTATCTATTTTTTTCATTTTTGTGATATTATTGTAATTCCGAAAAAAATCGCTTGACCCTGCTAATGGCTTGTCTATATCACATTGTCGTATGCATTGTCTTTCATGACTTCGGATAATTTGACATGTTTGAAAGTCTTATTGGAATAAAATTAAGTTTCCCCCTATATGATCCAGTGGGGCCATTTTTAGGTGGGCTCTTTTGAGGGTCACGATCTCAAAATACTGCTTGACCGGCAATGGATTTGAGTTCAGCGTACCCAGGTTAATAAACATAAGCTGGTTGCCAGCAAACTTGCCGATTGGAACGTTATTGTGTCAATATAGAACCAGTCTATCCCGGCAGAAGGGCGAGCGCGCATACTTCGTCTTTATCAATATGTAAGCCCCGTGTATGCCTACTCTTTGACTACTACAAATCTGAAACTCTTTACCTTTCAGTATTTAATACCATTTTATATTTGTCAATTTTACCTTCAAGATTAGAAGTAATCGAATCAAACTGTCCTAACCCACCATGCTCTTTGGTTCTCCTGTCACGACAAACTGACGGAGCGGACGAAGTGATTGGTCATTGCAGAATTGTGCCTGTGAAAGACATGAACCATATGCTGTACGTAGAACAAGGTAAAAAATAAACTTTTGTTGTTGTTGTTTTTTTAATCACGCGGTATTCTAATGACGGTTAACCATAACACATCCAAAAAGATATAGATGAAAGTAAGTCCTCTACTATACCATGTCCCGACATTTTTCAGGACTGCCTCCAAAATGACCAAAATATTACTTCAGTTACATTCTTTGTGATCAGTGCTATAATAATTATTAATGGCATGGAATAAAATTCCCCAGGTTAAAGCCATATTATAACATAATATGCTGATGAGGACGCCCTCAATATTTTTTTCAAAATTCTTTTTTTTACACGATCATGATCCTCAGTAAACTAACATACCCTGCAAAAATTGAATAAACCGCAGGAACCGTCGTTTTATTATCACGATGGAAATATTAGTCGAACGCGTACACGATGTACATAACATCTACAATACATGATACCTACAATACATGGCGTGCGGGCAGTCGTGACATATCAAAAGAGCCAACATGACTCACATTCGAATGAGTGGCTAGCATTGGCGACATATGTGACTTGCCATATCGAAAGGAGACACTTTCGGGCAGGTTATAAATTTTGAGTGTTTTACATATCTTAAATAAATTATAGAGATATTGTGAACCTGCCCAAAAGTGTCTCCTTTCCATATGGCACGTCACATATGCGCTGGTATTAAACAGCGATTTTCTTTGTATTGTCTCGTCTAGTTGGGCCCAAATTAAAAGAGGACGTATCTGACAGTGAAAACTAACATTTTATACCAAAAATACAATTCTATTTCTTATGGAAATGTTATAATATGGTTTTAAGCTCGCATTTGATACTATAATGAAGTTTTACCACAACAAAAGTTACACCAAATTTAAAATTGGCGGATTACATGAACAATCCTACAGTCTACGTTTGAATAAACTCTCGTTCGAACTACAAAAGATAAACATGTGCTTTTATTTATTTGCATACTCATTTTGATCAAATCATTATTGTTTTTCTTTCTCGCGAATCTCAAGTCGTTATAGAGAAGGCAAAGCGTGGACGAGGCTTTGGCAAGAGACTACTGGAGATGGTGGAAGACTACTGTATTCAGTTTGGTTATAAAAGATTGTTTTTAGGGACATCACCGGACACGCCTAAACTTTATCTCAGACTTGGTTACAGATTCACAGATTTACGACCGATTGTGGTTGGCCCAGGGGTGAGTTTAATTTAATCAATGAGACGCCCTTAACAAATGCATTCAATCAGCTCCTATCGATTCTACATTCGTGACATTACGTACCTTTTCCCGTCCCCCTTTTCTGAACACCTTTATATACGCAAACAAAATAATTAAATATTTAGCTCCAATACTGAAACCGCCTGAATATTTCTGGACCAAAATCCCCACACTCTCTACGTTCTTTTTTTTTTCATTTACGCCAATTTACTGGTATCTTAAATATACTACCACCAACTTACTTTTTGTTACTACCACCAACCCTTTTGCCCCTGACTAGGGTAATCTTAACTGTTTCATGGGAAGGAGCATGAGTGTGAACCAAAAGGCTCTATTGTTGCAATATGGCCAGTGTGTGTAATTTACTTATTTACGAAATCAAATGTTTGATTTATCATTGTACAGAAAGTGCACATACTATACTGGTTTATATATACCCCCGTCCCAGCTGTGCTTGTGTTTACACCATGTCCAAAATGAAATATTCATACTATTTTGTTGACAATGCCGGCAAAAAAAATGCATGGGTATTCCCAAAATTCGCTACTGGTTGCTATTCAAATCATGCCATGAACATGGCATGTTCATGCCATGAACATGGCAAGACATTCTGATTCTTTTGTTTTGTATATAGCATGAAAATCCTCTATCAAGGATTCATGAGTGGTTAATTTTGAACCCATTAAAATTTGACATTGACTGCAATTCATGCCCATGAGTTACCCATGAACATGCCCTGAACATGTCAAGGCTCAAGGCTCTAGGCTGTTACTAAACAAAAAAGCATGCAAGGGCATGAATATTCATGTGTGAGCATGAACAACCAATCAAAATTCCCAAATTCACGAAAATTCATACCCGTTACTAGCGAAAATAGGGCATGTTCTTGGCATGTTCATGGCAAGATCTTGGCATGTTCATGGGCATGACTCATGCCTAAATTTTTGCCTGGGGAGAGATGTACATAAATTATCATTTTAAATTTTAAATTGTTTTCGATTGATGCTTCGTACCAAATGATCTACTATCCCATATGATCACATGTCAATGGAGCCGGGTATATCCATCAGTTTTTACTGATAAGGGATGAATCAAAGTGGCGCATCAAAATTCATCATGGGATCCAAGTAATTTAGTTATTGTATAACAAATCATCCCTCTATATGGTTTATTTCCCAACTCAGATGCTGGACTACGATACACAGGTTCCATTAAGCATACCTTATCCAGGATGGGAACACTTTTACAAAACTTATGACGGGAGTGTACTCTCAAGCTCGATACAACCTGTCTCACAAACGTCATCGCAATCTTCTTTACATGAAGGAAAAACAAGTCTGGTTTCTGACGCAGCAGCAAAGAGTAGCAGGAGCAATGTTGAGATACCTCAATGGGCTATGGACGTAGATGGATATTGCCAGTTAATGAAAGAAATATCTAAAGATATGCCAAAAACTCAATGATTTATCTTGGTCATCACATCGCAAACTACATATTGGAGTCAAAACAGTTGAAAAAGGACGATGCAACATTACTGTTACAGGCAGAAAACGGTCACCTAACCGGGAGTGTACTCTCAAGCTCGATACAACCTGTCTCACAAACGTCATCGCAATCTTCTTTACATGAAGGAAAAACAAGTCTGGTTTCTGACGCAGCAGCAAAGAGTAGCAGGAGCAATGTTGAGATACCTCAATGGGCTATGGACGTAGATGGATATTGCCAGTTAATGAAAGAAATATCTAAAGATATGCCAAAAACTCAATGATTTATCTTGGTCATCACATCGCAAACTACATATTGGAGTCAAAACAGTTGAAAAAGGACGATGCAACATTACTGTTACAGGCAGAAAACGGTCACCTAACCGGGAGTGTACTCTCAAGCTCGATACAACCTGTCTCACAAACGTCATCGCAATCTTCTTTACATGAAGGAAAAACAAGTCTGGTTTCTGACGCAGCAGCAAAGAGTAGCAGGAGCAATGTTGAGATACCTCAATGGGCTATGGACGTAGATGGATATTGCCAGTTAATGAAAGAAATATCTAAAGATATGCCAAAAACTCAATGATTTATCTTGGTCATCACATCGCAAACTACATATTGGAGTCAAAACTGTTGAAAAAGGACGATGCAACATTACTGTTACAGGCAGAAAACGGTCACCTAACCATGTGTCGATGTACTTGCGCCTGGAGCCCCGGCTGGAGCCTTTTCATACATTCTTTCCTGACATTCGAAATTCTAAAAGGGTAAACCGTTTTGAGTGAACTGCCACTTCGATATGCCATAATTCAAACTAATGCTGATATGCAACAACAACAACAACAACAACAACAACAACAACAACAACAACACAAACACAGCACAGCAATTTTATATTGCGCTACGCACAGGCATAAACCCACAAACCTCAGCACACTTAATAGGAATTCGCTGACCATTGTGGCCCAAGACACCATATCAACCATTTAGCCACATTCAGGGACTTGCCGCTAAGAACATGAATAAGAGTACACTAATATATACCACAATAAACCCTCGCAGCCGGCCTGGATCAGTACGGTTAACTCAGACAATAAGCCAGGGCTCGAAATCGCATCGTCAAACACCAATGCACCGGAGTTTTAACACCCTGTAACCGATTATGCCGATTAATTCGACCATAAACATAAAATATTATTTGAAATACCAACATAGTCTCCGTCAAAGTCCAGTTGCAAAGTACACAAATCGTGCTTATTTTCAGCAACAGCTTCAGCAACAGCTGAATTTCGTATATAATTTTAAAACAGTAAAAGTGACCCTAGAAAAGTCGCCGAAATTATAGTATGCTATAGTGCTGCGTGAACTGGCAACATTGGTTTGTTTGGTTTGAAACGGTGGAACGGCAATGGGTTTCTCCATTTGAAATGTACACCCCTCCTGCGTGTTCTGCATATACTCGAGTTGCAACAATGAATCACATGACAAATGACCATGACAAATTTAGACTGGGGGACATCTCGTCTAATTTATTTCAAGGAGGGAAAGCCACCACTGTAAATCATGATAAACGGAAAAAATCAAGCAATAATATTATTGCCCTGTGCATCTTCCTTTTTAGCACAAAAAACACTTTTGTTTTGAGTCCAAATAGAATAATATTGCAAGCTTTTGCGCGCTTCGGCACATCAGATAGCAAAACACACCTTCATTATTTGGGGCTATTAAAAATAGTCTAAAATTTAAATGGGTTCACTCATCTCGTATATACCTGTAATATATTTTAATAATATATTAATTAGTTTATATTTAGGTTTTTTCTTGATTAATTTACCGACTAAATAGTTATTTTCACAACTACTGTAACAATACAATGCATGTGCCAATGCCAGATATAACGCAGTTTAAGACATTGCAGTCACTTGTAGTTAATTTAAAACGTTTATACTTTTGGAAACACTTTATGCCGTATCACACAACAAGTTGCTGGACAAATTAATTTTAACATAATCACAGAACGAGTTGCTGGGAGAAAATGTTGAAATTTGAATTTGTAAATAAAAATGACATTCAGAAATGTTTGAACTATAAATAAACTGAAGCATTTTGTTCCAAAACATGTATTGCATGGTCTCTATTGTACACTTATTCTTCCTTATGTAGCTATGAAAGACAGAATACAGAAATGATAGAAAAGATATGAATTAAAGCGTTGACAGGAAGCTGTGTGATTTAAAATATTAATTTGAGTTAATGTTTAAGGGAGGATTATAGGCATTAATTAATGGTTGTTTGGATTGTTCCCTTCATCCAATCAATTTTTTTTAAATATCAAACGAAAGCTAACACTTCCCCCTAAAAACACTTTTCGTCATTAGGTCAACAGATAGCAAGGCGAATGTGGTAAATCTGTTGAAAACTACCTATCCAAGCACATTTTTGGCCAAATTGTAGGTTTTAAAAGTCAAAATCTCAAGTAATCCTTGCAATATTTTTAAAATCTTATGTCATTAAATGAAAGAGCACACTTATATTGTCCATATACTAGCGTCACTAAAATGAACAATGGTCAATTCTCTTTAAATTGCTAATATTGTGCAAAAAGTTACTATTTCGCCTGTTTTGTCATACGCATGTACATTCAATGAACTATACTGTCACGTGGGAAGATATGTTGATTTTTACGTGCTGAAGTTTTCAATGCTATTTGGTGTTCTGCGCCCGTAAGTCCAAAGTTCATTTGCAGGTATCCATTTATACTTAAGACATTTGATCGTCGTGTATAAACATTTTAATTGTCAGTCATTACATTCGTGAATTTATTTTTTAAATGATATATTTTTCTGGTTTGTATATTGCTTGTATAAAGATGTAAATAGACCCGTAGAAAGAAGATTTTTTTTCGTAAGGTGGACGGGATAACACGCTGTAGTTCGACACCGTCACATGGCAACGTTTACAAGCGACCATCGATCTTCGGTGCAAGCGACCTACCGTAGAATTTGCCCCGGGACGATTGTCCGGGGTATATATTTGCACCAGGTTTGAACTTAACAGCCAATCTATTCAATAAATTGCAAGGAAACGTGACATACTATATCAGCTATATATTCAAGTGGCGAACACATTAATGGTATAGCTACAAATATACTTTAGAACATGGCTCTACAGCTTGTACCTCTGCATAGCCGCTTGGAATTAGTTGAGCAGTGTGTTTCTCTGTTATCAGATGAATGGCCGAGTGGTAAATATGAACGGTAAGATGTTTGATGCTGCAGCTGCAGCTTTATATAAAGCATATGACTAAAGGCGAACCGTCTCGATTGACGATATTTTCGCCGGGCTTTGGCTTTGCCCGGCTATTTGATTTGGGAACATCTTTGTTTTCATAAAATATTAGAATTTTAGTAGATGACCTGGCCCAACTTTGTGAAACATTTACGTTTCATTTTGTGTGATGAATGTGTCTGCAAGTAATACTAAATATGAGAAAAGGTTATTCCAGTTTCATGTTTTAATGAAATCAAACAACAACAGTAACACAACATCAGCAAAGAGGTTCATTTGGTAGGATTGTAGAGATCATAAACTCATTAGTTTTGTTAGCCGAATCCAATAAATACTACTCACGGAACTGAGCTTTCACCATCTTGGCTGATGGCTTGATCACATATGAACTGGTCCACTGTTTTTCCCGCGAAACTTGGTTGCTAATGACGCATCCTCGTTGCCCGGAAGTGATGTTGATTTTAAACAGTGGGTAAAACAATTACATGTTTACAAAGTGAAGGCAAGAATGTGTTCAATTTTATTACATTGTGACTACTATGACACATAATTTTTTTGATTAAAAAACAAAAATATTGGACAGATATGAAAATGTTGTGCCTGGTATTAACGAGGGACCATAGACCCGGAAGGGGTTCTCTCTAGATGAAGGTGACAGTGTTACAATGAAGTCCAATGAAGTTCAGTGAAGTCCAATGCGCATAATTGGGTGCATATGGGCAAAAGCTATTAGGATGCTTTTTGTGAATAATTGGTATAATGAGGCCAGCCAAAAGTAGGTATAGAGAAAGTCAGCATTCAAAATTATGTGTGGCACATCCCCATAATTTTTTGAAGACCCCCTCCCCCGATCATAGATTCAACCTATGATCCACTTTTAATCACTCAAAGCACAAGAATATTAATGAAATATAATATTTTGTTTATGCCTGGATATTATGTTGAATACCACTAATTAGAGCTGGGCAGTGCCTGAAAAAAAGAGAGGGACTATTTTCTTGCATGGCATCTGGAAAAGGTGCTTAAAATTCACTAAAAATGTCAGAGTAACATGCAGAGGGCGTACTGTAAAATTGTAGTCTTTACACTTCAGTGGTTTAGAACAAAAAAAAGTCTCAGGTCATCATATATTGAGAATTTGGTCATTTGGGGATTCAACCTTCTATATTTAATTGATATATTCTAAAAAAAGGTGCATACAGTTTTGATGATTTTGACGATTTTCCAAATCGTAGAATAGCCTTAACTCTCAGAATTAATACCATTTCATATTTGTCAATTTTACCTTCAAGATTAGAAGTAATCGAATCAAAATGTCCTAATCCACCATGCTCTTTGATTCTCCTGTCACGACAAACTGACGAAGGGGACACATTGATTGGTCATGGCAGAATTGTGCCAGTGAAAGACATGAACGATATGCTCTACGTAGAACAAGGTAAAAACATAGCATAACTCTACACCATTTTCACCCTGATGTGACAGTGACGTCATTGGGCATTTTATTGGGCGAAACTTCAAATCGCTAGCGTTTGCTCAAAGCGCTGGTGTAGACATGCACGCATGAAGACACCGCATGAATGCACGCGCGAATCAGCTGCCTCAATGCGTTGACGTCACTGCCGCATCAGGGTGTAAAATGGTACAAGTCTAGGTTTTTTAATCACAAGGTATTCTGATGTCATGCTTAACCATAACAGATTTAGAAGGATATCGATGACAAGTTCTTGACGACATTTTCAGGACTGCCCTCACCATACTCACACGGTCTAGTGACCAATTAAAATATGGTTAGTGAACAAAATATTAGTTCAATTACATTCGATTTGAATGCAACAATGATGGCATGGAATATAATTCCCAGTTTAAGCTCTCATTTGAGACTAGAATAATGTTTGCATCACAACAAAACGTTACAATCGCAGAAAAAATCGAGTAATCTTACATGCAGTCTACGTTAAAAACACCTTAAAGCTTTGTATACTTTTTGTTATTCATCATCATTTTCTTTCTCTCGAATCTCAAGTCGTTATAGAGAAGGCAAAGCGTGGTCGAGGCTTTGGCAAGAGACTACTGGAGATGGTGGAAGACTACTGTAGTCACCTTGGTTATAAGAGATTGTTTTAGGGACATCACCGGACACGCCTAAACTTTATCTCAGACTTGGTTACAAGTTCACAGATTTACGGCCGATTGTGGTTGGTCCAGGGGTGAGTTTATTATACGCCTTTATTAAATGTATTCAATCCTATCGATTCTACATTTGTGACATTACGTATACTGTAATCAGCTTGTAATGGGCGAGAATTATTTGGTTTTTGTTACTGCGCGAGTCAATAAAGTCCCAACTTACGCCCGTGTACGCGTAAATTCAAAAAAGTTCGCGTCACTCTCGCTATGCGCAAAGCGCAATTCGCGTAGGTGCTACGCCAAGCTATGTGTACGTCATTCTATATCAATCCACGATGTTGTGAGTCCCGCCTATTAATACCAGCTTATCAGAGTCTCATAGATGGCAACACATATACTGTGTTGAGTATCTGTGATGTCACGAAACAGTTACGATTAGCCTCAGGGCGTAGTTAGCTCTCTTGGTCGGGGATGGGAAATAATATGTTCGTCCCCGTTTGGTAGGAAACCATGGAAACAGGGGCTATTTAAAACACCTCCTGTCACGATCGTGCAGTGAGAATAAAAATCAGTGCAGTGATTAATAAAAATCCGTGCTTAAAATATTTCTGTACTATTCAAGTTTCAACCACACTAATGACCAGGAAATTATGCAGTTCCTCCACAAACTAAGACTGATCGAGTCACAAAATCCTAAGCAAAAAGGTTAAGTTTGTGGTAATCAGTCAAACTTTAATTTTGTGAGTAAAATTAATCAAGCAAATATTGCCTTACAACGCCTGTGGCCCGGATGGGGTTCTCTGCTGGTTGAAGGTATACGGGGAGGTGCCACGGTTTTGGGGTACCTTTTCAGCGATTTTGGTATATCGATGGGTGGGTTTTCAGTGGAGACCAATGGCGCATTTTAGCAAAAGTACCCTTAAAAGTGCCCAAATATGGCAAATTTGGGTGATTTTTGGGTGCTTTTATTGAAATTGGTATATTGATGGGTAGCAAAAGTAGGTATAGAGAAAGTCTGCGTGGCACATCCCCGTACAAAATTTTTCGAAGACCCCCCCCCCCCCCCGGGCCTGTGGCAACGCCCTGTCTTCAAATTTTCGATCACTCGTGGCGAAAGGCGGATGCGCAACAGGCGTGGTAGCATGGTAAAATGAGGGTATTTTATGCAACTTTGCATAGTTTGTATGTGTTTTTTTTTTCATTCTTGTTAATATTTGTAATACCAATCAGTATTTATTTTTCATTCTTGTTAATATTTGTAATACCAATCAGTATACCAGCTGTGCATCGAGATGCAGCTGGGTTCAAAAATTACAATTCAATTATTATGGATTGAAATTTTAAACGAAAATCTATCGTTCTGAACAAAGCCAAACATTTTCTTTTCTGATTAACATTTACGGAGATTGTAATTTTATGAAGTTGTAAGCATTGTGTGCATTTTAGGTAACTTTGCAGAGTTTTGATTTGTTTTTGCATTCTGATTAACATTTTTTAACTTGACATTAGTGAACCAGGTGTGTACTTTCATCAAGCTGTATCTACGTAAAAATAATGACAAATCAATTGAAGGGATTTACATTTTAATTGAAAATCTACCCTTCTAAATAACTCAATTATAACTTGATTAAAATTTTTATAGGCATTGTAATTTTATGAAATTTTAGGCACTGTGTGCATTTTATGCTTCAGGATATTCTCTGGACCAAAAGCTTCAGCCTCTCTGCTTTGAATTATTTTTGGCACTTTCACCATGTTCACCATTTTACGCTCTCGTAACTTGATTATGATACCTGCAAATTTCGCCCCCTGACTTATATGAATCTCATATTAGCTAATATTATGAAGTTGCGAAAACAAATATGTGACCATACAGCACAACTGAGCCCTGAAGTCGCCAATCATCATTTTTGAGATATTCAACCAAAATATTCTGCTTGAAATTAGCTTTAAAATGATGTATATCATGTCTATAGTACTTGACATTTAAGTAGTGAAAAATCAATAAAACAGTCAATAAATCCTTTGTTTCCCATTGTTTATTGTTAAGTTCAATGGAGCATATCTCAATAGTGGCACTGGCGACATCCGGGATCAGTTGTGGTGGATGGTCACATATGTGACGTGCCATGTCAAAAGGAGACACTTGTCACTGCTTGTGGGCAGGATCATGAATTGAGAAATAGCCCGGGGTGATTTTTTCACAATTTAGGTTTGTTGTGAATTTGTTATTTTATTAATGTTTAAAATATTGTCTGATTGTTTCAGACCGGAATATAACTGGCATTTTGTATTTTTTGGGACATTTTCCAAGGTAATTCCTACTCTCAACATTGTCAATAATATTTTCAAAGGCCGATATCTCAATTTCCAATTTTATAATACCATAACTTACGAACTCAATATCTTCGCTTAGGAATGTCCGATTTCATTGGGGAAAAAGGCGTTGTGGAGCAAAAATCTCTATATTAAAAGATAATGTAAAAACCTCAAAATTGATAACCTGCCCAAAAGTATCTTCTTTTGGCATGGCACGTCACACATACCCTATCTATGAAATACAGTGTTCAGCCATCTGATAAAACATGAGAAAAGGGTTAAGCGAAATGCACACATGATTTGTATTGTGCTATCTTTGACACGTAGTCATGGTAGTAAAAACTCTTAAAATATGAAAGCCGCGCCTTCAAATTACCTAGAAATCACTACTTTTTAAAAATGTTTTCTAAATGTCTTTTATACTGATTTAGCATATTTATGTTTTCCCAATAAATTCCACTGATTTGGCAAATTTTAATTTTTGCCCTTCTATATGGTTTATTTCCCGACTCAGATGTTGGATTACGTTATACAGATTCCATCAAGCATGCCGTATCCAGGATGGGAACACTTTTACAAACCTTATGATGGGAGTATACTCTCTAGCTCTGTACAACCTGACTCTCAAACTTTATCGCAATCTTTACATGCAGAAGGGGAAATGACTAGTCGGGTTTCTGAGGCAGCAGCAAAGAGTAGCAGGAACAATGTCGAAATACCTGAATGGGCTATGGATGTGGATGGATATTGCTGTTTGATTAAAGAAATATTATAATATTTGCTGAGGTAGACGCCCTCAATATTTTTCAAAATTCTGTTTTTTACATAATTATAATGCACTTTATTAAACTGGAAAAATCATGACTCTGGGTGCTGTAGTTTAGTCACAATCCGAGATTTTGAATAAAACGCAGGAACCGTCGTTTTATTATTACGATGGAAATATTAGTCGAACGCGTACTCGATGATCATAACACATTACGTACATATGGTACATGTACATGGCGACACACATAAAGGATCATGTCGTACACAACCGAATGATGTGACACGCATTGACTACATCGGCGCTGGTAGTAAATTCCAGTTTTCTTTGCTTTACCTCAGTTGTTCAGCTTAAAATTAAAAGGGGACATATTTGATTGTAAAAGCTAACATTTTATGGACAAGAAATACTAATCTATTTTTAGTGGAGATGTTATAACATGGCTTTAAAGAAATGGATAATGATATCCCAGTTATATATTCAACTACCCAATGATATAGTTTGGTCATTACCCAACTACATATTGGATTCAAAACAGTTTTGAAAGGGGCCAAGTTATACCCCCGTTTTGGAATACTAGGACAAAATTTATCAAATTTTGTAATCTTTGACATAATGTTTTAGGCTACACTTGTCCTCATTTTGGCCAAATTTTAACATTAAAATGGCAAATTTGGGTATTCCACCCCCCTGGCTCGGTGGGCCCGTTACGCCCCTGCTTATTGTTAATCACCTATAAAGCCTCTTATAACCTTTCACGCGTTCATGTTCTCCTGAGGATTAATACTTGAATCCTATCTAAGTGAAAAAGGATAAAACCATGAAAACGTTGGTTTGTTTTTGTTTTTGTTGTTGTTGTTTTGTTTGTATTGTTTTTTTTTATGTCGAGCATATCTATGCTTTAACAGCTGAAATCCATGAGATAACGCTGACGAAACTTCGGTCGGGCACAAATGACCTGATGAAGGGGGTCGCCGTAGATAGCTGGTCGGAGTATTTTTACTGGACAGGCAAGTGTAGCCGACAATCTGGCACTTACCCTGATCGGAACCGACTGTAACGAGGTCTTTTATTATGGGTTATCTGCCCCGCCATTACCAGATGAACCACGGGGAGAGCTGATATTTATTTGTTGGCAAAACCTATTTCAAGTGAACTACCGCTTGGATATACCAAATCCTAAACAAATCGCTACAAATATTTAACAACAGCAAACATGCATTCTATGCAGTGATTTATAGTGCGCTGCACCGGCACAGGCATGAACCCACAAGCCTCAGCGCAAAAATATAGGAATTAATTGACCATTTTGCATATTTATGAATATTAATGAGCTAATTTGCATAATTTGCCTACATTTCCGTCTATCCACTCTGCAGCTAGACTTCTCCGTAGTCCACTTGGCCATTTTGCATATTCTGGCAATTACATTTAAGCATAAAACTCTGATTTGTATTAATGTGTGTGCAATTGATAAATTTTCACATCTAATCTTTTCAGTCACCGCACTCCTTCTGTTTGTTCGCTTCCCAAGTGATTTTTTACTCGGGCTTTCGCAAATAAACTGGTAGATTTCAAAATCAGAATTGTTCAGTATTAAGGGATGTGGCTATAGGAATAAAGACCAAACAAACACATTCTTGTATATGCCGTGATATTGTAGTCTTTTGACCCTTCCACAACTTCAGCTGTGTAACTTACAAAAATTCCCGCTGAAAAGTGGTTCTTTTATTTTTAGAAAATACATTAAAAATCGCATTGGATTTTTCGTACTGATCGTACTAATGACCACCATCCTATAATGTTCTGATCTCACTATAGACTGGGATTACATGTGACGTCATTGTTAGGCAATTTGTCTCTATTGTTCCTTGTCCGGACGCATCATGTTGTGTTCAGGGACCGTGCTTTTAAAACGCCCGCCAGATCACAATAAGGCCATTGAACTGTGTAGTGGTCATACGTATTCGCTGAAGCATTGCAGTAAACCCCTTGCGACTCATTAATAATGTGTGGAAACAGGTCAGGGACGTCTCTATGACCTGTTTCCACAGATGGCTACTCGGGTCAAGTGGTTTGGGTTCATTGCCCAGATCACGTGTCCCGAGTAGCGGTACGTCTTCCAGTACTACGCCAACTCAGTGCTGAAGAAGTGACCTCGGATGAGGCACGAAAATTCCACTCGTAAGTGAAATTTTACATTGCTTGTGTGAATCAGTTTTAAATTGTTCTACATTATGTCTACGCCACAGCAGTCAAAATTACATTCCCGTCTCGAAAGCGAACATGGCCGGATGGCGACAAAACTAGTCAGACGTATTGAATTTCTGGAAAGAAAATCGGCCAGATTTAGGAACCACCTTCATTTTACTTTACATTGCAAACACCACGGTGTTACCCCGGCGAGTCTCAAATTGAAATCATCAGTGAAAGGTATAACAGCGGAAAGGATTTTACAAAGGGCTCAACATCAATTAGTAGGGGAACGGATCAGACAGATCTATGCTACGCTAAATAACATCAAACAACAAATCGCGGACATAGATGAACAGTTGTTTACTGAGTTGCCTATGGAGACGTACTCGGAAGTCAAAGAGTGGGTCGCGCATGCGCACAAAGCCGAATGGGACAAGTGCAGATCACGTCAACAAACCAAATTTGCTCGCTTGTCTTCGAGTGATAAACAAACCAAAACACGGGATAAAAACCGCCCGATTGTTCCAGTTAACCAGCAGGAGCATAAGGAAGTAACAGATAGATGGGTGATTAATAAGTCAGACAAAGAACTTACAGCAGCGGAGTTGTCAGTGCTTCAAAAGGGACTCAACTACGCGGTAAGTCCATCTAAAATCCCGGTAGTCGAATTCATCACCGGTGTTGAATCAGCGACCAAATTGATAGGGCACGATTCGGACGAGGCGTCACGTTTGAGACTCGATTGTGTGGACATTCTAGAACATGCGAAGGTCCCTGACAGTAATATTTCCAAAGAGGAAAGAGCAGCGCTTCGTGATCTGAAATCTGACAATAATATCATGATCCTCCCTGCCGACAAGGGGAGGGCTACTGTGGTAATGAACAAAACCTCGTACCAAGACAAAGCCAATGAACTTTTAGCTGATAAGAACACGTATGAACTCATTAAGAAAGACCCCACTGCCAAGTACAAAAATCTCTTGGTGGATCAACTCAAAGTCCTCAAAGACGAGGAGTGGATTGACTTTAAGCTGTACAGACAGCTGTACCCCACCACGGCTGTTGTACCCAAGTTCTATGGCCTTCCTAAGGTCCATAAACCTTCGTGCCCACTTAGACCGATAGTGGCGAGTCGCGGTTCTATTACGTATGACACTGCTAAATTTGTGGCCAACATCCTGTCCCCCCTTGTTGGTAAATCTGAAAGACATCTGCAGAACAGTGAGGATTTAGTCAACAAGATGTCTAAATTCACTCTCGGCCCCGAGGAATGCCTTGTGTCCTTTGATGTCACAGCCCTCTTCACGTGCGTTCCGGTGGATGAAAGTTTAGTGATTGTTAAGGACTTGTTAACAGCGGACACCACCTTAGAGTCCAGAACTGATCTTAGCCCGCAGCAAGTTACTGACCTTCTGAGCACCTGTCTTAAAACCACTTACTTCGTTTACAACGAGAAGTTTTATGTTCAACGCGAGGGTGCGGCGATGGGCTCCCCCGTGAGCCCGATCATTGCAAATCTCTTCATGGAGAACTTTGAAGAGAAGGCTCTTCAATCGTGTGCTAATCCCCCCCAAATACTGGGGGCGCTATGTCGATGACATTATGGTGATTATGGACAAAGCTGAGGTAGATACGTTCACTCAACACCTGAACTCTGTGCACCCATCCATCAAATTCACGGTTGAACTTGAAAACAACAATGCACTCGCGATGCTTGACACCCTCATCACTCGCGCTCCGGACGGTAAGCTGGTCTTCAGTGTCTACCGCAAAAGTACCCACACCGACCAGTACTTAAATTTCTCCAGTCACCAGCCATTGGAACACAAGCTAGGAGTGATTAGAACTCTGACTCACCGCGCTAAAACTTTGTCATCTGACAGCACCCTACTTGAAAAAGAATTAGATCATGTCAAGAAATCACTGTCCATATGCGGATACACCAAATGGACCTGGACTGCGCCGAGTAGTAGGAAACGGGACCCCAAACCTCGTAGGAGTGACACCCCCACTAAAGGTCACGTCTCGTTACCCTACGTACAAGGCGTGACGGAAGCGATTAACAGAAAAATCAGGAGTGCTGGTGTAACTGTTCATGTCAAACCCTCGAACACCATCAGGAGCATGGTGGTGTCGCCCAAGGACAAAGTAAAGACACTGGACCGCACGGGGTCCATCTATCAAATTCAGTGTAAAGACTGTCCATCACAATATATAGGTGAGACTGAAAGAGCTCTCGGAAAAAGGGTTTCCGAACATAAAAGAGAGCCCTCGCCGGTTGGAGGACATATGAAAGCTGCCAGACACTCCTTTGACCCTGGTGAGGTCAAGGTGTTGGACAGCGATTCCAGGTGGTTTCAGCGAGGGGTGAAGGAAGCAGTGTACATCGCAGCCTCCGAACCAGACCTCAATAAAGATCAGGGACGCCACCCCTACCAGCCGCCTACAAGAGGCTACTCGGGTCAAGTGGTTTGGGTTCATTGCCCAGATCACGTGTCCCGAGTAGCGGTACGTCTTCCAGTACTACGCCAACTCAGTGCTGAAGAAGTGACCTCGGATGAGGCACGAAAATTCCACTCGTAAGTGAAATTTTACATTGCTTGTGTGAATCAGTTTTAAATTGTTCTACATTAGGTCAGGGACGTATTATGATAAATCTAATCCTGTCTTTGAGGTCAATATATAAAAGAAAGACCTTCAAACACACAGGTGCGTGGTTGTAGATAATATTTTATCATCAAAGATGCTGACATAGGAAATTTTATGGAGGCGGCGCTTATTATTTCTTGTAAACACAATCTAATGTGGTACTCACTACGTGTAGAAGGCCGGGTCTGCATGAAGCTAGAGATATAGTTTCATGTTCAGTGTAATCAATTAAAAAACTATAGCTGGATATCAAAAAAAATCATGAGGCATTCCTTCTTGTTATGGACGACATGTATTAATTTTGATATTATTATGACAAAATCCATTCCCTTCTCAATCGATTAGCCTTTCTTTTCGAAAAATAAATCATAGGGCCTAGAGGCCATGATATATATAGGCCTAACCTAAACCCATATTCTGTTAAACAGGCAAAGTTCGCTAAACTGACGCCTGCTTCAATTGCCAACCTTTATCGAGGGGCAAGTTTGAGGTTTCATAGTCATCTATTACCTATACCATTTTTCACACCGATGTGGCAGTGACGTCAATGCGTTGAAGCAACTGTTTCGCTCGCGCATCTATGCGGCGTCTTTAAGCGCGTGCATATGTACACCAGCGCTTTGATAGATACAGTACTGACGTGACGTCACTGCCACATCAGGGTGAAAATGGTATTGAACATCGCAAACCAGCCAAATTTGTGATAGGTTTGAATAGCTAGTAGAAAAACCGTGAATATAGTGTCAGAAAGTCTCACCAGGGATCGATACAAAGGGATGGGCATCCTAGTATTACGTAACAAACCGGAAGATGTAGCCTAGGTCTAGACAATAGGCGGATTAGCGGCCATTTTGTCTTCTACATGATTTTATTCATGTGTCCTTATACTTTAGTACACAAGTATATGGCTCATTCTCCGATAAAGCGTTCAAGTTTGGTCTCGGTAATTGCAAAATTCCAACCACGAAGAATTCATGAAAATCATTCAGAATCGTAAACTTTAATAGTTTCAGAGCACAAAACAATGCATGGGTGATTTTTCAACAATACTTCATTTTTGAGCAATATTACTTGTACGCATCGGTGGTAACGTATCAGTGGTAACGTATCTGTGAAGCCCTTTCACACTTTTGTCTTAATCGTGCAAGTGTAAAAACTTACCGACTTAATTCTGATACTTGATCAGTCATCACCCAATGTACTAAAGTCTGGTATGGTATTTGGCTTCATTTATCACAGCGTTTTTTCCGAGGGGAGTAAAATGTAGGTAACGTATCTGTGACGACATGAACGTAACGTCAGGATTTTTTGCCATTAATAGACCTGATTTTTTTTACTTTGAAACCATTGTGTTATGTACCACATATATAATATAACTATGGAGCCTGCTTGATCATATGAGAACATTCATATCGCTAGTTATTTTGACAGATTGCTATATCCATTAGAAATATGGTAACGTATCTGTGAACAATATTGGCGACACAGTCTCAAATACCTGTTGGAAAAATTTAATAACCTGCGTTGTGATGTTTTATACTTTATAATTAGGACATGATACCAGCTAATGAAAAGTACCTATAATCCATTACTATGCGCGAATGTATAGCGAACAGGGACACATTATACGGAACGCACCTTGGCTGGCGACATGGAGGAAAACATTGGATATGCATTATCAGCTTTATTGTTTTATACTTTCTAGGCATGTTACATCCTCTAGCCCCACACATTTTAGAAAGCAACTCCTAAGTATTAGTTATATTAATAAAAGTCATTTCTTTCTGACAAAACAAGTCTGAATACGACTTGAAACTATGGGCGACACATATTTGGCTTTTTGAACACTTTATCGGAGAATGTGCCATATAAGTTAACAGGTTTACAATTTTAAAATTATATTTTGTGTATACAATATATTCTGTAGTAAATCGATCAAATGACGGTGATTGTGCAGGTATTATATGCTTGATAGAATTAAATTGTCTGACCAGCTAGTATTCTCCTCCGCCGTCAGTGTGATTCCAATCACCCCACGTACCGTGTTGCGAAGGTGGAGGAGACTAAAGCTGTATTGACGAACACGCATGCGTTAAAAATGATGTACCCTTAGTTGAACAATAGCGTGACGTGGTTTCCGGCATTGTTCCTATGCACTTTCACCCTCCTGGTCTCACACATCTTAGTATAACCTTGTCGTTAATGTGACACCGAATGCAGCGCCATTTTTGGAATATATTCGTACATTGTGTGGGCAAATATTTGGTCAAATGTAGGCTAAGTAGGCCTAAATCATGAAAATCGCTTAATCGGAATAATACCAACCAACAACGGACATTGAGACAACACTACGGGAGAAGTTTGAAGTAAGTAAAGCTTTTCCTGGTTATAAAAAACAAGGAAAAAGCAGCCTTTTTTTTTTTTTTATCACAACGCGATATATTAAAAAAGTACATTTTGAGAGGACCTACGCTGGTTCTTTTGGTTCTAGTTTAAAATCTGTTCATCACCTGCAGTCCGATTTGGTATCTATGGTTTCATCAAAGTCTTGGGAACTAATTTGGATGGTATTTTGGTTAACAAAAACGATACTGTCTTTCTTAACGGTACTTATGCATGCTAGTGTGTAAAATGCATTGAAACTTGTCGGCTAAAAAGTGCATAAATTAAAATCGCGAAGAGTAATAGCAACAATAAAATTACTATCTACATTCCAAGCGGAAACACTTTTCAAAAACATACTACCTTTTTTCGGGCAATCGCTGAAACCGAAATATGAAATTCCAGGTCATCTGTAAAAAAAGTGCGTGAGCAGAAATGACCATGAACTTGGGTCACCGATACAAGTGTTTATATTGGTGTCAGGCCTTTCATAGTGATACAGCAATTAGCCCCCAATAATGGCTTTCATTTGAACCGTTATTTGTTAATCTGCGATTTTTACTTTTTGACAAATTAATGAACGTAAAATCGATTTAAAATTGCCCAACCCGTTAAAGTGAGGCATTATGCAAGATATGTTGCATTCAATATAAACATAATTATACTTACTTTTACTGTCACTAATTATATAAACTCTTTATGACCATTTTACTATTAATTATAATACGCATCAGTATAATTTTGAGTTCCAACAGGATGCGTTCATCATGATTAATAATAACATATTTTTATTTAAATCAAAATTCGACTATGGCATAGTCTATGTGATTGTTAGCTTTAAAAGCTTAGTATTTGACACAAGATAAATTGGAGAAGTATTTTTACGACGAGTAATATACATAATTATTATATTTTCTAGTTCAAGTTCAAAGATTTTTCTTTTTGGAAATCTACGTAAGTAAAATCTTTTGTATTATGGAATTCAACCACTGCCGAAATTCATTGAGCCATGATTATTGGGTCATACAGGCTGTAACAAAATGATTGTTCTCCAACTAATTTCAATTTTGGTCATTTTTTTAATCGTAACTGATTTTTTTGTGGTAATTTTGCAAATATTCAAATTGCTAAGTATGCCAGGCGTAATAAGAAAGGCGTATGTGTGAAAGCTAATTCATCTGTTCAATCAAAATTTGATTCAAATGATCAAGAATCATAAACTATTCACTTTAATCTTTTTTACAACACTAGAATTATATTTCAGTATATCGTTTGAACAGATTAAGACAAAATTATGACCACAAAGTACAGAAATTACTATTATGTTTGGCACAGTGGGAGCACTTGTTGCAAGCTGTTAACGAATTACGCCCGTATATTGTGGTGCGAAAATTCGCGGTGTCACCCTCCTTCATTCAATGTAAAATATAACGAGATTTCGATGTTCCATACGCCTTATGCGGTCCGTGCGTACATAATTGCTAGTCTCGGTTCCATGTTGGATTGTGTTCTTTCGTCACGAAGGAGCACCTGGGATCGCGCGACCAACGCTTGTGCTGGCCACAGGAAGGCGATAAACAAGAAATTTACCGGTCTGCGGGACTTGTGTCTACTTTAATTCAGCATGCTCCGATGTTGACTATCACCAGGGCCAACATGCCGCTTAACATTAATTGTATTTTAAGTACGAATATTATGTTTGCCAAAAAATCGCAACCTCTTTTTAAATACCGCCGATCTCACTCGCATTTCAATGGAAAATATGCACGTATGAATCACGCGTATGAATGAATTCAAATTTACACCTCACTGTTGCTTTATTGTAATGATTTCTTCCAAACAAAATAGATCGTATCAATGATTAGACTTTCCTTCGTTTGTTCAATATCCTTGACTGTTATTTGAAAACCGACACAGGCGTTCATTTCGTACGTGAAGAATCTTCGCTCCAAGCGGGGAATGGACACCTGCTTTATTGGTGCCACACGAGCCTTACTAAGGATGAGGTTACATTCCACGTCACCAGCTTCATTCAAAAGTCTCAGGTATGAGGCTGTTCCGTATCCACGGTCACTTGCATCTGCAAAGTGATGTACTTGGACTTCAGCATTCTCAAATCCATCTGGCTTCCAACATCTTTGAATCCTGAAGTGTTCTAACTCTAGAATGCTTGTCCACCACTTGTGCCATTTTCTCTTTATTTCATCAGGCACCTCATAGACGGGCGTACGATCACGGCGTTTGGAACAGTTGCGTAACCAGAATTTTAGTGTGAGGGGCCAAAGACAAATTTTCATCCCCATTTGTCAATTTTTATCCCATTTTTAGTACTTTTAAGGACACTTTACTCCTTACCGTCCCCATTTTTCCCTAAACATTTTTCGGGGGAGGGGCATTTTTCCCCCGGCTCCCCTGGTTTGGGAATCGCAACCTCGATCTCCATCATGAACATGCAATAATAATTCTAGTAGTAAATTTCAACCAGTATAAGTTGTATTCACTTCATATTATCTCGTAAATGATTCGCATCAAGAACAATCATTTTGATACAGACTGTATAATCCTGTTACACTGGTGGCTTAAAGCTGGTACCCCGAGGCTGGTACGTTTGCTAAATAAACGCGCTTGATTATAAAACACAACAAGATTACACAGTTATTCATACCTGTAACGTCGACATGTCATTTTAAGTATTTTGGTATTGAAGTCAATGAAAGTAAGATTGAGTGGGTCAACTTCTTTTTTATTGGCACTATGGAGGGAAATGGTAAGTTCAATACCAAAGCATTTGATCATTGTTTAAGTTTCAAAAGGCTTCTGGTCTGATTTATTTAAACTATTATTTTCTTTCTTATTATGAACCGAGTCTGGTGGTAGCCGGTGGCTAATTCAATCCCGCGATCAAATCCGGGGATCAAATCGCATATGTTATCACTATTACAGCACCACAATAATTTTATTTATTGTGGTGCTAATAATTGTAATTGATTAATTTTAATTATTGTGGTGCTGTAATATTTTTTGCCACTTGTTTGACTAATTTAAAAATTTGTAAAACAAGTGGCAAACATACCAAATAGCGTTTTCAAGTTATCACCAGGCTGTTACACCAGGCTACTTAGATCAGCTCTTGATATAAGGTGGAGGACACATACCACAAATAAAGAACTGTATGGTGCATGGTGAACTCCCACAGGTAACTGATAAAATCTGGAAAAGAAGACTGCAATTTGCTGGTCACTGTTTAAGATGTACAATGAAATTGTATATGAAAGTATGATTTAACAATAATATTGTACATACAATCACTCAGAATCAATATGTTTAATAACGTTACTTTGCCAGCAGCCTACTTCTTGTTGATTTCAAAGTTCTCACGTATATCCTGATTCACTTGTCCTGCGAGGATCACTGTTCAGCGAAGTCCGCTGGACACTTTTATATCATTTGCATAAAATCCTCGCACAGTTGACCCGCTCTATTATATTCCTTTCTTGGAAGAGGTACGCACTTTGACGTATTCTAGATCTCCGATATTATTGGATAGTAGTACATTGACTACATAAAATTTCGCAATCTCCTTTCTTTGAAGGTACATTGGCTGTTAGCATATTAAATAACCCACAACAACACTGGATACTGTGAAGGAATGTGTTTACATTCTCTTATATACTAAACACAGAAAAAGACCCATTATATTAATAACCAATTCCTACTTTCACAACATATGGTGTAATCTGTAATCTGGAAATTACCAAGTCTTAATTATAACAGTAACCTTCACATTACATCACTTCCTTGGGAATTCCAATATGATGTCATATCCATTTCACTTTTTCAGGGATTTTCCTGGTACATCGAACAAGCCTTATACAATACTAGAGAACAGGGGGTTCCCAACAATCCAAAATTAGATATGACTCAATAACTACAGCGGTAAATTATGTATAACGTTTTCCTCAAGCATTTCAAAGTCTTGCATTTGTTGAAAAATCTAGAAAAATAACATTAACAACGAACAACAAATAAGTAAAATGTAAGTAATAAGTAAAAAATCTGACAGTTCCTAGAAATTGAGATAAGAGGGAATGAGGACCAAACCATTATTTTTATGCCTTAACTTTTGATTTCTTTGCAATAGTTTTCAAATATCACGAAGAATTCACAGTGACGGATGAAATAAAAGCAGCATGGAAGGAAAGTGGATTCTTTATTGTAAGGTACGACATTATTTCTTCATTACTGTTCGCCGTAAAAGTGATGATGTAACAGGATTAACTACCATAGCAATAGGTAAAAATAGTTTTTGAATATTATCGCCCGGCACTATAAGCATGTTGAAATCATCACTATCTATGTCTGCAATCATAGATTGAATACAAGACCGCTATTTTCAAAGATACTAATCTTATGGCAGAGATACCGCATGAACTTACTAGTGTAACACGGTACCGAGTGTACGTACCAGTGTAGCGCGATATATTCAAAATTGTTTTAACCTATTGCTATGGTAGTTAATCCTGCATTGCAAAAAATATTTTACTCAACCCCGGGTACTCAACATTGAGTAAAAGGTCACAACTCGGCAGTTGAGAAAAATTACTCAACATTGAGCTCATATAGGTGAGTAATTGTTTAATATTATACAAATATTAACTGTCTATGAGTGTGATGTGATGGTCGAAATATAATCACGAGGTGAAAGATGGATTGTTCCATTCCACGAGCCGGAACCATTACACGAATTTAAGACAGTTAATATTTGTTTTATATCACTCATGCATAAATTCTATTACTAAAGTACTATTTAAGGTAGGAATATTTTTTCATCAACATAACACCATGTTTTGCCGTGATATACTTCACATTTTGGGGTCCACCCCATAATTAAATCGGCGAGTCCACGAGTCAGCGCACGGCTTGGCGCAGGCGCACTACGGCAGAGCACTATGATAGTATACAAATATTAACTGTCTATGAGTATGAGTGTGATAGTGGAAATATTAATCGCGAGGTAAAAGATGGATTGTTCCATTTCGAGCCGGAAGGATTACACGAATTTAAGACAGTTAATATTTGTTTTATATCACTCATGCATAAATTCTATCACTAAAATACTATTTAAGGTAGGAAATACATTTTTTCATCAACATAACACCATGTTTTGCCGTATATTTCACATTTTGGGGTCCACCGCATAACTAAATCGGCGAGTCCAAGAGTCAGCGCACGGCTTGGGGCAGGCGCACTACGGCAGAGCACTATGATAGTAAAGACTATCACACGGTGAGGGTGATGGTAAAAATGATAAATGGTAATCAACCAATGAACTGTCTAGAATTTATGTACGAGTGATATAATAAAGACTATCACACGGAGAGGGTGATGGTAAAAATGATAAATGGTAATCAACCAATAAACTGTCTAGAATTTATGTATGAGTGATATAATGCAAAATATTTTTTGCAGTGTATTACATCATAACTTCTACGGCGAATAGCATTTACTCCAGATAGTCTTCTAGAATAATACAGGTCGAACTAAAGAATTTGCATTGAGTCATGTTTCATTTGGCGTAAAAAGAATTTTTTTTGAAATGGGATTACAAAGCACTGCCTATCAGTGACTTGAATAAATCATAGGAAGGGAATCTGGAATGAGGGATAGGTTAATACACATCTGGGATAATGCGTTATTAAAAATATGTATCAATTTTATTTTATTTGTGATTTCATTTCACTGCACTTCATTTCATTTCATTTCATTTCATTTCATTTCATTTCATTTCATTTCATTTCATTTCATTTCATTTCATTTCATTTCATTTCACTTCACTTCACTTCACTTCACTTCACTTCACTTCACTTCACTTCACTTCACTTCACTTCATTTCATTTCATTTCATTTCATTTCATTTTGTGGCCATTCTCCCCAGTCTTATTTCATTTTAATTCTCTCTGTGTGTGTGTCAGGTGGCGCTGTGTAACGCTGCTGTGGTCTTCACAAGAGTACGCCATCTCACTCGATCTGATGCGTTGCACCTAGCATTCCTTAGTTAGAAACCAGCTTCACGTCATTAGTCCAAGATGTTGGTGGACGTTGTCTTCCTCGTCGGCCTCTATAGCCCCACGCAATTTTTTTTCTACACCTCCGTGTTTCCTGACAATATGGCCAAAGTACTTCAGCTTTCTCTCCATAATACCGCTTCTTATGGTTCGACTTGTACCAATCTTGTCTAGGATCCAGAAATCTGTTCTCCTGTCTTTCCATGTCACTTGTAGAAGTCTCCTGTAACACCACATCTCAAAAGCATCTACTCTTTTCCTATCATTCTTGGTCATAGCCCAAGACTCGCATCCGTAAGTTCCATAGGCTTGACATGCCCTGCACAGTTGTCCTTGCAATAGCCAGTATTCGCTTAATTTCAGTTGTGCTGTCACCACTGTTGTTAATCATTGAACCCAGATATTCAAATTGCTTCACCTCCTCAATCTGCTGTCCATCTATCACAAACTCATTTTCCTTTTTCCGCTATCTGTCTACAACTATTATTTCTGTCTTCTTCCCAGCTAACAATTTTACGTTGTTAAAACGTCGTCTAAAAGTTATATAAAGTGGAATAAACGTAACATATGGACGTTGTAAGTACGTAAATCTGCGAACTCGTATTCGTGTAATGACAACGTTATTCACGGACGTTAATGTAACGTCATTTTGACGTTGTTTCGACGTCAAGTTGTGAACGTCGAAACAACGTCACTACGACGTTACAGCTACGTCCGATAATAACGTTATCACAACGCGAATACGAGTTCACAAATTAACGTAATTTTGACGTCCGTAGATTACGTTGTATCGGGGTCAGGCCGTGACATTTATACGGCGTTGTAATTACGTGCTTTATACGTCGAAACAACGTCATAAATTTGCGTACTAACGACGTCCGGAGATGACGTTGTATCTGGGTCAGTTCACGACTTTTTAACCACGTTTTAACCACGTGCTTTATACGTCGAGACAACTTGATTATGATATTATATTAACATCCGGCAACAATGATGCTCAATCCCAAAAAGGGAGAGCTTAAGAAAATTCAAGTTAAGAACTTCAGGAATAGAAGTCTTTATTTGAGTTTCACGCCTAAAGGCAAATCGTCAGACGACACGATAGAGAAAATTTGGCTGGACAACCATCTCCTTGTAATGGAAGAATTTACATTCCATGGTGTCAACATACAAACTATTCCATGTCGTTTCAGATACGTATTTTTGTAACGTTTTCTGAACGTATTATTCTAACGTTGTCACCAGGTCTGGTCAAACACATTGCATCAACGTCGAAACAACGTCATTACAACGTCATAATGACGTTATATTAACGTCCAAAAGTCAACGTCGAAAATAACGTAGTCACAACACGAATACGAGTTCACAGATTTACGTATTTACAACGTAGATGAAAACCTAAGTGTTACGTCCGCGAATGTCGTGAATACGTAGTGTGTTAGCTGGGTTTGTGTTCAGGAGAAGGTGTTTTTCTTCGCTGGCCTCTTTGATGCGCTTCAAAAGATCAATCAGCTCTACTCTGCTGCTACAAATAAGAGTGGTATCATCGGCGTACCTCAGGTTAGTAATTCTTGTATCGCCAAACTTCACTCCACCTTTAAACCCCTCCAAAGCTGTCTCATTATGTCTCCAGAGTAGATGTTAAATAGGTTTGGTGATAGCACACAGCCCTGTCGTAAGCCTCTTCCAATCTTGAACCAATCTGTGTCCCCACTACTTGTTCTGACTGCCGATTCTTGGTCTTCATATAAGCAGCTGATCAGATCCACAAGATGACATTGGGAAACCCATAATTATCATAGTTTCCCACATCTGAGGGTGTCTAACACAGTCAAAAGCTTTACTGTAATCTATGAAGCACATGTAAAGAGGAAGTATGCTCTCTGTATTTCTCAATCACATTCCTGATATTGACAATTTGGTCCCTAGTCCCCCTTCCTTCACGAAATCCTGTCTGCTCATCAGATATTTCTTGTTCCATTTTGTTCTTCATTCTCTTGATGATGATCTTCAGAAGCACTTTACTTGCATGACAAATCATGCTGATGGTCCGGTGATTGGCACACTCTTTCAAATTTCCCTTCTTTGGCAGTGGAATATATACTGCCCTGCACCAGTCTCTCGGCCATTTTTTCCAGATGATATTACATAGATGCCACATTAGGTCTATCCCTTCTTTCCCAGTTGCCTTCCACAACTCAGAAGGTACATTATCAATGCCAGGCGACTTAGCATTTTTCATTTGTTCCATGGCAAGCTTAACTTCAGCTCATTTTAATTTAGTTAATTAAAAATTTTTGTCATTCTCGCCAGTGAACTTCTAAATACTAGTGTAAATCTAAAATTTTACTGTTTTATATATACTCGTATACCGCGCCAATAAAGTATCCTTACACTTGGGAAAATAATCACAATTTCCAAACTGAACAATATTGGAGTAAATTTGGTTTTCTATGCACTATCTAATCTTGCACATTATGACACCACATTGAATCCAATGTGACTTCAAGAAGTAAAGTTACAAGCATTAGAGTAGACGTCCAGTTTCAAAAGTAACAAACTGGCTTATTCAAAACTCCACAGACCACAAATCTGGTTTGAGAGTGGTGAATGGCTAACTTATGCGTTTGGCTTTAATTTAAAACAAAAGGAACAAATGAAAACAAAGAACTGACAAATAAAATGAAAGTTATGAAAAGTACAGAGAAGTAAAAACTGAAATAAAAACTGCTGAAAAAATCCTTCATTGAAGAAACTGTGTTGTCTCTTTGTTGCGCTAGTCGGAATCTTTTTGTGCCTTATAGGCCAGTTTGTCACTTTTAAAACTGGACCTTCGTCTATTCAAATGCTTTTGATACCATAAACACGATACGCGCGTATCGTGCCTACCCACGAAAAACTACCCTTTTTTTTTTTTTTTTTATCGCGGATGGTGTACAGGTCACAATGGGAGTGACCCGCCGGGGCAGGATTAGATAGTGCATCTATCAAAAAAAAAAAATTTACCCAAATGTTGTTCAGTTTTGAAATTGTGATTATTTTTCCAAGTGTAATGATACTTTATTGGCGCAGTATATCTAGCAGAATTTGATTTTGACGTTTTAGTTTTCATATTTTTAAAGGGCCATGTTAGGGCCTAAAGAACTCTCAGTGCTAATACCAGCATTAGAAAGTGACGATGGTTTGCGAAAGCATTCGTTTGGCCTTGACGATGGTGAAGGATCATTCAGTAAAGTCTGCCTATGGAGACAACCCGGCAATGACATCACTGGCATGATATTTAGAGCAAGAAAAATGGTAGACACAGCGGAAGAAGTGAGTGTTTAATTTTGTCTAATTACTCTTACGGAATTTTTTTGTATTTGCATATAAATGCACCATAATGTGTAGATTTTTCACGCATGCCCTCCAAATCCACCAAAGTGTCCAATTTTTTGAAAATATCATATGCCTCAAATTAAATGGTCATTAAATGACCCATACAGTCCACGTATTAGATGCAAGCGAAAAAACCTCACAGTGGCGTAGCGTGGGTCATCATATTGTGTGTGGGGGGGCACCGACCATGATTGGGGGGCACCGGGTCTGATTGGGGGCACAAGCCGTTTTCCGACCATTTTCCTATGGGATTTTTTTAAATTTCAGATCACGTGCCCCCCCTGTGCCCCTATGACGCTACGCCACTGAATCGTTACAACCCCACCCCAAAATTAATCCGCCGGGCTACGGATTTGGTGATACTACATGTCAGATGTCGGTGCGTACCGGAGCTACAGAGACAGAATATTTTCAAATCTGTTCAGCTACAAAAATGATTTTATAACATTGTAATTTTAATGTTAAATGGGCCAAAGAAAAATGCACATTACAACTTTTGGTCAATTATGTCCCGATATTCCGAGACAATGGCGACCTGCCGTCCCCCACCGGTGCACCGGCCAGTACGCCTCTTCCTCCATGGAGGTTGTTCTTTAGGAAACGTATCTTCATCAACAGCTGTTCCTTGCTCCTTAGGCATAAGGTACTACTATTTTCACTTCCGAATTGTGGCGGTGCATTGTCAATTTCTTACTTTTTTCTCAAACCTTCAGCTCCTAGGTGGAGAGGTTTATCACTACCACACCAAACTAATGATGAAAGAAGCACGCACGGGAGGAAGTACTGCTTGGCATCAGGATTATGGGTAAGACGCGTCATATGTCAATGATACCGGGTGTCCCAGAATGATTTGTACCGTGTTTGCAAAAATAACTAAAAATAGAAGACGGGTAGTGTATCTATTTTTGATACCAGCATTATAATGCTGGACAAGTCTCCTACTTATTCTGTTAATTTCAGCACGCTACCTTTATTTGTTTTAGCGTGGCATGCAATAATGTAAAATCGATGAAAAACCTGCTTTTCATTTTCAGCGCAAACGACTCGCATACCCTTGAAAATGGCACGATACGATTAAATAAAGAACGTGGGATGTTTGGCACAGCATTTCGACGACAACTACTGGTGGGGTTGCGCCTTAAATCTTGCCGGACAGCTGCAATGTTCGCTCTAGTTCTTACAGTCTTACGAGCACCTGAAGCTTCACTCTGAAGCTTCGATTCCTGACAGTTCTGTGCTCGTCAAACTTCTTTACGTTATACACTATCGCTCCTTTGACTTTTCTGCGTGCTCGCGGAAATCGTCTAATGAAACTTCTTTGCGTCTCAACATAGCTGCCGGTTTGCCAGTAAGTTTTTGAAAGAAATCCACGCTGCTGTACAATAAATTGAGGAGCCATCTTTTCTGTACCACAACCAGTTCGACCTCTGCAAGCATTTCAAATGACATGGACCTCACACCACAATAACTAAAACTACCGCCAAAGAGAGAATGGGATGAGGCCACAAATCCTTAATTCCATATAATGATTGCTTCGTAACGTCATAAATAATAGATAGATATCGGCTATTTAGTGGAAATATGAACAGGGCCCAACTAAATACCTGCATAATTTTTCCAAATAACTTTGTGCTGAACGGTTAGTAATGTTACAGATTTTCAAAATAGGTTGCGTTGTCAAAACTTAGAATTCACCATTTTTACGCAATCATCTATAACTTCTACTAGAAACGTCCAATTTTAAAATCTAAAAAATCTGAGAAAGCTAAATATATGTTAAACTTAAACTTAAAATGTAAAACAATATGACCATTTAACATGCCCTTCATACCTAAAAATTCCATCTTTCCCGGTATAGATCATTCTGGGACACCCTGTACATACACTCTATACTCTAAAGTGACTTCAACCTTAGAACTACTGAGCCATATCTTGTAGGACTAGGGGGGTTACATGCCCCTAATTTTCAATTACAAACGTCATATACCATTATATTTGTTACCAAAATAAGTACAAACATACCCCACATAATATCACTATGACGTCATAATGTGAACGCGCCCATGCAAATTTAGGAAAAAGTCAGGTGGTGTATGACGTGCAGTCCCTAAATTCAGTAAATTTTCATCGTCAACCGTGTAATTGAATGGGATTATTTTGAAATTTTAAAACGCTTGAAATATCACACAAAAATATGCCTATGTTGATAAATAATATAAATACAAGCTAAAACCGTTGGGGTTCGATAATGAACCCCACAAAACTAACCGAGTATATGGAAAATGCCATACGGCCGGGCGGTTTCACGGGTTGCCGGCTCGATCATGTCATCCGCCGCCTGGAAAAAGTATAGGCAGAATTGATTTTTGGCTAAAAATTCTACGAACGGGCGATTTTCACCGAATTTTCTCCTAAATATACAAGGAAATGACGATTTCAACCTAAGTAACAAATAAAAAATATCAGACGCTCTTGGAATAATTTTACAAGAGCGAAATGAAAATCATACATTTTCAAAAACCAATGGTGGGCCTCACCAACCCCCTGTCACTAAAATGAGCGCAGAAGATTGATCTACTTGGGTCGTTTGGGGTAAACACGCGCGTTTTTGTTGTTGTTTTTTGACAACTAGAGTAGACAGTCTTTAATTTCCATGCAAAAGAACAATAAGATCGAGGGTCCCATCACCGTGGGGTGAACTTCGCCCTATTACAGAAAAATACAGCACTAATTGTTTATGATTAAAAATGTTGTCTCTTCTCTTTTCTTTTTCTAGTTCTTGGTATAAGAATGGATGTCTGTATCCTGACATGCTAACTGTTTTGGTTGCTGTTGATAAATGTGATAAAGAAAATGGCTGTCTTCAGGTAATATTCTAACCTAATCTTGTTGCCCGCCTTCACCCGCTGAAGGCGAGGCATTCAGCCTGTACGGTTTTGTATTGCGGGAAATTCGGGTTAATGCCGTGTAAGAGTATCTCCACTTTAACCAAATAATATTTACATTAAATATTTAAATCTTAAATTCTGTGACAGGTATTGAAGGATCCCACAAAATGGGGCGTTTTGACACCATAAAGGTCGGAGGTCAGACAGCTTGTGACCCGGAAAGAATTGATCAAGCAGCCAAATTACTGAAACTGGTGTATGTCGACATGGAACCTGGAGATGCGCTGTTCATTAATTGGTATGTCCAGACTAATGGTTATCAATAATCGATCGCCGATTTTATATATCCTTAACACACATTCGTCAGAAAATAAAAATGAATTGAAATAGATTGGATAACGAGTACTTGTTGAATGTTTGCAGTAATAACATTGTTTTTAATCTTAGTTGTAGCTCCTGATCCTCTCTACTGTCCAACTATCAATTTCTTTCCTCTGCTTTTCATTTATTCTCACTTTTGCACAAAAATCAGCAATTAATTTCCTGAGTAAACCAATTTATTAAAATACTACAGCGTATCAATGGACCCAAATTGGACACGCATTTAATTCTGGTATTTATTTGATTCTTTGCAGCACCCTTTTGCACAAGAGTGATCAAAATAAGAGTCCCAGAAGACGCTGGATGCTTATCAGTGCATACAACAAAGCAACTAATAATCCAGTGAAGGATCATCATCTTCCGAAGTACAGTCCATTGATGAAGGTAATATCTAAACCTACAATCTTGGAAAAAAGTACTTAGAACACTTGGCGCGCTATGTGGAAATTCCATGAGCAAGTTTTTCATGATCATGGGCATAATGTGTATTGTGTTTGGAGTAAACAGGACATCTACGACAATGACTTAAACTTCTCCTCGCCCCATCAATATTGATATAAAATTGGATCGATTAAGCCCATATTTATTGGTCGAGCTATGAGTTTTAAAATATTGGACGAGACGTAGTCGAGTCCAATATTTTAAAATATTGGGCGTAAAGCATCCAATTTTATTATTGTTATGTTTTGGATCCAATATTTGTACACACTTGGATTCAACAAAACATAATAATGGAACACATTGGACAACTGCTCAAGACTTCCAAGATTGTACAATGTAGTCAAATGTAGGGAAATGCAGGTTATTAATGATAGGGATTACACTTTAGTATGCGAACCATATCCCATGTACCAATGAATATAATTTGAGTGATTCGAGTGATTTGACGCAATATAATTCAGGTGCCTGGGGTGTTTTGCAACAAGTAATAAGGAAATAAAAGTCGTCTGGTGGTGTTTAAAGTGATCAATCAAATTTTGATGAGTCATCTTGAAAGGTTTTATTTGTTATTTTGGCTATCGTGTTTCTCGTACAAAGAACTAAAAATCAACGTTACAAAATGGTACCCATGGCATTCTTCAGTCTATTGAAGGAAATTTATTGAAGGAATCTGGGGAAGGAAGCAAGTAGCAAAATATGTCTGATACCTCAATTGAGGTCATTACTTTACGTTTGCCTTATTCATAAAAACAAAGGAGAATCCTATGACCTTTAAAGCCTTAATGTACGATCTTTTTAAATGTTTAGATTTTTCTTTTTTTCTTCCAAAATGATAAAATAGTTAATATGCAATCATTATGAGAGTTCCCAATGCATTTGGACGCGAAAAATATTTGAAATTTGCAAAGAAACAACATCATCAACTTCACCTCTATCATTCAAAATATTTCACTTCGTAGGAGACTACGATTTGCGATCGTTCTGACATATTATCACAATCTGAAAAATTGATAATATGTCGCACAGTGTCATCGCCCCGATATCTTCATGGCAGAAATCGCCATGGTAGGTTTTCGTTGCTCGCGTCGTTGCATGCATAGCCCTGCATAGTTGATGACTTTTGTCTACCAACTTGTCCTGGGCGTAAGTCCAGTCTTTGTTTTTCATTACTTTCTTTGTTTGTCTGTTTTGCTGAATAAAGATTGATGATATATAATATAAAAAATATAAATATATATAATATAATATATATATAATATAATAATCCACCGCCACGCATGGCCATTTTGTTCCGACCTGTTTAATAGTTTTGAGACGCATAATGGGCCGAAGGACATCTGACTAAGGCTACTGACAATAGCCCGCGGTGACTGACCTCGCTGTTGTGAGCATAGATTATCAAAAATCTATGGTGTAAGTTAGCATGGTACGCCATAGGCCACTGCTTTTAGACTACCTCCACGATTGACCTATACACTGCGCTATATAATTCGGCACATAACAAAAGCAGAATTATTGTTAGTTTTTGAGTTCAAGACACAAGCTTCTTTCTCAAGACGCTAGCTAACGACTATCATATCTGCTCAACGTGTATATTCAAGTGCAAGGAACCACATCTGGCTTCTTTATACGAAATCATTTACGGGAGATATTCATTACTTTCTACCCCGGTGTCCAAAGATTTTCGTCTGAATATCAACATCGTGCATAGCACATTCACGTGTATCGATCCCGGGTATTTATTTTAGTATCTCTGCTGTACCAAGTAATTATTAGCCAGGCGATGTCGGTGTGTGTCGTACCAACAGAAAATCATCCCGTTTTACTACAAATAGGGCGAATTTGACAGTTTGCTCATAGATTTAAGTTGCTACAAATAGGGCGAATTTGACAGTTTGCTCATAGATTTAAGTTGGAACATGTGTAAGTATTACAAATATACCAAAAAATCGGTTATGAAAAAATAAAGGTATATTCTGAAAAAAAGATCGTACATTAAGGCTTTACTACTGTGTATTAACCAGATATCGCTGGAATCTCGAAAGCAAGCAAACAATTTGCCTTAATTTTTACCAAAAGTGGAGCAACAATGACCTTTGTAGACCTACATGTACCCTGCCTGCACAAGAAACAAATCGACCTTATGCATTTTGTGCTCTATAATAAACAAATTCGTATTCGTACCCACATACTTTACATTTATGGGATCCATTAGATCTGACGAAAAGTGTATTAACAGGAATTACACTAATGTTTGCCCCTGTATGATCCCGTGTGCCATTTGTCAAAATACTGTTTGGAAGATAACCGACTATAGAATTCAGCGTATCTGAATTTATTCAAACTTGCCAAACGCACCGGCAAACACATCGCGATTTGTCTAAAATAGAAGTGCTTTATTGTCGTGTTTTCCACACTTTTTTTAGAGAATAATATTTTGACATTTTTAAATTTTTGTAGTGTTTCTTCATATAAAATGTTTGAACTACATGTTTTCATGACATTATTTTAACTGTATGTTTTCACTGTATGTTTTAACTGTAACACTGTATACTTTCATTCTGGACAAAATTAAGTCCACTTTTTTTGAAAACTTCAAAGAAAATTCACATTGTGTGGCAAATATGAATTTCCAAATCATTATCCATACAGGTACAATGTTTTAGGACAGCTTTGTCACAGTCTAAAAAGGTTTTTTTTAATTGTTATTATCAGTATTATAACATGGTATATAACATTATAACAAATCTTTATTTAGCATACGGGCGTATAACACCAAACCAAATTAATTTCCATTCTCAGAAAAACCCTTAGATGGCTTAAAGGAAGCATTAAAATGAGCACAAATTTGCATAATTTTGGCTAAAGTTGGATTGGTCATGATTAGTGATATTAAATCCTGCAATATCCTGTATCCTGTATATAACACGTTTATAACATCTTCATTTTGTAGGTTCCTAATGAAGCTATTTTGGCATGTGGCAACAAGACTGACATGCGTGGTAAAGATTTCCTGGATCCAATGGAAGACAAGACGATACATCATCCTAAAAAACTTGCAGTTATGTGAGGTGCTTAAATTTGTAGAGCTATTATTATGGAAAATAAAAAGGAAATTGACACACAAGAAACCAGGTAGAGAGTACCTCGAGGCAGCACAAATGTGGAGCTGAAGTTACTAGATTCGTAACGTCCTCCCACAACCACAGTTTGGTGTAACTACTATACGAACAAAATCAGGTATAACAATTTCGTAGGAAGAAGTTGCCACCAACGCCTAGGCCTAAAACTAAACATAATATATTTCAGTCTAAAATGAACGATTTGTGCAAAAAGAAAAGCAAATTGCGCGGAAAATGGCAAATCGCGGGAAGAAAAAAATAAAGCCATTTTCATGGAGAATTGCTTGCAAAATAGCCAATTGAGTGGGGTAACTTGTATATTTCATGGTGGGTGGAAAACACACCGACACAACGAAGAATGAATGGATGAAATAAATTGATTGATTGCTCGATTTATTGAGACCTGTGCTTACATTACTAATATTAAGCACTGGAAAACATGTCTTGAAGTGGTAATATTAAGCATTTTAGTTCAGCTGTCTTTATGGGTGATGGGCTGTCTATTACGGAATAAATGTAAATATAATCAATGAATAGGATATGTATTGTATTATGTTTATGATATAATCTCATGCAGGCCCCCGGGGGGGTTCTTCCTGGTTGAAGGTATACGGGGATGTGCCACGGTTTTGGGGTACCTTTTCAGCGATTTTGGTATATCGATGGGTGGGTTTTCAGTGGATACCAATGCGCCCAATTGGGCGCATTTGGGCAAAAATGCCATTAAAGCACCCAATTATGGCAAATTTGGGTGCTTTTTGGGTGCTTTTTCTTGAAAATTGGTATACTGATGGGTAGCAAAAACAGCAAAAAGTAGGTATAGAGAAAGTCAGCATCCGAAAGTCTGCGTGGCACACCCCCGTACAAAATTTTTCGAAGAACCCCCCCCCCCGGGTGCAGGCCATACCGTCTTTAAATTTGATCGCTATTAAAAACCATAGTTAAACCCTGATGGGGTGCCTTTGCAGCGCGGCAAAAATTTAATTTGTAATACAGCATCCTATGTCAGGAAGGTCAATCTTGACGTTTTCCTTTTATTGCTGACAGCAGAAAAGAATAGGATAAACGCAAGACGTATATAATTTCTATGTGCATGTTCTTATAGTTTGTGGTGTGGTGGGTGTGGGAGTGTGCGCCGGAGTGCGGGGTGTGGTATAGGGGTGTGTGGGGGTGTCTGCTAAGAAAGGTCTTAACAGATTATTATCTATTAATGATCATATAGAATGTAAATCTTAATTATTATTAAAACAAGGCAATGTGACAATTGTTTTACTGTGTTTATTATTTACACTTGTTCAATCCGTAAAAAAAGGAGCCGGCTGAACAGACGGTACTAACCGACGATGGTGCCTGATACTATGCTTGATACGAATGTACCTAAAATATAAGTACATAAAAGTTCATTTATTAACATAATTGGTATATATGTTAGTGGTATAGAAAACAATTCACGTCAACAAGAACGTGGTTTCAGTTACATACGTCTTCATTAATATTATTAAAGAAAATTACCAACGGGAAATTATTTCCTCAATGGACCCAATTTCTTTGGAAAAGCGCCCGCGTTCGTATATTATTATTAGATCAATATTGTTCTAATCGTTCGAAGTTTTACATGTACAGAGTAAGAGTTGCATTACAACGTTCATAAGGAGGTTAAGGTTTAGGATTTAGGGTATATAGTTTATGGTAAAGGTTTAGGGTTGAGGTTATAAACCTTCTTTGAGACATTATAATACTGCACTTAGAACCTCACGTACCGTCCTATATACATTCGCAAACAGGTCGGCAGATGGGGCAACGTATATATGAATGAACACAAATTTACCTGTCAGGCAGAAATTAATCGGTGGTTGCAAACATAACGTCGACACCCACCATTACATTGGGTTATTCCAGTTGAAATCCACACTACCTTGTGAAAGATTTTGGAAATATCTTCCACAGGGGGAGTATGTTTTTCAAATGTAATTGGTCAGGGTTAATCATTTTGAAACCCATACTTCCCCTATATTATGGCTTTACTTATCTTCCACAACTGAGTATTTCAAATGGAAGTTACCCAATTATTGTCTATTCTGTTCAAAACTTATAGTGCCTCTGTAGAAGACTTTAGCTAAATCTTTAGCCCATTGATTGGTAAAATGTGACGGGGCCAACAGATTCCATCATTACATCTCGCAAATTGAGATTCCTTCATCATGCTATGCTCCACCGGGAGTTGTACGGAATAAGTGCCATCCATGTCATTTACATGTGTTCCATAAAGCTCCAGAAGCATTGCACGTAGAAATCCAATTTTGCATAACTATCTCTGGAGATTCCCCGATGAGGGCGTGACTGTATGTCGAAAAAACCAGAAAAAACTGCGTAATTGAATGGATGTTTAAACTAAGGGACCGTTCACAAACACTTGTTAGGGGGCCTGATGCAAAATGAGGGGCCCTTAAAAGTTTTGACTCTCCTAAGGGGGGCCTGAAAACATTGACCACAAATTTTCCAGGGGAAATTGAGTTTATCGCTCATTCTACAAAATCCGGTGCCAATAGCCCTTTTTCCATTCTTTGGTCCACAAATACTTTGTCGAGCATTTAGGGCATCAAATATGATACGAGATCTACATGGACATATATAGTTTTCCATAGTTTAAATGCTTTCTTCAGCCTGGTTAACCCTTGCAAAGGCTCAAAAATCGCTAAAATTGCGTTTCCACTGCTCAAGTGTCAAATCTGACCCTTAATATTTTCTTTGAATAAATGCGATATCTTTACATATTTGTTGTTTTTTAATTAGATAAAGCGCCATCATATTGCATATCAACATTATTTTTTAGTGATTAAAACGTCTTTGTGTAATTCTAAAATAAATTGCACTATCCACCAAAACGCTGTCAGCTACGTTACCCCTTTTTAACACACGTTATTGGAAAGACTAGAGGTATCAACGTAGTTTGCGGTTTTTGAACGAAAACACTCATAGGTTTTTAAAAATAACAGTAAAAATCGTGATGCTGTAGCATTTTTGGCATGGAAATTTTGTAAACATTGAAATTTTGACCGACCATGTTAAGACTGGTGAGCTACGTTACCAGAATTCCATAGTATGCACTTGTATAACAAGTACTTCCTAATAATATGTGATAGGTACCAGTGATCGAACCCCATTTATATTAGAATTAACCGACATAACATTCTAACATTCGCAAATCACATCAAAAACATTAAAAACCCGTGAACTACGTTACTGTGAGCTACGTTACGCACTCATTTAATGCATCTTTAAAACTTCTATAAAATGGTGAAATCGGTGTTACATTTCACTCAAGTGATCTTTCATTTGCTTTTTATGACCTTGGATTAAGTAAAACCAGCCCATTTTGTAGCCGGTAACGTAGCTCACATTACATTGAGTTTTAGTGTTAAAAAACATCATGACTTCCTGAAAGAAAAATATACAAGTGGTGTTGACAATCTTTTACATCTGAAAGTAGTGATACAATTGCTCTTAAAAAAACCAAAAAGCAGGTCTTTTTGAACAACTTAAATTTTTTCAATTTTTACAGTGGATTGGCACCGGATTTTGTAGAATGAGCGTTATATGCTTTTCTCTGGGGTTGACCCATAATTTTCATGTCAAAAAAGGGGGGCTGAAATTTTTTTTTTTTTTTTTCCCCTAACAAGTGTTTGCGAACGGTCCATAATGTATATATGTAATAAATTTTGTCGATCGTTGTTATTGATAATACACGCACAAAAGTCAAGATGTTTACAATTTCTGCATGTCTGAAACATGCTCCTTGCAAGAAACAGATGTAAATAAAATTGGTATTGCCCTTTATTAATATTCAACTTTCTACAAAATCCAGCATTTCACCAAGGTCAGTTTGACGATTTGTTTTCAAAACTTCGTTTGACAGAGGATCCCGTAACAAATTAAGCTTCCTTCATCATGGTTGAGGTAAATTAGATACTGAAAGTACAAGAAAGAATAAGAAATGAAAGTAAAAATTACCCCTATAATTTTGGTTTAAAATATAAAGATCCATTGATTTCATAGGATAGCAATTCTTTATAGAAATGTTTAAGTATTAATTGAATAGCAAAATTATCACACACGAAGATTCTCGAAATTGTAATAATATGTTATCAGAAACAACATTTTGAAAGTATTTGCCGACGGAAAAAAATACTTATCGACGGAAACGTTTAAAATATAATCACAAAGTTGAACAAAAAAGTCAATTTTGCTGCACACAGTCTTATGTTGTTTACTTGGGTTGTTTACCGCCTTTGCATTGAATCAAATGTACAGGAAGACCACCCACTATTCGAGGCTTCCTATCTATAAGCTGTTATGGCAGCGCGGAGGTGGTCACGTGCGGTGCGTTTAATTATATAAATACGTATTTATAAATATAGTCGAAGCATACTGTTGATGAAATAGTTCATTATTCCAATGGCATCCATACAAATAAATCAGAATACTGAATGTCTAATCACATTACCTTTTTTACATTCGTATTCACTCGATTCTGTTTCATCCAACTTAATCGTATCATTTGGCAATATGATGATTTCTTCTAGAACTACACCCTCAGGGGCACATTCCACTGATAATGGCCCAACTGTGCAATGCAAAGTTAATGTGTGACTTCGATCTTGTAACAATGATTTGGTTATACCTCGTAAGTGTATCCTGTTGGGCAAATCTAAAAGAAGAAGAATTATCAGTAATTATAATGAGACTCGGTGTTGTTAGTTGAAGGCAGTGAGTCTTCAGTTCGATTCCTAGTAGGACCACGCATGATTTTCAGGCATATTCCTTTTGTTTCTGCTCTATGATAAAGAAGTTCGGTGTATTAACAATACGTATGGGGGATTTTTATGCCAGCTATACCAGCACAATACCAACACTGGCACTCACTCATTCACTGGCTGCTGAGGAATTGAGTAGGAGGAAAGATGTACGTCCAATGTGAAACTTTTTGTCCCGGCGCTTTTATACCAAGGTTTTAATCCAAGACGGACAACACAATTAGGCTAATACACGCATCATCAAAGGACATGGCTAGAGTATTAGCGCGTACAAAAAACGCAACGTACCACATCCAGCCTCGTCCGAACCATCTAAACAATCGCCATACTTCCCATCACAACGCTGACATAGAGGGATACATGTTCCATCTCCACATGTATATTCCAATTCTTCAGAGCAACCGCATTCCGTCTCATCTGTCCCATTAGTGCATTCAGTAGTTCCATTACAAACCGCGTCACGAGGAACGCATGGATAACCAGCCTGCAGAACATGGAACTTTCAATGTATACACCCTGTCTCAAAAAAAATTGTGCAAGTGAAAAGTGCCCTCTTTGGCAATTAGAGAATGCCGTTGTGACATGATGCTTACATCAACGTAAAGGGCGTAGTCTTAGCTCTCAAAGCCGTTTGTTATGTTCAATTTGCTTGTTCTAATCTCGAGATATGTTTAGTTAATAGCGAAACGGTAAAATCACAAATGTGCCACTTTTAATAGGGAAAAAGGTTGCACATGTAAATCAGTGATAGCTTCAAGCTTATCAAGAGTTCCTATGTGAAATCAAAAGAATGCATTAATTACACAACAATGCAAAATTGTTTTCACTGTTTTACCATGGTATAATGATTCTATTTTTCAACTTAAAACAGATTAAAAGACAAATAGAAATTTCATATTCTGCTGTAACACATGTGCATGTCAATGGCAAATACTATTCTCTTTGTCATTGAAGACATGTTAAAAGACAAACAAATATTGCACACTTATAGGTTAATGAACGCATATCACTTGTTGGGAGAGAAATTAGACAAAATAATGCAGTCACGCTGATGTTGATGGGTGTAATGCACGAGCCCCGAAGGGGGGGTGCATTAGACGCATCAACATCAGCTATCATTGATTTACATGTACAGCCCTCTTCCTTAGTAAAAGTGGCACAATTGTGATTTTACCCTTTCGTTGTCAACTAAACATATCTCGAGATTAAAACAAGCAAATTGAACAGAACAAACGGCATTTGAGAACTAAGGTTGCGCTGTTGACGTTGATGTCAGCATCATGTCACAACGGTATTTTCTAATTGTCATAGAGGGCGCTTTTCACTTGCACAATTTTTTTTTGGAGACAGGCTGTAAACGATCTTTTGGGAAAAGGCATAATACATATATGTATATTGTAAATTTTAACATTTTGGTTGCTTTTTACCCTTGAGATAACCGATGCAGCACTGCAAATGTACTGCAATGACAAAAACTTCGATAGGTAGATCAATGCGGTAAAGTCTCAAACACATTGTTTGTCGCGCACACATTTAATGTGTATCGTTGTTGTTCTACAGTTAGAACTCGGAAGAGAATCATATTAATGTGCTAGTACTAGTCAAATTGTAGGTGAAAAAACTAAATGTGCAGGAAGCACCGGCAGCTGGCGAAAACGCCAATGACTCGACTACATACCGCCGGCTTCCTTTTTTATACCAAAAGAGACATCCCTTTTGGCACGTCATTGTTCGTATAACACCAATGGTTACAATCTTTTGTTTTTCCTGAATTCGGGATATCCCTATAGTTTATAGGAACTTTGTACACTTTAAAAGTATGATGTGGTGCATTCAACCATAATTCATACAGTAGTGATATCGTCATTTCCCTTGTCTTTTTTGTTCATACACTCGATTTTTGTCCTGCTTGTCAAACTCATAGTTCGCGACAATTTTTTCAGCATGTAATGGTTGAAACAACTGTTACGCCTAATACTATTCTGAAATTATATAGGACTCAAATATCGCTTTGTGTCAGTACTGCAAAATAAGACACGTAGAATATTGTAGAAGAATTTATAGCTGTTTGTCAGATGTATTTAACCCCTGGGTATTTACCTGTGTATCACATGGAAACATCAACAGATCATCAGAACAATCGCAGTCCAACTCATCCCTGCCGGTCACTGGACAATCTTGCACACCATCACATACGGAAGTGATATCAATACACGGGTACCCGAGTGACAAGTTACATGGGAACTCTCCAGGAATGTCTACACAGGTCGTACAATTGATTTCATCTTCACCATTCTGACAGTCGGATGTTCCGTCACAGATTTGCCTGAAAATGAATCATCGAAATCCTTTAATATGACCAATGACATGTCTTGGTCCGGCTATTTGTTCTAATCCAAGTATTTGTGTCGGAACTCGGAACCATCTGACCACCCAAGCCACCTGCTTCTAGGACTGAAAATAGAGTGTTCCTCTGGCCCTTCACAGACCCTTTGGATGCAAACTTGCTTTGTAATCCCCGTTATGCCCGTATGGAGCCTGCTAGCCGGTCAAAAGAATTGCGTGGTTTTAAAGTTTGACACCTGCTTTGACCTTGATATTAGACCTTACCCATGTTATACCCCAGAGTTTCAAAGATATCCATTCGTCCAAGACAAAACTATTCCTGATGACTACCCATATCTTTCCTATAATTAAAGACAGAGATAAAAATAATTTATCGCGTCTGATGTCACTGTCAATTACGATCCTTGATTGGTTTACACAGGTTAATCAGCGCGTAAAAGGAAGACCGATCTATCTGGTGATGATCGGAGAAAAGGAATAGCAGCAAATGGCGAAAAATTACGTACTTTTACAAGGCAAAAAGCAGCTTTTCTAGGCATTGTGGACATGGTGCCTTCGGTTAAGAAAGTTTCCTACTATAAAGACCTAACTTATGAGATGGTTTGCATGTCGAAAGGTGCAAAATTAACAATAAGGCGCCCGGTTATAAATCCGCGTTCAGCAAGTCATCATCACGACACTTGTAAACAAACCGTGCTCGAGTTTGATTGACAGATGACGTCAGACGCGATAAATTCTCTTTATCTTTGTCTTTCATTATAGCAACTATTTATATTTACACCGCCCACTATGGACCACAATGGCCTCATCCCAATGGCATAGTTCAATATATAAAACTCAATTAAACAATCATAGTGCAAATTTTGACCTCAAGTTGCAGAGTATGAGTTTTTGTACCCAAATTTTCAAAGGTCATTCAATGAATGTGTATATGTATTGGGGTTAAAGAATTGTGTCCTGATAGATGAGCATGTTGTAGATCCGAGTGACCATCATAATTTCATGACAAAGGAAATGAAACGTTCACTTGCTGTTGTTGAATGCACTTTGTTCCACATGCCAACGTATCAGGAGAACATGTAGGACAGCCATCTTCGTCTATCCCATCTTGGCATAGGCGTATCCCGTCACACTGGTATTCCTGATGATTTCGTCAGAAATGGGGAAAGAGTTGTTAATATTAATCACCTGTTCATCTAATTGAATTGATTAACGAATAATCAAGGTGATGATATTGAAAAAAGGTATAGCCTACATATTACACCGATACTTTAAAATACTACACGTGTGGTGCCTCCTCTTCAGCGGGCAGGGCATTTTACACGGGGCCAAAGGGGATTAAGTGTAGCTAAGTGTTCGTGATGTAACTTACCCTCGATACACAAATTTCACGTCCGCTCTGATCCCGACATTGCACATCATCTTCATTTGGACACACTATTGATGTTACTTCGATCGTTACCGTCGGCGATGTCGGTATTGATGTTGGTTCGTCTTCCGGGCAATAATATGGTGTATCTACATCCGCTTCCAATCCATTTAAACACACGCATGTCCGATTGTCATCGCTGAGAAACGAACTACCGGGGCATGCGCATTTGTAATGTTCGATATCGGGTGATGCAAGACAAATGTGTGAACAAGTTGTATTTTCTTGGACTGGACAGAAACTACGACCTTTCAAAGACAAATAACCCAGCAAACACAAAAACGTTTTAAAAACGTTTTTAATAAGTTATATTTTGGCTTTTGGTTTACATAAAACGTTTTAATAACATTAAAATGTCGGGTTATATAAAGGTCATGAAAACGTTTTAAAACGTTTTGTATGAAAACACACTACAACAATATTTTTAAATGTTTTCAAAAATGTTATTGTAAACTATTTTTGCAAACATTTTTGCAAAATATTTTGTCAACACTTAAATAACATTATGTTAAAATATTTGCACTCAGCAAACACAGAAATGTTCTTAAAATGTTTTTTTCAAAACGTTTTAATAACATTTAAATGTCGGGTTATATAAAGGTCATGAAAACGTTTTTAAAACGTTACTGCAAATATTTTGGGCAAACATTTTTCGCAAAATATTTTTTCAACTCCCAAAATAACATTCTGTTTAGAATGTTTTGTATCAAGTTTTCAAGAATGTTTTTGGAATGTTATTAAAACGATTTTATACCCTTTTAACCCGACATTTAAACGTTTTCTGCAAAACATTTTTGTTTGCTGAGCAGTAGATTATCAAAAATGTTTTTTAAGGTTATGAAAACGTTTTATACTCTTAATATACCCTTTATATAACCCGACATTTAAACGTTTTCTGACAACCTTTTATAACCTTTTGCGAATCATGTCAAAAACGTTTTGTGTTTGCTGGGAAGACAGCAAAATAGTTACTTTTCTCTGTAACTTGAGTATTCGCCATTAGTGCATTATATCCGAGTTTCACTGTCTCCGGTCTCGCAACGGTCATTACAGTCGTACTCACGTGTGAGTGATATTAAAGAAACCTTTCTGAAGGAACATTATTTAAAAAGCTGTCGGTTTTGAAATGTAGAATGTTGCATTTATATAAGTTGCTCATATAAGTTGCCTGTGCTTTTCAGTGCTCCCTGGCAGTTCAGAAGGCCTCGTTTATGTTATTTTCTGCTTTTGATGTTTGTTGCCAAATTAATGAAGTTATCTTGAAACTGTGGTAAGTACTCATTAAGATCAAGTGCATTTTGGAGATGCAGTGATTGATTATATCTTGCTAAATAATCCAGCCTGAAACATATTTTTTCCCACTCAAAAAAAACCAAAACACACATACATTGACTTTCACAGGACTCAACTAAGTTTAGTAGAAGTCCGGGACATGAAGAGAGAAGGAAGTATGACAATCAAAGAACCTGGTTTTAATAATTAAACAAAAACATTTACAGAAACAAAATACTTATCCTCTGCCTTAAATAATTTAACAATTTTACATCACAACTTGGCCTAGATGAATCAATGATTTGCATAATCTTTTGCAGACGAAAATGTCTTTCGCCTGAGACATTTAGTTGTCCAGTCTCACTATACGCGGTACGAGACTGCATCCTTCGTCGTCTACAACTGCGCATGTTATTTGTATGTTCACGAATGAGGGCGTCCGTCTATATACTTGCTCTGTTTGCCTAAATGAGTTATTACCATTGATTTGGTCGATAAGGCGGTAAAATATTACATAATTCTTTAAGGCCCCTGTATCGTAATGGATAAAATTACCTGTGTATTTTGCTTCAGGGTGCAGTACCGTCAAACCCATCGCCAATCCATCCGCTGTCTGTAGTGAATTAACTGTTTGAAGATTTGCACCAGAAAATTTATTAACTGACTGAAGCGTATATTGTCTCCAATCTGTCCAATAAATAGTGTCCTGAATAGGAAATATACATTACCAAATTGTAAAAGAGGAATTGATATATTTTTATAGTTATTTATCGTTATTATTGGTTGTGTGTTCGTTTGTCTTTTGTCTTATTATTATTTATTTGTGTATTTGGTCTCATTTTTAAATTTTTACGATACAAGACTGGTTCACCTGAAAGACGGCGATTGAAAACGGGTGCTGCAGAGCCTGTTGATAAGGTCCATGCTGAACTATGGCCCGTCTGTCTGATCCATCCATGTCACTGCTTTCTATTTTATTTACCAGCGCGCCACCAGCGTTTAACCAGTACAATCGTCTTGATTTGAAATGATTAGAATATAAATGAAGGAAAGAGGTGATTAGCGTTCGTAGTATTTCATCATCATAATCACCGCCATCAACGTCATCAACGATACACTACATCATCCTCATCGACGGCGCTGTCGTCATCCTTATCATTCTTTAATCAACGCCATTACCTGTAATGTCAAACCAGTATCAACACCGATCCTCACCTTTATTATCATTTTGTCCATCGTCACCACCACCACAACCACCACCAACACCACCAAAACCATCACCAACATCACCATCATTACCACTACCACCATACCCACCAGTGGCGTAGCGTGGGTCATCACATTGGGGGGCACCGACCATGATTTCAGCTCGATTGGGGGCACGTGCCACCCCCGTGCCCCTATGACGCTACGCCACTGATACCCACAGTACGACTGAGCAGATCTCAAATCTGGTTTTGTTCGTAATTATCTTTTCCGTACTATTACCTTGCATCGTAGTCAATAGTTACATCATTGGGCCACCTGAGATTTCTGTCAACAATAACACGACGATTGTTCCCATCCATTCCCGCCTTTTCTATTTTCGGTACCAAACCCCAGTCGGTAAAATACAAGAATCTAAATGTTTGGAATAATCATGGAATGTGCAAATTATATATTCCAGGGATATATTATAAGAAAATGAGATTTAGTGCCGATTGGCCGTTTAAAAACTACTAAAATAAAGAAGAGCAGTTAAAACAATGGCAGCAAATCAAGAAAATTTATTTGAAATGAGTTATTACTATCAATTTGGATGTAAAAGCAGTGAAAACGATGCATACTCTTTTAGGCATCAGTAACTCACCCTTCACGCGGATCGACCACGATGCCTCTTGGATCATCCAAATCAGTGTCATACAAAACCGTCCTATAGCTGCCGTCAGCTTTAGCAACTTCCACAGTATTCGTAGCGAAATCGGTCCAATATATGTTTTGATTGATCCAATCATAGCTCACGCCGTCTGATGCGACCTCTGTTATTAAAGTCTCCTGGGCTAACGTTTTTATATCCAATCTGTATTTAGAAATCAGAAAAGCGTCAGATTATTGCAAAATGTAAGCCATCACTGCAAATTTACACAATACGTACATTGTGAACGCCACGGACACGTCAATAATTTAGTGTATTGTGCTTTTGGAAAAACTTTTTTAATAGTTACGGTACCTTTTTGTTTCAATATTACTAATGAGTCCTCTGTTGTGAATATACATCATTTAAATTTGAAATATTTTGCTGAAGCGGGATTCGAACCGGCGACTGGTTTGCGAGATGATGGACAGCGATCTCAATAACCTTTGTTCGGCCGTTGGTTGCCATGTGGTTGGTCAGAGCACAGATCAAGATGTGGTCAGAGCCATAAAACCGTGCTGTCGTGAGGGCGTGATTACGATACAACCCGGGAAGCGACTCGACAGTGGAGAGGATCAGTGAAGATGCAACTTTGAAATACTCTAAATACAAAACAGATATACCTTGAAATCTTTCCGCTTGAGACATCTGTCCAAAACAAGGTATTTCCTTCGCTATCGTAATCAATACCCACAGCACCACGTAATCCACCGACAACTTCTTGTAACTCATCCGTCTCTGTGTCAAAAAAATTAATGCTTTCTCGGAAAGCAAATGCTAATACTGGATGTGATGGGTTTATAACTATGCAGGACGCAGTATCTGTATCGGAGACGTAACCAGATGGACATGCGCAATGATAACTTCCGTCTGTGTTAGTACATATTTGTCCATTGCTGCAAGGTGGCGGGTTCTCGTGGCATTCATCAATGTCTATTATAAGAAGAAAAAGGGTACATGGTTTTTATAATGACTTACACAGCCACCACACCATGATAGACTACTAATACTATAGTTTCTTAAAGGCTACTTCTATTATTAAAAGAAAGTTATTCAAATACTCTTTCATACTAATTCACAAACATTTTGCTTGACAAATCCATTAAAAGAGTATCCCGGGAGTACTCACGACTTCTATCGTTTCGCCATCGGGGCTGATGGTTTGATCACAAGTGACTTCGCCCACTGCTTTTCCCGCGAAACAGCTTATTGACATTTCCCGGAAGTGATGATGTTTTTGTTTTGAGCAGTGGATCGTTTCACGGGAAAAGCAGTGGACCAAGTCACTTGTGATCAAGCCATCAGCACCGATGGCGAAAGCGCAAGTCGTGAGAACTCATTTAATGGATTTGTCAAGCCAAATTGTTTGAATTATTTATCTACAATCCTACAAATGCATCTATTTACTCTTTCATACCATCATTCCGTTCATTTGCAACTTTGGTTGAACCCTGTATACAGTTGCCACAGTGTTGACATATCAACGTTGAAACGACGTCATAATTTCAACAATTTAAATGACGGTCTGATTTGTAGGTTTCCGTCAACGTCCAATAAACGTTCTTTCAACACCGATGTGCGTCCGGCCGCATGTTCATATTGATATCGACAAAGGTTGAAACGAGGTAGACATTTTGTTGAAATGAAAACGAATTGAATTCGACGTAATTTTGACGTATAGAATCGACGTTGATCACCAACTATGCATGGTTTGAGACTAAGTTGATGATCGGCAAGTTAGCTTATTAACTCTCTTCACGCGGGTGTCGACTGCAGACGACAAGTTTTTAAAAAAAATTAAAAAGTCAAAAATTTCAGATATGTGAACTTTCATGACCATATTTGGAATCAGCATGGAAAATGTATTAAAAGGAGCAAACAAGCCTACTATTGGTTCAGTGGTTCTTAAGATAGCTTTTGATATTTTGAGAAAATACCTGAAAATTTTGATTTTTTTATGTTGAAGCCTATGGCTAGCATGCAGAGCATGTTAAATTAGGGATTCAATCATGTTTCATGATGTATCGATGATTTCTCTGTTGACATTAGCAATAAAACTAAAGAATAAAGCGGTAATGTTTAGCTTACTTTAATAACATATTAAGAAAGTGTTTACGCATAAGTTCCAAGCATTACGAATTTTACGCGCTCACGTAACGCGTACGCGTAACCTTGCGTCCGCGTATACGCTACTGTGTACTGGAAGTGTGGATTCATCACGGATTAACAACGCTTGGCTCCTGTACAAAGGTATAGGAAGAGTTGTTGAATTACTTGTCAACTTTTGCACATTTTCTCGGCTAGGAGAACCTAATCCAGGTCAATTATTGCATTACGCTATGATAAAAAGAAAAGGTGATGCGACAGACGAGAACAAATAAATAGGAATATGATATTGGCGATGGTCATGAAAATACAAACCTTTGCAGTTATTAGGCCCTGCTGATTGAAAGCCATCTTGACATGCGCATTGGTACCCGTATGGTAATTCTATACATGTATGTTGGCATCCTCCATTTAGACCACCTTTGCTACATTGATCTGATAAATCAACCAAATAAGTACGTTGAGTTATATTGGGTTTGTCATACAAAACCGGCTCCAACAATTGGAGTGATAATTTATTTGTTCTCAACCATTATTCAGTGTTTGCATATGTGAAAGCCACATCTTTTCACTGAAAGATATGGCTTCCAATTTGTGTAAAAATAATGGGGTCTTTTTATATTCTCCAAAACTGAGCATGGATTTTTCAAGTCTTTTTCATTCTAAATATGTATACTTTTATATACTTTAGACAAACAATTTGGCGGTTATGAGGGCCAAACACTTCAAGGTAAAGACCAACCTTAATATCACCACATTCGTTGGAACCTGCCTTTTATAGGACACACCTTGGTCTGGGGCGGACATTTTAAAAATGAATTTAGAAGAGCAGCAACGGCATCACTTGCATTACATTCCAGATGTTAAATCTACATCATGTGCAAAATTTGAGGACATTCGCATGAGTACGTTTTATTTTAGGGCCATTTGTCTATAACTGGTCTTTACATGTAGCCCTATGGAGAGAGTGCCCGTTGAGGGCGCTATAACCCCCATTTTAGGAACAAAAGTGTGATTTAAAAAAACGGACTCGTGCGAATTTTCTAAAATTTTCAGAGTATGTAGTATGAACATGTAGAAATATTATCAAGTAGTTGCCCTACCTGCTCTCCTCCGAAAAAATAAAAAGTCCTATACCTCAATGATAATGAAACCTAGGTGGTACACCCTGTATAACAACCAAAATACCCAAAATACTTTATTGGAGTAAAAAAAAACCCAAATAATAGCAAAACTATATATCCCAAGCTTAACTTTCGTAAACAGTACACTACAATCAATAATTTTCCTGATTCAAAATACGATGCGCCACCAGCGGTTACTTTTGTCAATCCAACTTTTGACTTCCAGGGTCAACATCGCCGTGCACCATCTCTTTTTGGACCATAGCCCGCGATAGGGGTTATAAAAAATTTACTCTGGTCACCAACATATTCATCATGACCTCGCCCCCTCCCTGCCGAAGAAAATAACATCCTCCTAAGACACCTACAACTCCGAGAAAACCAGTCTGCAGAACCTCAGCCTTCCACTCTCCTAACCTCCAGACATCAAAACACCTTTGTGAAATATTCTACATGATTTCACTCAAGTACCGTACCAAGTAAGTTCGCTACCCGATTCATATTTCTGCCGCCTCTGGAGATCAACAATTATATGTATGATAAAGCGCAATCTAGACTTACGACATTCGATTCCTCCAGGTTCATCCTCCCAATCGCCACAGTCATTTCTCTCATCGCAAACAAGTTTTGTTGATATACATTTCCCAGTCTTACATTGAAAGAAGTGTGGTGGGATACATTCACAACCCATGGTAGGGTCACATTCTATGTGGTACGCGCTTGGAACTGTAACTGTGATTTCTGTTGTAGTTGTAACTGAAAAATAAAGTTGATCAGAGATTGAGGGAGATTGTCAAATATAATATATCTGTTCTTGAATATGTTGAAGAGGTTCATTAGGTTTGTAGAAACTCATAATATACACTTCATCTTATCAAAACCAAACATTATTTACTGACCTGACAGTCAAAAGTTATTTACTGCCCTCTCTTGGTGTAGAAAAACATCACTCTGAAGATGGCCATCGCCCAAGATGGTTGAAACTGCCAGTTCAGTAAATAACTTTTGTTTTGACATGAGGAAATGTATAATATATATCTGAATAGGATAAGAAGACCATTTACCAATAACATTACGGTACCTGTGCCTGAAGCAAAGTTTACATTTTCACTTCACAACTTGAGCTCCCCCTGAGGCTTCTATTATATGTCACTGAGGTGACCACATAAACAGATTGTCACATACCAGCAAGCAGTATATTACCCACGTGGGTATACGATTACCTAAGATAATCTTGTTCAATCATATGTATATAGTTCTAATACTAGGAAATGGAATTTGAGACAGTTGGTTATCAAATGTTACATGGCAATGCCACAGTTAATTATTAACACATTAACATCGGGGGCTAGCCTAACGTAAAATACCCTAGCACACATCATCATGCCCTATACAGTGGCAACGTTTTTATCAGTATTGTATGACGCCATTCGTAACGGATGGGGGAGGATGGGGTACAATGGCACACTTCAGATATATCGTAGTTTACGATTTGCGGAAAGAACAGGTCGCGGCAGACAACCCAAAATCGCTGCGCAGAAATAAAACGCGACGTGTGACGCAACGGAAAGACGCTCGCAAAAATATCAGACTACATTGTGAATTTAAAAGTCAAAGTATTTCGACAGACGCAGCGGCTAATTTCCCCCTAGCGTCTTCAACAGCGACTACATACATTTCCGCAGCGTTTCCCGTTGCAGAAGACGTCCAAAAAGCAAGCAAAGCCTGATAACTTGAGTGAAGTGGTGGAGAGAATGAAAAGTCGCAGCAGACTATTGAAGATCGCAAAGACGTCACAAAATGCCCGCTAAATATTTTGGCTTCAAGGCCCATTACAGTCCGTGGGCGTTTTGACGTTGTGACAGACACAGTGGTTAATTTCCCCGCTGAAGTGTCTGAGGCAGCGGAAGACGTCTTTAGCCGCGAAAGACGTCAATTAGGTAAACAATGCCCTAAACAAAGCTGATCAATTGAGCGGAAACAAACAACAACCGAAGCGTTCCACAGAAAATTACTGCGGACGTGTGTCTCAGCAGAAAACACTGCAAAACCTTCGGACTATGTAGCATTTAAATTTGCACATATGTTTCTTTTGAAACCGCATCGCCGTGATATGATTCCAAGGGAATTAGGGCGTAGCTGAAAGCGTATAAAGGCCAGTATAATCGCAATTATCGGACATTTGTGCTATTCGCTTTTCTGCCAAAGCGATCAAGGATAAATTACGCTTAATTCGCATTGGCAAATCGTAAATATCTCAATTGATAAATACGCCGCTGTTGTATAGGTAACTACATGAATCATGCTAAACACATACTGCAACCAAGTTCGTCTTCGCCGTCTTCACAGTCAAGATCACCATCACATGCCCATAATCCGTGTATACAAAGTCCGTTATTACAGCGAAAGTCCTGCACACGAGCACACGCAGGGGCTGATGATGGGCTATTGGTTTGACAGTTGACCTCATCCGATTCGTCCAAGCACTCTATGTCGCCATCACAACGCCAATCCTTTGGAATGCAATCCCTGTATAGAAGTGATAATTACTAGTACGACGAGTAGGACCTGTTTTTTATTAGTCACAGAACATGTACTTAATTTATGATTACGCAAGAAAGATGAGGTGTAAAAGTACGAGAATCGTCCAACCTGAATCGGGAATCGGGTGCAGTCTTGTGGCCGCTCGTCTTTCTTGCGCAATCACAAGTTATAAGAACATAATTAATTCTCTGAATTTATTATTCTGCCAGGGCTTTGAAGCCATCTCTTACCTTTTTGGACTGTACAACATGCTTACCCATTACTACACTGAAATTCACTGTCACTGCAGGTTCTTTCTGGACAACCTTCTTCGTCTTCGGCGGAAACACAATCACCATCTCCGTCACATACCCATATGTGAGAGATGCACTTCCCATCAGAACACATAAATTCGTCAACAGTACATGTTGAAGATTCTGGTGAATAACATAAAAACAAACATGGTTTAGGGAGGATAAAAGCAAGAACACCACCATCGAGACATACACAGTAATTAATGAACGTAACGTAATTTATCAAATGCAATATCTTACTGCAATTCTGTTCATCGTTGCCTTCCGGACAGTCAGGTGTCGCATCGCAAACCCATGCGTAAGGAATACAAATTCCAGCACTACACGTAAAGGATTCTACTGGACAGGTTGATTCCGCTGTAACAATTAAAGAAGCCCAACAGCTTGAAGTTATTGACATACCAACCCCACTCTCATACACAACACTCATCAGCTCTCATCAATATATACCAACATAGGAGGTTTGTATGCTAGAGTGTATATTCTCGGTCTCTCCTCATTCAAACTGCAACGAGAACTTCCACAAACACTATTCTAAAACCTACCGAACAACCCCACACCTGAATCCACACCCCATCAATTCATCACGATGGAGCACAAGCCGGCTGGGACAGAAACCGATGCCAGTGCGGATGATATCTAGCCACAGGAGGGCGACAAACAATATATCTAGCGATCTAGGGCTATAATTATATCCGGGTCTTATGACTACTTTAACGTGACTGTGCACTTATAATTGAAGACCGAATTAAAACGACTAGTTTGCGTCTGACGTGATTGCAATGTGATTGGTTGTTGACCTGCGCATTTTCGGTCTAGTAGATAGGGCGTCATACGCAAAACAGTCTTTTTAATTCGGTCTTGATTATAGGACGTTGTTTCTTTTATAGGAATTAAGTTTATTTGAAATGTACATGTACTAATCTTTACAAATCAGATTTTTAAACCCCGACTGCATTTTTGTTCAATAATCTTGACTGTCTTTATGCATTCTATGCGTTGTCCACGCGTTCATTTCGTACGTGCAAAATCTTCAACATTGGCTAAAATAAGCGACCTCGTTCCGTCACAGGAGTGATTTTGAATAGATAGACGAGCTTACGATCACGGCGTTTGGGAATCGCAACATCTCTATTATATACAAACACTCACGGCAAGTAGCTTCGTCCGATTTGTCCGGACAGTCTTGGTCTCCATCACAACGCCATCTACGGGGGATACATGACCCATCATCGCACTGCCAATCTGAACTCGAACAAGTTGGAACTATAGATAAGAAAAGAACAATAATTGCTAAATTTGTAACATGGCATGAAATTAATTCCTTGGAATTTGCCTTGATAGTAGAGCTGACAATCTGGGGGCCATTGTGAGCTTTGTGATAAAAAGCAAGAGGGTTTCCATATATTATGAAGTACTAGATTTGACCCCTGGTGACCCCTAGAGGTTACGAAAGGTCACAAAGGGGCAAAAAACGCAGTAATTTGAGCGCTTTTACCCTACAAAACTAAAAGCATGACATTTTATCTGAAAAGGAGATTTAGAATGACATATCATAATAGAGCGGTGATAGCACAAACTGTAGCCTACATTTCTTTAATCCTTGTGCTCAGAGGAGTAATTAGGAGCTGTAACTTGTTTTATTGTTGTATTGCTCACGTTTATTTGATGGCATGTAAAAATACGTCATTCACAAGATAAAGTGAACACTGATGGCGCTATTTATCGTAAATCGTGTTTTCATCTTTACAAGGTGTAGACACTGGTATAGTGGCATTAAAACACCAGAAAAGTAGTAACAAATTGTAAGGACATTTTCCAAAACCTTTTTATAATGAAATTTAAGGACTAACTTATATTCTTTGGCTACATTAAATTAAAAATATATGTAAATAGCGCCCTCAATTTCAACACAAATACAGTTAATATAATAAATATTACCACAAAAAAGCAGAAAAGGATGAGTTGATAAAGAAATGAAAAGTTATGTTTCAAATAGCTAAAAATATATGTGATAGCTGTTGGTATCGTTCTGGTCTAGAATATAAAGTAATGTTAGAAAAATTAATAAATGGTCACATCAGACCACCATGTGCTGATCAAGTTTATGCACAATGGTGCATGAGCATAAAGTGGCCATGAACTTGGGATATCGCAACAAATATTTCAATTGGGGTCACACCTGTTACATGGTGCAATAATTTGCTTACCATTCTAATCTAAAGTTGCGAAGTTTACTGTTTAAAAATTTAAATAAATTTTATAAGAATAAACTTATACATAAGAAAATCACCTCTTTAAAGCCATATCATAATATTTCCATAAGAAATAGAATCTTATTTTGTTTTTGGTATAAAATGTTACTTTTCACTATCACATCATGTCTGGTTAATTCAATAATTCTTTCGCGGCTCGATTTCTGCAATTCCATCTTGGCAGGTATCACTGCTGATCAACTCAACCGTCTCCATCGAATTTAAAATTGTGCGGTCCGTCTTATTGTCAAAAAAAGAAAGTAAAAACTATGAGCATATTACACCAATCGTCATCGAGCTTCACTGGCTGCCCGTCGATTTGCGCATCCAATTTAAACTTGCTGTTCTGGCTTTCCGTCACTTTGATGGCACTTTACCACCATACCTGTCATCTACGCTTTGCACTTATCAAACTTCCCGCTCCCTTCGACCATCCTCTGAAAAGTTACTCAAAACTTCTTGGATTATCCTCAAATCAGCTGGTGAACGCACATTTCATTCTGTTGCTCCAACTGTTTGGATCTCGCTTCCAAACAGCCTTCGAAGCATCCCCACACTTTTTCAATTTAAACGTCAGCTTAAAACCCATCTCTTCCGTCAAGCTTTTCCAAATTCACAGAATTAATTGCTTCTTTGTTTGTTTGTCTTTTTCATGTTTTGCGCGCTCTGAGTTCCTTAAAAGAACCATCCATTATTATTATTATTATTATTATTATTATTATTATTATTATTATTATTATTATTATTATTATTATTATTATTATTATTAGATATGTCCTCTTTTAATTTGGGCCCAAACAGACGAGGCAATACGAAGAAAATCGCCATTCAATACCAGTGCATATGTCGCCAATGCGAGCCACTCATTCGAATGCGAGTCGTGTCGGCTTTTTTGACATGTCACGACTGCCCGCACGCCTGCACAGTGTCATCGCCCCGATATCTTCATGGCAGAAATCGCCATGGTAGGTTGAATCCACCGCCACGCATGGCCATTTTGTTCCGACCTGTTTAATAGTTTTGAGACGCATAATGGGCCGAAGGACATCTGACTAAGGCTACTGACAATTGCCCGGTGACTGACCTCGCTCTGTGTGCGTCGAGCATGGTACGCCATAGGTCATATGCTTTTAGACTACCCACGATTGGCCTATACACTGCGCTATATAATTCGGCACATATAAAATCAGAATTATTGTCAGTTTTTGAGTTCAAGACGCAAGCTTCTTTCTCAAGACGCAAGCTAACGACTATCATATCTGTTCAACACATTCAAGTGCAAGGAACCACATCGGGCTTCTTTAGACGAAATCATTTACGGGAGATATTCATCATTTTCTACCCCGGTATTCAAAGATTTTCGTCTAAATGTCAAAATCGTGCATACACATTCACGTGTATCGATCCCGGGTATTGATTTTAGTATCTCTGGTGTACCAAGTAATTATTAGCCAGGCAATGTCGGTGTGGCCTGTGTTATGCACATTATGTACGAGTTCGACTAATATTGCCATCGTAATAATAAAACGACGGGTCCTGTGGTTTATTCAAAATCTCTAATTTCGACAAAACTACAGCACCTGAAGTCTTGATTTTTGCAGGGTATTTTAGTTTACTAATGTACACAACAATCGTGTAAAAAACAGAATTTTGAAAAATATTGAGGGGCGTCCTCATCAGCAAAGCGTTGGTCTCATTCAAATAGATACATTACGAAATAAATTATACAGATATAACTGGACCCTTGTATGATTGCATCTATGTGTGAGACACGTGCTTGTTTGTTTGTATATTAGCTTATATGAGTGAAGGGAGGGGGTTGTTTGTTTGTTTGTTTGTATGTTTAATACCCACCTGCTCGTTTAATGCAGTCTGAATCTCTTTCATCACTCCCATCCCCACAGTCATCTTCGCCGTCGCACGTCCATGACATTTGTATGCAATTACCGTTGTCACATTTAAAGAGGATGAGATTGGGAACGCCACTAGAACCACAATCTTCGAATCCTGAAAAAGTATGAATCTTTGACATTATAATATGATAAGATGATAAGTTGAGTGGGGTCTACCTGATTTAGAAATGTATTTTTATCGCGAAAGGGGACTAGCACCTAATCTGGGGAAACTGTGAGGGAGCTACAAGACATAATAACAATAGTTAAAAGTAGTAAATAATAACTTTTTAAAGAAATTGCGATCGCCTCCAACACGTACCGTACTGGCGAAAAATAATTGGGGCCAATGCGGGCGAATTCCTGGGATGCGTTTCAATGTGGCCTGTGTGGTGCGTTTGTTGAGAGTGTGTCTGTGTTTATGTTTGGTACAATTACCGAATAGGGTGCAACTTGCTGGACTAGTCCAGTCCTCGTTTACGGAGTTTAGGGTTAGGGTTTAGGGTTGGAGTAGGGCAGTCTTGTGATAAGATTATGTTTCTATGTTGTTACAAATTTTTTTGTCCGCGATGGATCTATTTGAATGTTTTTTTTAAATAATTACGCGACAGCAATAGAGCGAGACGTCACTTAAAGCCATATTATAACATTTTCAAACAAAATAGATTAGCATTTCTTTGCCATAAAATGTTAGCTTTTACTGTCAGATATATCCCCTTTTAATTTGGAGCCGAACAACTACGGCAAAGCAAAGAAAATTGGAATTTACTACCAGCGCACATGTCGCCAATACGTACCACTCCTTCGGTCATGTTGTGGTACGACCCTTTGTTGTGTATATCACCGTCCCGCACGCCGTACGTACTGTGTGTTATGAACATCGTGTATGCGTTCGACTAATAATTCCATTGTAATAATAAAGCGTGGATTCCGGCATTTTATTCAAAATCTCGGATTTTGACAAAACTACAGCACCTAGAGTCTTAATTTTTGCAGGGTATATTGGTTTAATAAAGTACAATTTAATCGTGTAAAAAAGGAATTTTAGAAATTCAGTGAGGGCGTCTTCCTCAGCAAATGTTATAATATGGCTTTAATGAACTAAGGCATCAGACAGTGAAAAAGACTTTATAGGACTGATTCAGGTGAGTGAGAATTCATCAGGGCAATGCAATGGCGAGTCGCAAACAACATTAGTTGGGATACAAAGTCAGCTATAATTCTCGCTATTTACAATAAGGGCGCCGCCAGCGGTTTGCGATGTAATCGTGATGTATCATGGGAAAAGGTCGACATCCAAGTCCGCGCAATCAGTACGACGGCAACTTCGTGACCTCTTTTGTTCGATAGAAAATTTTTACGGGTTGGTGAACACGGGTTACGTAACTAAATGTTGAAAATTTGGCCGGCAAACATGTTTTAGCGAAATAGCTCCAGAAATGGGAGACAAGGGTCGTTTTTTTTTTTTTTTTGCACCATGATCACGGCTAAGATACCAAACATTTGTGCAAAGAACAAAAACGAGTAAAAGTTGAATAATTTTGAAAATAAAGAAGCTTGAACATGTCCAAAGTGGCCGGGAAAATGAGAAAAATTGCATGTCACGATCACCAAAATGGTTATATCTACAACTATGAGCAAACGCCGGTCTTATGCTTTTCTGTAATGATAGATATTAACTAACTTGAGCTTGTATTAAATTTTCAGCGAAAATGATTGGTGGAACAATCGAGTCGTAGGTTGGAAAGTTACTCTCAAAACGGCTCGTGTCTCAATCGTGCGTGTCCCGTTAGTGACAAGTGTCACTAGCAAAATAGCAGCCGGCCTTGTCATTATATCGAATAATAATCGTCAGAATCGTCCAGTTGACTCCTGTGATATTTCTTTATTCAAGTAAAATACTGCATTGACTTAAAAATATTGAAGCCAATATAAAAAGTAATATCACCTCATTTGACTGAACTTAAAAGCAGTTTTAAAAGTATTATTGTTGATCGAGTCCCTGAATGAGAAATAAGATTGCAAAAGATACGAGTATGTTCAAGCAGGTTGTGATGGTCTAGTGGTTGACGCCGTGGTTTGAAGTGCGAGAGGTTGAAGGTTCGAATCCTACAGCATTTCGATTTTTTTTTTTTTTTGTTCAGTTAGGCCTATGGTGTAGGCCCGTCAGTATTTTGATCAATTAAAAATATTTCTATGCAACACGTTTGCAATGTTTTACATATTAAAAAATAAGATAGCGTCAGCCATAATTTACAATTTCAAACCTGATATTTTGGAATAATATTTTTAATATTTTTACACCGTTCTTACACCATACCCAGACATACACATAATTGGAATCAGCGTTTCGTTGTCTAGAGTAACTTTAATTATCTTCAATAGAACACCACAAGCGGTCAAGATAAAAAAAAATTATTTCTTTCATTTTACCTCATTATTTCTGCTTCAAATGATCAGAAACCCCCCGGGAGAAACCCTTCCTGAAAGTTGTTTACTAATATCATAAATATTTTCAACAAAAAAAAAACCCGCTATGGTAGGGTTCGAACTTCCAACCTCACGCACTTCAGGCACCGACTTAGCCACTAGACCATCACAACCTGCTAACTTATTCTCGTACCTTTTGCAATGTTATTTCTAATTCAGTGTCTCGTTCAACAATAATCGTTTATAAACTGTTTGTAAGTTCAGTCAAATGGCTTGAAATTATGTTTTATATTGACTTCGATATTTTGTATGACAGGGCAGTATTTTGTACATTGTATTTGCATTTAGTAATTGGATTTGGGAATGAGGACATGTCATAGGGCCTGCACTTTGGCTCGTTTTTTGCAGGTTTACATGGTCCAATAATCACAAGATGACTGACATGTGGTAACAAAGGAAGCAGTCACTGCAATTTGATTATGTCCCATATGATTGGCCATTCAAGACACCCCTGTGAATATACTATAGCGGCCTTTTCAAAATATAATACCTGTTTGCTTGACTGCATTGACAATACCCGGGAACAATAGACCACTTGCCATGTGACGTCATTGCCCGGCAGTATGCGCGCGCATTATGGCAATTTACATTGTTCTTTGCCCTGCAGTGTGCGTACGCATCGTAGTCTGCTAAGGGCACATGCATTTTAAATCGCCCGGCACATTTCATATAGTACAGGAAAGCCATTGAACAGTGTAGCAGCTCGTTCGACCATATCGACCGATGAGTCCCTCGCCTTTGTTGATAAACAGTGATGTCAAGTGGTCTATACACACAGTATATGCATTGGACAAACTTTTTACAATTTGATAAGTGATAATGTGACCTCCAGATTTATACATCGTTCGTCTCGCACACTGACAACATTTGATTGAATGGACTGTAGGCTACTGCGCCGTGATTACGGTGAAGGACACCGGTTCAAATCCTTTGTTTGGAGCCAATCGATAAAAGCATGCAGGGCCTCTATACCCATGTACAGTTTATCCCTACATAACCTATGTCTTGAATACGCTGGCAAAGTTATGTAATAATCGGATTAATACTATATGGTCATTTTCACGGTAAAGGGTGTAACTTTGGATTTTTAACATTTTGATCCGTAGTTTTCTAATAAAGCCACAGAATTCCATGATTTTTGGCCACATAAGTCATCTAGTTAGCAGCTACCTTGGGTAGCATAATCATCTTCGGGAGTTACTGCGTTCAGTTTTAGCAGGCTTAAATGTACCTAATATTGCCATTTTGAAAAACTGTAAAAAACAGTAACATTTTTGTAAAACCCTGTGTTTTCTTCAGTTAGTTCATGGATAATTTTTCTTATCCTGAAAGTACGGCCATATGTTCAGTAAACACTGCCACATTAGATTTAATTGTGAACAGCCCTGTATTTTTGAGAACCGGACTTCGATATTTGTCGTTTCGAGGCTTCATTTTCCGTTAACAATTGTTAACAAACTTTGTGGGTATAGCTTTGGTTCATAATTCTTGGTTATTTCTTCACTTCTTCTTGATTCATAACAGTTGATATCTTAACTTGAAATGGGTAACAAAAATTAGTTGATTTGCAAGCTTTTAAAATTTGTATAAAATCTTGACTTCAAAGAGCCGTTTTTCCGTTAACTTTTTTGAAGCCTCCGAAACAAACTGTTCAGCAAGCTTGGGCAAATATAAATAAAAGAGCTCATCCAATCAATTTATCAAAATGTAGCAAAGTAGATCCTCAAGTCACTTGTTTTTAAATCATGGAGATATATATCACCGTTTGAAAATGGGACCCAATACAAACTTTCCGTTAACAATTGAAGCCTCCGAAACAAATGAAGCCTCCGAAACAACAGTAAGCTTAATTATCATCTATGCATATCTAAATTGGTATGTTCCATATTGATATCTGCATTGTAATTGTTGCATGATATGTGCAGAATGTCATAAATTTAAAAAAAAATTAATATTATAGTTAATGCTTGAAAAATATACTGATATCCAAGAAAGCCCGTTTCGGAGGCTTCACATGCAAATAACACCATACTTAACAAATGGGTGAAAAAATTACCATGTTATAAATCTACAATATCTGCCGCATAGAATCATTGATTCAATACACACAAGAAAATAACAGCTTAGATGATCCCAACAGTGTTGTTTTCAAAAAACTACTTCTGCAATGTTTAACCATTGTTAACATGAAGCCTCCGAAACAAAAAAAAATGACTTGCTGTGATAATTTAATTTTTGTCACAACTGAAATTCAATACTTAGAAGCAAAGCATGAAAATTAGTAATTGTGATATTTTTTACCTATTTTTCATGTCAACTTGTAGTAGTTAGCCAAATATTTTACTTTTATGATCACCTGTGTTGTTAACTGAAGCCTCCGAAACACAAATCGCTTGAATTGCCAATTCTAAAAATAACTCCAATTTCTGTGAAACTTGGCTGGGAGGTTCCTTTCATCAAGTAGTATTTGTACATGAAGTTAGACATTTAAATTATTTTAGGAACCCAATTAAAACTTAAAAAATATGTTTAAGGTTGGGAAATTTCCATTGCAAATGACCCTTGATGTTAAAAATTTTCAAAATTGCAATTACAAACATAGCAAAACATGGTATAAAATTTAACATATATCTGTTGACTTACTTTGGAATGGGATTTCACATGTATTCCAGCTTTCATGTCATAATTTTCTGAGCTTATGTAAAATACATTTTTCTTAGATTTTAACCAAAATGTTATGGAAATGTCAAATTTTTATCAGAAATCAAAAGGTTTAAGCCTTGAAACACTATTTTACTGGATTTAAGTTGCTTCTATGCATGATTACAGTAAACAGAAACATATTTAAGTGGTTTGAAATTTTGACCCTAAAAATCAAAAGTTACACCCTTTACTGTGAAAATGACCATATAGCAGTAGGTAAAAACAAGTTTTGAATAATCCGCTATAAAGTCCCATTCAGTGATCCCAGCGAAAGTGAAAAAAAAAAAAATCAAATTGTTACGTTTATAAATTTTTTTAATGAAAAACAAATGGCAAAAAAACAAAACAGGAAAACGACAGTATTAACGAAGTTGAAGCCCCATTCAAATACATGTAGCTAATTTATATACTGTCAGTACCGGTATATAAATTACAGACTCACGTAAATGCATTATTTTTTGTCTTAGACACACGGTTTTCGGCTGAACCACTGCACTAGCAAGCTATGTTAGCACATCTATGACAATGACGAAAGGTACAAAATCAGCCATAGGCCTTTAGATAGCAGAAGACACCAAAGTGGTGTTATATGACCTTTGACATTCTTTTGTGGCGAGTGACATGGTCTTTCAATTCACGCCGAGTGTCCTTGACAGGTTTGACTATGCTTCAGTGGTCATGAAAGAATTCAAAATATAACCTCTGCCCCAATAATCCCAAGCAATTGTCTGAAACTGCTCCTCGGATCATAAGAACTCAGTCCTCAAATGATAGTCATAATAATGTCCAAAATATAAAAATTACTGACTATCATTGAAGACTGAGTTCCGCAGTCTAGTATCCAAAATCTGAATTTTGATGATTTTTACGATCGCCGGGATGAAAAAAAAATCAAAAAATCACTGAATGGGCCTTTAGTTCCCTCCTCTCCTTACCCTGGCAATATAAATCAAAGAAAAATAAAGAAAAAAAAAAAGAAAACAAGAAAAGAAAAAAAAAAGACAAAGAAAATTAACAAAATTAAGGGATCTGGAATGAGCGTTTTGAGCGTTTCAATAGTATTTTTTGTGGGACATGAGAGCACATCAGACATATTGAATTGCATTCTGAATACGAAGAATGTCTTTCTGATATCAAATAAATTTCATTGTTTGAAATTCACGATATAATACAAATTTTATGACAAATTATTAAAATTTGATATTTTTCACATTTTTGATATATAACAGTCCTCGAAGTAAATATCATAAATCTAATGTTATATTCTTAAACAGTCCTTGGCATACCATACATGTATAGGCCTATGTATAGTAAATTTGTCTGATTTATCTGTTTTGTGCTGTTTAAGCAAATAGTTAAACATAATTTCCATAAAATGTAAGCTTTTACTGTCAGATATGTCCCTTTTAATTTTGAGCAGAACAAGTGAGGTAAAGCAAAGAAAATTGGAATTTACTACTACTAGCGCCAATGAATGTTATACGATTGTAAAACGGTACGATCCTCTAGGGGTGGGTGGGTGTGGGGGTGTGTGTGTGTGTGTGTCATGCACGCGTATTTTTTCTGCAACTATAACGGGACGCAATACGATACCGGTATGTTATAAGAATCAAACTTACAAGAAAGATGGCTCTTGTCAAATCCTACAATTCTGTCAGAGAAATATGCATATTTGCATTAAATTTTTAATTAATTGACATAATTGATTAATTAATAAATATTTTATTTAATGATTTACCATAATTCCAAATATGTCAAACAATATGTCAAATTAAAGCTAATGAAATGCTTTATAAATTAGTCAGAGCGCATTTTGCATAATGCATTTAGTACTTTAGTTACATGATTTTTGCTATACACGCATAGGAGTTGTACTTTTAGAATCCGCGCCTAATCAATAATAATAGTCTTTCACTCCATTGTCAAAGTACTGTGCTCCCTGTAGCATTATGGAGTGACCAGGTCCTAGAGTGTGATGGTTTTGTAGCAGATGACAGTGCTCATTCAAGCCTGTCAAGGTCAGTTAGTAGCCACTTGCTGAATGGATGGCCATTATCAACTATCAAAGAGATGCCTTGTGCAGCTGCCAATCACAGTAGAGGTTTGATAACATTTTGTTAAAAACCCAAATGTGATATAACGACAATGCTGTGCATGTTGGTACTTAATTGTTTGGATTCTTACGTTGAAATTCCCTTGTATTAGTATTTTTATGTGTAGTGTATAGTGGTCATAAATTATATAGCTTTTAAATTTTGGGCATTTTGCTCTGTTGCACTGTACCATTATGGAATTTGAGTAAATCAATTACCGACACAAGCAGGTATACAGTGTATTATTTTATTTTTATTTCGTATCTCAGGAGCACAGCTCACTTGGTAAGGCATCAGAATTTGGTACACTAGCGCTTCGAACTTTAAATCGGAAGGTGGTGAGTTCGAGCCTCATCACGGTCGCATTAATTTTATAAACCAAATATTGTTCGAACTTTTCATATTTGTTTTTCTTTTATTGTTTCTTTTCTTTGTCTTTTTTTTTTCTTGTTTTCTTTATTTTTTTCTTTATTTTTCTTTGATTCATATTGCCAGTGTAAGGAGAGGAGGGAACTAACGGCCCATTCAGTGATTTTTTTTTTTTCATCCGGACGATCGTAAAAATCATCAAAATTCAGATTTTGTACAAGACTGCGGAACTCAGTCTTCAATGATATAGTCAGTAATAATCTTTTGGTCATTATATGACTATCATCATTTGACGACTGAGTTCTTATGATACATCATCCGAAGAGCAGTTTCAGACAATTGCTTGGGATTGTTGGGGCAGAGGTTATCTTTTGAATCCTTTCATGACGACTGAAGCAGAGTTAAACCTGTCAAGGACACTCGGCGTGAATTGAACTGACCATGTCACTCGTCACAAAAGAATGTCAAAGGTCATAAAACATCAACTTGGTGTCTTCTGCTAGTGGTTCAGCCCTAAGCCGTGTAGGCCTATTTAAGACAAAAATAATGCATTTACGTGAATCTGTAATTTATATACTGACAGTATATATAAATTAGCTACATGTATTTGAATGGGGCTTCAACTTCGTCAATACTGCCGTTTTCTTGGGTTTTTTGCCAATTGTTTTCATTAAATTTTTTTATAAAAGTAACAATTTGATTTTTTTTCACTTTCGCTGGGATCACTGAATGGGGCTTTGCAACGCGATATATTCAAAACTTGTATTCACCTACTGTTATAGCATTAATCCGATTATTACACAACCTCGCCAGCGTATTCAAGACATCCAATGCAAATAATCACCTAGATTATGACGTATCATACCGTAAATATGGTGGAGTACTCAAATTCATTCAACAAAAGCATGATTACATTACAAGCTATACGCTGGCGAAGTTACGTAATAATCGGATTAACTACCATAGCAATAGGTGAAAACAATTTTTGAATATACCGCGCTGCACTGATACTTTCACGCGGTACCTCTGCATTGAACCATATCATGCTGATCACTTGCACCTGTAAGATTAGTATCTTTGAAAAGACCAGTATTGTGTTCAATCTATGATTGCAGACATACACAGGTGATTAGTTCAATCTGCTTGTAGTGCAGCGCGATATGTTCAAAATTGTTTTCACCTATTGCTATGGTAGTTAATCGGATTTATTACGTAACTTCGCCAGCGTATTGCAATCTACCGCGACAGCTCGTCTCACACACATAACAAATGCACTATACGATCAAATAGGTTGACGACAACGTTTGATTGAATGCACTGCATTGCGCCATGATTACGGTGAAGGACACCGGTTCAATTCCTTTGTATGGAGCCAATCAATAATTTCACGCACATCCTCTATTATTGCCCAATTATTTCCCGGGATGATTGCACACTGTGAAAGAGCTATTGTTATAATGTTTGATGAAATCGTGTTTAACTACCGTATTTGCTTAAGAACGGCACAATACAGATAAAGCAGGCAGATTTACTACATGTGGTACATGTATATACATATAGGGAATGTGTGTGAGTCGAGTATTACCTAATTATAATAGGGGCGTATCCAAAAATGAATTCACGCCCCTTTCAAATGTCGAGCCAAAGTGCAGGCCCTATGTAACAAATTTAATTTTTGTACACGTGAATTCTGTTAGAAATACCTATAGTTTGATCAGCTCTTTATTAAGATAGGCGGGAAATGCTAGGCTTTAACCACTACGCCGAAAAGTAGACCCACGTTTATAAGAGTGCTATTAATTGACCTGTCTGACCTATATGTTGTGTGTTAAAGAAAGTAGACAAAGTACAGGATTCAATTAACATGATTAATAATTTGTGATGCTTCTGGCGAGATGTCACAAGACAATTCTCAAAATTAAATATTTTGATATTAATCCGCGATGTTATAAGGCCCGCCGATTACGAGCTGATCAAAGTATATGATCTCTTACTTTTCCACATAATAACGTAATTCCATTTTATCCTTCCCATAATGCATTTAACTTCCGCTGGCTAAACCATTCATGCCATTTTTGCATGTTGCTGCTCGGACCACTGCATGCAGCATGTTCATATTTCAGCAATGAATCTCCAATCACGCATGTTCCCGTTTTTAAATAAGCACTCAACTTTAACAGCTTCCAATAATGCTTACCTTTCACTTCCGTTACAGCCAGATATATCACAAATAGTATGAATGACTTCATAATGTGTTTTTCTTCCCGTGCACGTTAACTTTTATGTTATATAACGCATGTAACATGCCTATGTGTTCAGTTACATATATAGTTTTAACGTTATTAAACAAATGCAGATATTAAGGTCAACAGGTCAGAATAATATTACTTTTTAAATTCGTGATCAATTTGTAATTTCGTTAGCTGCCTTATGACAAATTAAAAGACATAAAAATCAACTTGCAGAAACGGTACCAATAACTGCTTGAATCAATGACACGCGGTGTCTATTCAAGTGTAGAACATGTCGAATCCGTTTCAGTTGACATCTTGCCGGCTTGAGGAACATATTTGCCATCTGTCTATACCATTCTCAAATGGTATTTCTTCTGAAGTGAGTCGATTAGCTTGATTTGAAACGGCAGCTACCGTTGTAACATTTTGTATTTCAACGAACTCAAAGTGCAAGGTCCGTTACCCGATTAGTGTCTGGTTCGAACGTTCACCTTAACCCTGTCAAAAATACAGACAATGTCAATATGGAATTAGCTCGGCTCGGTATCGGACTCCACATGAACCCATTGCGGTATCCTACGCTATATTTATTCATTTATTGCATGTTTTCTTTATTACTATCGTTATTATCATTTTATCGCATTTTTTTAAACCAAAATGTTGACTAATCGTCGATTGCTTCCAGTGGTGTGCCGATCGAAACCGGGATCGAAACGTGGGCAAAGTCATCCCACCTGTTCCATGGATTATAAAGGCGCGCCGATTAATAAACCGAGGATAACGCACCCGGTTTCCTAAACCCCATTTACATGATTTAACGATCTTGATTTGAGTTATTTCAAGATAAGGTGCCTTACCCAGATTAAGGTGCCGATACCTCATCAGATAAGGTCCGTTAATGATCCTGGGTTTGCGCCTTACTCCTATCGGGATTCACCAATTCAGGTAATCCCACTTGAAATTCACACTCCCTATTTGGGAGATTAAGGTCATGTCTTCCACAAGGGTGTATGGATTTCATATAGTCCAATATTTATATCTGCTACTAGGCCTATACCTTCTTGTATACTATGTATTTGCCATATTCTCGCATCCTTAAAGGCCCATTCAGTGATTTGGTCATCCGAACGTTCGTAAAAATCATCAAAATTCAGATTTTGGTACCTTTGTCATTGTCATAGATGTGTTAACATAGCCTGCTAGTGGTTCAGTCAATAGCCGTGTATTTAAGACAGCATACGAGATTTTACATGAATCTGTAATTTATAATACTGACAGTTGTGATGTGCCCTGAGTAATTTAATTTAATTATTTAGCTTTGTTTACAAGCCGAAAGTATGTCATGAGATGGGAAACGCCCTTGCACTTGCAAGAGTTGGTGTGGAAAGTCATTTTGGGATTCCCCCAAAATTAATGTAAACAAAGTCAGATCTATGTTTGGAACTTGGAAATCCCCAGTTCAGTGTATTGCACCATCAGGAAAACCCCCAGGAAGTGATGTAATGTGAAATGTTAATGTGTATAATTAATCTTGGGAAAATCCCTTGGATTGTGAAATGTAGATCATTTTGGAAAGTCCCCCAGGAAGTACATGTGTCAGAATGGTCTATTATTAGATTTGGAGTATAAAATGTGAGAGCTTGAGTTTGCTGATTGCAAAATGTCATGGGAGATTGTAAAACTCCACATGTGTGTGTTGGTCTTTCGTGCTTCAAAAAAAAAAAAAAAGAAGAAGTACATTTTAACCACAGTGAATAGATTCATCAAGGTTTGTAAGACATATCAAATAGAAATTTTCGCTTGACAAAACCAGTAAGTTTTTACTTACTCTAATATTTCGTCCTACACGTCGGAGGACTTCTTCAGATGTGAAACATCTGATCCACTTTCCCGGTTTACATAGCCAATAATTGAGCTATTTTAATACAGCAACGAAGGAGATTTCGAGTACATAAATGTGCTCTTCCTCATCAAAGGATTAAAGTTCTACTGTCGAATTGCTGGAGTTTGCTGGGTTTATGAAAACCACACATCTGTCAAATACAGCGGAGCAGTGTTAAAGAAGCCTGTTCCCTGGAGAAAGAGCGATTGGTGAAAGAAACACCATTTTTGGAGAAAGCAGCGCAAGGAGATAAATATTTGGAGAAAGCAGCGCAAGGAGATATATTATTGGAGAAAGCAGCATCATTTTCGTATGAGGATTTCATAAGCAAGGATATTTATAAACGCAAGTGTACAATGGACTTCGCTGATTTTCGCAGGACAAGTGAATGAGGATATATACATCAGTCGTCCAGAACATTGCAAGAACTCTAGGATCACCAACAAGAAGACCGCTGGTTAAGTACTGATAGAATAAAACTGTGATTGTGTGATTTTATTGTATATGCAATTGTTGTTATATGTACCAATCATATCTAACTTTCAATTAAAGACTTAGATTTTGTTAGCTTAATCAAACAGTGTATTTGTGTTGTGCATTCGTGTGAGTTCGGGTAAAAGGTGATTTTGTATTTGAAGATGTATTTGAATGGGGCTTCAACTTTGTCAACACTGCTGTTTTCTTTGTTTTTTGCCAAATTTGTCATCTCAAAAATACCAAATGACTATACTTATCCTTCTCTTCTAAGCAATTTATAAACAATTTTAATTTTTTTTACACTTGCGCTGGGATCACTGAATGGGTCTATAACAAACAGGAAACCAATCTATATATAAGTGCCGTTTTAAATTTTGGGAAGCTTCTTCATTTTAACATTTCTTTATAGCTTTGCATTCGGCCTAATGCCGATTTTTTTATTCTCTAGGCGCGCGGCAAATTATATCCGTTTTACCGGCCCGGGATTTGCGCACTGAATCCTCTCATTTTGCGCATTGAATCATCATCATCTAAAACGCGTGTTGGGCAATGTTATTTTGGAACATTATTATTTTGAATGTGTTTTGTTTGTTTGTTTGTTTGTTTAAACGGTCGCTCCGTGTGGAGACACGCTTGGGTCCTGATGGGACCGGGATCAAACTGCTTGCTATCTTCTGTAGATAGCATTTAGGGCCTGCAAAGAAAATGATTCATACCTCTATTCTTTTTCTTTATGTTTAATGATTTTTTTAATGATATGACTGTCTACCGAAGATAGCAAGCATGCCGGGTTTATATGAGACAGAAAATATGCCTAGTGTTTTGCGTACTGAATGAATCATCATTGTTTTTTGTTTGGTTTTCTTTTTGTTTTCTTTTTGCTTTGTTTCTTGTTTTATTTCCTGCATGTTCCCAATAATCTCTGCTATATAAAGTGCCGTTTTAAATTTTGGTCAGCTTCTTCATTTTAACATTTCTTTATAGCTTTGCATTCGGCCTAATGTCGATTTTTTTCTCTAGGCGCGCGGCAAATTATAGCCGTTTTACCGGCCCGGGATTTGCGCACTGAATCCTCTCATTTTGCGCACTGAATCATCATCATCTAGAACGCGTGTTGGGCATGTTATTTTGGAACATTATTATTTTGAATATGTTTTGCTTTGCTTGCTATCTTCTGTAGATAGCATTTAGTGCCTGCAAAGAAAATGATTCATACCTCTAATCTTTTTCTTTATGTTTAATGATTTTTTAATGATATGACTTTCTACCGGAGATAGCAATGATGCCGGGTTTATTTTCTGAGGCAGAAAATAAGCCTAGTGTTTTGCGTACTGAATGAATCATCATTGTTTCTTGTTTTATTGCCTTCATGTTCCCAATAATCTCTGTTATATAAAGTGCCGTTTTAAATTTTGGTCAGCTTCTTCATTTTAACATTTCTTTACAGCTTTGCATTCCCGGGGGGGGGGGCACATCAAAACAATTTGGTGGGTATGCTCCCCCGGAATTTTGAGGGGGTGGGTCTTTGGGAGCTGACGGCGTACCGGTAAAAGGGGGTCTTTCGGAGCTGCAAACTGGGCCGTGAACAAGTAAAATGGGGTCTTTGGGAGCTGCGATAAGTCAAAATCGCGGGTCTTTCTTGGCTTTTTGGTTGAAAATCGCATGAAAAAACAAGAAATATGAGGAATGAGCAATTTTTGGGTCTTTTAGAGCTGAAATTATCAAAATCAAGGGTCTTTCGGAGCTTTATTTTGGTCAAATATAGGGGGTCTTTCGGAGCTGCGAAACCCAAAATGGGGGTCTTTCCGGGGAGCATACCCGTATGGTCATTTGTGTTGAGTGCCCCCCCCTCGGCCTAATGCCGATTTTTTTCTCTAGGCGCGCGGCAAATTATAGCCGCCGTTTTACCGGCCCCGGATTTGCGCACTGAATCCTCTCATTTTGCGCACTGAATCATCATCATCTAGATTGCGTGTTGGGCAATGTTATTTTGGAACATTATTATTTTGAATGTGTTTTGCTTTTGCTTGCTATCTTCTGTAGATAGCATTTAGGGCCTGCAAAGAAAATGACTCATACCTCTATTCTTTTTCTTTATGTTTAATGATTTTTTTAATGATATGACTTTCTACCGAAGATAGCAATCATGCCGGGTTTATATGAGACAGAAAATAGGCCTATTTTTTGCGTACTGAATGAATCATCATTGTTTTTTGTTTTGTTTTGTTCTATTTGTTTTGCTTTTTTTTTTCTTATTTTATTTCCTGCATGTTCCCAATAATCTCTGCTATGTAAAGTGCCGTTTTAAATTTTGGTCAGCTTCTTCATTTTAACATTTCTTTATAGCTTTGCATTCGGCCTAATGCCGATTTTTTTTCTCTAGGCGCGCGGCAAATTATAGCCGTTTTACCGGCCCCGGGATTTACGCACTGAATCCTCTCATTTTGCGCACTGAATCATCATCATCTAGAACGCGTGTTGGGCAATGTTATTTTGGAACATTATTATTTTGAATGTGTTTTGATTTGCTTGCTATCTTCTGTAGATAGCATTTAGGGCCTGCAAAGAAAATGATTCATACCTCTATTCTTTTTCTTTATGTTTAATGATTTTTTTTAATGATATGACTTTCTACCGAAGATAGCAATCATGCCGGGTTTATATGAGACAGAAAATAGGCCTATTTTTTGCGTACTGAATGAATCATCATTGTTTTTTGTTTTCTTTTCTTTTTGTTTTATTTTTGTTTTATTTCTTGTTTTATTTCCTGCATGTTCCCAATAATCTCTGCTATATAAAGTGCCGTTTTAAATTTAGATCAGCTTCTTCATTTTAACATTTCTTTATATCTTTGCATTCGGCCTAATGCCGATTTTTTTTCTCTTTTCGCGCGGCAAATTATAGCCGTTTTACCGGCCCCGGGATTTACGCACTGAATCCTCTCATTTTGCGCACTGAATCATCATCATCTAGAACGCGTGTTGCGCAATGTTATTTTGGAACATTATTATTTTGAATGTGTTTTGCTTTGCTTGCTATCTTCTGTAGATAGCATTTAGGGCCTGCAAAGAAAATGATTCATACCTCTATTCTTTTTCTTTATGTTTAATGATTTTTTTTTAATGATATGACTGTCTACCGAAGATAGCAATCATGCCGGGTTTATATGAGACAGAAAATAGGCCTAGTTTTTTGCGTACTGAATGAATCATCATTGTTTTTTGTTTTGTTTTCTTTTTGTTTTCCTTTTTTGTTTTCTTTCTTATTTTATTTCCTGCATGTTCCCAATAATCTCTGCTATATAAAGTGCCGTTTTAAATTTTGGTCAGCTTCTTCATTTTAACATTTCTTTATAGGTTTGCATTCGGCCTAATGCCGATTTTTTTTTCTCTAGGCAGCCGGCAAATTATAGCCGTTTTACCGGCCCCGTGATTTACGCACTGAATCCTCTCATTTTGCGCACTGAATCATCATCATCTAGAACGCGTGTTCGGCAATGTTATTTTGGAACATTATTATTTTGAATGTGTTTTGCTTTGCTTGCTATCTTCTGTAGATAGCATTTAGGAAATAAAAAGAAAATGATTCATACCTCTATTCTTTTTTCTTTATGTTTAATGATTTTTTTAATGATATGACTGTCTACCGAAGATAGCAATCATGCCGGGTTTATATGAGACAGAAAATAGGCTTATTTTTTTGCTTACTGAATGAATCATCATTGTTTTTTGTTTTGTTTTCTTTTTGTTTTGCTTTTTGTTTTCTTTCTTATTTTATTTCCTGCATGTTCCCAATAATCGCTGCTATATAAGTGCCGTTTTAAATTTTGGTCAGCTTCTTCATTTTAACATTTCTTTATAGCTTTGCATTCGGCCTAATGCCGATTTTTTTTTCTAGGCGCGCGGCAAATTATAGCCGTTTTACCGGCCCGGGCACTGAATCCTCTCATTTTGCGCACTGAATCATCATCATCTAGAACGCGTGTTGGGCAATGTTATTTTGGAACATTATTATTTTGAATGTGTTTTGCTTTGCTTGCTATCTTCTGTAGATAGCATTTAGGGCCTGCAAAGAAAATGATTCATACCTCTATTCTTTTTCTTTATGTTTAATGATTTTTTTAATGATATGACTGTCTACCGAAGATAGCAATCATGCCGGGTTTATATGAGACAGAAAATAGGCTTATTTTTTTGCTTACTGAATGAATCATCATTGTTTTTTGTTTTGTTTTCTTTTTGTTTTGCTTTTTTGTTTTCTTTCTTATTTTATTTCCTGCATGTTCCCAATAATCGCTGCTATATAAGTGCCGTTTTAAATTTTGGTCAGCTTCTTCATTTTAACATTTCTTTATAGCTTTGCATTCGGCCTAATGCCGATTTTTTTTTCTCTAGGCGCGCGGCAAATTATAGCCGTTTTACCGGCCCCGGATTTACGCACTGAATCCTCTCATTTTGCGCACTGAATCATCATCATCTAGAACGCGTGTTGGGCAATGTTATTTTGGAACATTATTATTTTGAATGTGTTTTGCTTTGCTTGCTATCTTCTGTAGATAGCATTTAGGGCCTGCAAAGAAAATGATTCATACCTCTATTCTTTTTTCTTTATGTTTAATGATTTTTTTTAATGATATGACTGTCTACCGAAGATAGCAATCATGCCGGGTTTATATGAGACAGAAAATAGGCCTAGTTTTTTGCGTACTGAATGAATCATCATTGTTTTTTGTTTTGTTTTCTATTTGTTTTTCTTTTTTTTCTTTTTTTTTTTTTCTTATTTTATTTCCTGCATGTTCCCAATAATCTCTGCTATATAAAGTGCCGTTTTAAATTTTGGTCAGCTTCTTCATTTTAACATTTCTTTATAGCTTTGCATTCGGCCTAATGTCTGCAAAGAAAATGATTCATACCTCTATTCTTTTTTCTTTATGTTTAATGATTTTTTTAATGATATGACTGTCTACCGAAGATAGCAATCATGCCGGGTTTATATGAGACAGAAAATAGGCCTAGTTTTTTGCGTACTGAATGAATCATCATTGTTTTTTGTTTTGTTTTCTATTTGTTTTTCTTTTTTTTCCTTTTTTTTTTTTTTTCTTATTTTATTTCCTGCATGTTCCCAATAATCTCTGCTATATAAAGTGCCGTTTTAAATTTTGGTCAGCTTCTTCATTTTAACATTTCTTTATAGCTTTGCATTCGGCCTAATGTCTGCAAAGAAAATGACTCATACCTCTATTCTTTTTCTTTATGTTTAATGATTTTTTTAATGATATGACTGTCTACCGAAGATAGCAATCATGCCGGGTTTATATGAGACAGAAAATAGGCTTATTTTTTTGCTTACTGAATGAATCATCATTGTTTTTTGTTTTGTTTTCTTTTTGTTTTGCTTTTTTGTTTTCTTTCTTATTTTATTTCCTGCATGTTCCCAATAATCGCTGCTATATAAGTGCCGTTTTAAATTTTGGTCAGCTTCTTCATTTTAACATTTCTTTATAGCTTTGCATTCGGCCTAATGCCGATTTTTTTCTCTAGGCGCGCGGCAAATTATAGCCGTTTTACCGGCCCCGGAATTTACGCACTGAATCCTCTCATTTTGCGCACTGAATCATCATCATCTAGAACGCGTGTTGGGCAATGTTATTTTGGAACATTATTATTTTGAATGTGTTTTGCTTTGCTTGCTATCTTCTGTAGATAGCATTTAGGGCCTGCAAAGAAAATGATTCATACCTCTATTCTTTTTCTTTATGTTTAATGATTTTTTAATGATATGACTGTCTACCGAAGATAGCAATCATGCCGGGTTTATATGAGACAGAAAATAGGCTTATTTTTTTGCTTACTGAATGAATCATCATTGTTTTTTGTTTTGTTTTCTTTTTGTTTTGCTTTTTTGTTTTCTTTCTTATTTTATTTCCTGCATGTTCCCAATAATCGCTGCTATATAAGTGCCGTTTTAAATTTTGGTCAGCTTCTTCATTTTAACATTTCTTTATAGCTTTGCTTGCTATCTTCTGTAGATAGCATTTAGGGCCTGCAAAGAAAATGATTCATACCTCTATTCTTTTTCTTTATGTTTAATGATTTTTTTAATGATATGACTGTCTACCGAAGATAGCAATCATGCCGGGTTTATATGAGACAGAAAATAGGCTTATTTTTTTGCTTACTGAATGAATCATCATTGTTTTTTGTTTTGTTTTCTTTTTTGTTTTGCTTTTTGTTTTCTTTTCTTTCTTATTTTCTTTCCTGCATGTTCCCAATAATCGCTGCTATATAAGTGCCGTTTTAAATTTTGGTCAGCTTCTTCATTTTAACATTTCTTTATAGCTTTGCTTGCTATCTTCTGTAGATAGCATTTAGGGCCTGCAAAGAAAATGATTCATACCTCTATTCTTTTTCTTTATGTTTAATGATTTTTTTTTGATATGACTGTCTACCGAAGATAGCAATCATGCCGGGTTTATATGAGACAGAAAATAGGCTTATTTTTTTGCTTACTGAATGAATCATCATTGTTTTTTGTTTTGTTTTCTTTTTGTTTTGCTTTTTTGTTTTCTTTCTAATTTTATTTCCTGCATGTTCCCAATAATCGCTGCTATATAAGTGCCGTTTTAAATTTTGGTCAGCTTCTTCATTTTAACATTTCTTTATAGCTTTGCATTCGGCCTAATGCCGATTTTTTTCTCTAGGCGCGCGGCAAATTATAGCCGTTTTACCGGCCCCGGGATTTACGCACTGAATCCTCTCATTTTGCGCACTGAATCATCATCATCTAGAACGCGTGTTGGGCAATATTATTTTGGAACATTATTATTTTGAATGTGTTTTGCTTTTTGCTTGCTATCTTCTGTAGATAGCATTTAGGGCCTGCAAAGAAAATGATTCATACCTCTATTCTTTTTCTTTATGTTTAATGATTTTTTTTAATGATATGACTGTCTACCGAAGATAGCAATCATGCCGGGTTTATATGAGACAGAAAATAGGCCTAGTTTTTTGCGTACTGAATGAATCATCATTGTTTTTTGTTTTGTTTTCTATTTGTTTTGCTTTTTTTTCTTTTTTTTTTCTTATTTTATTTCCTGCATGTTCCCAATAATCTCTGCTATATAAAGTGCCGTTTTAAATTTTGGTCAGCTTCTTCATTTTAACATTTCTTTATAGCTTTGCATTCGGCCTAATGTCTGCAAAGAAAATGATTCATACCTCTATTCTTTTTTCTTTATGTTTAATGATTTTTTTTAATGATATGACTGTCTACCGAAGATAGCAATCATGCCGGGTTTATATGAGACAGAAAATAGGCCTAGTTGTTTTGCGTACTGAATGAATCATCATTGTTTTTTGTTTTGTTTTCTATTTGTTTTGCTTTTTTTTCTTTTTTTTTCTTATTTTATTTCCTGCATGTTCCCAATAATCTCTGCTATATAAAGTGCCGTTTTAAATTTTGGTCAGCTTCTTCATTTTAACATTTCTTTATAGCTTTGCATTCGGCCTAATGTCTGCAAAGAAAATGACTCATACCTCTATTCTTTTTCTTTATGTTTAATGATTTTTTTAATGATATGACTGTCTACCGAAGATAGCAATCATGCCGGGTTTATATGAGACAGAAAATAGGCTTATTTTTTTGCTTACTGAATGAATCATCATTGTTTTTTGTTTTGTTTTCTTTTTGTTTTGCTTTTTTGTTTTCTTTCTTATTTTATTTCCTGCATGTTCCCAATAATCGCTGCTATATAAGTGCCGTTTTAAATTTTGGTCAGCTTCTTCATTTTAACATTTCTTTATAGCTTTGCATTCGGCCTAATGCCGATTTTTTTTCTCCAGGCGCGCGGCAAATTATAGCCGTTTTACCGGCCCCGGCATTTACGCACTGAATCCTCTCATTTTGCGCACTGAATCATCATCATCTAGAACGCGTGTTGGGCAATGTTATTTTGGAACATTATTATTTTGAAAGTGTTTTGCTTTGCTTGCTATCTTCTGTAGATAGCATTTAGGGCCTGCAAAGAAAATGATTCATACCTCTATTCTTTTTCCTTATGTTTAATGATTTTTTTAATGATATGACTTTCTACCGAAGATAGCAATCATGCCGGGTTTATATGAGACAGAAAATAGGCCTATTTTTTGCGTACTGAATGAATCATCATTGTTTTTTGTTTTCTTTTCCTTTTTGTTTTGCTTTTTTTCCCCTTATTTTATTTCCTGCATGTTCCCAATAATCTCTGCTATGTAAAGTGACGTTTTAAATTTTGGTCAGCTTCTTCATTTTAACATTTCGTTATAGCTTTGCATTCGGCCTAATGCCGATTTTTTTCTCTAGGCGCGCGGCAAATTATAGCCGTTTTACCGGCCCCGGGATTTACGCACTGAATCCTCTCATTTTGCGCACTGAATCATCATCATCTAGAACGCTTGTTGGGCAATGTTATTTTGGAACATTATTATTTTGAATGTGTTTTGCTTTGCTTGCTATCTTCTGTAGATAGCATTTAGGGCCTGCAAAAAAAATGATTCATACCTCTATTCTTTTTTCTTTATGTTTAATGATTTTTTTAATGATATAACTGTCTACCGAAGATAGCAATCATGCCGGGTTTATATGAGACAGAAAATAGGCTTATTTTTTTGCTTACTGAATGAATCATCATTGTTTTTTGTTTTGTTTTCTTTTTGTTTTGCTTTTTTGTTTTCTTTCTTATTTTATTTCCGGCATGTTCCCAATAATCGCTGCTATATAAGTGCCGTTTTAAATTTTGGTCAGCTTCTTCATTTTAACATTTCATTATAGCTTTGCATTCGGCCTAATGCCGATTTTTTTCTCTAGGCGCGCGGCAAATTATAGCCGTTTTACCGGCCCCGGGATTTACGCACTGAATCCTCTCATTTTGCGCACTGAATCATCATCATCTAGAACGCGTGTTGGGCAATGTTATTTTGGAACATTATTATTTTGAATGTGTTTTGCTTTTGCTTGCTATCTTCTGTAGATAGCATTTAGGGCCTGCAAAGAAAATGATTCATACCTCTATTCTTTTTCTTTATGTTTAATGATTTTTTTTAATGATATGACTGTCTACCGAAGATAGCAATCATGCCGGGTTTATATGACACAGAAAATAGGCCTAGTTTTTTGCGTACTGAATGAATCATCATTGTTTTTTGTTTTGCTTTTTGTTTTGCTTTTTTTTTTTTTTTTTTATTTTATTTCCTGCATGTTCCCAATAATCTCTGCTATATAAAGTGCCGTTTTAAATTTTGGTCAGCTTCTTCATTTTAACATTTCTTTATAGCTTTGCATTCGGCCTAATGCCGATTTTTTTCTCTAGGCGCGCGGCAAATTATAGCCGTTTTACGGGCCCCGGGATTTACGCACTGAATCTACTCATTTTGCGCACTGAATCATCATCATCTAGAACGCGTGTTGGGCAATGTTATTTTGGAACATTATTATTTTGAATGTGTTTTGCTTTGCTTGCTATCTTCTGTAGATAGCATTTAGGGCCTGCAAAGAAAACGATTCATACCTCTATTCTTTTTCTTTATGTTTAATGATTTTTTTAATGATATGACTTTCTACCGAAGATAGCAATCATGCCGGGTTTATATGAGACAGAAAATAGGCCTAGTTTTTTGCGTACTGAATGAATCATCATTGTTTTTTGTTTTGTTTTCTATTTGTTTTCCTTTTTTTTTTTCTTATTTTATTTCCTGCATGTTCCCAATAATCTCTGCTATGTAAAGTGCCGTTTTAAATTTTGGTCAGCTTCTTCATTTTAACATTTCTTTATAGCTTTGCATTCGGCCTAATGCCGATTTTTTTTTTCTCTAGGCGCGCGGCAAATTATAGCCGTTTTACCGGCCCCGGGATTTACGCACTGAATCCTCTCATTTTGCGCACTGAATCATCATCATCTAGAACGCGTGTTGGGCAATGTTATTTTGGAACATTATTATTTTGAATGTGTTTTGCTTTGCTTGCTATCTTCTGTAGATAGCATTTAGGGCCTGCAAAGAAAATGATTCATACCTCTATTCTTTTTTCTTTATGTTTAATGATTTTTTTAATGATATGACTGTCTACCGAAGATAGCAATCATGCCGGGTTTATATGAGACAGGAAATAGGCTTATTTTTTTTGTTTACTGAATGAATCATCATTGTTTTTTGTTTTGTTTTCTTTTTGTTTTGCTTTTTTGTTTTCTTTCTTATTTTATTTCCTGCATGTTCCCAGAAAATGAATCATTATACTGAATGAATCATTATTGTTTTTTGTTTTGTTTTCTTTTTGTTTTATTTCTTGTTTTATTTCCTGCATGTTCCCAATAATCTCTGCTATATAAAGTGCCGTTTTAAATTTTGGTCAGCTTCTTCATTTTAACATTTCTTTATAGCTTTGCATTCGGCCTAATGCCGATTTTTTTTTCTCTAGGCGCGCGGCAAATTATAGCCGTTTTACCGGCCCCGGATTTACGCACTGAATCCTCTCATTTTGCGCACTGAATCATCATCATCTAGAACGCGTGTTGGGCAATGTTATTTTGGAACATTATTATTTTGAATGTGTTTTGCTTTTGCTTGCTATCTTCTGTAGATAGCATTTAGGGCCTGCAAAGAAAATGATTCATACCTCTATTCTTTTTTCTTCATGTTTAATGATTTTTTTAATGATATGACTGTCTACCGAAGATAGCAATCATGCCGGGTTTATATGAGACAGAAAATAGGCTTATTTTTTTGCTTACTGAATGAATCATCATTGTTTTTTGTTTTCTTTTCTTTTTGTTTTGCTTTTTTGTTTTCTTTCTTATTTTATTTCCTGCATGTTCCCAATAATCGCTGCTATATAAGTGCCGTTTTAAATTTTGGTCAGCTTCTTCATTTTAACATTTCTTTATAGCTTTGCATTCGGCCTAATGCCGATTTTTTTCTCTAGGCGCGCGGCAAATTATAGCCGTTTTACCGGCCCCGGATTTACGCACTGAATCCTCTCATTTTGCGCACTGAATCATCATCATCTAGAACGCGTGTTGGGCAATGTTATTTTGGAACATTATTATTTTGAATGTGTTTTGCTTTGCTTGCTATCTTCTGTAGATAGCATTTAGGGCCTGCAAAGAAAATGATTCAAACCTCTATTCTTTTTCTTTATGTTTAATGATTTTTTTAATGATATGACTTTCTACCGAAGATAGAAATCATGCCGGGTTTATATGAGACAGAAAATAGGCCTATTTTTTGCGTACTGAATGAATCATTATTGTTTTTTGTTTTGTTTTCTTTTTGTTTTATTTCTTGTTTTATTTCCTGCATGTTCCCAATAATCGCTGCTATATAAGTGCCGTTTTAAATTTTGGTCAGCTTCTTCATTTTAACATTTCTTTATAGCTTTGCATTCGGCCTAATGCCGATTTTTTTCTCTAGGCGCGCGGCAAATTATAGCCGTTTTACCGGCCCCAGGATTTACGCACTGAATCCTCTCATTTTGCGCACTGAATCATCATCATCTAGAACGCGTGTTGGGCAATGTTATTTTGGAACATTATTATTTTGAATGTGTTTTGCTTTGCTTGCTATCTTCTGTAGATAGCATTTAGGGCCTGCAAAGAAAATGATTCAAACCTCTATTCTTTTCTTTATGTTTAATGATTTTTTTAATAATATGACTGTCTACCGAAGATAGCAATCATGCCGGGTTTATATGAGACAGAAAATAGGCCTAGTTTTTTGCGTACTGAATGAATCATCATTGTTTTTTGTTTTGTTTTCTTTTGTTTTGCTTTTTTTTTTTCTTATTTTATTTCCTGCATGTTCCCAATAATCTCTGCTATGTAAAGTGACGTTTTAAATTTTGGTCAGCTTCTTCATTTTAACATTTCTTTATAGCTTTGCATTCGGCCTAATGCCGATTTTTTTCTCTAGGCGCGCGGCAAATTATAGCCGTTTTACCGGCCCCGGGATTTACGCACGGAATCCTCTCATTTTGCGCACTGAATCATCATCATCTAGAACGCGTGTTGGGCAATGTTATTTTGGAACATTATTATTTTGAATGTGTTTTGCTTTGCTTGCTATCTTCTGTAGATAGCATTTAGGGCCTGCAAAGAAAATGATTCATACCTCTATTCTTTTTCTTTATGTTTAATGATTTTTTAATGATATGACTGTCTACCGAAGATAGCAATCATGCCGGGTTTATATGAGACAGAAAATAGGCCTAGTTTTTTGCGTACTGAATGAATCATCATTGTTTTTTGTTTTGTTTTCTATTTGTTTTGCTTTTTTGGTTTTTTTTTCTTATTTTATTTCCTGCATGTTCCCAATAATCTCTCCTATATAAAGTGCCGTTTTAAATTTTGGTCAGCTTCTTCATTTTAACATTTCTTTATAGCTTTGCATTCGGCCTAATGCCGATTTTTTTCTCTAGGCGCGCGGCAAATTATAGCCGTTTTACCGGCCCCGGATTTACGCACTGAATCCTCTCATTTTGCGCACTGAATCATCATCATCTAGAACGCGTGTTGGGCAATGTTATTTTGGAACATTATTATTTTGAATGTGTTTTGCTTTGCTTGCTATCTTCTGTAGATAGCATTTAGGGCCTGCAAAGAAAATGATTCATACCTCTATTCTTCTTCTTTATGTTTAATGATTTTTTTTAATGATATGACTGTCTACCGAAGATAGCAATCATGCCGGGTTTATATGAGACAGAAAATAGGCCTAGTTTTTTGCGTATACTGAATGAATCATCATTGTTTTTTGTTTTGTTTTCTGTTTTGCTTTTTTTTTTTTTTTCTTATTTTATTTCCTGCATGTTCCCAATAATCTCTCCTATATAAAGTGCCGTTTTGAATTTTGGTCAGCTTCTTCATTTTAACATTTCTTTATAGCTTTGCATTCGGCCTAATGCCGATTTTTTTTCTCTAGTCGCGCGGCAAATTATAGCCGTTTTACCGGCCCCGGGATTTACGCACTGAATCCTCTCATTTTGCGCACTGAATCATCATCATCTAGAACGCGTGTTGGGCAATGTTATTTTGGAACATTATTATTTTGAATGTGTTTTGCTTTTGCTTGCTATCTTCTGTAGATAGCATTTAGGGCCTGCAAAGAAAATGATTCATACCTCTATTCTTTTTTCTTTATGTTTAATGATTTTTTTAATGATATGACTGTCTACTGAAGATAGCAATCATGCCGGGTTTATGTGAGACAGAAAATAGACCTATTTTTTGCGTACTGAATGAATCATCATTGTTTTTTGTTTTGTTTTCTTTTTGTTTTCTTTTTGTTTTCTTTTTGTTTTGTTTCTTGTTTTATTTCCTTCATGTTCCCAATAATCTCTGCTATATAAGTGCCGTTTTAAATTTTGGTCAGCTTCTTCATTTTAACATTTCTTTATAGCTTTGCATTCGGCCTAATGCCGATTTTTTTCTCTAGGCGCGCGGCAAATTATAGCCGTTTTACCGGCCCCGGGATTTACGCACTGAATCCTCTCATTTTGCGCACTGAATCATTATCATCTAGAACGCGTGTTGGGCAATGTTATTTTGGAACATTATTATTTTGAATGTGTTTTGCTTTTGCTTGCTATCTTCTGTAGATAGCAGTTAGGGCCTGCAAAGAAAATGATTCATGCCTCTATTCTTTTTCTTTATGTTTAATGATTTTTTTTAATGATATGACTGTCTACCGAAGATAGCAATCATGCCGGGTTTATGTGAGACAGAAAATAGGCCTATTTTTTTGCGTACTGAATAAATCATCATTGTTTTTTGTTTTGTTTTCTTTTTGTTTTGCTTTTTTGTTTTCTTTCTTATTTTATTTCCTGCATGTTCCCAATAATCTCTGCTATATAAAGTGGCGTTTTGAATTTTGGTCAGCTTCTTCATTTTAACATTTCTTTATAGCTTTGCATTCGGCCTAATGCCGATTTTTTTCTCTAGGCGCGCGGCAAATTATAGCCGTTTTACCGGCCCCGGGATTTACGCACTGAATCCTCTCATTTTGCGCACTGAATCATCATCATCTAGAACGCGTGTTGGGCAATGTTATTTTGGAACATTATTATTTTGAATGTGTTTTGCTTTGCTTGCTATCTTCTGTAGATAGTATTTAGGGCCTGCAAAGAAAATGATTCATACCTCTATTCTTTTTCTTTATGTTTAATGAATTTTTTTTATGATATGACTGTCTACCGAAGATAGCAATCATGCCGGGTTTATATGAGACAGAAAATAGGCCTATTTTTTGCGTACTGAATGAATCATCATTGTTTTTTGTTTTCTTTTCATTTTGTTTTGCTTTTTTGTTTTCTTTCTTATTTTATTTCCTGCATGTTCACAATAATCTCTGCTATATAAAGTGCCGTTTTAAATTTTGATCAGCTTCTTCATTTTAACATTTCTTTATAGCTTTGCATTCGGCCTAATGCCGATTTTTTTCTCTAGGCGCGCGGCAAATTATAGCCGTTTTACCGGCCCCGGGATTTGCGCACTGAATCCTCTCATTTTGCGCACTGAATCATCATCATCTAGAACGCGTGTTGGGCAATGTTATTTTGGAACATTATTCTTTTGAATGTGTTTTGCTTTGCTTGCTATCTTCTGTAGATTGTATTTAGGGCCTGCAAAGAAAATGATTCATACCTCTATTCTTTTTCTTTATGTTTAATGAATTTTTTTTATGATATGACTGTCTACCGAAGATAGCAATCATGCCGGGTTTATATGAGACATAAAATAGGCCTAGTTTTTTGCCTACTGAATGAATTATCATTGTTTTTTGTTTTGTTTTCTTTTTGTTTTCTTTTTGTTTTGTTTCTTGTTTTATTTCCTTCATGTACCCAATAATCTCTGCTATATAAAGTGCCGTTTTAAATTTTGGTCAGCTTCTTCATTTTAACATTTCATTATAGCTTTGCATTCGGCCTAATGCCGATTTTTTTTAAATGTATTTTGCTTTGCTTGCTATCTTCTGTAGATAGCATTTAGGGCCTGCAAAGAAAATGATTCATACCTCTATTCTTTTTTCTTTATGTTTAATGATTTTTTAATGATATGACTGTCTACCGAAGATAGCAATCATGCCGGGTTTATATGTGACTATAATTAATTTTTTGCGTACTGAAAGTTTTATCATTGTTTTTTGTTTTGTTTTTTTTTTGTTTTCTTTTTCTTTTGTTTCTTTTTTTATTTCCTTATTTCTATTTGTTTTGCTTTTTGGTTGTTTTTTTTTCTTATCTTATTTCCTGCATGTTCCCAATAATCTCTGCTCTGCTATATAAAGTGCCGTTTTAAATTTTGGTCAGTTTCTTCATTTTAACATTTCTTTATAGCTTTGCATTCGGCCTAATGCCGATTTTTTTTCTCTAGGCGCGCGGCAAATTATAGCCGTTTTACCGGCCTCGGGATTTGCGCACTGAATCCTCTCATTTTGCGCACTGAATCATCATCATCTAGAACGCGTTTTGGGCAATGTTATTTTGGAACATTATTATTTTGAATGTGTTTTGCTTTGCTTGCTATCTTCTGTAGATAGCATTTAGAGCCTGCAAAGAAAATGATTCATACCTCTATTCTTTTTCTTTATGTTTAATGATTGTTTTAATGATATGACTGTCTACCGAAGATAGCAATCATGCCGGGTTTATATGAGACAGAAAATAGGCCTAGTTTTTTGCGTACTGAATGAATTATCATTGTTTTTTGTTTTCTTTTCTTTTTGTTTTCTTTTTGTTTTCTTTTTCTTTTGTTTCTTTTTTTTATTTCCTTCATGTTCCCAATAATCTCTGCTATATAAAGTGCCGTTTTAAATTTTGGTCAGCTTCTTTATTTTAACATTTCTTTATAGCTTTGCATTCGGCCTAGTGCCGATTTTTTTAATGTGTTTTGCTTTGCTTGCTATATTCTGTAGATAGCATTTAGGGCCTGCAAAGAAAATGATTCATACCTCTCTCCTTTTTCTTTATGTTTAATGATTTTTTTAATGATATGACTGTCTACCGAAGATAGCAATCATGCCGGGTTTATATGAGACAGGAAATAGGCCTAGTTCTTTGCGTACTGAATGAATCATCATTGTTTTTTATTTTGTTTTCTTTTTGTTTTCTTTCTTGTTTTATTTCCTTCATGTTCCCAATAATCTCTGCTATATAAGTGCTGTTTTAAATTTAAAATTACTAAATGAATCATCATTGTTTTTTATTTTGTTTTCTTTTTGTTTTCTTTCTTGTTTTATTTCCTTCATGTTCCCAATAATCTCTGCTATATAAGTGCTGTTTTAAATTTTGGTCAGCTTCTTCATTTTAACATTTATTTATAGCTTTGCATTCGGCCTAATGCCGATTTTTTTTCTCTAGGCGCGCGGCAAATTATAGCCATTTTACCGGCCCCGGGATTTGCGCACTGTATCCTCTCATTTTTCGCACTGAATCATCATCATCTAGAACGCGTGTTGGGCAATGTTATTTTGGAACATTATTATTTTGAATGTGTTTTGCTTTGCTTGCTATCTTCTGTAGATAGCATTTAGGGCCTGCAAAGAAAATGATTCATACCTCTATTCTTTTTCTTTATGTTTAATGATTTTTTTAATGATATGACTGTCTACCGAAGATAGCAATCATGCCGGGTTTATATGAGACAGAAAATAGGCCTATTGTTTTGCGTACTGAATGAATCATCATTGTTTTTTGTTTTGTTTTCTATTTGTTTTTCTTTTTTGGTTTGTTTTTCTTATTTTATTTCCTGCATGTTCCCAATAATCTCTGCTATATAAAGTGCCGTTTTAAATTTTGGTCAGCTTCTTCATTTTAACATTTCTTTATAGCTTTGCATTCGGCCTAATGCCGATTTTTTTTTCTCTAGGCGCGCGGCAAATTATAGCCGTTTTACCGGCCCCGGGATTTGCGCACTGAATCCTCTCATTTTGCGCACTGAATCATCATCATCTAGAACGCGTGTTGGGCAATGTTATTTTGGAACATTATTATTTTGAATGTGTTTTGCTTTGCTTGCTATCTTCTGTAGATAGCATTTAGAGCCTGCAAAGAAAATGATTCATACCTCTATTCTTTTTCTTTATGTTTAATGATTTTTTTTAATGATATGACTTTCTACCGAAGATAGTAATCATGCCGGGTTTGTACAGAAAATAGGCCTAGTTTTTTGCGTACTGAATGAATCATCATTGTTTTTTGTTTTGTTTTCTTTTTGTTTTCTTTCTTGTTTTATTTCCTTCATGTTCCCAATAATCTCTGCTATATAAGCGCCGTTTTAATTTTTGGTCACCACCTTCATTTTAACATTTCTTTATAGCTTTGCATTCGGCCTAATGCCGATTTTTTTCTCTTGGCGCGCGGCAAATTATAGCCGTTTTACCGGCCCCGGGATTTGCGCACTGAATCCTCTCATTTTGCGCACTGAATCATCATCATCTAGAACGCGTGTTGGGCAATATTATTTTGGAACATTATTATTTTGAATGTGTTTTGCTTTGCTTGCTATCTTCTGTAGATAACATTTAGGGTCTGCAAAGAAAATGATTCATACCTCTATTCTTTTTCTTTATGTTTAATGATTTTTTAATGATATGACTGTCTATCGAAGATAGCAATCATGCCGGGTTTATATGAGACAGAAAACATGCCTAGTTTTTGCGGACATTGGCAGCTAGCGATCACAGGATGATTAGAGCTAAGCTACTATTGAACAAGAAACTGGCAAGACTCAAATTCATCAAGACTTCTAAAAAGAGCAAACTTAATATAATGCGGATGAAAAAAAGGAGGGAAGAATTTCAACTAACACTCAAGAATCGATTCACAGCACTGGATATGGAAGATATGGACATAGACTCGAGATCTACCCTAATATCCAGCATAGTGACAGAGGCTAAGAGATAGAGAAAAAGAAACAACAAAGAAACAAAAAACCAAAAAAGATATTGAGATTTAGGAGCTAGATATTAACAGAAAGATACTCAGAGAAATCATAGACGAAACTAGTACTCAGAAAGTAGAGTACAAGGAAACTGTGAAGGAAGTACGAAAGAAATGGCGTCAGAGAAGTAAAACGGAGAGAACAAATTGAGTCCATCCTAGAAAGTGGAAAAGGACCAAAGCAGATCTCCAAAATGAACAGTATGAAAACTAGAATCAGCCAGATGAATGACAAAAATGGTATTCCTACATCTAGTAGAGAAGAAATACTCAACATCTTTTACCAAGACCTATATTGCTCTCATTCTAACCAAAGTAAACCAAACTTCTTGTCTCCATATCAAACAGACATACCAAATGTAACTGTTAAAGAAGTAAGTAGAGACAGCAGTAAAACAAATGAAAGACAGCACCTGCACTGATGATATATCCAGTGACGTGTATAAGATAGGAGGTGCGGAAATTAACATTCAACTAACAAGAGTTTACAACCAAATATTGACAGAAAAGACGATATCAGCAGCCTGGAAGGAAGCCAAGATTATTTTTCTATATACATAAGAAAGGAGATAAAGAGGATATCAAAAACTACCGGCCAATTAGTCTGCTATTACATGCATATAAAATGTTCACACGAATCATTTATAATACTAATAGAATCAAGATAATCTTGGATGAAAACCTAGAAAACAAGCAGGCTTCAGAGAGGGCTTTTCAACAAGTGATCATCTGCATGCTTTGAACCAACTGATTGAGAAAGCAAATGAGTATCAGCTGAAGCTTTGTATAGGCTATATAGATTATGAGAAAGCTTTTGATAGACTTTTGATTCGGTGGAACATAGTGACTTATTTGCAGCCTTGGATTGGAGTTAACGAAGGGTATGTTAAGATTTTAGAAGACATTTACACAAACGCTGCAGCTACAATCCACATAGATAAGGATGTCTCCAAGCCTATCCACATACAGAGGGGAGTACGGCAAGGGGACACAATCTCTCCAAAAATATTCACAGTTGCCATGGAACAAATTTTAAAACAACTAGATTTGCAGATGATGTATAGCCCTTACATCACCATCAGTTAAAGACCTGGAAGTTCAGCTAAATAGTTGAACTGAGAGCAAGAAAATTGGATTAAAAATACACAAAGGGAAAACGAATTACCAACTTTGACACTAGAGAGTCCATTGAAATTGGCAATGAACCAATAGAGAAAGTAGATATAGTTACAAGTATCTGGGCAAGACAGTCAAGATGGAAGACAACATAAGAGAGGAAGTCTTGCTGAGAATCAATGCTGGCTGGTGTTGTTTTGGCAGATACAAAGACAACCTTTGTGATTTAAAGCTACCAATGACATTGAGGAGGCGTATGTATGATCAATGTGTATTTATATACCCATCATGACTTACGGCGCTGAAACCTGGTCGACAACTAAAGATATGGAACAAAAATTCACCACGACACAGCGAGCCATGGAAAGACGCATGCTAAACATTACTTTACGTGACAGAATCAGAAACAGTGACATAAGAACGACATAACTTGAAAGACATCATGGATTGGTGAAGCAAAATGGAGATGGACAGGACATGTGACAAGAAAAAACGATAACAGAATAATGGACAAAAAGAGTCACCGAGTGGCAACCAAGAACAGGAAAGCGTAGAAGAGGAAGGCAAAGACGAAGATGGCGAGACGACTTAACAGCATATAGAGGCACCACTTTGGCAAGGGATACGCAAGACAGACAGAAATGGAAGATTCTTGAAGGGCTTCATACTGCAGAGGATGAAACAGGTGAGGTGAGAGCCCAATCGCTCCATGAAATACTGCCAATCATGAATATACATACATAGACATGACCTATCAGTTCTTTAAGTGTAAGCAATACAGTACATATGCGTAGATCCGGGGTAACGCCCCCCCCGCCAATATTTTGATAGGGAATGGCCCATACAATCATCCTCCCCAATGTTGACGCCTGTATGTGGGTTTCTGACCAACTTAACCTCATATTTGGCCATTTTAGCCAAAAAACTGCACATTTTTGCGCGCTACTATAAATTCATTCTCACGTTATGAGGTGCTGGATTCTCTACACTTTTTCCCCTTTTCCCCCCCCATGTCAATTCTACGCCACTGATACGATGACCAGAAAATCCATGTATCCAAAATTGTATACATGTCGCAAATATAATTTAACACCAGGACTTTACTTTAAAGAAATAAGTTGCACTTTATTTGAAATCGTCGTTGTCCCAGTACATCCCTTTTGAAAACAAATGGTGTAAATAGTACAGGGCGCTAACTGGTGATTTTGGGTTTGGGATCTTTTTTTCATATATTAGTGGAACCAATGTTTTTTTGGCATCCTTGCACCTCAAACAATCAAATTAGAATTGGTTCTATGCCCCCTATGCTTCCCACGAGGGGTCCAAGGTCATAAAGGGGCCAAAAGTTAATATTTGTTCTATATCATGCTTTAATATATCTCAAATTGTTCCTCTCATTGCTAGGAATAAAAGAAAGTTAATTGTCATTACACTAGGATGCTTAGTGCAGGAGTTATATATAGAGTAAATAAGGTTATGTGTCAAATATCTCATGCCGCACAGAAGCCAAATTTTCAAAATGCACCGATTAAATCGAAATTGGTCTTAAATTACTCTTCTCGGGAAACCAAATAGGAAAATAATTTATTTCAAATTGTTATAATTTCAGATTTAAGGATTCCAAAAAAAACATTAGTTCCACTAATGTAGGAATATAAAATCCCAAACTCACAGTGCCCTGTACTAAAAGAAATGGTAAGGTCACACGGGTATTCTGATCCGGTTCACTTGGCAAATCTTTTGTACTAGGCATAGGTGTGTGGTATTCTTTGGAGCGGAAATCCATTCAATTGTGTTATACTATATGACTATAATATCTATATGTATGTATGTATTCCGTATTTTCCGTTTTTGTGAGTCGTAAACCAGGTAAATTTTTTATTAATTTATCTTTGATAACGAGCGATATTTTAGTCATTAACTGGGCCACTTTGAGGCCAATTATACAAAGACCAAAATTAATTAGAAAGAGTAATTTATAACACGTACAATGCATGGCAATCAGATGTATTAGTATCGATACACCTTTGCCGACCTTGTGCGCGAGACACGGGAGAAAATTTCATACTAGTTTAATAGTAGTTTTCGCATCTTTTTAATGCTAAAATGGGCCAAAACTGGGGTTAATTCTGGTCAAAAACTAACCAAATGTTAATCACAAATGTTTCTCAATTTTGTCTTGTATGTCAAGCCGGGCGCAACTTCCCCCTGGCGCTTAATATGAATGTAGTCTGTGTTCCCCTTTATATTATCCATACGTATATATAAACTATAGAGTATCACACACTTACAGAAACTAAAGCGGGAACTAAAGTGGTAATCACCGCTTCATGGTTTAGTTCGACGCCGCTCCTAGTTTTTAACACTTACTATTATGAATAGCGTAGAGAGGCAAACAGCAAACACAGTGGCGTGCGCAAAGGGGGGGGGGCGCAGGGGGCACAGGCTTTTGTTGGTCATTAGGGGGAAATTCGGGGAAAACGCTAAAACCGCACCTTACACTCCTAATCAGCTTGCATGTATTAAGATGATGCTCGGTACTTGTAAATATTTTTCGCTAATGTTGATATAAATGTTGCATAAAGAATTATTGCATAAAGAATTCCAACTGGCTTGAAAAATTTATCACACGTACATTAATGTTTTCCTTGATCATTGTCATTCTTGGTTCAAATGTTCTTTGTAAAGTTAAAATATAACATGTTTGCACAACCTAAAGAATTAAAGTTGGAAAGCTTCAAATTGCAGAAATAAAGTTTTCTCGGACAAACTGTTATTCATCTTCAGTGAAAGCATGAATAACATAACACCGTCGGATTATAAAATAGGCTAAATTTAATGAGATACAAAAACTTTAGGAAGCGGTGAGCGAGTATGAAAAAAGCGCCTGTTGATCAAACTTGGAATGAATTGCATTGATGCGCGTATTATATAACCGTTAATTTCTTCGCAACCAGTCAAACGAATCAAATAAAATTTTTCAAATGTGATGCACGATAAAATAAACTGTACGCAACATTTTAATTTTTTTGATTCGGATGTCTATATCTCGACTTACGTTCAATTTTATTCACTCGGTATTTTTTTCTGGGACACCCTGTATTAGTAATAATACAATACACAGCACAAACATGAAATGTATTGTAAATAAATAAGCCTCCTCCTTTTTCATTAATAATACGAGTAAGTAAATAATAAAAATGTATTTTTAATACCTTGTGACACATAAATGTACTTTTGTAGTATATTTTCTTTTTCTTTTATTATCCTGTAGAAAATTGCTAGTCACCATGGATACACCCAAAAACAGGAACTTTTTCAAGCTTGCCTTTATCCTTCTTGAAATTGTCACTGAACAACTGCGGAATGTATTCAAACAGGAATGGGACAAACAGCACCCCAACAATCCCTGGGAAGATGACAACAACAGTCTTCAGTACTTTATACAGATCTTGAAAAGTGGTGGTACCTGGAAGAACATCAAATCCAAAGTTCCAAAGTCATGTAATCGTGATGACTGGGATCCAACAGCATTGTTCTTCATGCTACTCTATTCTGGGGCTTTGAATCTCTCTCCAATTCTGAAACAATATATCGACAAACTACGAGAAATCAGAAATAAGTACGTTGGCCATCCTTCAACAGCATCACTCAGTGATGCAAAGTTTCAAGCTGTCTACAAAGATATTGAAGTATCTATGTGTGGCTTGAATTGTTCTGCCAGCATTAAAAAACAAATGGATGATATCAGAACTGGTGTAATGAAAGTACCTGAAGATTATATGAAAGTAGTAGAAGAGAAATTGTGTAAAATTATGAGGTTGGAAACCGACAACCACAAGCTTCTGATTCAGTTGAAGGGTTCACGAACATTGATAATTTCCTTTGTGGTACCAATGTGTGCGATGGTAATGTGTGCGATGGTATTTGTAATGTTGTTCATAACACATTCACGTGAGTCGATCCAACCTCGCAATTCCACTATGGATGTTCCTGTTTCAAGAACTTATTTTCCCGAATCCCTGAAGCCCAACTATTACGTAGGCCATGTTTGGGAAATAGACACAGCTACAAGTCTTTTATCCAATGGAACTTATCAAATGATCATTATTACTGGTCCACCAGCTATTGGCAAAACTGCAACAGCGGTTGCAATCGGGGAAGTTCTTCAAAAACAACGCAATTTTCAAGTAGCTTTTGTGGACTTCAAACAGCTAAATGTGAAGTCTACTCAAATTAGAAAAGATATGTTTAGAAAAATAACTTTCTCCCTTGGTGGTGCACCAGAAATTGATGTTGACTCACTGCAACAATTTATAACACATTTAACTACAGCAACATCATGCCCAACCCTTCTTATTCTTGACAATACACAAAATATTTTAGATTTTGGATCAAAGTCAAAATTTTTTGAGATAATCAAACTTTGTTTAGGTATCAACAAAATCAAAATTATTGTCACTTCTCAAAAAGATTTTGATATCATTGGAGTGCCAATCTATCCAATTAAGTTGGAACCCTTGTCGGGGACAGAGTCAAAGGATCTACTGCATAAACTGTTGCCAAGTCTACAAGAAAGCTCTGTGATGGAAATCTCAAAGAAAGCAGGCGGGGCTCCTTTACTGTTGGAATTAATTGGAAGTCTGTTACGAGAGGGGGTTTATGAAGAACATGAATTAATAATGAAGATGGAAGAACTGCCTATCTTAGTCATTGTTAATGACAACATAGACCTCACTGAGTCAAGTAACTATTTCACATTGCTCAAGAGTTTATTTGTTCACCTTGATCCAGATCTCCAAGTAACGTTTATTGCATTAGGAACAATTCCAATGTCTTTCGATCAGATCACTGCCAATTTGGTAGTAAAATCCAGTCTTACTGGAACAATCAATCTGCACCTGCTAGTTAATTACAACCTTTTAAAGAAATATCGGTCAGCAAATGGAGCAAGTCGGTATGAAATGCACTCTATTATTTCTGAGTTTAGTAGGTTAGTTGCCAAAGAGAAGCCACAATGGTCCGACATACGATGTAAAAGCTCTGTTATTTTCTTTGATTATATAAGACAAGCACTGCAGTATAGCAAAGAACTACAACATGTTCTTGAAGCTGAAGGATTAGTTAGTAGTCAGATATTACTTGCTGCTCAAAACCAAATTCATATTAGCTGCCTAAATGAGGACAAGTGGACAAATCATATGTTACCTCTGGTGTCCTCTGCACTACAAGAGCATCAGCCAGAGAATCGAAAGGATATGTGGTGTATACCCTATGAAGGAGTATTTGAGAATCATACATGGTGTACTAGTATGCTCTCTGAAGGAGATGAGAAATTGATATATACAACAGTAATATTAATGGCTGCACGATATTACGAAAAACATAATTTAACACAGAGCATCAGCAACTACCATTTATATCTTATGATTGCAGATAAATTTGTAGAAACAGATGATGAAATGATAGCCAACGTATATGCAATAATTGGTTACATGTCCTATGAACTGCATAAATATACAGATGCTGCTTTTGCTTTCAATAAAGCCCTGTCCATTCGACTACAATCAGACTACGCGTACAATCAAACATATCTTGGGTATGACAAAACTACAGCAGATATTGCACGTAATCTTGGAATGGTCTATCAAATTCTCCAACAATACAATGCGAGCATAGAACCTCTATGTATAGCAAGTCAAATAAATGATCGACTTCCGGATGGTATGCTCCTATTCCCCCCGGGCCAAGTCCGTGGGATATTTGTTGAAAGCTTTGAACCTATATCATATAATTGGGCAGAGAACTCTGAAGCCTGCTACCAAACAATACAAATGTTCCTTAAGAATCCAAATATCTCCGAGTTTAAAAATTGTCCAAAGTTTTATGAAGAACTTCTGGCACTTGGCATAAGTGCATCATATGCAATGTCAGAGTATTCAACATGCTTTTGGGGTTACACGGAATTGGTGAAACATGTTGTCAGGAGTGGACTAGAAGATTTCAAATATATACTGGATTACTTGAATTCGCTATCAGTAGGGTTTTACATAGGCATGATTTACGGGATACCAGCTCTTGGGATGGAATTGTTACCCTTGTCCAGACAAAAACCTTCTATTTACCGCATTCTGATTAAACTGCTTATCATTAGTTTGTACTCCAGGTTATTTACATCATGGTACTTAACATTGATACTTCTATTTGTGATACCATTTATTTGGCGAATTTCTTTTATAATGGAATTAAAATCTCATTCTGGGTCACATAATATTATCATCAACATTTTGGTCGCGTTATTTCTTCTCCATTTATTTGCAATATTATGGGCGGTATTTCTTATGACCTCATTTGTATTTTCCCCAATATTACTTATAGTACGGTGTACCATCTCCGCCAATTTCCTTTTTAATTCCCCCTTTTTTAATTTCCTTTTTTTTAATTCCCCTTTTTTTTAATTTCCTTTTTTTAATTTCCTCTTTTTTTTAATTTCCTTTTTTTTATTTCCTTTTTTTTAATTTCCCCTTTTTTTTAATTTCCACTTTTTTTTAATTCCTTTTTTTAATTTCCCCCCTTTTTTAATTTCCACTTTTTTTTAATTTCCACTTTTTTTTAATTTCCTTTTTTTTAATTTCCACTTTTTTTTTAATTTCCCCTTTTTTTTAATTTCCTCTTTTAATTTCCTTTTTTTTTAATTCCCCCTTTTTTTTCTCACAAAGCAGAATCTTGGCCGAGGCACATACTGGTAGTTGTCCGAGAATTTGCTCGCTTCCTACTGCGTATGCTGGTCTTTACGCACTGTAGTCTTTACGTGTGAAGCTTCCCTGGGCTATATCAGTGGTGTATTACACCACTGATATAGCCCAGGGAAGCGCCACTAGGTAGTGGCACGTCCCTGTATAGCCTGTGTGCTAGGGCCGTAGACTTATGTCAAGTCACGGGAAACCATAAGAATACTAGTATATAACTCGCAGTGGTTTTATCCCGGTCCGTGAGGGGGGTGTAATTTTCCCAAGGCGTGCCAAAAAATTGCTTGCTTCCCTTCTGGGCCTGCCAAAAAATCTTCGCCCCCTGCTTTGCACATGACAAATGTTTTAAAATTGCCATTAAAATTGCCATGTAAAGGGACGGCATTATTAGAACGTTTTCGTACTATTTAATAGAGCTATTTTATGACTATTATGTGACTATTTTTGCATTTTTCTCACAAACTAATAACACACTGGTAAGGAACTGCATTGGCTTCCTGTCGTCCAATGAATTGTTGTTATAACTTATGTTGATTGTATATAAATGTAATAATGATATTGCTCATGATTTATCTGAACTTCTTTCAAATTATGTTCCCACTCGTACTCTTCGATCTGGAAACATGCAACTTCTTCAAGAAACAAAATAACAGCACGTGAGTCATTTGAAATTACAGCTCCACGTCTATGGAATGAACTGCCTATATATTTTAGAACTGCTAAAAATGTAACTATGTTTAAAAAGATGTTAAAAACTCATCTTATGTCGGGGTTTGCTCAGGGAAATTTGAAAATGCCACCAAATAGTGAAAAACTGTATAAAATGTCTAACTTTTGTGTTGATTTGCAAAATAAAACAAAGAAAAGTGATTATTTAGCAGTAATCAACCATTAAACAATAGCATTAATTTTAGGCCTACGATGCAAGGCTGCCTAGTGCTTTATAGTGGACACGGAAAATCACGGAATAACACGGATTTTAAATTTTGTAACACCATGAACACGGAGAAATCGTGGCTTTAGCTATATGCCGAATAATTATATATTAGCTACTTATACAGTGGAAGGGTCTAAATATTTAATATATTATTAATAATTATTATTGTAATGTAATCTAATTCAAATTAGGCCTTCTTTAATATAAGCCTCGTGATCACTCTATATCTATTGGATTCGGATTGTTTTACTAGGTTTGGATTTAATTTTTGTCTTCACTATAGGCCAAGATCCCGGGGCCAAGATATAAAAATAGAAAGCTATGCGAGCGCTATCCATGTTCAATTGGATAGCTGTGTTCAAAGATAAAGTACGGACGAAGCCTTGACTAAAGCTAATGCTCCCCGCGGTATACTAAACTGAATCCACTAGCTGCAACATTATACGCACATCAAAAAAAATATCGGGGAAATTAAAAAAAAAAGGGGAAATTAAAAAAAAAAGGGGAAATTATTTCGCAAAAAAAATGCATATTCATCAAAAATTAAACTTTGTCCGATCGGGCCCAAATTTGGTGGGTGGCATCCTTGATACAAGGGGAATATAATGCGCGAAATAAAATCGAGGTCAACCAAGGTCAAAGGTCATTACGGAGGGGTCAAATTTCAAACTTTGTCCGATCGGGCTCAAATTTGGTGGGCAGTGGAATCCTTGATATGAGGGGAACACGTAAAACTTAAAATCGAGGTCATCCGAGGTCAAAGGTCATCCAGGAGCTACATTTTAAACTTAATCCCTAAGCTTCCCTGGGTGGGCGCTTTATATTGGGGCATGGGCGCTTATTGGAATGAATACGGTTGTTATCAATTAATTTATTAAATGAAAACGATTAAATAAAGAAATAAATATAAATAAAATAAATCATTAATTGATCAATAAATCAATAAATAAAAGAATTCATTGATTGATAAATAAACACATAAATAAGCAAATAATCAATTACCGGTAATTGTTAAATAAATACATAAACAAACAAATAAATCAAGGCAGAGAATTTTATTTCAATTTTATAATTATATACGCCAAAATATTTTCTGAATTTAGTCAAAATTAACACTCTATTGATGGTAAAAATGTTATGAAAATTTTACGTAGGTCCTAGACTATGCCATAGTCGATTTTTGATAAATAAAACATGTTATTAATCATGATGAAAGCATTCAGTTGAACTCGAAATTATACTGATATTTATTACATCAAAATACTAGTATAAAATGGTTATGAAAAAGTTTATATAATTATAATAGTGACAGTAAAGGTAAAGTAAAGTATACGTAGGCTTATATTATTGAATGCAACATCATGTCATTATATAAGCACTTCAATAACTGGAAGAAACTTTGGGGGACCTACGTGTAATTATCCTATAAATTGCGAAAATCCAGACCGTGTATGCACGAAAAATGGCAGGTTCTAAAATGTGAACCACATGTATATACCCGGTATCCCGGGAGTAATATAGGAGTATTATAGCACGTGCAGCCGGTGCGGCCATACGGCCTAGCGAGTTCAAATCGATAATGCATGTATAATAATTGCCCATTTATCATGTCGGATTTCTCAACAATTGAGCGCTATTAATACACATTAGTGTTTTTAACAAATAAAATTCCAAAATATGGTACATTTTCTGCCTTTGCTTGTCACGTGGTAGGCCTATGTTGAAGTTGCGACCATATGTTCAAATAATTTTCGAAACATAACAATATGACAAGTGGCCGACTGGTCTAAGGCGCTAGGCCCACAGAGTATCCAAAGCCCTGCGCCGTGAGTTCGTACCCCGCCTCTGCCAAACTTTATTTTACTTGGGAAATTAAAAAAAGGTGAAATTCAAAAAAAAAAAAAAGGTGAAATTCAAAAAAAAAAAGGTGAAATTCAAAAAAAAAAGGTGAAATTCAAAAAAAAAAGGGAAATTCAAAAAAAAAGGAAATTCAAAAAAAAGGTGAAATTCAAAAAAAGGAAATTCAAAAAAAAAAGGAAATTCAAAAAAAAAGGAAATTCAAAAAAAAGGAAATTCAAAAAAAAAGGAAATTAAAAAAAAAGGAAATAAAAAAAAAGGAAATTCAAAAAAAAAGGAAATTCAAAAAAAAAGGAAATTCAAAAAAAAAGGAAATTCAAAAAAAAGGAAATTCAAAAAAAAGGAAATTCAAAAAAAAAAAAGGAAATTCAAAAAAAAGGAAATTCAAAAAAAAGAGGAATTAAAAAAAGTGAAATTAAAAAAAAAAAATTAAAAAAAAAGGGAAATTAAAAAAAAGGGAAATTAAAAAGGAAATTGGCGGAGATGGTACACCGTATTATAGTCCTTCGTTAACCGATGTAATAAACATGCAACTTGTTCATTAATTGGTACTTTGAATCATAATATTAATACTTTAACTTGACATTTTTGGACATGATTTAAATATATTTTTATTTTTATTTTCAAATATATGACAGATGGTATGGAATAAGCTAATTTAAGGCGGTTTAGAGTGGAGCATAATCTAGTGGTATTTGCACTCAAATATTGAGACAAATTAAGCTGACACACAAAAGAAATGGTCAGTGGGTTCTAGCCATTCAATGGTCTAGCAAGATGTTTACTATTATGCTCATTTTTCTGTTTATATATTTTATTTGTGTGACTTTGAGGGTCATTCAATCAGTTCTACTTCTGCTCTTTTAACTTTGGTTCTGTACTTGGTCCGAGAGTCTTCTTGAAGTACTAGTACATACATGGTAGCTTATTCAAACTCAGCATGAATGTCTCAGAGATGAAAGTTAAAAATAAAGATACCCAATCACTTTTTGTCACTTGTTATGGAAAAAGATATCAAAATTTTCACAGAAGCTAGATAAGACCCTAGGTTATATCGTGAAAAACATGAAAAGGCTACTATTTGCAGGAGTTGAGATAGTAGAGGCAAAACTGTCTGAATGACCCTCTAAATTGTATTTTTATATTATTAGATTCTTATACATATTTTTATAACTATTTAACTTATCAGTGAGGAAGTGTAATAAAAAGATGATTTGGAATCAAAGGTAACTGTGTCGACCTTATTAGCGCCATAGGTGCTTCAGTCGGTCATTGTTGGGGAACGCTTATTAAAGGAGGATTCGTGATCCTATAGCATCCTCTTTTTATGACATTTTTCAGTAGGTATCCACGAAAAAATCTTATTCCCAAAATTTCAGTTGATTCCGATTTTGCATGATTATGTGTATTACACTGCTCCATAGACCACTGTTGTAATTTCATTCTGGTATACCAGAACGAAATTCAAATTTGGCGATATTTTTGCTAAAAGAATCAATAATCTGCAAGAAATATTTGGTACATAAACATTATGTAGCTAGAGGTATCCAGTGGTATCAAAATCTCAACTTTTTTTTAGAAAAGTGTGGGGGGGGGGATGAGGCTGTTGATCACGAAATGCCCTTTTAAAATTATGAAATAAAAGTTACCAATTTTTAATTTTTACACGTAAGGCGGTCTACTTGTTTGGTACATGTAATGTTAGTTGGTGCATGTAATGTTAGTTGGTGCATGTAATGTTAGTTGGTGTCTGTAATGTTATTTAGTGTCAGTAATGTTATTTAGTGCCTGTAATGTTACTTGGTGCCTGTAATGTTAGTTGGTCGTTGTAACTAATGTTATTTGGTCGCTGTATATATTTGGTGCCTGTAATGTTATTTAGTGCATTTCTTGTTATTTTGTGCCCGTAATGTTATTTGGTTGATGTAATGTTAAATTGTACTAGTTATTTGTTACCTGTTATTTGGCGGTGCATGTAATGTTATTTGGTGCCTGTTTTGTTATTTGTTACCTGTTATTTGGCGGTGCATGTAATGTTATTTGGTGCATATGACGTGTTTGTAATGTTAAAGGAGGATTTCGTGATCCTAGCATCCTCTTTTTATGACATTTTTCAGTACATATCCACGAAAAAAGCCTATTCCCAAAATTTCAGTTGATTCCGATTTTGCCTTTGCGAGTTATGAATGATTATGTGTATTACACTGCTCCATAGACAATGCGTTGTAATTTCGTTCTGGTGCACCAGAACGAAATTCAAATTTCACGATATCTTTGCTAAACGAATTAATCTGCAAGAAATATTTTGTACATAAACATTATGTAGCCAGAGGTTTCCAGTGATATAAAATCTCAACTTTTGAGAGTTGGGGGATGAGGCTGTGGATCACGAAATGCCCCTTTAATTAAAGCCTTAATGTACGATCTTTTTTAATTTTTAGATTTTTCTTTTTTTCTTCCAAAATAATAATATGCAATCATTATGAAAGTTCCCAATACATTTGGACGCGAAAAACATTGGGAATTTGCAAAGAAACAACATCATAAACTTCACCTCTATCACTCGAAACATCTCGCACTATTTTGATTAGGCCGACAGCGAATGCGGCCTCAGAGTTAGTCTCCTACGCGGCCAGTTTGGTTACGCTCCCTCCACATGTGGAGGGAGCGTAACCAAACTAGTTTTGTAGGAGACTACGGTTTGCGATCGTGGCCGACATAAAATCATAATCTAAAAAATTATGATTTTATGTCGGACCAACAGAAAATCATCCCGTTTTACTACAAATAGGGCGAATTTGACAGTTTGCTCATAGATTTACGTTAGAACATGTGTAAGTGTTACAAATATGCCAAAAAATCGGGTTTAAAAAAAATAAAGGTAAATTCTGAAAAAAGATCGTACATTAAGGCTTTAATGTACAGGTTCTTTGGTGACTGTAATGTTATTTGGCGAATACAGGCACCGCCAAAAAAAAACCAGTTTCCAAATAACATAGCAGGCACCAAATAACATTACAAGGACCAAATAACAAGACATGCGCCAAATAACATTACAGGCCCCAAAAAAACATTACAGCGACCAAATAACATTACAGGCACCAAATAACAAAAGAAGCGCCAAATAACATTACAGGTACCAAATAACATTACAGGGGCCAAATAACATTACAGGCATCAAATAACATTACATGTACCAAATAACATTACAGGCACCAAATAACATTACAGGCACCAAATAACAGTACAGGCACCAAATAACAAGACATGCACTAAATAACATTACAGGCACCAAATAACATTACAGCGACCAAATAATATTACAGGCAACAAATAATAGTACAGGGACCAAATAACATTACAGGCGCCAAATAACATTGCAGGCGCCAAATAACATTACAGGCACCAAAGAACTTTACAGCGACCAAATAACATTACAGGCACCAAATAACCCCGGGGGTCACTCCCTTACCAAAGTGGTATGCATGCTCGTCCCAGCACCTCAAAAATGGACCCTAAATGGCGTAATTAGTGTAGAAAAATTTCACCCCTTATAACACCCCAAATAACATTACAGGCACCAAATAACATTACAGGGGCCAAATAACATTACAGGCACCAAATAACATTAGAGGCACCAAATAACATTACAGGCACCAAATAACAGTACAGGCATTGCAGGCACCATATAACATTACAGGCACCAAATAACATTACAGCGACCAAATAATATTACAGGCAACAAATAATATTACAGGGACCAAATAACATTACAGGCGCCAAATAACATTACAGCGACCAAATAACATTACAGCGACCAAATAACAGTACAGGCACCAAATAACATTACAGGGACCAAATAACATTACAGGCACCAAAGAACTTTACAGCGACCAAATAACATTACATGCACCAAATAACATTACAGGCACCAAATAACATTACAGACGCCAAATAATATTACAGGCACCAAATAACATTACAGGGACCAAATAACATTACAGGGACCAAATAACATTACAGGCATCAAATAACATTACAGGCATCAAATAACATTACAGGGACCAAATAACATTACAGGGACCAAATAACATTGCATGCACCAAAGAACATTACAGGCATCAAATAACATTACAGGCATCAAATAACATTACAGGGACCAAATAACATTGCATGCACCGAAGAACATTACAGCGACCAAATAACATTACAGCGACCAAATAACATTACAGTCACCAAATAACATTACAGCGACTAAATAACATTACAGGCAACAAATAACATTACAGAGACCAAATAACATTACAGGCGCCAAATAACATTACAGGCACCAAATAACATTGCAGGGATCAAATAACATTACAGGCATCAAATAACATTACAGGCATCAAATAACATTACAGGCACCAAATAACAGTACAGCGACCAAATAACATTGCAGTCACCAAATAACATTACAGCGACTAAATAACATTACAGGCACCAAATAACATTACAGGGACCAAATAACATTACAGGCATTAAATAACATTACAGGCATCAAATAACATTACAGGGACCAAATAACATTGCAGGCACCAAAGAACATTACAGCGACCAAATAACATTACAGCGACCAAATAACATTACAGCGACCAAATAACATTACAGCGACCAAATAACAGTACAGGCACCAAATAACATTACAGGGACCAAATAACATTACAGGCACCAAAGAACTTTACAGCGACCAAATAACATTACATGCACCAAATAACATTGCAGGCACCAAATAACATTACAGGGACCAAATAACATTACAGACGCCAAATAATATTACAGGCACCAAATAACATTACAGGGACCAAATAACATTACAGGCACCAAATAACATTACAGCGACCAAATAACATTACAGTCACCAAATAACATTACAGCGACTAAATAACATTACAGGGACCAAATAACAGTACAGGCACAAAATAACATTACAGGGACCAAATAACATTACAGGCATCAAATAACATTACAGGCATCAAATAACATTGCAGGCATCAAATAACATTGCAGGCACCAAAGAACATTACAGCGACCAAATAACATTACAGCGACCAAATAATATTACAGGCACCAAATAACATTACAGGGACCAAATAACATTACAGGCACCAAATAACATTACAGCGACCAAATAACATTACAGTCACCAAATAACATTACAGCGACTAAATAACATTACAGGGACCAAATAACAGTACAGGCACAAAATAACATTACAGGGACCAAATAACAGTACAGGCACAAAATAACATTACAGGGACCAAATAACATTACAGGCATCAAATAACATTACAGGCATCAAATAACATTGCAGGCATCAAATAACATTGCAGGCACCAAAGAACATTACAGCGACCAAAGAACATTACAGCGACCAAATAACATTACAGCGACCAAATAACAAAACAGCGACCAAATAACATTACAGCGACCAAATAACAGTACAGGCACCAAATAACATTACAGGACCAAATAACATTACAGGCACCAAAGAACTTTACAGCGACCAAATAACATTACATGCACCAAATAACATTGCAGGCACCAAATAACATTACAGGGACCAAATAACATTACAGACGCCAAATAATATTACAGGCACCAAATAACATTACATGGACCAAATAACATTACAGGCACCAAATAACATTACAGCGACCAAATAACATTACAGTCACCAAATAACATTACAGCGACTAAATAACATTACAGGGACCAAATAACAGTACAGGCACCAAATAACATTACAGGGACCAAATAACATTACAGGCATCAAATAACATTACAGGCATCAAATAACATTGCAGGCACCAAAGAACATTACAGCGACCAAATAACATTACAGCGACCAAATAACATTACAGGGACAAAATAACATTACAGGCACCAAATAACATTACAGGGACCAAATAACATTACAAGCCCCAAATAACATTACAGGGACCAAATAACCTTACAGGCACCAAATAACATTTCAGACACCAAATAACATTACAGGCCCCAAATAACAGTACAGGCAACAAATAGCATCGCAAACACAAAACAACATATGCGCCAAATAACATTGAAGACACCAAATAACATTACAGGCACCACCAAATAACTGGTACCATATAACATTACATGCACCAAATAGCTGGTACCATATAACATATCACATCAAGCAAATAACATTACATGCACCAAATTACATTATAGACAATAAATAAACAATACATGTACTATATAACATTACAGGCACCAGATAACATTACAGGCATGAAATAACATTACAGGCACCAAATAACATTGCAGGCACCAAATAACAGTACAGGCACCAAATAACATTACAGGCACCAAATAACAGTACAGGCACAAAATAACATTGCAGACACCAAATACCATTACAGGCACCAAATAACATTACAGGCACCAAATAACATTACAGACATCAAATAACTTTTCAGGCACCAAATAACAGTACAGGCACAAAATAACATTGCAGGCACCAAATAACATTACAGGCACCAAATAAAATTACAGGCATCAAATAACATTGCAGCGACCAAATAACATTACAGGCATCAAATAATAGTACAGGCACCAAATAACAGTACAGGCACCAAATAACATTACAGGCACCAAATAGCATTACAGGCACCAAATAACATTGCAGGCACCAAATAACATTGCAGGCACCAAATAACATTGCAGGCACCAAATAACATTACAGGCACCAAATAACATTACAGGCACCAAATAACATTACAGGCACCAAATAAGATTACAGGCACCAAATAACAGTACATGCACCAAATAACATTGCAGACACCAAATAAAATTACAGGCATCAAATAACATTGCAGCGACCAAATCACATTACAGGCATCAAATAACAGTACAGGCACCGAATAACAGTACAGGCACAAAATAACATTACAGGCACCAACATTGCAGGCATCAAATAACATTACAGGCACCAAATAACATTACAGGGACCAAATTACATTACAGGAACCTATAACATTACAGACATCAAATACCATTACAGGCACCAAATAACATCACATGCACCAAATAACAGTACATGGACCAAATAACATTACAGGCACCAAATAACATTAGTGGTGGTGCAATAATTATGTGTACCCTGGGATGGTGAATTATAGGCATCAAATAACATTGCAGGCATCAAATAACATTGCAGGCGCCAAATAACATTGCAGGCACCAAATAACATTGCAGGCACCAAATAACACCCGGAAATACAACATTACAGGCACCAAATAACATAACAAGCACCAAATAATATTACAGGCACCAAATAACAGTACAGGTACCAAATAACATTGCAGGCACCAAATAACACCCGGAAATAACATTACAGGCACCAAATAACAGTACAGGCACCAAATAACATTACAGGCACCACCAAATAACTGGTACCATATAACATTACATGCACCAAATAGCTGGTACCATATAACATATCACATCAACCAAATAACATTACATGCACCAAATTACATTATAGACAATAAATAACAATACATGTACCTTATAACATTACAGGCACCAGATAACATTACAGGCATTAAATAACATTACAGGCACCAAATAACATTACAGGCACCAAATAACATTACAGGCACCAAATAACAGTACAGGCACAAAATAACATTGCAGACACCAAATCACATTACAGGCACCAAATAAAATTACAGGCATCAAATAACATTGCAGCGACCAAATAACATTACAGGCATCAAATAATAGTACAGGCACCAAATAACATTACAGGCACCAAATAACATTACAGGCACCAAATAACATTGCAGGCACCAAATAACATTGCAGGCACCAAATAACAGTACAGGCACCAAATGACATTACAGGAACCAAATAACATTACATGCGCCAAATAACAGTACATGGACCAAATAACATTACAGGCATCACATCATGGAGGTATATAAATATTTATATACCTCCATGATCACATAACATTGCAGGCCCCAAATAACATTACAGGCATCAAATAACATATTACAGGCACCAAATAAAATTACAGGCACCAAATAACATTACAAGCACCACATTACAGGCACCAAATAACATTACAGGCACCAAATAACAGTACATGCACCAAATAACAGTACATGCACTAAATAACAGTACAGGCACCAAATAACATTACATGCACCAAATAACATTACAGGCACCAAATAACAGTACAGGCACCAAATAACATTACAGGCATCACATAACATTGCAGGCACCAAATAACATTACAGGCATCAAATAACATATTACAAGCACCAAATAAAATTACAGGCACCAAATAACATTACAGGCACCAAATAACATTACAGGCACCAAATAACAGTATATGCACTAAATAACAGTACAGGCACCAAATAACATTACATGCACCAAATAACATTACAGGCACCAAATAACAGTACAGGCACCAAATAACATTACAGGCACCAACATTGCAGGCATCAAATAACATTACAGGCACCAAATAACATTACAGGGACCAAATAACATGACAGGAACCTATAACATTACAGACATGAAATACCATTACATGCACCAAATAACATCACATACACCAAATAACATTACAGGGACCAAATAACATTACAGGCACCAAATAACATTAGGGGTGGTGCAATAATTATGTGTACCCTGGGGTGGTGAATTATAGGCATCAAATAATATTGCAGGCATCAAATAACATTGCAGGCGCCAAATAACATTGCAGGCACCAAATAACATTGCAGGCACCAAATAACATTGCAGGCACCAAATAACACCTGGAAATAAAATTACAGGCACCAAATAACATAACAAGCACCAAATAATATTACAGGCACCAAATAACAGTACAGGTACCAAATAACGTTGCAGGCACCAAATAACACCCGGAAATAACATTACAGACACCAAATAACAGTACAGGCACCAAATAACTTAACAGGTACCAAATAGCATTACAGGAACCTATAACATTACAGACATTATTAAAATAACATTACAGGCACCTAACATTTATACAGCCACCAAATAACATTACATTTTTATATGATGCAAAATTTGTGGTCTCTATTATCACTGAACCTTTAAAAAGGAATTCCCTTTTAAAGGGAATTTTTATTTAGACTAGTTCGCGAAGGTCAGAAGCTGCAGGTCACAGCTAGTCGGGATTATGCACTTTCAGTTTCTCACGCGTTTGAACGGGAATTGGATTGCGTACTTTTTCGATGTCTAGTGAGCAAATTTCTTCAATATTTTGAGAAAATGATGTTAAATTTTCTATTCTATATTGTTTGGTAATAATGTCTTTTGCCAATAGTATGTTTAAAGTTGTAATTTTGTGTTTTTGATCGCAAAGATCGGATATTTTCGTTCCCGATTCGAATTCTGAACCCCTTCGCAAGGGTGCCGATTTCGGCAGAACTTTGACGATAATTTTGCCTTTTTGGTCACTAAAATGCATTCGATCCTTAATTTTGTTTCAACCGAGTCTTAAATTAGCAAGCACAATAAGGTTGGTACCACTTTTATATACATTGATAAAATTTTAAAGATTTTTTTCAAGTTTCTAACCGGCGCAAATCGTTAAGTGTGTATTTCCAATTGACATCCAAAATGGGAAATACGAGTCTGATGGACATAGGAACGGCGTCTGGCGAGTCTAGTCACAGCAGTGGTCACAGCTCCGAGGGAAAATCAAAACATGATCAGATATGAAGAAACAGGAATGTCTTTTTAATCATGTATATTTTATTCGATAAGTTATGGATGACTTGGAAATTAACCCTAGGATTCTTTCAGCAGTTAAAAAGGGTAAGGAATAATAATGATTTATTGCGGGAGGGTCACGGGCTGCCGCTGTTGATGCATGCATTGAGTAAATCATGTTTTACCTATAGCTTTGTAAGCTTACTTATTAGGCCAAGTAAATAAAAAAACATGTTTCTCGTCCCCTCCCGCTTCCTTTTTTGAAGATTTTGCAATTTTTTTTTATTTTGCAATCTTTCTGTCATAACTTTTTGTAAAGATACTAGAGAAGTTGCAACTTCTTCTTATAAGCCTTTACAATAGTATTAGAGGCATTTGTGAAGTGTTTTGTGATGACCAGAGGGGTTGAAATCTCATGTTTTTCAGCTTCTAATCTTTACGCTATAAAAAGGATAAAAAGCGTCTAAATAGGGCAATTTAGGGCATTTTTTTAAATAAAAAATAAAAAATAAAATGCCCCTCTTCCTCCTATTTTTTCAAAACCTGGACGAGAAACATGTTTTATTTTTTACTTTGCCTTATTACAATGTAGGTATCCCAGGCAAACCTTAGTTAACACATTTGCTAGTCAGCCAAATTCGCCGACAATGTCAATGCATATTTACATAGAAATTTAAAACAACTGGCCGAAGAAGGAAACCTACATAATTATGTTTTCTATACTTCACTTGACCCAAATATGATTTTTTATTATGGTGATAAGACAATCGCACATGGAATTTTAGAGGGATTTTGATAGCAGTTCCATTAAAAAAGCTGCTATCATAATGAGACTAAGATCTAGAAACACCCCCGAAATGCCGTTTTGGGGAATTTTGCTAGCTGAATCTTTTTGACATTTGATGAAAGTCAATCTTTGACAACATGTAGTTCACCATGTAAACTTGTATGGCTCAAAATTCGGACCGCTCGCCATTAAGCTACTGTCTGTGTTTTGAAAGTTGTTAACGTTTTAATGATCCCCGATTCCCGGTCGATTATTTTAGCTGTACGTCATGTCACGTGCATGACGCAAGTGGGTAGGCCCTACCAGCCAAACTTCAGAAAAAAAATCATGATCGCCGATAACGATGTGATGTGGGACTTACATAGGATTACACAGAGATATTTCTTGCCAAAATTTGACCATTTCTAGGTAGCTTGGCCCTACTTTGTCTGCGTTATATGAAAAGGACAGTCTTAAGTAAGTAAATGTGCAACGCTTTTGATGTTTTGGGAGACTGGGAGGGATCAGAACAAAAAAATGATGGAGCCTATTCTTGACTGTGTAATATTCCTTCACCACATTGCCGTACGGAGACAGTCTTATACAATGGACAGATAGTATCAGTTTGTGAATGAGGATATCGTATAAGTTCCTTGTACTAGACAAGATGTAACTTTGCTACGGAAAGTGCTATGAAAAAAAGGTTTTCAGTTTTTGGCTTTGTTTACTCAAGAGCTTTAATTTGATATATAAAATGATGCAGTTTGATGGCAAATTTGAATTCACCTAGCATACCTACTTATTACTTGCATGCTGTATCAGGTGGTGGCCGCATTTCATTCTCTAAATTCAGTAAATTTTCATCGTCAACCGTGTAATTGAATGGGATTATTTTGAAATTTTAAAACGCTTGAAATATCACAAACAAATAGGCCTATGGATAAATTAATATAAATACAAGCTAAAACCGTTGGGGTTCGATAATGAACCCCACAAAACTAACCGACTACTGTAAATCAACTTAATTTCGCGGATACTTTATTTCGCGAATTGGGGATTGACAACATTTTCTCGGAGATTTAATTTCGCGAACATTTTGACATGATTCTAAGTCTTCCGAATTTTGAAGTCAGTAAGCTTAAATGCATTTTAATTAACAACTTCCACGTCAATAATATTACAAAAATACCTTAAGAGGAGCATAGGAGCATGCTGCACTGGGTCTATAAAACCATGATAAAACATGCACTTCCATAGTTTGAGCATATGGTTTGAGTAGGCCTACTACTACAGTACTACTATTAGTAATATATTCCATCACAAGGCTGAATATGATTCCATGAATTAGCTGGTGATAGTAAAAAATGCTCTTCTGATCATTTGGCGATGTTTTGATCGTTTTGACAGCTGACAGCTACACCACTGTGGCAAATTCATTAGCACTACTGAATTCCCTAAACAGCTCTTCATTTTATACTCACAAAAGTCACAAAATAGGAAAACACATCAATTCTTTATTAGGCCCTTCGCACTTGATTATTAGTTTCCTGTTTACCGCCCGCGTCCAAAATTGAAAATCTCAAAATAATTAATTATTTTATTTTATTTCTAATTTTCTCCTTTAAAATAACTTTCAACTACTTCTACTTGCCATTTTCTGACTTTAATAATATCAACAATAATGATAAATGAACAAGGAGCACAACTCCACCCTCACTTATTTATAAAATCAAATATTGTTGTGAAATAATTAAATGCCCGCTCTAGTCAAATGAGTCAATAGTTGCTTGTAATAGTTCAAACTAAATAAAGAAATAAAAGATAATTAATAATTAAAAGTCACCTCGTCCCTTTTTCAAAATCTTTAACAGGAAACTACGGTAATAATCAAGTGCGAAGGGCCTTATAGTAACACTAGTCCAAAAAGAATGGCACGAGTGGTGTGTTCGATATCTTCTCTGGATGAGCTGAGCACATGTTTTGTGGGCTGGCCGGATGTGCTCGTATTCTTATTCTAAGTCTCAATTTACTGACACTTGGCACGTACAGATCGGGGTCAGATGGTGGCGACTCGGTGAGCCCGGTCGGTGAGGCAGTAAAGTTTGAACAAATACTGTTAGTGTTACTTGGTGAAAGAAAAATGTTTTATGACTTGCTTACAGAAGTTATAATGAAATTGAAAGATGGAGAGGGAAGAAAAGAAAGGAAAAAAAATATAGCAGAATTAAAATAGGGAAATAAAAGACATCTTGTTGACTTCTGGGATCAAGACTAGCAAGCATGTTGTGACTTTTCTGTGGCAAACGATGTCAGTCCGGCAGAAACCATAAAAATGTGCCATCAGTATGCACCAAATTTAATAACCAAGGTAAAATTTTGTCAATAATACAATAGAAAATACTATAGGGCCTATTGACTTGTAATACTATATAAATTGGGCAGTAAAGTTGAATATTTTTACAGAGAGTTGATGCTCCTGCAGCTAAAAAAACTTTCCATTGCACGATCGTGGCTGTATTGTGAACTGTGAGACGTAGAAAGCTTCATGCACTGTGAGTCTAGTTCGCATGATTTCAACACTATTTTAAATTCGTGTGATATTTAATTTCGCGAATGTTGCCTTCTCGCGAAATTAAGTTGATTTACAGTATATTGGAAAATGCCGTACAGCCGGGCGGTTTCACAAGTTGCCTGCTCGATCATGTCATCCGCCGCCTGTGCTGTATGAAAGGCAAACCTCAGTAAACACGTATGAAAGGTGAATTCAAATCCCGTTTTGTGATTGGTTGCAGAATTAAAACATTCATTGCGATCGTAAGCCAATCAATGAACGTGACAGCCTTTTCAAAATGGGACACCGCCAGCAACGTACGTCTAACCTGATTGGTTTACAAAACTACTTAGCCAGTCATCAGCGTGCTCGCGTTTTAAGTGATTTCACGTGGTGATCCAGCGATCGAGTATAAATTCAGCTTGACAACTGCTCTCGCATGTGCAATAACAATACATGGACACAATCACTGACATTTACACAATGAATATAATGAATTGTTTATGACATGCATCGACTGGATTTCACGATCGAAGTAAGGTTTCTGGCCTGTTCCGGCGTGAATATCCTAAGATTTCTGCATCAAAGATGCTTCCGATGGCCAGTTTTTTGCGGACACTTTGATAACAGGTAACTTTTATACGTCATAGGGTAGAAACGATAGCTATACAAAGTACAAAATAGGCCTATACATTTTGTTAAATTAAAATTATGTGCACAAAAATGTGTTTCCGTACATTACGCAAATGGATGTTACACACAGTGCATAGGTCCTGGTCGAGTTGGTTCCATGAATTCGCGAATAGTCTTTGGATATAGCGAGTGCCTGTAACAGTCTTTGTTTGTGGTGATTATGTCGTACAATGTAAGATAAGGCCCCCGGTTGCCTAGTCCTGGGTTGACTGGATGAATTTGTAGCTCGAAGATGACACTTGATGTTACTTGGTAGTTGGTATAAAGAGTTTCTTTGTAGATGGTCGTCAAGCGTAATTTAGTCCTACGGTCCTGAGGAGGTTCCCACTCTAAGGGGCTGTGCAATAATTATGAGCCCCTCCCCCCCCCAAAAATTTCCAAACGGCTTGCCAAAAATCGCTTGCCCCCCCCTCTCGGCCGCCAAAAATCACTTGCCCCCCCTTGAACATGTGTCATGTATGTTGCGAGCGCAGTGAGCAGAAAAATTTGCACATTTAAACGTTTCCAAACTGTTTTCCTAAGCCTTTTAGAGCGTTTTATTAAAAAGGCGCCCGTGAATGCGTGCCAAAATTGCTTGGCCCCCCTCTCGGCTTGCCAAAAGTGCTTGCCCCCCCCTTCGCTCGCCAAAAATTTCTTGACCCCCAAATTTTACCTTCCCCCCCAGGGCTCATAATTATTGCACAGCCCCTAAATCAGCAAGAATTTTAGTGAAACTGGACTCCCTGCTGTAATCGCCAACAGCAAACCTGGCAGCTCTTTTTGGCTAATGAAAGTCGATTCAAAGTTTCCCGTTACCCTACTCCGCTCAAAACAAATTGCTGGCCAGATATTTCTTTATTTTGAATAAATGTTGATTTCTAACAAACTTTTTAATATACAAATAAATAATTGTGTTTTAAATATATCATAAATCTCTTTCTGTTGATTTTCAGGGATTTTCTTTGCAGTAGGAGCATGGTATATGGCTAATAATGAATTAATAATGAATACCTACTCAATTTTCTGTCCCGCACTTTTGATCTGCTCTGATCTCATCCCGTAAAAATATTGTGAAACTTTTGATAATAGTTGTACAATCACCTTCATTGTGGTTGTAAACTACATCTGTAAACTACAAACTGTGATTTATCACATGTATACATAATGCCAGTTATTGGTTTATGCCTGTAACAGATGCAATAATGAAATGGTATAAAATAATGAATAATGAAATGGTCACCTACACAGTTATGAAAAATTATGTAACGGGAAACTGGGAATTGACTTTCATTAGCCTTTTGGATTCTTTCTAACTTATCCCCATCTGATTTGTGCTGTGGATCCCAGATCCCGGAGCAGTACTCAAGCTTGGGTCTTCATCTTCATTATCTTCATTATGTTACACGGCTACAGAACGTTTGGTTCCATGACGCCGTGGGGTGCAGGCGAGCAGCTTATTGCTTAAAATAAAAGGGACGCTTTAAATTTCTCCAAGGTTGGTTGCGTTGTGGAAGCAAGGGGCAGTCTATTCCAATCACGAATAGTTCTAGGAAGGAAGGAGTTCTGATATCTGACAGTTCTTGTTTCAATAACTTTGTATGCATCTGCGGTGAAGTGCCTACTGGAATGATTGGTATCCCTCTGCTGAAGTTTGGTGAATGTGCTGGGGGATTCTCCCTTGTGGACGAAGTAAAATTGACATAGTCTGGCAGTTTTTCTTCTCTCAACCAAACTTTCCCACTCCAGCTCTTGAATCATTTTGGTTACACTGGACTTGCGACGAAAGTCGCCAACAACAAATCTAGCAGCTCTTCTTTGGACTCTATCTAACATCTGAATATATTTGGACTGGTATGGGTCGGTGACTGCCGCCAGCATATTCGAGGTGAGGTCAACCAACGCCTTGTATGCTTTAGCTTTAGTTTCTTTGCTGCACTGGTAAATATTTCTTTGAAGAAGCCCGAGAATTTTGTTGGCTTTGCTAACGGTGCACCGGTAATTTGAGTTCCAGGTGAGGTCTTCAGCTATTGTGACGCCAAGATATTTGTGTTCTTGAACTTGAGCAAGGGTTTCACCAAGCATGGTATAATCATGGTGAGATTTGGTCCTCTTTAACCCAACAGACATGGTGTTACACTTTTTGGGGTTAAATAAGGTCATCTGCCACTTGGATGCCCATTGACACACATGATTTAGGTCCTGCTGAAGCTTGATACTATCCTGGTCATTTGCAACCGTTGTATACAAGATTGCATCATCAGCAAATAAGCATATGTTGCATTGGAGACCCTCAACGATGTCATTGATATAAATCAGGAATAACAATGGCCCTAATACAGTTCCCTGTGGGACTCCAGATATAACTGGATGCCATTTAGATGTTTCCCCGTTGATGATGACTCTTTGCTGCCGTTGACTCAAGAATGTACCAATCCAATTGAGAGTGTTGTTTCTTATCCCATAGTGATGAAGTTTTGATTTAAGGCGTTCATGGGGCACACAGTCAAATGCCTTAGTAAAATCTAATATCAAGGACTTGTAGGCAATAGACTTAGTGCTGTTGTTGCAGTTAGTATATGTTTCTCTTCAGCAAGCCCAGCATTTTATTAGCCTTTGTAATAGTTTGATTGATTGTGAGTAGACCATTTCAAATCATTGCTAAGTTCAACACCGAGGTAAATTGTAAAATATGTATTTCTATGTAAAATATATATATATTGTGTTTGGGCCCTGGTTTGGGCCAATTTGGCTGACTAGCAAATGTGTTAACTGAGGTTTGCCTTTCATACATGTACCTACACATTTTAGGTATGAAAGGTGAATTCAAATTTGCCATCAAACTCTATCATTTTATATCAAATTTAAGCCCTTGAGTAAAGAAAACCAAAACTGAAAATCGTTTTGTCATAGCACTTTCCGTAGCAAAGTTACATCTTGTCAAATATTGAGTTTCATCAAAAATATTCAGCCAATATTTAATGCATCAATTATAAAACAAAACAGCATAGTCTCGTGCAGATTTTCTATGTGGGACTGCTGTCAAAATCCCTCTAAAATTCCATGTGCGATTGTCTCATCACCAAAAAAAATCATATTTGGGTCAAGTGAAGTAGGCCCTATAGACAACATATTTATGTAGGTTTTCTTGACGAATCTTTTCTTTTAAATTTCTATATTATATGTATCGTGTTTGGGCCCTTGTTTTTGACAACCCCTTTTCCATGAGCATGACGAGTAAATCTTGGTCTTTTGGGGGATTTCAATCCTTAGAAATGGATACCTGTCCACGGTCAACGGAAATGGGTAAGGGTTTCAAATCTGGAGCCTCGCACGCCAACCAAAAAATATCGAAGTCCCCCCCCCCCCCGGGACTGGACAGGCATGACAGGGGATAGTAATTGCCCTTATATTAACCTCCAGGGGGTGCTACAGGCAGCATTTAGTTATCACAGCTGTGCTTCGTTGCTTCCTGCATCAACTAATTCATTGAACACTTTGTTTTGCAGCCCGTTTACGTACATTTACATCTATTCTCCATCTATCGGCATCTGATCTAGAACGACATACTGGTTTGTCCTCCAGTGACATCAAGCTACTCCTAACAGCTGTCTCAAAGGAGGTCTACAAGAAATCACGTTTGACAGGTACCAAGTAGACATGTAGACCCATGATACACATGATACTATATTATTGCAGTAACTCTACTCCATCTCATATCGTCACCCTGCTATGACAATTGCCCAAGTCATTTTTTGTAATTTTGAGAACAAAGTACAAAAAATATGGTTCAAGCATGTATCGGTTACGTAATCACCCTAATTGTTTCTGATTATTACATGTATCTTTAATTTGTAGGATACATGTAATTTGTTCTTGTGCAAAGATTGGTGAATAAATGTTAAAATGCATGCTCAAATCATATTGTGTACTTTGTTCTCAAAATTACAAAAAATGACTGGCAGGCTGACAATATGGAATGTAAGTCCTCCTTGATGGCAATCCCAAAACATGCTCGACCGATAAATATGGGCTCAATTGATCCAATTTTATATCAAACTTGGGTCATAGCTGCATTATGGGTACCTACATGTATTTGTAGTTCCAAGGTCACATACGGAGCTCAGAGGTTTTTTGAGATTACGTTTGTTTGTTTGACCACTCATACAGTTTGACATTTAACTGTTATAATATCTTTCCGAATTCAAATCGCCCCATGGTGGAGGCATTGCAATTGATGCCTTGCGGCGAAAACCACGATACTTATATTTCACACAGATCTCCAGAAGGGTTGTATCAATGTTCATTAAAGCATTGCGCAATTTTAACATTTTGTCACACGTTATGCAAAACAGGAGTGATTACCAATTAATAGGGTGCAACTCTACTAGTCTTATTACAAGACTGCCAAACCCCAACCATAAACTCTGTAAATGAGGACTGGACTCATCAAATCTAGCAAGTTGCAATTCGGTAATTGTTCCTTAAAAGAATATTGATTAATCTTGCAAAGGAATTTATGTGAATCATTTTATTCTAGCAAGTTTGCAACCAATTTAAAATGTTACAAAAATCATCTGATTTTATGAAACTCTGTTTAAATTGTTTGTTTTGTTACTCACACAGATGCATGTAATCAATTCACAATCACAGATTCTTTTTCACCCTATTTCTGAATCAAATTCACAGAAAATGGTCAAAAAACATGGTCTTCAGTGTTTGTTTTTTCCAGACCAGTTTTCATGCCTGGGCAGAACAAATCAAACAATTTACAAGCAAAAGTACTATGTTAAATTCAAGAAATAAATTTGAAAGCACACAAAATTGATTTCTGCATTGAAGCTAGATGTGATCTGTCTTAAAAATTTATTACCATAATGGAAAATACCCGTCACATACCAAGTTTTCCATGGTGGACACAAATTAGTTTGAAAAAAAAAATGACCTGTGGTATTTATTCAATTTTAATAAAACCTTTATGTTATCACATTTTCATCCAATCCAAACAGCTTTAGACCTGTACCAAGGCTCATGTCCCACCACAGCCCATCTACTCAAGTTGAGAACAGGATGTGACATCTTGGATGAGTTCCTGGGTGGCGGTATCCTATCGCAAGGCATCACAGAGGTAGCTGGGGAAAGTGCAGCGGGGAAGACGCAGTTTTGTATGCAGCTATGTCTGACAGCGCAATTACCAGAGGACTCTGGGGGATTAAATGGGGGTAGGTAACATGCTTCACTGATCTATGGCACAAGAGATTGATTTATGTACTTGTCAACACTCAACACCCTCTGGTAGAGTATAGTCAGCTCAATAGTGAGCCATGGTCACCTGTTTGAGGACATACATTGTACACCACCATTGGCCTGAAAATATCTTTCAAGGAAATCAAAATCTCAGGGATCCATAGATTAGATCATGTGAAGTTGCTTACTTGCTTAAGATGAGTGGTGTCCTCAAACTACAACAGCATGCCAAATCCCTCTGTCCTGCATGGCCATTCCCAAATCCATAACATCCAGTCCAGTGTCCTTTTTCAATACATCCACATACGTTAAAGGGGGCCGGGTCTACCAGGTTTTCTGTTTCCATGCTTAGGTGTCCAATGGATCAGCTAGGCTACAGGCTCGTTTTTGCTTCTGTATGCATGCCCAGCGAAGTGTGTCCTCCTCTCTCTGATCTTCTGTGGCAGTTTTGGTAGCTCACCATACAGCTCTTTGTTCGTTATGTGCTGTGTCCAGTTGATGTTGTATAAATTGCTCTAAGCATTCTTGTGGAATGCATCAAGTTCTTTACATAGTCTGGGAGACAGACTATGTGAAGAAGTAGTAGTTGAAAACTAAATGAACGCTATTTGCAATGGATTATGGGATGTTCTGAAATCGTCCTCTGAGCTGTAATGTGTAAATGTGTACACTTATAAATAGTACTGGATTCAAACTGTAAATAGTGGAGATGTACTGTACAACAAAACAATTTTAGCATCAGCATTTGTTGTGTATAGATCTGCAAAACAGTAGAATCTGTGAGCATAATAAATGTTAACACAACAATTTTGATTCAACTGAATGTCTGATTTCTGATCCACATCCAAGAGCTGCCAAAAAGAGTATTCTTATCTTACTCACCATTTTTGTGATTCAAAATGTCTCAATCATATTGATCAACCTTTTCTCAAGTGTAGTCCTTTGGGTACATTATAAATTTGCATGTCGACTGCTCAGTGCCAGAAGTGGGCAAGTGCAATAGCTGCCATGTGTAGCTGCCATGTGTAGATGAATACAATATACTGCATGTAAATTGCCATATGTTCACAGGGCAGCTATTGCACTTACCCACTTTTGGCACTGAGCAGTTGATGTGTTCCCTGATAAAGGATGACAACTGAAGACAGTATTCAGTGAAAAATATGCTTCCTACTTACTATAAGCAAACCAATATCAGCTTCGGAGCGATTGCCGAATAGGGTGCAACTCTACTAGTCTTATTACAAGACTGCCCTACTCTGACCCTAACCCTAAACTCTGTAAACGAGGACTGGACTCAAGTCTAGCAAGTTGCACCCTATTTGGTAATTGTACCCCAGCTTCTATCATGGCTGTACCCAATCCCATGTCCCAAACATCCTGGCTCAAGTACATTTATTTATTGTGTAATTGCAGGTGCGGTGTACATCTGCACAGAAGATGCGTTTCCCAGCAAAAGGTTACAGCAACTCATCACAGTATTTAATAAAAGACAGGGTCCAATCATGGCAAACAAGCTAGCTGTAGGAGATCACATCTTTGTAGAACATGTATCAGAAATGGTGAGTATGAAGAAATAAATGAGAGTAGGGTATTTCCAAACTATGGTCTTTTGCTTTACCAATTTCAGACAGGTAATTCCACAACATAACAACTTGGGGTACGTAGAATCCCACCCTCTTGGAGTTTGCTCTCCTATTGCTTGAAAAGATTCCATTTGGTTGGCCGTCAAAGTTTAGCGCCCTTGTAAAATTAGGAGCTATTAGGGAGTTTTAAGTACACCAAATGACAAAGTGCTTTGAGGATCATTTTCTTCCGAATTAAGTTGTAACCCACTTGGTGAATGTGGTCACTCACCGGCTAGTATGGTTGTGTTTGAAATGCCTAATGTCAGCAAAAATAAGATACATGTTTTTATATTTTTTTTTGGATTTCAAGGGAAGGGGGTGTCAATTAAAATCAGTACTTTATACTATTCAAAAAAATATATATTTTTGATCTTGAAGGACCATGATAAATGTCACACTGCACCTGAAGGTCTTTGTTATGTTCAAAATATCAAGCATGTGCCAATGTCTATGAGCATATCAAAAGAAAGGCAAAGCTTATAGCCCCCTACTGTGCTATCCATATGGTACCATGTGAAGGTGGGATTTGAGCTGCCCATGAACCTGTATACTATACCAGTTCTACAGACCTAAAGCCACGATTTTTCCGTGTTACAAAATTTAAATTCTGTGTTACAAATTGGATGATTCCGTGATTTTCTGTTTTACATTATAAAGCACTGAAAAGTGAATACAAGCATGTTTTTAAAAGTGTAATTTGTCTTATATAATTATATGTACCTTTTTATTGTAGTCTCCCCTCAACATCCCCATTAAAATTAAGCATCATCAATTGTCTTGTGATTACTTCCGATAGCTGTATCGGCCAGAATCTTGCATCGTAGGCCTAGAATAAATGCTAGAATGGATTGTTTATTGGTTGATTACTGCTAAATTATCACTTTTCTTTGTTTTCTTTCACTAATTTGTGGCATTTTCAAATTTCTGTGAGCAAACACTGAATTCTGTGAATTTTTCCATTTTTCCGTATCACGGAGAAATCGTGGCTTTAACCTTACCAGATCCTTCCTTCTTGTTATTTTCTTTTTCACAGGATCAGTTATGGTACTGTATAGACCAGCGTCTACCCCTGCTCATTGCCAAAGGTCTGGTTAAACTCATCGTCATAGACTCTTTAGCAGCCCTGTTCAGAAGTGAGTTTGATTCAGGAGAGATGTTCTCTAGAGCAAAGCAATTACAAAGATTTGGAGGAAGGCTACATGCCTTGAGTCTCAAACATAACATAGCTGTGGTCTGTGTTAATCAGGTAGGCAACAATTAATGATAAAAAGGTTGGAGACCTGATCGAAATAAGGACAATGTTCCAAAATTATTTTTGAGTTATGAACTGATTTACTATTGAAATCCTTATGTTCTTTGAATACCCTATGTTTTCAATAGTACATGTAACTGAACTGTAATTGTAAGAAAAACTTTTTTTGGTATTTATGCCTAAACTAAACAGAACTAAATAGTTGATGTGGTTGAGAAATAAAACATGTATCGCATACATGAATTTTGACAATTGACCACTCCATTCTTGAAATATCAGAATTTTACAAAATACCTTATTTTCAGTCGGTTCTATCGATTCAAATATCAATAAATGATATGTATCTGGAGTACCAAACACTGCATGAGGCATTCTTCTTCTTAGCGTGTCCAAGCGTGGGGTCAAATGCGCCCGAGCCAATAGCTGGCGCAGTGACAAGCAGAGTCGTTGAATTCAGCTAGGCCCTCATGTGTGCAGTGTTGCCCCATCTGTGGACAGACCAGCAGGTGTTCCATAGTCTGTGAAACAGTTCCACACTCACAGGTAGTGTTTTGTCCTTCTGGTAGGTAGCCCCATTTCTGCAAAGCGACCTTGCACCTTCCGACCCTGATCTTAGTCTGTTGAGACACCGCCACTCAGGCCACGTGGAATCAGCTCCAGGTGGTAACTGCTCACTGGGTTGCAGTCCCATAGCTGGTGAATTGGGAGGTCTCTCTTTCCACAGGGTGAGTCTTTCCGTTTCCTTGGAGACTGTCCCAAGAGGATGTACTTTGCCTAGGAAGCTTCCTCTGGATCTAAGGCATTTGGGTGCAGCAGTCTGGTTGAACATGGGGTGCTTCATATCAGTGGTCTGACGCTCATGCTCTTGCATCCAGTAATAAGTCGACAGCATGAGTTGAGTGCTGGGTCCACCTTCTTGGCATGAGGTGATCTTCCCCACACTGGGCAGGCATATTCAGCACTAGAGTAGGCCAAGGCTGTTGATCTGAGAGTGTCTGGTCAAGCTCCCCATCTGGATCCAGTGAGCTTGTTCAAAATGTTGTTTCGTGAACAAACATTGCTCCTTGTCTTCTCAATATGGGTCTTGTATTATAATAATAATAATAATAATTTATTCTTATATAGCACATTACAAACAAATCTCAAGGCGCTTTACAAAGCATACATAAAAGCATAAACACATTGCAACGATATTTAAATATACAGCATTAAGATACGAACTAACATTTTAAAATTAACAAAGAAAATAAGTTGATGTATATTGCACAGTTACGTCAGAGGCGAGCAAAGGGGGACAGTAGCATGTGAAATATTCAACAAAAACATGCAAAATCAAAGCCAAAAGAACACAAGATGCATATTTCACACAAGGAGCAAAACAAAAAAGGCACACGCAGAAGCAGCAAAAAATGGACATGTGAAATAGCCACCAGTGCAAGAGGCAAGAAATTGGAAAACATACAATGCATATTGCACAGAAATGGAGTGCTTTAAAGCACAAAACAACAAACGTGGAATACGCATAGTAGGCTTTGACAGAGGAAATTCATAAATTTAACCTATACAAAAAACAACAAAATCAACTGAATCAATAAAATTAATTACTTGCATGCAAAATTTACATAGTAAAAACTGGTTTTCATAGCGCTTTACAAAAACAAACATATGAGCATAAACACATGGCAGCAATATCTAATATACATAATTAAAATACAAACCAGCTTTATAAAAATGACTGAGGTAAAAAAAAAAAAAAAAAAAGTTGATGTATAATGCACAGTTATAAAGATGTGTGAAAGTCCACATCAGTGGCGAGCAAGATAAGGACTGATTATCATGTGAAATATACTGCAATGAAAATACAAAAACAATTATTTAGGTCCATGCCGCACAGTGTGCCGTGTGTGATCTTTAATGGAGCAAAAAGTGAGCAAAAAACATAAACAACACACCAATGCAGCACGGGATTGCACAAAATTATTCTAAGCGGATATTACATTAAATTTTTTTTCATTTGATTAATACAACAAATGGCATCAGTAAATAACATCAAGAAATTTAAAGACACCGGAACAATTTGTGAGCAAGAACAACGAAATTTTCAAATAACAACAAATTCCCTGTTACGGTGTTCATGAACATAAAATTACAAATTAAATCTGAAAGGTTCCACACAGTAAAAAATAATTGACAACATTAATACACGAAAAATACTGTTCATATACAAAGTCAATGATATTGTTGTGACAATTTCAAATGATAGAAGATCAGAATAACAACAATAATGATGAGAGCCCTGGACTGAGGGGAGAGGTTCCAGAACTTCACCCTGCAGTCAATATATTTCATACAACAAAAAATATGAGCAAAAAATTGCACTGCGGATATGGTATGGCAACCTGATCATATTGCAGCATTCTGACGAAAACATGTGTGCATACTACACAGGGCTGAGGGGAGAGGTTCCAGAACATCACCCTACAGCCAAAAACAATATTGCGAAATAACATACAAAACTAGAGTGACCGGCACAGCATGATAAAGGAGCACAGAACTGAGGGGAGAGGTTCCAGAACATCACCCTGCAGTCAAATACTTATAGCATCAAAGCATAACACTCACACATTAAAATAATATATTGCACTGCGAAAATTTTCATCTTGATGAAACATGTATAAAAACAGCCATGAAAAGACTGAGGGGAGAGGTTCCAGAACATCACCCTATAAAATTGCAACATAAAATATACAACAACAATCTGGCATGGCAGGTAAATATGAACACATTTACACATCTTGGCCGAAGTGCTGAATGAAGAGGTGTGTTTTCAGATATGATTTAAAGATGCTGAGAGAGGATGCTCGTCGAACATGGATTGGAAGATTGTTCCACAAATTAGCTGCTGCATAGGCAAATGATCTGTCACCGTAGAATTTAGTTGCTGAAGATGGTAGAATCAAGCGATACTCCGATGAAGATCTCAGAACTCTGGTAGGTGTATACAACTGAACAAGATTTGAAATAAATTCAGGTGCAATACCATTCAGGGCTTTGTATGCGAGAAGTAAGATCTTATAAGTAGCTCTTTGTTGAATTGGCAGCCAATGGAGCTTTTTGAGCGAAGGTGTAATATGCTCACGTCGCGAAACGCGAAGAACAAGCCGAGCCGTTTGTGAGAGTGTGTGGTCGAGAGTGACTCCCAGATATACGGGTATTTCACAGTGCTCTAGTATGGTTCCAGACCAGGTTACATTCAGTTGACGTGTAGCTTCACGGTTGGGGAGGTGGAAAGCACACACCTGTATCTTGGATGGGTTGGCACGGAGGTCGTTTTCCTCATAGTATGGCGTGAGCTCATCCAGGGCTTTGGAGAGTCACTGTTCCACAACAGTGAAGTCGGTGTGTTGTGCACTGATGCCAAGATCGTCTGCATATATGAAGCGCTGGGTGTCTTCACTTCTCGGTTGATCATTGGTGTATATATTGAACAGGAGAGGTGCGAGAACATTGCCTTGGGGGTAGTCCGATCCTGAGTCTTCACCACCGGCTCTTCTTGTCTCCAAGCTCAACAAAGAACATCCTGTTGTCAAGCATGCATTCGATGAGCTCCGTCAGGTGGATATCTTTGGTTAGCTCCAGGATTTTGCTCAGTTTTGGCTCCTGATGTGTCCAATATTTTACACTACAAACTATAGGACCAGGAGCCATTTTGGGGACCAGAAGCTCATTTTAGCTCCTGGTCCAGGCATACTTAATATAAGGCCTGCATCTATGATTGACGGTATTGTAAGCTGCTGATAGGTCGACGAAAACAACTCTGGTTACCAATCCTTCCTTTAAATCCATCCTTGATAAGCTGGGTAAGGTTGAGAACTTGGCTTGTTGTTGACTTGCCAGGACGGAAACCTGCTTGTTCTGGAATCGGTTGCTCATCTACCACAAGTGTCAGTCTGTTGAGCAGGAAGCGTTCGAATAGCTGGTAGGTATGGCTGAGAAGCGATATTGGTCGATAACTCTTTGGGATGGATGGATCTTTCCCTGGCTTCAGCAGGCATTTATTGTCATTGATCGATATTTGAATCTGTGGAACAGATTGAAAATAAGACATTTTCCTGAAATTCTTATATTTCAAGAACAGATGAGCGGTCAGTTGACAATATTAAACTAGTATGTAATGGCTGTTTTATTCCTCAATCTAAATCAACTGTTTGAAATATCCCAAAATTAATGTTTATGACAATACAATGCTTTCTTATGTCACATTTGATTCTTGAAATGTTGTCCTCATTTCGGTTGATGGGCCACAAACAGATCAACTTTGGTAGATTACTATAATAGAACTCAGGTTTGTCATAGATTTGCACATGATATTGAAAATAAAATCATTGAAGGGGAGTTATGATTATTATCTATTATTTCATTTCATTTCATATCATATTTATTAAGTCTTATCAACAACAACAATTGACATTTTAAAAGGCACATATAGAAAATACTTAAATACATTTTATAAAAATAGAATAAGAATATAAACAGCACATATTTATAGAGAGCACGTTGATAAGACCAAGGATAGCCCAAAAAGCCATGGAGGCTTATTTCCATTGGGGTCCTTTGAAAGGGGACAACATCAATGACAAAAGAAGGAAACAAACGAATCAGTCAAGTACTAGAACTACCCCCTTCTTGTGATCTTGCTTTTGTAGCAAGATGAGCTTTTACTTCTTTTTTGAAGTTGGCATAGCCATTGATGGATTTAATATTGCTTGGGAGACAGTTCCAGGCCTTGACTGTAGTGTATTGGAAGGTGGTACTACCAATTTGCCCATGAAACTTTGGAACAACAAAATTGAGGTGGCTATCCCTGGTATTATACGGTGTCTTTCAGTTACTTTTATAAAATGGTCACTCAGATAATCTGGAGACATGTTATTAAAAATTTTAAAAGCATGGTTAAGCTTCAATTGTTTAACTCTATCAACAGTATTTAAAAACTCAAGCCTATCAAGTTCAGTCTGGCCAACATGTGTCCGTGAGTCCAGACCAAGAATGAACCTAACAATTTTATTTTGCATGACTTGAAGTTTATTTTGGAGTTTTTAGAAAGACCAGAGAAACAAGAAGAACAAGAATAATCAAAATAGCACTGAATCAAAGCAGACACTAAAGTTTTAAGAGTTTTTGATCAAGAAACTGAGCTTGTCTGAATAAAAATTGAGTCTTGCACCAGCCTTTTTAGAACCATATTAGCAATTGATTCACCTGATAAGTACTGATCTAATGTGATACCCAAATATTTAACAGATTGGGTAGATTGGATAGGTTCATTATTGCACATGACATTAAAATCACATTGTTTCTTCAATTTCCTGTGTGAACCAAACAGAATGGCCTCGGTCTTACCCAAGTGAAGAGACAGCTTATTGTCAATAAGCCACTGTTGACAAGACTCCAATTCCTTGCTGAGCTTGGAAGAAATTTCCTTTGGATCTTTGCCGTCAATAAGCAATGCACTATCATCTGCATAAAGTAAAAGCTTACAGTCAACACTAATCGGCATGTATAGATTGACGTAGCAGAGAAAATAAAAGTGGCCCCAGGACACTGCCTTGGGGCACACCGCATGTAATTGCCATAGGTTTGGAGTTGGATTTATTAACACAGACTATCTGCTGTCTCTCACTTAGGTAAGACCTAAACCAATCTACTGATTCAATCCCCATTGCACGGAGCTTATTGCACAAAATATCGTGGTTGACCGTGTCAAAGGCTTTCTGTAGGTCCAACATCACCATACCAGTGTAATTGCCTTGAGAAATCTGTGTACGCACGTGCTCAGTGAGGTGAATAAGGCAAGTGTCGGTAGAGTAAGTACCTCTAAAACCAGATTGATGGGAATAAAGAAGATGATGGTCAGTTAAATACTGGTAAAGTTGATTGTGCACAGACTTCTCAAGAATCTTTGAGATTACACTTAGTATGCTGATGGGCCTATAGTTACCAACCATTGATCTACTACCTTTTTTAAATAGTGGGGTGACACGTGCACACTTCAATTCAACAGGAACTGAATTGGTTAAAATAGACAAATTAATAATAGAAGTAATAGGATCTTTCAGGACAGAAGCCCCATCCCTTAGAAATTTAGCAGGAATGTTGTCCAATCCAGTACTTTTATTAGGATGTAATTTGCACAATTCAGAAAAGACAAAATCAGTGGTAACAGGAGAGAGTTTAAAACTACATTCAGTTATACCTTTATCAGAATAAAACTTCTGGAATTTTTGCGAGTCAGTGCTGAATTCATTTTTAGTGAGAGGAAGCTTTTTGACAAGGTTACTAGCAACAGTGGTATAAAAAGTGTTGATGTGATCAGCAACTTTAGTAGAATCAAAACAAATTTCACCATCAATTTCCAAAACAACTTTGCACTGCTCTTTAGTTTTAGTACTGTAGCCAAGGGCTTTCAACTGCTGCCAAAGTTTTTTGGGGTTATTTTCAAGGTGAATTACCAGATCAGCCACTGGGCCGGATTAAAACGGTCACTAGGCTGGATTAGAAGAGTGGGAAGGCCAGATTGAATCAGTCAGCAGACCGGATTGAATCAGTCAGCAAACCGGTTTGAATCAGTCTGCAGACCAGATCTGGCCTGCTCGATCACAGCATGGAAGAAAGAGATAAGAAGGAACCACAACGAACGCATTCACTTTGTCCACTCCCTTTACCGACATTTAGTTGACATTGTTATTCATGAGGATTTACTTTGATCAATACCCAGCGTTAAATAGGTGATTGGTATTGTATTCCATGTATTTGCATGTCTTCTGGAGCGTGTGTGAAGGATGATTTGAACTAATGACCTTCCGTGCAAGCACCCTATAGGATTTTCTCTGGTGACGTGATCATCGGTCATTGATGGCCTACATCTTTTTCTTCCATTTTGCCCAATTTTTCCGAACTTTGATGGCTCTTTTCTCAGAGTTGGCAGTCTTTGGCACTAAAACGAAAGTTAGCTAGTTACGATTATACACATATAAACTATTAAATTAAACAGGTTTTATGTACGGACTCAACCGAACATTGTGCATTATTTAAGAACATTTTACATCTATTTTTCATCGAAAAAGTCACCAAAATCTTACCTTATTTGCTGAAGATGAAACTCAGCAAAAAAGCGGCCGATTTTGATTACCTTTTCGATGTTTTATAGGACATTTTCTGCACAACACGATCAAGAAAACAGTTTGACTGTAGATCCCAAAACAAAGCTACTATACATGTTCAGAGCATCAGTGAAATTCCATAATCTTACTTCTGGGTAGCGTTTGCTTGTTCGTGGATGGGTTTGTTATAAATTTTTCCAGTAATGATTTCGCCAAGCATCGATCGCGGTAAATGGATTATACATGAAAGGAAGTACAATTGATAGCTTTTCTTTTCATGCGTCAATAGATAAGCGGATTAAAACTTGGCCGATCGAAGTCGTTGTGGTTCCTTCTCATCTCTTTCTTCCATGATCACAGTATATTTCGCACACCTAATCTTTTGTGGTCAAAATGTTTGCATTTGATCCTTTGATTTATTGTGATTGCTTTTACTATTAATGTATTGATTGATTTGATTGAGTATTGATTGATTGATTTGCATTCAGGTAACAGCCAACATGAGACCATCATCGGCACCAGGTACCAGCAACATGATACCAGCACTCGGCTTGACTTGGTCCAATTTTGTCAATACCAGATTGATGCTTAAGCGTACCAACTACCAGTTAGCGCCCTCTAGAGGCAAAGAGAACAATACTGAGACAGTTAACGAACAATACATGGTAGCTGTGAGAAGTATGGAGATTGTCTTTGCACCACATTTACCCAATAGATTGACTTATTATGTGGTAGATGCTGATGGGGTCAAAGGCCTGAGGTGACCTTTGGCCTTATTTCCTCTAGTGATGTATGGAAACATTTCAATTTGCCATATGAGGTCAAAGGCCTGAGATGACCTCAAACTTTATTGCCTCTGATGGACTACATGTATATAGGGAAATATTACAATGTGCCATATTTGGTCAAAGGCCTGAGGTGACCTTTGGCCTGATTGCCTCTGGTGACTTTACATGTATAGAAACATTTGAACTTGCCATATGAAGTCAAAGGCCTGAGGTGACCTTTGGCCTTATTGCCTCTGGTGACTTTGCATGTATGGAAACATTTCAATTTGCCATAATGAGGTCAACAGCCTGATGGACTATATAGGGAAATATTACAATGTGCCATATTTGGTCAAAGGTGACCTTTGGCCTTATTGCCTTGTAACTTTATATGTATAGAAACATTCCAATTTGCCATATGAACTTACCGTATGAAGTCAAAGGCCTGAGGTGACCTTTGGCCATATTGCCTCTGAATCTGATGACTTTACATGTATAGAAACATTGAAATTAGCATATGAAGTCAAAGGCCTGAAGTGACCTTGAACTGTATTGCCTCTGATGGACTAAACATGGGAAACATTACAATGTGCCATAATTGGTCAAATTCCTCAGGTGACCTTTGGCCTTATTGCTTCGGGGGCGTTACATTTTCCCAAGGGGGGCGTTTATTCAAGGTCAATTTTAGAACGATAATTCCCGTTAAAATCATTAGGTAAACTTAAAACTCACGCTGAAATGACGACCTATGAACTAGAAACACTGACTTTTGGTTCACTTCTGGGTTTCCACTCCAGATTTTCATTCGCCAATTATTGACGCTATTATCGACCATGTGGGCAACTTGGTAAGCTTACTACACAAGATAGCATGGAAATATCAGCATTTTTGAAACATCTTGGTTGAAAAAAGTGGTGGGGGGCGTTTATTTGAGGGGGGGGGCGACTATTTGACGAAATACGGTATGTGACATAATTCCTGAGATGTGTATGTTGATGAAAATAATGTATTATAAAACAATTTTGACAAAATGTGTGGAGTTTCAGCAACAAAAGACCCCTTTTTAATTGGTCATGTCATTATCATATATTTAAAATGGAGGTATTATTTGTTGTAACTCCATAATTTTGATAAATTTGTATGTATTGTCATTTCATAAAGACTGAGGTCAGAACCCATTAAAAAGATGAAGTTGGGCTAGATTGACGCCTTTAGATAGCCAATATTCAGGTTGATGATTGAGAAACTCCTGGGCAAAATTTGTGTTGGATTTGCCACCAGAATCTGGAGAAAACAATTTGCGCAGTGTCCAAGTTAACCAACCTTGTTCATTTTTGATCACGTAATTATTTTTAGAACATTCAGCGTGTCACCTGTCTCAACAGCGCAGTAAGACAATGACACCTTGGAAGTTGCAATATGGTTGGCCACAAAGTTGCGAGTTAAGTGGTACTACACCCTGCCCAATTTTGTGCCTATTTTTGCATTTTCTCAAAAATTATAGCGCATTGGTGACAAGTAAGATATGTATATTATAGAGGCAAGAACTGCAACTACTGCACTGGAAATTTAATTTCAGCACAGACAACAGTTGTGGAATTACAGTCAAAAATGAGAGAAAACCAATATTTGATCAATAAATCAATAACTACTTGCCTTGAGTTGCTGAATTTTCAGTGCAGTAGTTGTAGTCCTTGCCCCTATAATATACATATCTTACTTGTCACCAATGCACTATAATTTTTGAGAAAATGCAAAAATAGGCACAAAATTGGCCAAGGGTGTAGTACCCCCTTAACTGCACTTTTTGGAATGTTTATTATTCAGTGGTCACAATTATCTATTCCAACTCCAGTGACACCTTATTATCTTCCCTGGACCTTTGGATGCATTGAAAAATCAATATGAAGGACTGCAGTGCTAATTTCATGCACCTCCAGTTAACGTGTACCTAGTCCTACCCAGGAAAATATGCATCAGGTGTCAATTGATTTGGAACAGATAATATCAAGTATCACTCATGGATGTAAATCTTCCGGAAATTTGGCCCCCGGAAATGTTGGGTTTTTTTTTGCATTTCCGGAATTGGATGTGTATAATTAATTAGTCATAAAAAGATCTAAAAAAACTTTTTAGGAGGGGGTGATACTCTGCAGCCTATTTCCGGATAAACCCCCTATTAAATGTTCAATAAACCCCCTAAATGTTCAAGCCCTCGCCACCTATCCAAGGATCAGATGGATTTTCAGGAAATGGATGTGTTGCCCATTTAGAACCCTGTATCACACAATATGTGGATCCTGGGTTTCTCGACCAGAAGTCGGTTTGACCAAAATTCCCACAATACAATATGCAGGGTGCTAGCATTGTGTCCATTATCACGCTACACACACGATCAGCATAGTGTACATTATGTGTTCATCTGTGACGTACACTATGGATTGTTCCACATTACGCAATGACGGTAATTTCGGTCAAACTGACTTCGGATAGAGAAACCCAAGAACCGCATATATAAATGCGCAGTCGTTCAGTCTAGAATTGAGCACCACATTCCAAACTAATTAGTACCCTGGGTCAATTTCACTAAACTTTACAAAGCTTTGCAAGTCTCGAAATGGTTCGTAAGTTATGACGAGTCGTAAGTTCCAGTTCGCTAAACTCACTGAACGGTACCCTTCATAAGTAGGGATTTACTACAGGGACCCTTCGTAAAGTTATCTACTATTCGGTATTCGTAACTTTACGAACGGGTTAAAAGTTTTAATGGACCCCTGGATGAGTAAGTTATATGGATGGGCACTTTATAATTTTCATATATGTGACACAATCTGGTCCATGGGGGCCAAAGGTGGCAAATTTAAAACCGAGATAAAGGTAAAAATATGGAGTAAAAAACAAAAAAATACATACGAAAATAGACATCAAAAAACTTCATAATTTTAAAACCAAGTATGCTAGACCTTTGGTGTTTTCAGTAAATGATAGCCTATTGTATGTATAATAGAATAATTACAGTAACTCAATTCTCAAAAAAATGCCTCCTTTGGCCCCCATGGACCAGATCATGTCGCATATTGAAAGTCAAACTTCATATTATTTCTTATTTTGCAGAACAATATTGTAGTTCAAGAATCAGTATTATTTTATTTTATTATTATCTCATAAGTTCTTTTTCATGAGATTATACCCCGGGGGGGTCACTCCCATTGTGGCCTGTACACCATCCGCGATAATGAAAACACGTAAAAAGGGTAGTTTTTCGTGGGCAAGCACGATCTGCTGCGTGTAACACGCTTAGGGTGTCAAAAACATGAAATATTGGAAAAAAGGGTAGCAAAATTGCAATTGCTAATACGTGGAAATGAAATTTAGGGTATGAAATTTGATGCAAGGAATAAAATCTGTTTAGGGTGTGAAAACACCTATTTAGGGTATTGTTTTAGCCAAGGGTTAAATCCTTGTTTAGGGTGCTTTTCAAAAGTTGATTATCGCGGATGGTGTACAGGCCACAATGGGGGGGACCCCCCCCATTGTATGTATATATAGAAAATGACAAAAGTGATGAATAAACTTTGAATGCTACATTGTGGTCGTGTAAAGCTTCTTCTAACAACAAATATTTGCTGGCGTAGTGCACATTAGAATATGACCGTTGCTAGGTCAACTGGCTCACGCTTTCTTTGTTACGAACCACTGATCGAAATGATCACAACACAAAGCCTATGGCATATCATAATTCGGAACAGGTGTATGAGCCCAGGCTTGAACCAGTAACCATTTAGGGTGCTTTTCAAAAGTTGATTATCGCAGATGGTGTACAGGCCACAATGGGAGTGACCCCCCATTGTATGTATATATAGAAAATGACAAAAGTGATGAATAAACTTTGAATGCTACATTGTGGTCGTGTAAAGCTTCTTCTAACAACAAATATTTGCTGGCGTAGTGCACATTAGAATATGACCGTTGCTAGGTCAACTGGCTCACGCTTTCTTTGTTACGAACCACTGATCGAAATGATCACAACACAAAGCCTATGGCATATCATAATTCGGAACAGGTGTATGAGCCCAGGCTTGAACCAGTAACCATTTGCCTGTGTAGCAACACCCGATTGCAAAATATATTCCCACATGGAGATAATATCAGACGTGTTGAGGGGTGCATGTTCCAATCAATGATCATGTGTGTTTCGGGTGTTTTTTGAAAGTCAATGTTCACAGATGATACCCCCTTATGAAGTGTACCCCGGAGCCCAAGAAAACTATAATTCATATTATTTGGATCAAATCAACCTTCACAGCCATCACAACAAAGTAATCACCAACACAAAATTATTAAACTTGTTATTTATTATATATTTATAGTTAACATGATGTCATGAATAAACAGGATTTGTAACGATAGTATATAATAAAAACAATAATTTAACAATATAGTTATAATTAAGTAATTTTATTACTTACAAAAGACACATAATACATTTTGAATAATTGTGCACAGGCATACAAAATGTTTACTTTTCATAATCTGTAATTCTCAAATACTCACAACTTTTGAGTCAGATTTTAGGGTTATGATTAAGAGAGAAGGAAGGCAACCACTGTTTAAAACAACAGGCTAACCAACCGACAACTCTTTTATCCATTGTGACAAACAAACACTTGTGTTAGGCCCTACTGCCACCAGGCAACTACCTTGAAACTGAAAAAAAAACTCACTGTGGTGAGTCAGTGGACATATAATTGGGTACAGCTTCAAATTACGAGCATTTGCTGCAGGCACTGATGGTCTACATACACACCAGTGTTCGAAATATGCCTCAAAAAGTTACAGGCCAGTCGGGCTTGACCTTAAAAAGTTACCGGCCAGCCGGGCCGGCAACTAGATGCCAGTCAGAAAAGTTACCGGCCAGGCCAAAAAGTTACAGGCCAATGGCCAGCCCTATTTCGAACGCTGATACACACATATTTATACCTCAACGTGATGATATCGCCAACTTGCCAAGAAGAATTGTACACCTATTCTTGCATGCACTAGTAAAGTTATGACACACAGAAAAATCTTTAATTCTGTCCCTATAATTCAGTCTATAATTTTGTGCTTTGATGTGATAATAAATTGGAATGTATTATAAATCTAAGCATGTTTTTTGGTTGAATTTATGCATTGTTTGTGCTTGCAACTTGGGTGTTTCCCGCTCACAGGAGTAACTGAAGTCCCATACCACATACTTAAATTAAATTGCAATTTCAAATGGACAAAAAACTTTCTGAGAGTTGTTATTATTTTATGTTTGGCAAAGAAAAACAGAAATTAAATTTGACCAAAAATTGTCTATTATGGCTTTAAAGGCCCATTCAATGATCACAGTAAAGTGTAAAAAATTGTTTATGAATTGCCTAAAAGTGAAGAAGTCATTGAAATTGTCAGTAGGTATTTTTGAGTAGAAAATTACAGATGCAGGGGCAGATCCAGGGGGCGCCGAGTCACCGCCGCCGCGGCTCGGCGCCCACACAAAGTCAGGCGCCGCTCTGCAAAAATACACAGAGAATCGGGCGCCGATCTGCAAAAAATAGAAAGGGCGCGCGCCGGGAGCGCCCCCCTCTAAATCCGCCCCTGAGATGTATAAAATGTCTTTATAATACACGTCTTTCTGCTTAACCATGACTTCTACAAAACCTGAATTTTGATGATTTTTACGCTCTTCTCGATATGAGCAAATCACTGAATGGGCCTTTAAGGTACAGAGGAGATTACACACTGCCACATGAGGGAAAGAAGCCAACTTATATCCAGTGAGCAAGTTACTTTGTGCTTTTGAAATGAGAGAAAGAAATTCTTGTTCAGCTCACTCCTTTTGATCAACTTAATGAAACAATAGCAACATTATTAATATATTCTACTCTAGCTACATTAGAAACTATAAAGATTTATTCACATTATATTTTGCAGCCAAATAGCTAGCTGGCTGACATTATAATATACATAGTTAATGATATTACATATGACATAAACATAGAAATACATTGTGGTCATAATTTACATGATGCAACATGATTGCAGCACACAAATGATTAAATGTTTTACAAACATTGTGCGTATAATATTACTGCTGTGAGCAGCAGTGAACACAAGTACAATACTTAAGGATACAAATAAGTCAATCAAATTACCATATTCAATGGTACAACTGATGGTAGCAAATTGCTACCCTGGTGCAACATTTCAGGGCATTAAATACCCCAAATCGCAAACTATTAATAGCACTTCTATATTCCAGTGACCCCCTGGATTTATATTCAACTGCAAACGATTTAGGGAGACTAATTCGGCTCCATTCACACACATTATAAGTAATTTGCATTTAGTTGTCATTCATTAAAATTTATCATTCTTAGTTCAAATTATATTACTTGCTTCATTCACTAAGAGGTGATTTAGGCACTGAGCTATAGATGAGTTGACCTCAATGTTTATCAACAAATGCAAGGGACTGGCATATCGATATGCTTGAGCGAACTGCATACAACCACTGCACTGGTATAGCCTTATTGTGATGTGGCGGGAGTTGTAAACCACAGGCCCTGAATAAAATATGATGCTGCCAGGGAAAAAACAATGAAAATTGTGATGATGCGTACGCATACTGCCAGGCAATGACATTAGAAGTCAACTCATCTATATTTAGCTCAATTCAAACCACAGAATTAAAACCAGAGAAACCTTACTCAACCGCCACTTTGATACAAGCATGGGGCACAAATTGCGGGTTTTTGTATATTTTGCATGAAATGGACCGGACTAATTGATGCTTGTGCACGATACTAGACATGCCTCATGGTGCGATGCAGGAGCGACGCAATACGTTATAGTGTGATCATCACCATCAATTGTTTTCATTCTTTTCTGTGGACTGTCGGCAAGGTTCTCCTTATTAAAAAACCTGGTATTTATACAGCACATACCTTTCATAAGTATCAAAGCACTTTATTTTTTTATTCGTAAGAATATGTCAGCTGCCATACAATGCCCAAGGCATGCTCATAACTTTGAGCGGCGCTCACTGGACAATATTCCTAACAGCTCCCCATTTTACCCCTGGGTAGAGAGAGAAAGTAAAGCGCCTTGCCCACAACACGATGACACACGCCAGGGCCCGAACTCACAACCCACCGATTGCAAGGCAAAGCCTGTACCACCACACTACCGTGCCCCCACAATTAATTCTGTGGATCACACACATTTTAATATAATTTTGCAACTTTACACCAAAAAAACCCTAAGCTATACAACATGCATATATACAGATTTACCTAGACACGTACAATGTACACATTCAACAGGCTGTTCCAGTTGAATTCAATACACCCCCTATGGAAGACATGACCTTAATTCTCACACAAGAGGTGTAGATTTAAAATGAAGTCACCCATTCAGGTAACCTCATTTGAAATTCATACCCCTTGTGCAGAAGATGAAGGTCATGTCTTATTTGTGCTATTTTTTGCATAAAAATGTTCAAAAGTGTGATACAAATTGTCAAAACGTCCATTTTTTGATGACAAGGTGTTCAAAAAATGGGTAAAATATCTGCACAAGCACACTTTTCAATGGAAAAAGGTCCACTAAAAAAATCTTGTGTATGGGCCTATAGGGGTGTATGGGCCTATAGGGGTGTATAGATTTCAACAGGAATTGCCATATCAGATGTATATTTAAAAAAAATAAACCAAAGAGCTCCAGCACTGATCTTAGAGTTGCCAGCTGGTTTTTCTAGCATTGGTTGCCAGTAGCAGTCACTGCTCATCAAGTGTTGATAAAGACAACAGTGGTTGCTGAAACATTCACAAGGGTAATTTCTGGATCAGATACTAAGAACCTTATCTACTGATCCTGATTACAATGCATCTTATAAAAGTATTATAAAAGAATGCACATAATGGAATTAAAGCACTTGGTTGTTTTGTAACAAAAATTAGGCTTCTTCAGTACTGATAAAATAAGTCTCTACTAAATTTGGTTCTTACAATACATTGCAGTATCCAGGAGCATACCAGAACCACCAAGCTGGGGGAGTGGGCAAAAATGTCAATATCATCCCACTTACTCATTACTAAAATGACCAATCAAGACAAATGTGAGCTTGTCCTTCCCCAGTCGGTATGCCTCTGGTACTAACTGGTATAGGGGCTTAGAACCATAATTGGCTATGTACAAAAATATTCAGCTACAGAACACTATATACCATATAGGCCTATATTACATGCTAACATACAAAAAATATTCACATTTTATATCAAATTTGTATTTCTCAAAAAGTGCATTTTAATCTGTACATCATCATCACCCATTCTGGTTCAAAATCATCTGTACTTATATAATGGAACTTTTGGTGTAGTACAAAACTGTTCAAAAAATGTATATAGATGTATTATATACTTCAAAACATGAACAGTTAACATTCTTTAACCCTTGTCTAACAGAGACTTTTTGTAACATGTCTCAAGCGGTTTCAACTCCCTCTGGATATTTGCTATAAAACATCAGATTTCAATGGATAGATCACCTTTGTTTCCAATGGACATTTTATTGTGAAATGTCATTGTACAAGGAATACATTTAAAAAAATTCCACATAGCTCCCGAATGAAAAGTATTTAATTATCTTTGTAATCACTCAAAAAGCATTTTGTGTGAATTTTACATCCTAACAAGTGCTATTAAATTTTATGAGCCTTTTTATTTTACATGTAAAGTCTATATGGGGTGACAATTCGAAATGGACGGCAATATTGAAAAACCCTCATTTTGGGCCATTTTAGACACTAAAATACCCATAAAAAAGAATAGCACTTAGTTCGGATTTAAAATTCACACACAATGCTACCCGAGTGAGTACAAACATAATTAAATACATTTCATTCGGGGGCTATAGCAAAAACAAAAAATGTCCTATACCTTAATGGTTATGGAACAAAGGTGAGATATAGGACTTCACTTTTCATAATTATGTTCACTAAATTGGTCAGACAATTTAAACCTGAAGCCATTTGAACTTTTTCTGATGGCGGCAAGAAAAAATATTCTGGAGGGTAGCATCTTTGTTAGACTAGGGTTAAATACACTTCTCCTGTGAATTTTTTTAACTTAATATAATACAAATTATCAAATACAAACAAATATAAACATAAGCAACAATAATGTGGAAAAAGTTATGTCTTGAGCAAAGTTTTGAATGATTCCAGAGTAGCAGCATTTCTGATATAAACAAATGTTGCTGCCACTGTAAAGGGTCTATCCCCAGCACCCTTCTTAGAAAGAGGCACCAAAAAGAAAAGCACACAAATACAGACCTGAAACTGACCATTTCTGAAAAAAGAAGGAAATGCTTTAAAAAAAGAGGGAAATAGTGCAAAATTATGCTAACTCAAATTGGGCTGAAAATAACAAATAGTGCATAAATTCCAGGAATTAAAAAAAGAGGAAATCAGCTAAAAAGAGGTTAAGTTTCAGGTCTGCAAATACTTTTGAAAGATTAAATATAATCTTCTATGAATTAATTACTATAATAGGGATGGCAATTGCCAAAAGGTCGTCATAAGATATGGTAGTGATCACCACTACACATTGCACAGTGATGACCAAATTTTGAAAACATTTCAAATAAGGTTTGTTTCTCCAACTTTCTATGTTGTTAATTCTAATCTTGAGCCTTTCAGTTTCTGAAAAGAGAAACAAACATGTCCATTATTTCACAATTATCATTTAGTTGAATTCAATACTAACTGGAATTACGCAAATTCATAATTAAGGTGGCCCCCACACCAAATACAAAGAATATGCAATTGGAGCATGCAAATAGGCTCATTGACATTCATAAATATGCAAATAACATGACACCCAACTATACAGCAACAAGGCTACCATATCCTACCATACCAAGTTTGAAGTTGATCATTTATTGCATTTTAGCTGCACAGTGGATTCATGGTTTTGCTTCCGCCAGGACGGATGGACAGCCAATCAGGAAAACATCTGGGCGATAATATAAGCCCACATATGGGGCCCAAAAAGTACTATACCTGTAGAATTTATACAACCCTGCCAGCCTTCTTTCAGCATAATAACACATGTAATGCATAATTATCATTGAAACTGCCCTTTCAATTTAAATAAAATAATAATCGTAACAAAATGGGCCATAGAACGGTCATGATGAACTACGATGCCAGCGTTGTTGTCGTTAATCAAGTTCTGACGCTTCCGAGGTTTCACTTTGAGCTATTGACTTGAACTTTCTGGTGCTAGCACTTGGAGGTTGTTTTCTTTTTGATGTCTTCTTATGCGGGTGTGGTTTGTTATCCAGGAGTGGTTCTTTTTCATTTAAATACTGTTGATGAGAAGAGGAATGGTAAAGATTGTAGTCATTACAAAAAATAAGACATTCTCTACTTGTGCGCATTTCCAGGATATGAACGGTACCAGAAGTTTACGATAGTGGGTTTTATGTAAGTGTATTAAAGAGGAAGCCACGCCAAAGCAGTTCTTCTGAGTGAACTAAACCTGCATGGTTATCAAATTAATCAGTGACAAGGTTATCTCTAAATTTGACAGGTGCTAATTGATAGAATAACATTTAAACATCAATTACCACCTGTCAAAGAGATAACCTTGTCACTGATTAATTTGATAACCAGGCAGGTTTGGTTCATCCCAGAAGAACTGCTCTGGCATGGCTTCGCCTTTAATGTGCTACAAGCTTCTTTTACAACAATTTCTGTGCTGTGAATTTAGAAGACAAAGGTGAATTAAATACTGTCCAATATTCAAGAAGGCTCCATCTATAATAGCTGTCATGTGTCACAGTATACAATGGAATGCAGAAACTGTCAAATGTCTACAGGGCAGCTATTACAAATCAATGTACTGTGTATTCATCAGTGCTCTTAATGGGCTATTCCATATAAAATCCACACTACCCCTGTGGAAGATTTTGGAAATATCTTCCACAGAGGGAGTATGAATTTCAGATAGAATGAACACTTTAGACTGCTCCATTTGAAACTCACCCTCCCTCTGTTGAAGATTCAGGTTAAATCTTTTTCAAAGCCTGTATGAAATTGAAATGGAGCTGCCTAATGGGCTCATTCCATTTGAAATTCATACTCCCTCTTTAAAGATATTTCTAAAATCTTCCACAGGGGGAGTGTGGACTTTAAATGGAACAGCCCAATTTTTGAAATGATAACAAATATTCTGCAAGGGCTGAGCTTTACATAGGTGGCACTAATGTAGTATCTGTAGTAGTGCTGTGCCTACATGTATGACACACTCACAATATGTACAAAGGGTAAATTGTAAAAATTACGTATGTGGATTACACTCCCCAAGTCCAAGTCATAACGGGCAAAAATTATTCAGCTCTTGTTAGTGTGCATCAAAGTATCAACTTATGCTCAGAGTTAAGTTACAGAAGCATGTACGTCAGTCATGCACGCAAAGCAAACTTGGTGTAGGTTAGTGCTGTGCCCAAAACCATGCATATAATTATGTGATGCGTGTGATCCAATCATATTTTACACACTGGCCGCGGTGGGGCTCGAACCTGTGACCTGCCGATTATGAAGCTTGGGCCCTAACCATTGGGCCACCGTGCTTCCCTAAATGTTTTAATCTTTCCAAGCATAATAGGGATATGCACATGTAGAGGTCTTCACAAGGCTATTGAAAGTTGTTTTTTTTGCCAAGTAATATTGACACTCTTTTCATTTTTCATTATTTTTTGAACATTCATTATTTACATATATGTGACCTGCTACCACAAAATCAGCGTAAAGTCGCCGCGACTTAATACGCATTTTGTTGAGTTGGTGGTTTCAAGATATTTGGTCTGACTAAGTTGATGTTCTTTGTTTGCCGCCACATGTACAAGCCAGTAGCATTATCCTTCGTGAATGACCCATTGTGCCCTTATTCACAAAGGATGTATACTTTGTAGAGTTTGTCCACTCTGAAGTACAAATTGACAACGCGTGTGATGTATACAGCGCGTTAACAGTGCGTAGTGCTGCGTCTCTGCTGCAGGTATGCGTGTCTTCAAAGTCGGCACAATGTGTGCGTCCGCGTCGGTACTTTGTAGTGGCTTTAACAGGTGAGTGAATACCAACGCAGTAGCGGGGGCGTTTTGAGTGACTAACACATTGCGACTTTACGCCGATTTCATGGTAGCAGGTCACATATTGGCTTTGTCACGGTAACCAATAAAACATAGAAGATACCAACAGGTCAATATACTATAATAGCTTATTTATATGAGAATTCTATAGCTTATTTAGACCCTGATCAGACGTTCATGGTTTTACCAAGTACAGATGGTCGGACCATGGTACGGGTAGCGTGTGATCTCAAGCGATCATAGTCAGACTACAGTCATACCATTTTCCCCTAACGATGCTAATTAGCATCATTAGAGCTCAGGTTACGGTAGAGTTACTATGGTTAGACTACAGTTAGTACAAACAACCAGCCGTGTGATCTGCACAATGCGTCATCCGATCATGCATTTCAGTGTGAAATCATGCTCATCCGACTATAGTACACTGTCGTGTGACCGTACATTGTTTAGTCAACTATCGCCCAACCATGGTAAAGAACGATGGCCGGATGATGCATATCTGTGTTTATGTTTATCTGACCAGGGTCTTAGTATATTGACCTTTAGGTATTTGTTTACACAGGAAACTATTAAAACTAGAAAATATTCCAAGCTTTTAATAAAATGGCAAAATAATGACCTATTTCTGAGTGCAACTTTCATTAGTCTGAAGGTCCAGCTGGTTGCTACTTTTGTGTTGTATGTAATGATTATGGCTACTCTACCAGTGTGTGTTACCTTTTCAAGAGGCAAAATGCAGATACCGTATTCATTCCAATAAGCGCCCATACCCCAATAAGCGCCCACCCAGGGTATTTTCAATTTGTTAAAGGGTACCATTAATGTTGAAGTGACTGATAGACGTTGATACAGAGAAATAGCTTGAGGATTTGAAGTCCTGAGTAAACTTGCGACACATTTACTGCATCAGAAAAGCTACTAGAACGTCTCGTGACCCTATTATAACGTAGGTAAATTTGTCTCTAATAAATGGCCCTTATGAAAAAATTAGGTAAACAAGGTAAAAAATAAGCGGTCACCCAAAATAACTTTGTCAAGCGCCCTGGGAGCTTATTGGAATGAATACGGTACATTTAATATTAAGTTCTGCAAAATTGCACTCACCATAACTTCTGACACAGATGATTATAAATATGGCAGCTATCAGCAATTTATGGGTTGATATGGTGGCTATATTCAAATGAAAGCAAAGCATATGAAAGATATTAATAGCTGCTGCAAATGAATGTTTCCAAACCATGTTAAGTAAAAAAACACATATGTTTCTGATTTACCTGTGCGATATTGCAATGAGTTGTGATGCTATAGGTATAGTAATTTCAGTTGGATGCACCATTACAAAGCAAACAGTGGATGGATGCACAGTAACAATACTGTGTCAGGCCTTTGTTTCTCAAATAAGAACAAAAGTCTGCATTGTTTAGCAGCATTGTTGTGATAAATAATGGCTGGTTGATGGTACAAATCATTGTTGCTAATGTCAAACTTGTCAAAGTAATTGTGATTGTATATTAAGTAAATGAGAAACATTGGGTTGTGGACTTAACATGGTTTGGAAACACATGCGCATATTTGGGGGGGGCTTTGGGCCAGCCCCCCGGTAAAAAGCAGGAGGCGCGAAAATGAAGGGCGGAAGAAGAAGGGCGGCGGAAGAAGAAGGGCGGCAAAAACAGGGGCGGCAAAAACGAAGGGGGCGGCAAAAAGAATTGTGAAAAAATGTGATAAAGCATAAAAATATTTTTAAAATTGGGACTATACATCAAAATGTGCTGCTTTTAGGGCGCTAGCGCCTGAAACCCTTTTTTTTTTTTTTTGCTCTTCACTTTTTCAAACGACAGAGAAAAAAATTGGGTCAACCTTTTCGGGCTGTTGAGGACGGGGCGGCAAAATTGAATTTTCTTCAGCCCCCCGGGGTTGGGGCGATCATGGTACGCCACTGAAACAGGCTCTTCAAATACCAGTAACTGCAGCACGGATGAACTAAATGGTTTAGCATAGCAATGCAATGATCAATTCCAGAAATGGTATCAACATTATACATTTTTTTTTTAAATCAACGTCTGATAAACAAGAACAGTTACAGTGAACAGGAAAGTTGAGAACACTTTCCTGCTGTGAAGCATGACATTTGCAGGGCATTAAAAGTTTGCATTTTGAAGAACCTATTTTGTGCAACATAAAATTTTTGCAAATTTGTTAATTTCCCTTGAAGGTCTATTAGTAACTTACATGCTTTTAAAGGTAGAAGCCAAAAAGTGATATGTCACTGATGTACCACTTTTTTGCTTCTACCTTTAAAAGCATGTAAGCTACATTGATACCGATGCCATCAATATATCAAGAAGATTTGCCCCTTCATTTAGCATACCACTTTTTTGCCATCATCTTGTCCATTGTTTTTCTCATTTCTTCACAAAAATTTTTTTAAATGCAAAAAAAATCTAATGGGTGTAGTACCCCTTTAAGTCAATTCCCAACTGCAAATGAAGCAAATACTGCCCTCTACTGTAAAAGTACACAATTGGACAATTTAAGTATTACAATGCCTGTGAGAAGTTCATTTTACATAAGTCTCAAACATATAGTCTGTGTTTGTATAATAACACATAATGAAAGAATAATTTTACTAATAAAAAACACCTGCAAACACTGAATATGTTTTTGAATTACAGCACATTTAAATGTCAATGGCATGTGTGGAAATGATGTGACTGTGTGGCCACTGAACTAACCAATGATGTAATTGCATTGTTTGACAGACTGATGTTTTGTAATCATTACACCTGGGTATTACTGTCAATTTGAAATATGATTAAATTTCAGTCACAAGGTTCACAAAACTTCCAAGACAACATTTATACACAGTGGGGTGTTTCTTATGTTTCATAACTTAGATTACATGTAGTACAAAGAATGGACTATTCCAGTTGAAATCAATACCCCTATGGAAGACATAACCTTAATCTTCCACAAAGGGGGTGGGAATGTCAAATGAAGTTACCTGAATGGGAGGTTACTCCATTTGAAATCTACACCCCCGTTATGTTGTCCATAGGGGAATTTTAACTTGAATAGTCAATACAACTCATGACCAATGCAGTGTATGGTAGCCCTGGTATCGGCAAGCATTTTCATTGTCGACAATTGAAAATTAAAAAGCCGACGTCGACAACTGTCAACAATCAGTATGGTACATGTATTGCAAAGCCCCGGGGCCTCAAGGAAGAACAGATGATTAATTGTGTTTTCAACTGATTGAGTGTCCCAAGAAATAAAACAAAACAAACAAAATAAAACAAATGAGATTGATTGATTGATTGATTGATTGACACCATATGATTATTTGATATTGCATGATTGATTTTGTATGATTGGTTGATCTATTGATTTTGTACGGTTGTTTGATTTTGTATGATCAGTTGAATTGATTGTATTTGTATGATCATCATCATTGATGGTTGATTGATTGATTGATAATTCATTGATTTTGATTGATTGATTGATTGATTTGAATTGACAGATCAATTGTTTGATCCATTGGCTGATGGGTAAGAATGTTGGCTAAATGATTGATTGTTTGATACCTGTCATTTAATTGTCTTTTTCCTGCATTTGAATTCCGTGGTTGGTATAGGCCTCCTTTTGTTTAAAGGATCCTACTGAGCCTTCCTCTACATGATCCTGTTAACATTTTAAAGAAGTGATAAGATTTGCCTGTAATTTCACATTTCTAGACTTTGACAAGAACTCCAACATAATAGTGTTAGCTATCTTGACAATTATTTGGGGGTTAATTATTACAAAGTTACAATATGGCTTGTCTTAAGGGCTGGGGTATGAACGTTTGGACAGTCTTTATTGTGGGACATTAGAGCACATTAGACATATCGAATTGCATTCTGAATACTACGAATGTCCTTCTGATATCAAATAATTTTGATTTTTTTGAAATTAGCAATGTAATACACATTTTATGGCAAATGATTAAAAATTGATATTTTTGATATTTAACAGTATTTGAAGTAAATTTTATAAATCTGATGATTTATACTTAACGTGTATGTAGGTGGGATGAAAAGCGATGATCAATTGAAAATTTTGACCTTTTCGTATTGAAGATATGGATTTTTTTCCCAAAACACCAAAAAAAATTAGGTCTTTTGGGAAAAAAATACATATCTTCAATATGAAAGGTCAAAATTTTCAATTGATCGTCGGCTTTTCCTCCCAGCTGCATATACTTTAAGAATATATCATTAGATTTATAAAATTTACTTCGAGGACTGTTATATATCAACAATTTGAAAAATATCAAATTTTTATAATTTGTCATAAAATTTGTATTATATCGTGATTTTCAAAAATGAAAATTATTTGATATCAGAAAGACATGTTTCAGATATTCAGAATGCAATTCAATACGCCTGAGGTGCTCACATGTTCCATAACAACTACTGTCAAAAGGCTCAAAACGCTCATTCCAGATCCCTTAAGAGTTCCCATTCTTTGTATGCATCAATAGACTGGCAGATTTGGGTCTGATTTTTAAGCTTTGCAGACATTTCATCTATACATGAGCCTGCATTCTTTCCATCACCTTCCTTGCAGGAGCATAGTAAACGCCTTGGGGCTTAATATGGACAAGGAGCAATACGAGGCCCTTATAACATCTCCTTTATGAGCCCTATTTCATTTTTGATTTTGCTTGGGTCCCTGAACCTTGTCCACCCGCTTGCTATGCCCCTATTTCTTTGCATTGCCAAGAATATCTACAAACATGTATTTAGAGCCACAACTTTTTATAGCCAACGTATCTAGCAAAACCAGCATCAAGGCTACAGTAGCAGATTTAGCATTTGCAGAGCGCTTTTTCAAAGCTGCAAAGAAAGATGTGTGAATATAATGGTAACCCCATCCACTACTTTTTTTAATGTCAAAAATGTTGGTTACAGAAACATAAAATTTCTTTCATTAGGCCTCATTAATTTAACAGTTTGTCTCAAAGCTCCAGCATGCATTAGAAAATGTGTGCCCACTGGTCATGAATGAATTGTCAAAAAACAATTACCTTTTTCCCTTTATACATGGAAGGCCTCAGTATAAGACAGGTGATTTCCATTGGTACACAACGGTCCCGTAGCTGTCAATATCAAGAAAACTGACCAATATTTCCGATGTGCTCGTTCTTATTTTTGGCTGGTTTCAGTCCAACAAAGTGAATCTAATTTTGGCCCATAAAGCTTTAAGGGGTGGGGTATGAACGTTTGGACAGTATTTATTTTGGGATATTAGAGCACATCAGACATATCGAATTGCATTCTGAATACGAAGAATGTCATTCTTATATCAAATAATTTTGATTTTTTGAAATTGGCAATTTAATACACATTTTATGGCAAATCATTAAAAATTTATATTTTTGATATTTAACAGTACTTGAAGTAAACTCTATAAATCTGATGATTGATACTTAAAGTGTATGTAGGTGGGATGAAAAGCCGACGATCAATTGAAAATTTTGACCTTTCAGATTGAAGATATGGATTTTTTTCCCAAAACACCAAAAAAAAATTAGGTCTTTTGGGAAAAAAATCCATATCTTCAATATGAAAGGTCAAAATTTTCAATTGACCGTCGGCTTTTCCTCCCTGCTACATACACGTTAAGAATATATCATTAGATTTATATAATTTACTTCGAGGACTGTTATATATCAAAAATTTGAAAAATATCAAATTTTTATTAATTGTCATAAAATTTGTATTATATTGTGATTTTCAAAAATGAAAATTATTTGATATCAGAAAGACATGCTTCAGTATTCAGAATGCAATTCGATAGGTCTATGGTGCTCTCATGTCCCACAAAAAATACTGTCGAAACGCAATAAATGCTCATTTTAGATCCCTTAATATTGCACATTTTTGTGCATTTCATGCACATTTCCCCCAGTAAACTAATTGAAATACGACGAGGAACTATTTGTTTTCATGGCATTCGAAAAGACTGCATTAAAATCGCTGAAACTGATCAAGTTATATAGCCAAAAAAGTACTTTTTAGAGTTTGATGCTTCAAAATGGTACATTTTCTCTCATTATATGACATTTTTGTTGTAATAGTACCAAAATTCATACGCACTGCTTCGGTTTTTAGGAAATAGTCGCCCTATCATATTGTAACTTTCAGCTTCGAGGGCGCACTGTCATTTTAAGGTGTTTACGGTTCAGTGCGTTAAAACAAGAAAAGTCTCAGGTCAACCTATGTTCAATTTTTGATCATTTGGCATCTAAATCATATAGTTTCACCTGATATTGGTGACATTGAACTGTGAGAGTTCTGAATATGAGAAAATTTCACCCGAAATTAGGCATTTTCCCATTGAAACACGTGTAACACATAATTAGTGGTATTTAACCTTGATAAGAACACCTGTCAGTGGTATCATGTTGTCGGTACATTCATAATTTTGAGCCCACCCCGGTTCTGAAAACCTGGATACACCAATGGGTGATTTGGATGCCAGGACAGCATAAAATAAAGAACACAAGACTTGAATCATAAATTTTGTATGTGATTAATTTTGCAAAGCATTATGGGCAATATTCCAAGACAAGGCGATCTGGGCAATAATACAAGAAAACCTGATTCCCGCATCAGTCATAAATCATTTATATCTAAAATCGAAAATAAAAAAAAAATACATAAAAAAATGCATTCCTTATTAGATTTTGAACAGCAGACAAGATTTGAGACACATTTTGAAATTAATGGAGTGTTATGCCAACAGTGCCTTGCTAGCTAAACTTAGCTAAATTTAAGAAACAGTTTGACTTTAAATAGTATTGTATCCCAGCTTCTGTGATAGTCAGAATAAGTTGCATAAACATAACCTGATGACTTTGTAACAAAATGCAGAAAAAGCACAATTTTTGTCCAAAAAAAAAAGATGACTGGAGCAATAAAAAGCTGACTGAGCCATTTCAAAATCTGAACTACATTAAACATGCACTTATCAGCAGTGTAGCAGATTAATAGATTTTGCAAAGCATGTTGTGCATAGGCAAGATGCAAATAATTTGAAAGCATTGAAATTGCAATTTCTTTCACAAAAATAACACAATTATAATAGTAACAACCGTCAGGAAGGCTTTCCATTCATTTTAAGCCAAAATAAGGGGGGAAATTAATACCACACCACTATCTTGATTCCAAGACTTATCCTGTATTTGATTGACAGTTGCTAGGCATATTCAGTACACCAAATTTCTCCAAGATGGTGGATATCAAGTGCTATTAATTCGGACCCTTTCCAACAAAAATTCAGCTTATTTAGCTGAAGTCAACATGGGGTCATTGAGCTAACACTTCAGCTACTTGGTTTTTCACAATATGATAGTAATGGAAAGAAAGGACCAAATGTTGGTCATTTTTCGTCACTTGGATTTTTTCATACATAACAAAAATTTAAGTATCAACTCTTCCACAGGTAAATCTCTTATACAAGACATACCACCACATGCATGATTGCGCAGTGAGTAAGTGAATGACTTCATTTGCGCAAACGTGTGGCTTATCCTATAGTATATTAATACTCAAGAATCCTTAGTCTTCCATCAACATTGCAGGAAAGCTCACAATCTGAATTGTCTACAAACCTAAAAAATCTCTGAACGCCAATTAAAAAATGTCTATATCTCAATAACATAACCCGTATGAATGTTTATCAAGCAGCAAGTGTATTTTGTATGCAAATCTCAAATTTTAATTACTTGTGTAATAAATATATAAACATATATAATACTTTTGCAATTATAGATTATCAAATCAAATTTTTGACCTTTGGCCACATGGACATTGGTCAATTACCATTGGTTTTCTTGTTAATCAGTTATGGCCAGATATCAATTTTTGTTTAATTAGATTTGAACAATTTTCCTTATCAATGAAATAGAGAGAGTGTTAAATAATCAAGTCAACGAAATCTTTGGCCTTTGGTCAAGTGGTCAAATACCCTTGGTTTTCTTGTTTTCGTTTATCAGTTATTGTCAAATTAATTGATTAAATATGAACAGTATCCCTTATCATGACTTTAAATTACAAAAAAGTCGCGGCAACCTTGGACGGTCAACCAAATCATATTGGTTTTCTTATTCTTGTTTGTTAGTTATTGCCAGATATCAATTTTTGTTGGACTTAACTAAATATGAAGAGTATCCCATATGACAACAGTTACATACCTGTAAATTATACAACCAGAGTTATGAAAACCTTTCAAACAGGTTGCCAGTTAGGAGTATTGCGCTATTCCTTTTAAAAATCTCCCCTCCCCTCCCGGTGGCTCCCCGAACACTTCTGGGTTTTGATTCTGTTTTACCCTTTTAATGACCCAGGGTCATTCTCATCTACACAACAGGAAACAAATGTGTGTTATGTTATTTAACTTACTCTGTTGTTGTTGTTGTTGCTGTTGTTATATTGTTTTTGTTCAGAGCCTGCATGCGTTCATAAGGGTTGCCAGGGGACATAAACTTCATAATTGACCTTTTCGGTAAATCCCATAACCCTTTGCGAGTACACCTGAGAACTCGTCATTTGACGTCACGCCGACTTGCAATGCGCAGTAACGATGTTCCATAAACGATGTGCGCATCGGCGCAGAGCGGCGTGACGCAGAATGACGAGTTCTTAGGTGTACTCGCAAAGGCTTATGGGATTTACCGAAAAGGTCAATTAATACTATTGGTATTTTCTAATTGAACATAATACAGATTTTGGGGGTGATATTTTTACAAATATCCATGCAATATTAGTTAATATGATGAGCTGACAGATTTATTAGAGTGATTATAACGGGTCCATTGGCGGTTGTGGGAAAGAGTATCGGGAATTGTCAACCACTCACAAAGATCAAATCGGAATCGGAGAATCGTTGATTGCTAGAGTTTATATACAAGATGCTATAGAGATTTCCCAAACGTATACGATTAGCCCTAATCTCCCCCTGTATGTCAAAAAGTATGGCGTTATATTAAGTCGATGATCCTAACATATAAATCTCTGGCTGAGCTGGAAGATTAATAGTTAGATTACGGGGCTGACACCCTTCCTTTCAAAAATGTAATTGTGAAATATGCAAGTCATCACTATCAATATTTTATTTTACCCTGTTTTCACAATTGTACACGTTTGACCCCCTCCCCATTGTAACTAGTTTCGTTTAAATAGCATTGTCCCTCTTTTGATCCGAACCTCTCTTCCTTCAATCAAAAGTTTAACAACAATAAAATATAGCCCCCGAAAAATTCCTGATGCCAACACTGGCTCTTACTGTAGAAAGATGGACTAGCTTACCATTTGAAACATCTGACAGGAAGATTGGGCTATTCCAAATGAGATCCATACACCCCCTGTGGAAGGCATGACAATAATCTCCCACATAGGGGGTGTAGTTTTCAATTGGAGTCACTCATTCAGGTAATTCCATTTGAAAGTCACACTCCCTGTGTGGGAGATGAACATCATGTATCACATAGGGGGTGTGTGGATATCAACAGGAATCTCTCATATTCAATCAGACTTACCTGGTTTGCTTGGGTTCTTCTATAGTACTTTACAATAGTTATTGTTGTTCCAGCCAATACCATTAATGCCCCTCCGACTATCATGATATATTTCATTATTTCAACAATAAGAGCTGTTACTTGGAAGCCTAGCTCATATGATTTGATGACATTATCTGGAACATCTACTTCCTGAAATATAAAGTAATAAAAATGTACTATGAATATAATATATTCTTGTAAATGTTCTTAATAGTATTCATAATAATAATAAATTAAACATTAGGCATTTATCCATGCTGTCTGGATGATCACAACCGTGCCACAGGTCGATATACTGCCAAGCCCGTAAGGGTTGCGAAAGTGGACCTCAATGTTGAGTATAACAGAGCAATTAGGCCCGTGCTGATCCTGCTCTGTACAAAAAGGCCTACAACTTTTACATGTCGAGATATTGCTTGTCTGGTACACTGGCCCACCATTTTATGCGACTCCCGAACTCAATGCCGAGTGTGACAGAGCAATTAAGCCCGGGCGGATCCTGCTCTTTACAAAAAGGCCTGCAACTTTTACATGTCCAGATATTGCTCGTCTGGTACACGGGACCACCATTTTATGTGACTCCCGAACTCAATGCCGAGTGTGACAGAGCAATTAAGCCCGGGCGGATCCTGCTCTTTACAAAAAGGCCTGCAACTTTTACATGTCCAGATATTGCTCGTCTGGTACACGGGACCACCATTTTATGTGACTCCCGAACTCAATGCCGAGTGTGACAGAGCAATTAGGCCCGGGCGGATCCTGCTCTTTGCAAAAAGGCCTGCAACTTTTACATGTCCAGATATTGCTCGTCTGGTACACAGGACCACCATTTTATGTGACTCCCGAACTCAATGCTGCGTGTGACACAGCAATTAGGCCCGGGCTGATCCTGCTCTGTACAAAAAGGCCTGCAACTTTTACATGTCCAGATATTGCTCGTCTGGTACACAGGATCACCATTTTATGTGACTCTCCAAACCATCGCACACCTGCACCCACTGTCCACTGTGGTGTCTGCACATTTAGGGCCACAATGAGTGGGAGAGGAGAAATGTTACCCTGCAAAGGATGTAAATAATGGTTTGCATATGCACAGCAAACCAGCAGTCAGACTCTGTTGTACCTTTGCACTGTCATCTCAATTCTTGCCAAGTGGCTGTCCACTTAATAATTATGAGCCCTGGGGATGAGTAAAATTGGGAGCAAGAATTTTTTTGCAAGCCAAAAAATTCCACTTAGACCAGGTCTAACTTTAGACCTGGTCTAACTCTTTTGTGCATACGGACCCTGAAGTCTTAATCTTACCTGGGCAAACCAGATGGCAGGTATATACATTGTTCTTACATCCCCCATTTGTCTGTCAGAAAAAAAAAATAAACACTTGCGTTAAAGTAATCATCTAAGATCTACAAAATTTTGGCGCAACTCAAAATAAGACTTATTCTGTAGGTACATTATTCAAAAGCATTGTTTGTTCCAACATGTACTACACTACCAAACTCCTATTGGGGCCACCTGCATAGGTACACTGTGCAGTACCAGGGGAATACCAGTGTAGTACCACTGTACACTGCTGGTTGGTCCTGTGCACTGTGTAGAAGCAGCTTTGGTATTGTGTAGTTACTCTTTGTGTACCAGCCTGGTACCTTGGCGATAGTGTACCTGTGCAGGCGGCCTCAATAGGAATCTTGTAGTGTACTAAGATATATACAATCATGTTGTTCATGTCTCTTTGAATAAGTTCATCAGGATTGTTTGGAATCAATTAATGGTAAATTGTGCTTTACAAATCCACTTGATTACTCACGTTTTTTAGATCGTTTCATCTTCCTCACGGAAGACTTCATCAGTAATGTTATGAACCAGCAACACTCCTACTCTCATCTCCAGAGTGCACAGTTCTTTGCAGTAGCTGGTCATATACATGATTGAGTGAGTATGTCCCTTCATCGCGGTTGATAACGTTGGCCCCCCGTTTCCTGATCCACATGGCTTCTCTGATCCATCTAGTTTGCTTGCAAGAGTCTTTGTCGATTACTTTGGCTCCATCCCAATCAATAACATGATTTTCTTGTGACACATGGTCTGTGATGGCAGATTTGTTAATTTCGTCGACCGACTCCTTGCGTACTGCGCGAGTGAATTTCCTCCTGTTAACTTCTCCGATTCCTTTAGGTGTTCCTTGAGTCTTACCCCGAAAGGTCTGCCGGTTTCTCCAATGTACGACTTCTTGCAGTTTTTACATGATATCTCATATACACAGTCGCAAGTTTTGGTGGCTTCAATTTTGTCTTTGGGGTGCACGAGGTTCTGTTTCAGCGTATTGTGTGGTCGCATCGCTGTTTGGATGTTGTGTTTCTTAAATACTCGCTGCAGTCTCTCAGACACACCTTGGACATACGGTATAACAACCATGCCCTTACTCTTTTCTGCGTTCTTGTCCTTTGTGTTCTTTTTCGCTTTGGTCTTATCGCTTATCTGATGTTTTACTTTTTCAATAGTCCAGTTCGGATATCCACATTGGTTTAGCGCATATTTGATGTGTTCCTCCTCCTGTTGTTTATCCTCCTCTTCAGTTACAATCGCGTCTTTCCGATCTAAAATGTTCTGACTACCCCCAATTTCTGGTGCAAGGGATGTTGGGAAGCGAAATTTAAATACTGGTCTATGTGCGTTTTCTTTCTATACACCGTCGTCTTTACCGAACCATCATCTTTGCGATTGATCAGTGTGTCAAGGAAAGGTATTTTTCCTTCTGCTTCCTCCTCGTAAGTGAATTTAATGTTGTTGGTTGGATCGGCTTTGTTAAAGTGATCTGTGAGTTCTTGCGTAGTGCCCTTTGGTATAATCTCTAGGATATCGTCGACATATCTTTTCCATAATTTTGGACGACATGCGATGGAGTGCGTTGGCTATGGCTCTTTGTTCCAACCATTCCATAAAATGTTCGCGATAATCGCTCACCGGACTCCTCATGGCAGCTCCAAATTTTTGCATGTAAATTTCTCCTCTGAATTAAAAATATGTCGTCGTCAAAACAAACTCGAGCAATTCAATAATGTCATCAGCGTTAAGTAAAGTTCTTTGTTTCAACGTGGTGTCCTTCTCCAAATATTCTCTCACTATCTCCAGTGTTTTATTGATAGGGGTATTCGTGAATAGCGACACGACATCATGTGAATTGAAAATATCCTCGTCGTCAATTCTGACCGTAACGTTATCAACCGCGATGAAGGGACATACTCACTCAATCATGTATATGACCAGCTACTGCAAAGAACTGTGCACTCTGGAGATGAGAGTAGGAGTGTTGCTGGTTCATCACATTACTGATGAAGTCTTCCGTAGGAAGATGAAACGTCTAAAAATGTGAGTAATCAAGTGGATTTGTAAAGCACAATTTACCATTAAATGTTGTTCATGTGTTTGCGACAATACACTAAAAAATTAATATTTAAGCAAAATCTGTGTCAGTCAGGCCGCGCAGTTCAGGGTGTTTTGTTTCCTCATCACCTCAAACTTTTTTTATTTCTTAATACCGTATTTCATCAAATAGTCGCCCCCCTCAAAAAAACGCCCCACCACTTTTTTAAACCAAGATGTTTCAAAATGCTGATATTTCCATGCTATCTTGTGTAGTAAGCTTACCAAGTTGCGCACATGGTCGATAATAGCGTCAATAATTGGCGAAAATCTGGATCAGAAACCCGGAAGTGAGCCAGAAGTCAGTGTTTCTAGTTCATAGTTCGTCATTTTAGCGTGTGTTTTTAGTTTACCTAATGATTTTAAAAAGAATTATCGTTCTAAAATTGACCTTGAATAAATGGCCCCCCCCCCCTTGGGAAAATGTAATGCCCCCGGGGGCATTTATTTGACGAAGTATGGTAAATAACTCTCAAAGACTTACTTAATGCCCTGTACATCTCGTAAAAACATGTTGATTTGTAACCTCTGTCTCATTACATAAGGCATCCCCATATACTGCAACAAAACAAAAATCATTAATTAAATTGATTAATCAAAATACAATTTATTGATTAACTTCAGTAATCTACACAACCCCCACGGCCCTAATTTGGTAAAACGACCTAACTCGATATAGACTTTTATGCCTAATTAGGACTGTACTGGAAAAATTTTAAAAGCCTTCATGCCATTTCTTTTTTCCAAGTGTCCAGCTTATTATTGTGTTCCTAAAGTTTGAGGTTTTCACCAAAGCAGGTCTAAATATTTTTCAGCAGAGCCTTAATTAGGTAAAACTTCTATCTTCGAGTTAGGTTGTTTTACCAAATTAGGGCCGCCCACTGTATAATAGGCTAACCCAGTTGAAATCCATACACAGCCTAAGGGAGAACATGACTTCAAATTTCCACATGAGTGTGAATTTCAAATCGGGTTATCTGAATGGATGATTCCATTTGAAATCTACACCCCCTCCCCTGTGAGGGAGATTAAGGGTAGACGAGGTATTGTTGGTCAAGCAACCTAAAATCGATTTTCATTATCTAGATCAATATATTATTGAAAAATAACACCTTGATGTTTTGCAAAAGTTCATTCTACAAATCGTATACTTTGCAAACTTGCTTAATTTATTATGAGTTATGTACGTTTTACAAAAGTGTTGTTGTTTCAGCCCTCTTTACAACGTAGCTCAAGAACCGCAGCACCTATAAAAGTATATCTGTGATATTTTAATTCTTCTACACACTCGCTATGAATTGAGCAATGCAGTTTTTCCCAAAGCTCACTACCATTCGTAAGATGCTGTGAACTACCAAATCACAACAGTTTAAAATAATTAATAACCTTAAGGTCATGTATTCCATAGGGGTGTATGCCTATGGATTTCAACTACAATAGCCAACTGATGCTGACAGCTCTTCCCTGCACTCTTTGCACCCCTAAACCTGTGATGTACAGACATATCATTCACACACTTTTACATTTTGGATGTTGCTTTACTCATAAAATAAATTTTAACGAAATTTAAGAAAAAATCATGGATGGTGCAATCGGCAGACAATTCAGCAGATTGGCATGGCATTAGCGCTGGAAGATAAACAAGTGCACTTCTTTGAGACAATATTTCAGCCAATGGCTGCACTAATGATCAGGGATTTAACGATCGTCTGCTAGAAAAAACAAACTATAAAGCATTTTCAGTCTATGGAAGAGTTCAGGGATGAAAACAAGCACTGTCATAATTACTGCTTTAACATTTCCAGAAAATGTGTATTTCCCTATACTTTGTACAGGGAAGATCCAAGCAAAATTTTCTGACGATTTACATCTCTGAGAGTTATAATGGGATTGAGATTTACAGTGAACAGCTCTTTTCAGAGCCACCACTTATTTTTTGGAGTTATGAAGGGAAGGTGGTTTTAGCTCTGAGTATTTAGGCCTACCCAACTATGGAACCAAGACTGTGTGACAGTCTAATCCATTACCTACCGGTTCTAGTAAGAAATAGTTTTTATGTTTTTCCTCATCTGGATTAAGTCCTATGATCTGTTCTGATAACGATGGATCAGCATACAGGAAATGAGGATTTGACATGCCCATTGGGCTACCTGTATATACATGGAATAAAAAACAAATATTTATGGTTATAAAATAAGAATTCTGCCAAATTTTAATTTTGTTAGGGACCGTTCACGAACACTTGTAAGGGGGGGCCTGATGCAAAAATCGGCCCCCCCCCCCTTTACAGGTCTCAAAAATTTCAGGGGCCCCCTTTTTGACATGGAAATTATGGGTCAACCCCATAGAAAAACATATAAACTCAATTTTCCCGAGAAAATTTGTGATCATTTTATCATGCCCCCCCCCCCCCCACCCTTAGGAGGGTCAAAAATTTTAAGGGCCCCCTTTTTGCATCAGGCCCCCCTTTACAAGTGTTTGTGAACGGTTCCTTAGTCTTTACCAAAAATGATGACAATGTTAGTAATAACTGTCAGGAAGGTATTCGCTCCATTTTGAGCCACTATCTTAGCCATGTAACGATGGCGTCCAATGGGCGATTTATTATAGTATTACGATAACAATTCAATTTTTCTACAAACATGACAATAATTACATCTAAATTGGGACATGTGTAAACCCAACAAAACAGGCCAAAAAATGAAGTTTGAAAAAATTTGACCAATTTCATTATGGGTTATGGCACATATCTGATAAAGCATTTTCTACCATATGGCAGTGACGTCAGTGCGCATTGGGCGAAGCTACAAATCGCTAGTGTTCACTCAAAGCACTGGCAGGTGTACACACACACGCACTTTAAGACGCCACATATAGATGCACATGTGAAACAGATGCCTCAATCATCCAGGTTTTGAACCTGGGCCTTTTGAATCAACAGACCATCTCTACCAACTGAGCTAATTAGGCACGATGGGGAAGAGCAATGATATGATGTTAATATCTACAGGCCCTCTATCATCTTCTCATCTGAGAAGCTTAGACGGAGGTTTTGGAAATCATCCCAAAATCATATTCGAGATTGGAAAAGTAAAGTTAAAACTATGTGGGAAATTAACAATATTGTCCTTTCAAAGAATACATACCAAATCTACATGGGTCCATTCTCTGGATCCCATTTGGTGCGCATGTGTCATCCTTGCAGAAACCCTCGTTAGGTGGGTATGTGGTTCCGTTAGCATAAGCATATGGTGCCAGGGCGTAACGCCTCATAGGGATACCTTTGAAGGTCTCATCTTCTTCATAAACATACGGCATGGTCCTGTAATCAACGTACAAGTAGCATTTAGACTTAAGGGAGACGAGGTACATGTATTGTTGGTCGAAGCCGCACACAAAATTGATTTTCATTATCTAAATCAATATATTATTGAAAAATAACACTTTGATGTTTTGCAAAAGTTCATTCTACAAATCATATACTTTGAAAACTTGCTTGATTTATTGTTGTGAATGAGTTATGTACATTTTACAAAAGTGATGTTGTTTCAGCCCTCTTTTATACAATATAACTCAAGAATTTCAGGACCTACAAAAGTGTATCTGTAATATTTGAATTCTACACACTCGCTATAAAACGATCAATGCAATGTTTGCCAAAGCTCACAACCATTCGCAAGATGCTATGAACTACCGTATCGCAACAGTTTGAAATAGTTGCTAACCTTAACCCATGGGCATTGCCAGCCGAATTATCAGCCTCTAAGAACTACTATGATTGGTTACAAAGTGGGCTACATCATGAATTGAGCCAATCAGAGATATGGTAAGAATAATTTATTTTGATTGGTTACTCAGATGATTTAATTCATCCATCCTTCATGATCTCAACAAACTTCTGAATTTGAATTTGTTCGTCCAGGATCAGCCTGAGGATTTTTTTAAATTGTTTCTGAGGCATGTGAATTAAGTAGTCTACTCACAGTCAGTGATGCCAACGCCGTGCCTTAGGCGCACAATTGGGCTACTTGGCGATCACTTGCCGCTACTCAAAAAAGCATGCCGCTACTTGTCTAAAATTGGGCAATAATTTGATGTATTTTCCTTTCCATTTAGCCGATTTATAAAGGTTTTGAGTCTTTGAAGCTCCAAATTGAAATTACAATGGGTTTTGTGACCATTTATTGATCGGTCAGTAACTTCCCAGTAAGTACCGGAAATTTCAAAGTCAAGTGCTTTCCCGCCCAATTGGGTGTTTTGAATTCTAAATTCGGGTAAATCCGCCCAAATACCACTATTGGGCGCTTTTTTGGAAGCTTAAAAATTGGGCTACTTGAGAATCCTTTACCGCGGCCTGGCGAGTCAATGCGCCGCGCCTTGACGCTGAAAAGTTTTGGCAACACTGCTCCCAGTTGAAGCTTCCCAGCAATGGCAGTAAACATGCACCGCTGAGCTTACCGGGCCAAAATGATGCACCCTGGAAAATTTGTAAACCCCTCCACCTACTGCTGCCCAAAATGAAGCTCTGACATCACTGACTACACTTGGCAAAAATCACTACTTGAAGGAGTATTTTGAGATCCTAGCATCCTCTTTTTATTGACATTTTCCAGTAGATATCCATGAAAAATCCTTATTCCCAAAATGTCAGTTGATATGATTCCGATTTTGCGTTTGCAAGTCATGCATGATTATGTAAATTACACTGCTCCATAGACAATGTGTTGTAATTTTGTTCTGGTGTACCAGAACGTAATTCAAATTTCACAATATTTTTGCTAAACGAACTAATCTGCAAGAATTTTTTGTACATAAACATTATGTAGCCAGAGGTTTCCAGTGGTGTAAAAATCTCAACTTTTTTTTTGATAGGATGATGGGGGATGATGCTGTGGATCACAAAATACCCTTTAAAACATTCATGAAGAAACTGTAATAGGATTATATGAAGAGTTCCAATGCAAAATGCAATACATGGAAAAGCTGCCTTGTGTAGTTTTTGTTTTTCATATTTGCTATCTTATATAGTGATCTGTTACACAATATTGAAAAATACCACAAGGCAGCAATGGGCTATTCCATCTAAAATACACACTACCCCAGTGGAAGATTTTGGAAATATCTTCCACAGGGGGAGTATGGATTTCAAATGAAATTAGCACATTTGGCAGCTCCATTTGAAACTCACCCTCCCTCTGTGGAAGATTCAGGTTGAATCTTTCTTAGAGGGTGTATGAAATTCAAATGGAGCTGCCAGATGTGTTAATTCCATTCAAAATTCATACTCCCCTTGTGGAAGATATTTCCAAAATCTTCTACAGAGGTAGTACGGATTTCAACTGGAATAGCCCATGCTGTATATTGAGTTTTGCACAAACTCAATTCAGTTCTTACCTGCAAAAATCTGGGTGAAACAAATCTAATACATTTTCATCTTTTTTGATAAAAGGATGCCACATCATACCGTCTGAATGGGAAATAACACACAAAAAAACAATTGTTTAGTAGGCTAGACAGAAAACAGTACTCATAGTGGGCAAAACTGAAGTGGAGATTGCCAAAGAAATTCACCTTGAACCAACTGTTATACAGCTTATCAAAAAGTACCAAACTACCAAAATTATGGTATAGCCAATGTTGAAAGTCACCCAATTTCTTTTCTAAACCATTGGATTTTATGGGACAGAAACTTTGAGTAGATAACGACTTTAAAGCTGATTGAGCTGTACCCGTAACCCATCCATATGTACTTGCCCTCCTTTTCTTTTCTTTCTTTTCTATTCGTTCATATAGCTGTATTTGCCTAGTAACTGCAAGATTTGACAACATCATACCTAATATAGTAATATGTGACCCCTCGGCACAACTGAGCCCGGATGTCGCCAGTGCCACTATTGAGATATGCTCCATCGAACTTAACAATAAACAATAGGAAACAAAGGATTTATTGACTGTTTTATTGATTTTCACTACTTAAATGTCAAGTACTATAGACATGATATGTACATCATTTTAAAGCTAATTTCAAGCAGAATATTTTGGTTGAATATCTCAAAAATGATGATTGGCGACTTCAGGGCTCAGTTGTGCTGAGGGGTCACATATTTATCTCTTTTTCACTATTAATTTTCAAAACCAATTTGTTTTACCTATTTCCCTCAAATATAGTTTATGTCTTATAATCTATCGACAGTATATTTTATGAAAACAAAAAAATCAAAACTTGGTCTGTTTGCAAATTATGTTAAGAGATTCTGACAGTTATAATCCCATGGTCAAAATTATGCAACTTTCTAAGGGTTGCTTGACCTTTTACATTATCAGTATTTAATTTGCTTACTAAAATGTCTCTTGTTATAAAGATTATCAAGATAGCATATCATTTTATGTAACAGAGGCACTTTGATTTGCAATTCATCTGGCTAAACAAAAATACATGATAGCATATCTAAGTATGTAAAGAGTCTTGATAACATAAATGCATGACCCCAGAGGGCCCGGTCAGACAGAGATGGTCGGACCATGGTATGAGTTGCGTGTGACCGCACACAACCATGGTTGAACTATAGTCATACCATCTTTCCCCAACAATGCTAATTAGCATTGTTAGCCCCCAAGTTACTATGGTCGGACTATAGTTAGTACAATCACCGGTGTGACCACCATGTGTCATCCTATCATGCGTTTCAGCAATGCTTCAGCAACACATTAATAATAATAACAACAACAACAACAACAACAACAACAACAACAACAACAACAACAACAACAACAATAATAATAACAATAATAACAACAACAACAACAACAACAACAACAACAATAATAATAATAACAATAATAATAATAATAATAATAATAATAACAATATTCAAAACCAATTTGTTTTACCTAATAATAATAATAATAATAATAATAATAATAATAATAATAATAATACACATCATCATGCAGCAGGGGCACTCACAATAGGCAAATGAACCCTACTGGTAGCGCTGTATCGGGATCGTGGCTATTGGGGATGAACTAGTTAGTATCATATATCAAAAAGTATAAAAGCTATGATTTTAGTACTTTCTCTCTGTTTCAATTACTTATTCTTTTCCAAATATCTGAATCTTCAACCCGGTACAAGCTTTAATAACGGGGGAACATACATTTTATTAAAAAGAAATCCTACCATCTATCCAAACTTGCTGTGTTATTCCAATGCACATTTTACTTCACCGTGCAGCCATTTTTTGATCGTATTTTGAATATTGGCGTCATAAAACCGTCATAGGTACAAATTTAGTACTTTCTGTCAATCAATAATAGCTTATTCTCTACATGTCAATCTTTAAATAATTGGCATAGTCCTTATAATAACGGTACTCCGCCTTGATGAGTAAATGACAGCAAACAGCTGCAAACCAGTGAAAAATATCCCAAAACTCGATCAGTGGGGCTCCGTTCGTACATGTCAATAGAGTCATTATCGATTGGATTAGTCGTCCGTAGTGGACAATTCGGTCGCTCATTGGATCAATATTATCAGGTGGTAATAAATTTGCATTGGACAATAGATCACTATATAATGGTAAGTACTGCATATATCTGTTTAATCTTCAATAAGCGGGTTTATGGCTGGAAAGGTCACGGTGAATTCGTGGACGTAAGTGCACTATGGATTTAGAGAGCGCTTTTTAAATCAAGAAACATCAGCCTGTGATCAGTGCCGATAGCTTAATTTTAAACATACATGTCAACTATAGTACACTGCCGTGTGACCGTTTGTTGTTTAGTTAACTATAGTCAGACCATGGTAAACCAATAGTCTGATGTCAATTAAAATCAAAATTCAGTTTTTCAATTTCAAAAATGAGCCATTTGCTGAAAACCCCATCATAATTAGACTTGCAGTTCCAGAGATTTTTTCATCGTCTTCGTAAACCCTTAATCCCATCCTGCACCCTAAAATCATAACCCAGTACCCGTAACCCATCCATGTACTTTGCCCTCATTTTCTTTTCTTTTCTTTTTTATTTTCTTCCATTTCAATTCATTCATATAGCTGGATTTGCCTAGTAAATGCAAGATTTGACAACCTCATACCCAATATTTATCTGTTTTTCACAATTTTTAAAACCAATTTATTTGTTTGACCTATTTCCCTCGAATATAGTTTATGTCTTATAATCTATCAACAGTATCAATTTCATGATGCTTCGATCTGCACCAAAAATGTATTTTATGAAAACAAAGCAAAAGAAAATCAAATTTCGGTCTCTTTGTAAATTATGTTAAGAGATTGTGACAGTTAATCCCATGGTCAAAATTATGCAACTTTCTAAGGGTTGCTTGACCTTCTACATTATCAGTATTTAATTTGTTTACTAAAATGTCTCTGGTTATAAAGCTTATCAAGATAACATATCATTTTATGTAACAGAGATGACCCTGTTGATCAGATTCAGGCAGGCTAACGGGCGCACTTCTATCCCAGAGGGGGGTACTCACATGCAAATGAGGTATGGGTGTGTACGGCGGTTTAAGGTCCCTTTCTCAGGCTCTCCAGAAGTTCCTTAAGACCCACATTTGGATCATGCCCCAATTCTTTGAGCCTCAAACTCTGACAATTGTAGCTCTTTAGGTGAAATTTGGACAAATTTGGAATTTTTTAGCTCAAAAGCCTATTCTGGCCCAATTTTAGTTCACAAGACCCATTAAAAATGTTAAAATTTCAGTTCATCAAGCCCCTATTTTGCTCAAAATTAGTTCTTAGTTCCCAAAGTTTGGCACAGCCCCTACCAAAATTTCAATTGAGTGCCTCCCGGCTCCTCCCCCCCACCCCTCACAAAAAAAAAAGAGGAAAGGAGAGAAGAGAAGAAAAAAGGGGGAAAAGAAGAAAAGAGAAGAGAAAAGGGAGAAAGGGAGAAGAGAAAATTAGTTATATTGCACATAATTGAGTAGACCCATGCCTAAAACTAGATGGACCGCGGTTCTCGGATGTCGCGGTTTTCGACGCACAGCGTCGGCCGTGATGCCTCCACCAAAGGGAGCGATGTGGCACTCAAAAGTTGATACAAAGCAGTTTTTATCAATTTGACCTCAGATATCTCTGGGTGACCCCGGATGACCCCAAAATGACCTTCCAAATATTTGGCTCTAAATGTTGACTGTACCCACCAAGTTTCATGCACGTATGACAGTTTTTACTAATTTGACCTCAGATGACCCCTGGATGACCCCAATATGACCTCTCAAAAATTTGGCTTTAAATGTTGACTGTACCCACCAAGTTTCATGCCCATATGCTAGTTTTTACTAATTTGACCTCAGATGACCCCTGGATGACCTTCAAAAATTTCGCTCTAAATGTTGACTGTACCCACCAAGTTTCATGCCCATACGACAGTTTTTACTAATTTGACCTCAGATGACCCCTGGGTGACCCCAGATGACCCCAAAATGACCTTCCAAAAATTTGGCTCTAAATGTTGATTGTATGTACCAAGTATCATGGCCATACAACAGTTTTTGCTCATTTGACCTCAGATGACCCCTGGGTGACCTCAGGTGACCTTGACCCACTAACCAATACAAACTTGTTCTGCCTGGGGTCAAGATGCACCCACCCACCAAGTTTGAGGAACGTGCGACCCCTAGTCTCTGAGAAAAGAGGTAAATAAGGAAAATGTGCCCCCTGACCTCAAATGACCTTTAACCTCAGTATATGACCTTAAAACCTCACCCAAAAAAAAAAGTAGCCAGAGTTTTTGACCATGACCCACCTATCCTGAAAATCTGAAGTCAATCCGCCCATGCATGCCGAGATATAGCGTCCGGACGGAAGCTTACGGAAGCTTCGGAAGGACGGAAGCACGGACATTGCAAAAACAGTATGCCTCGCGGTGGAGGCATAAAAACACAGTTGGGTCGATTGCAAGTAGGCCCTATTATATAAAGGCCTGTGATTATTTTAGGCATTGTTGAAGGTGGGTCCTTGGCCCAAAAGCTTGTGAAATTACTTTTAAATTCAGTCCCCCCCAACTCTGACAGCTCTAGATCCGCCTTTGCTATTGACACACAAATGAAATGGGAGTTCACAGATGTGGGTCAAACAATGTCATATCATGTTACAAATTGACATTTGCATTGCCCCTTTGTTTGCCTACCAAATCAGAGTTCAAATAAATCATGTGCTACTATCTTGATAACATTATGTAGTAGCTCTCTTTCTGTCATCTATAAAAATAACAATATGTTATGTATTGCATAATGTTTTTGGAACATGACTACAACATTTTATAGCCCTAACCCTAACACTGAATCCTGCTTTTTGATATCGGAAGTCAAAGAAGATCCGAAAAAGTCAAGAAGAAGAAGAATTTTTGACTTGGCACCCCCGGGATTCGAACCTTTGACCCACCGCATGCCAACCACACGATCGCGGACCGGTAGCTATGTCCCCGTTATTGCTGCCCGGCCAGCAATTCCGTGAGCATATCACACTTAAGGTGATTGCGTCATCGCAGACCCTGGGATTCATGCATGCACAGAATTTTTCATCGTGGTATTTTGTGGTATTTGCTGGTGTTAGGGTTAGAGTAGGCTCTAATCTGGAAAAATACATCTTTACCTAACCCTAACACTGAACTCTGCTTTTTGATATCGGAAGTCAAAGAAGATCCGAAAAAGTCAAGAAGAAGAAGAATTTTTGACTTGGCACCCCCAGGATTCGAACCTTTGACCCCCGCATGCCAACCACACGATTGCGGACCGACCGGTAGCTACATGGGTTATTGCTGCCCGGCCAGCAATTCCGTGAGCATATCACACTTAGGGTGATTGCGCATCACAGACCCTGGGATTCATGCATGCGCAGAATTTTTCATTGTGGTATTTTGTGGTATTTACTGGTGTTAGGATTAATATAACCCAACAATAAAACTTTTTATGTACATGTAATATGTTTTGTGTTTGCTGGGTATATAAAGCCAGTTTCTAGTTGACACTTTAAAACAAATTATACAACAAATCAAGGTTAATTTTGGAAGGTTCAACAATGACCCTGTCAGATTTTCTTTGTTAGATACCCAAATATTTGACAGAACGTCAATAGAGGCCAGCTCAACCTAACCTTCAATTTTGCTGTAGTTTTCCCAACTTTCGGACCAGATACAGAGAGTCAATGATGTGAAATGAGAGGAACGTTGCAAATTTTTATTTTCAGTTATATCTAGATTCATATTCTCTTGAATCATAAGCTTTAAAATGATATAGCCTTTGAGTCAGGGTTGCTCCCTCACTTGGTCTTCAATATTTCGATGAAGAATTCTATTGTTTTCTGGCATTCTATTGTTTTCAGTACAATGAACCATATCTTCCCTTCTTCCCTGGCGACTTTCCGCTTATTATTCTTCCTGCATCCCTCAAATTTGAGTATTGTCGCACATGTATGCTTAAAGTGCACCGTTTACCTATGCACGATCCTGGAACCTAGGATTGATTGCAGATATCAGAACCGGGGATGGTCCCCCTTCTCTTTTCGAATAGCTCTGACACTTAACATGCACAGGGTTTGACTCTTCCTGTACACTGGACCAACGGCTTTATGTGACTTATTATGTGAGAACAGGTCTCATAACTGGTTGTGTAATGTAAGGTTAGGTACGAATCCTGTCACTAGAAAGTACAAGTCTAGTAGAGTTGAGTAAACTTTAATTTCACTTTAGGGTACTTTCCTATGTCTTTTGTTGCATAATTGTTGCAACATTATGAATGTGACTGCTGACCTGGGACTACACTATTCGGCAAATTACTTCAGCGGTGTCCGTCTGCTGTCTGATTATCACGTAAAGGCTATGCAATTTGACTAGCGAATGAGGTGCTGATGTGATGATGACATGATTCAAATTAGCCAATCAGAACCCCACTTCCGTCGCCATATAAACTGCACCAAATTTGCAGACTGCTGAAGTCTCATGCTGAAAACTATAATAGTACACATAAAGGTCTTAACCTCAGTCCCTAAACAACAGGTCAATGACATTTTCATTCAAAATCTTGGCTTTTGTTGAACAATCATTAACCACTAATTGGAAAGAATTAGTTATTTTCCTGTGTATATTTTGAGACTTTTTCAGAAGTGTACTTTTGTATATGCCAGACTGCAGTCAGTCAGAGCATGGATTTTCCTATCAGCCAATTACTCCACAGCAGCTGAAAGGAGTTTCCCATCATGCTTTGTGGGACCATAATAAAACTGCACTTGTCATAGAAAATGTACACAAAATCCGTCACTTTGACTTTCAATTACTTGCTTAAATCAGGGAGCTTAGACTATTGTTTGAAAAATATGACCCCTAAAGTATTGTGAAACTATCCATAGCCCTCAATATCCAATAATAAAGTCCAAGACAGATATTTGGTATCAAACCACATAATAGTTATTATTTGCATAGCAAAAATATAACACAAATTTTCGAGTCATAGACCTTTGTCAAGTGTGAAGACCTTGTGCGTGCCGGAAAACAAAGGAAGGAGGAGCACAGATCCACAGAAATGTGTGAGGGGGGTCGTGCGAGACAACAAAAAGTGAAAAGCGCGACTATTTGTTTGCTCTCAATATCCAAGCGGTCGTAACTAATTTTTGTATACATTTGCCATGGAGCAAGCAGATACACTGCAATGCATGATGGGATACTCCCTTCAGCTGCTGTGTAATAATTGCTCTACTGTGCAATAAATACCCTTTATGTAATTTTAAGACCTTGGTGCAATAAATATTTTTTATGTAATTATCTTATGTTTATATGTCTGTGTTTTTATTTGAATTGCCTTACCTTGCAGGAGTTAAATGTGAGCTAGTTGAAGGTGATCAAACAATACTTGGAACTTATTGACCGGGGAGGAACATTGAGATTGATTTTCATAATCTCATGGCATCTTGAACAATAAATGATGATAGGTTTGACTCAACTTATGCAACTTGCAATAAGTAATCTTTATGTAATTATCTTATGTTTGTGTTTTTGTTTGATTTGCCTTGCCTTGCAGGAATTAATTGTGTGCTGACAAGGTGATCAAACAATACTTGAACCAGGATCTCTGCTTGAACTTAATGACCCATCTCCCAGGGAGGAACATTGAGATTGTTTTTGTGGCGCCCTCTACGGAGGGGCCACATATAGGCATGTACTTTGTGAATAGCTTCTAATTTCACTCTTGCTAGATTTACTCCTTAATTGTTTTGCTAAAATTATGCCCAGCTCAGAAATAAAACCACAATATGCTAGGATTTTATTTTATTATTGTTTTCTGATATGCACGGGATAAAATGATGTGTGTATATTCTTTGTTTAAAATACAAAATTAATGGACTTATAAAAACACCAAATAACCCGTGACCTTTGTATGGTTTAAACCAGTTTACCGCCTCTTAGAACCCGATAGACGGTGACATTTGACCATTCTAATTATGTAGGCCTATGTTTTGAACATGTTTGCACATGAACTAGTTGTTTACAGTGTGAAGAATCTACAACATGCTCATCTATCAGGGCACAGTTCTTTAACCCCAATACATTTGTGCATTCATTGAATGACCTTTGAAAATGTGAGTACAAAAACTCATACTTTGCAAATTAAGGTCAAATTTTGCACTATGATTGTTTAATTGAGGTTTTTGATAATATAGTGATTGCACACAGTGCACCTAATCCTTAAACCAACACCAATTAATTATAGTTGACCAACACATCCACTGTCCAAACATGAAATCACTAATGGTTTATGTGCTTGAATACAGCTCAGTATCTTTGTGGTGACTATCTCTGATAAAAACAAAACATTAATTAACGAAAATCAATCCTGGTCAGCAGAGAAAGGAATAAATTTGGAAGACATGACTGTGTTGAAGGTCAGAAGTTTATTTGCAAAAATAATATTTATTGTAATATGCCTAACTGCTGGGAAGGGTTCCTAGCAAGGTAAAGTGAAAGAAACCCCAATGGCTATTTTGTCTGTTTAAAATAGAGTTCTATGGCCGACTTAAAGTCATAATTATGACGTAATTTTGTTATTTATTAATTAATTTTTAGCAGAATTAATAGCATAAAAATGGGCTGTGCCCGTTTCATGAAGAATAACGATCGATCTTACCCTTGATTTAACAGGCCTGTCAATTTCTTGGTATTGTTTGATATGAAAGGAGGGTATGATTGTTTTGTATTAGTTTAAGTATTTCCTAGCCTCTCTTAGCCACATGGTTGGCTACAAAAGACACAGAGTAGCCTATACCTTATAAACTGGCATGAGTCTGCAATGACCCCAAGTTTTCAACATTTCAGGATTGTTTCTGGACGGAGGTCGGGTGAAAAACGAAATTACGTTTACATGACTTTGTCGAAATTAGTGTGTGACAAGAATGAGTGTATAGATGACTAGGGGAAGCTTACTTATTTGTGTCTTCTAGTTATCCATCATATACCCTAGGCCCTGATAACGAAATTCAACAATATTCAATATCCAAAGCAATATCCTCACTACAACGGCCCCCAAAACAGAACTCCCACCCCACATAATCACAAATTGACACGAAAGCTTCATTCCATGAAGCATTTCTCTCAGTATTTGATCATCTTCTACTCTTCCCTAAAAAATCATTATAATACCAAATCTAATCACCATGGAATTCACCATATCCCGTCCAGCTCACATTGGGCGCCACATTCCTTTTTTAAAGGAATTTTTATTCATAATGTCACGGTATCTTGAACAATAGATGATGATAAGTTGCATGGATTCAACTTATGCAACTTTTGAGAACGGCTGATGTAGCGCATTACGCCTTGAAAAGGTTTGTATTGGCCGTAAGTCAGGGTTGGTTTGTCAGTTCACTACAAAATACAATGGTAAACAATGCTTTATAGGTTTGTCAGGCTTATTTTCTAATATATCAGAGTTGTGTTGTACAAATAACAAACAGGCAAGACATTTTGAGAATTTTATACCAAATATATGAAAATTCAAATATGAAATGAAAAATAAGGGGACCCTATTTTGCCGGATTTTTGAGTCTGCTGGAATAAGGCAATAAATTTTTTTTAGTTAGATATTAAATCCACCCCCGACACCCTGCACTGCGTCATCATCCCTATATCTTCGTGTCAAAATTGCTGTGATAGTACAGCGAATCCTCTCGTTTTTCAAAAGCTACGCATGGCGATTTTGTTCGAGATAGGCCAAGCGACTCAGGCTAATCATACCATTTACATGATATGAGATAACATAGCCCTGCCATAGAGCCTGCCGCTTAGATTTGCGCATGATCTGTACCACATATGGTGTTACTATTATAGAAAATTCGATTTGTTTTCAGGTAAAACGCAGGTTTTGTTTCCAGTACACTAACTCGAAAAGCAATACACTAATTAGCGTGGCCTTGCTGTTTGCTGTGGATATCTTTAACTGCATTTTATAAGTAAAGATTTTGAAATCCACAGTAAAAATTGTGATTTAACTATTTGAGAAATGAATTATACAAAGGAACCCGAGTAAAATCCAGCTGCTGTATCTAATACAATGTACATTACCGACTTTCTTTACCTGCGTGAATAATAGAACATCGATTTCAATCGAATTGAATACATGTCTCCATTTTGAGTTTGTACTACACCTCTAAGCGACAAAGCGATCGATTTCTAGCCAATCAGATACGGTAGGCCTCCTTTTCTTGCGTTCGGTGAAATACCAATCGCCCGTCGCTCACCAACGGAGTATTAAGTTTATATTTATAACACTGGCTATTGACACTGTGCCCTGTCCTTCACTGAGCTTGTGAAACGTGTTAAACATCTCTTTAGTATGTTTGATAGGCAAATACAGATCTAACAGGCAGATTATCCAACTAATTTTAATCCTCCCCTCAAACTCTGTCCTTCACTGAACTTGTGAACGTGTTAAACACCTCTTTAGTATGTTTGATGGGCAAATACAGATCTTACAGGCAGCTTATCTAACTAATTTTTGGATCAATTTTGGGGGGCCTTATCTAGCTATTAAATCTGTGCAGATACTTTATCCTTCATAAGACAGTACACATGTTTAACATCTCTTTGATAAGTTTGATGATAAAATAAAGCTTTTATTTATTTAATCAGTTTCTATCAACTTGCTTCCGTGACGCAGAACTTACCAATAAAAGAAGGCAGATTATCTAACAAATAAAATCCTTGAATGTTTGACATTTGTGCTTCAACAACTTTTATGACAAAATGGAGCTCTCTTATCTAATCAGTTGAAGATTAACGCAATTGCATTATGCAAGATGATGATAATTATAATGTGTGTGGGGAGTATAGCATGGATGTTATCAACTTCACCAACTCACAGTCAAACTGTGGACATCTGTAACTTTAATCCCGGGGGTACTCAGTACAAATGACCATACGGGGACGTGCCGCAAACATGGGTAGCATTTTCAGCATTCTGGTATATCAATGACCCCTTTTTCAAAGCCTATTTTAGTATATGAATGGGTCCTTTTTTCAAAATTTTCTCAATTTTTTTGGAAAACAGCCCAATATTTCCTTAATCTAGCCAAAATTTTCAACTTTTTTCCAAAATTTTGGGGAAATTTGTAAAAACTAAGACAATTTTGGGTAAATTCGGCCGAAAATTTTGACTTTTGGTATATCAATGGGTCCAAATTTCTTGAAAAACTGGTATATTTATGGGTCCACTTCCAAAATCTCAGCGGCACGTCCCTACCAAAACCAAACTTCAGTACCCCCCCCCCCCGGGACTTATATCACCTCAGAAGGAAACTCAGCACAATGTATTCCAAAGTAAATCCTTCATGGGGTGTTGGAAATACCCACTGTTGCCTGGGTGTACACCGAGAGGGTTCACATTTTAGCAATTCAAATCTGTCAATGTTTAGAGCTGCTAGCTGCATATGCTTGGTTGATTTTCATGTCGGGTGTATCTTTGTGGGAACAGTGGGAAGAGGCAGCGTCGTAGCATGGGTCATCACATTGGGGGGCACCGACCATGATTGGAGGGCACCAGGTCTGATTGGGGGGCACAAGCCATTTTTTGGCAATTTTCCTATGGGATTTTCTAAATTTTGAGATCGATTGTGGGCATGTGCCCCCCTCCCCCGTGCCCCTATGACGCTACGGCACTGGGAAGAGGGATGTAAAGACAGTACAACAAACCCAGGCAATATTGCCAAAACATTTCAGTGCCACAAAATGGCACATTGGCTCACTATACCGTGGTAAATGACTCTCACATATCCCAATATTTAAGGCTCCAAAAAAGCATCCAATAGCAGATATTTTTCCCAAATATATAGAGCGTAAAATCACCCAATTTGGCAAAAAAAAACCCACTTAAACTGATACAACTTACCGGGATGCTACTGGCCGATCAAAAATGATCACAAAACCAATTGTGATAGAAACTTGAGAGTTTTATAGATTCAAAACTTTCTCACATTTAATTCACCCCATAGCATTGGTTTATACCAGGGCTCGAATCGCCCCAATCGCGGGTCAAATGATCGAAAAGTCACCCAATTTTTCTCTTTACCATTGGTTTCTATGGGGCAGGAAATATTGGAAATCGCGGGAGTCAATGTTGAAAAGTCACCCAATTTTCTTCTTAACCATTGGTTTCTATGGGACAGGAAATTGTCTTAAGTCGCAGGGAAAATCATAAAAAGTCGCCCAATTGGGCTACCAAATCGTGTGTTTGGCAACCTTGTTCATGTGTCTTACCAGTTCCATTCATCATATTAGCTTCATCTGTAAACCAGAAGTCAACTGTAGTTTTTCCTTTCCAATTGTCTATTCTATTCAACATGCTTACATCATCCTTTCCATCATAGACAGTGAATAATCCATTCATGTCTGTGCCATTGTACTGCAAATAACAAAGGGTACATACAGGTGGTTTGCTTTTGTTCATATAAATATGGGGACAGATTTCTTTTGTATTTTCCCAAAAACACAGGCATGAGAAAGCTGCCTGAAAATAAAGCATGTGAATTCGGCCTTAAAAGGCCCAAAACAGGCTGAAAAAAATATAAACGTGTAAATTTGGACAATAAATAGACTAAAAATTCTCATACCTGAAAACAGCAGTATACAGAGCCTTTTAAGTGTGTGTTAAATTTTCTTCCCCATTTGTCAATTTTTTGTCCTCATTGTTCAAATTTCCATTACCATTTGCCACATTTTCATCTGATTTTCATATTTTCGTCCCATCTTTTAGTCATTTTTTAGTTGCCGTCCTATCCCCATTTAAATAATTAAATAACTGTTGGCATTTATGTAGTGCCATTCATATGTACCAAAGCGCTTTACATTTATTCTACATCTTGATGATATGTCAGCTGCCATACAATGCCCACAGCAAGCTCATACCTATGGGAGCGGGGCTCCATTTTTAGCCAATTGTGACTCAGTTATAGAGTCTTACCTCTTTAGCATACACCCCCCCCCCCCCCATCATCCATGCACACACAAACAGAACCATCAGCAAAACACAGACAGCAATAAACAACTTTTTTGTTTTACCACAGGCTGGATTTACCATAGCTGGTCCCTGGAAACGACAACATGATTGACCCCCTGGCTCTTCGGATCAAAGTATTACACCCCCAGCACTGTAATCCAAGTATTTCTAAGCCGTCTCCCAGCAATTAGCAATTTATCAACACCATCAACAAAGTGCGGCTATCGGGGGTGGCTATCCGCATGCAGTGTACATGTCAAAACATAAAACATCATACTTACCCCAAGTAGAAATCCAAACTGTTCGTCAACTCCTTCAATAGGGAAGAGATCATGAATCATTTTAAATAACGGCTCATCATAGCCCCATAAAAGGTCAGCTACAGACAGATCAATAAACATTGTTTCATTGAGTTCTTCCAATACAACCGACATGGATTCTCTGATGAACCTAGGGGCATCTCGCATCATATAGGCGGTGCTCTGAGGTAAAACAAATTATAACAAGAAATGCGTTATCATCAAAGAGGTTTGAACAAGAGATAACAAACTTTGACACATCCACATGTCCCTCATGGTTGTAATGTGCAGATTGTTTTGCGGATTATTATTTATAATTAAAATTACTTGCATGCAGATGTTTCAAAAACTGACAGTTTGTCATAGATGGATTAAGGAGACAATCGCCATTAGGAAGCAAGTTTTCATACATCAGAAAAAAAAATTTGAGCAATTTTTTTTAATTAGAAACTACTATAACATAAACAATATTACGTCACAACAGCACAATTTCGTAATCTTTTACATGACTCTTACAATTTGCCAACAATCACATAGCTCTGTCTACATTTGCCGACAATCACATGGTTTTGACGACAACAGTCAATTTTTGCTGACAAAAAGTGTGTATTGGTGGGTGCCCGGCTATCCTATTTAAAATCCACACTACCTCTGTGGAAGATTTTGGAAATAAGTCCCACAGGGGGAGTATGATTATTAAATAGAATGATGATTTTTAGGCAGCTCCATTTGAATTTCATACACCCTCTGAGAAAGATTCAACCTGAATCTTCCACTGAGGGAGGGTGAGTTTCAAAATGGAGCTGCTAAAGTGTTCATTCCATTTAAAATTCATATACTCCTGTGGGAGATATTTCCAAAATCTTCCACAGGATTAGTGTGGATTTTACATGGAATAGCCCAATGTGTCAATATGGGTTTGGACCTGTAACAGTGACGAAGGCTTATGCAGTTTATGACTGAAATACCCGACCAACCCTTGAAGATGTTGGTCTGTTTTTAAAACTGACCTTATTTGATCAAATACAACTGTTGCCTATACCATTTTTCATCTTGGCGAGACAGTGAGGTCAACGCATTCAGGCCGCTGTTTCACATGCGTATCTACACAGCATCTTTAACCCCATGAGAACTACTTGCCGATTGGCCAAAAAGAAATTTTCATTATCAACTGGCCCAATCAACAACATTGTTAGAACAATATTACCACAAAAAAAAATTAGGGTGAATTATTTGCAAAGCTCCATTCTGATTGGTGATTAAAGTGAAAATATCATGTAATTGACCAATCAGAGGCAATGTTAGATCGGCAGGTAGTGCTCAGGGGTTAAACATGTGCATCTGTACACCAGGGATTTGAACAAATTCTTGCAATTTGACGCTGCACTTAATGATAATGCACACTAGACGTCTCTGCATTGCCACATGAAAAATGGTAGAGTTACACTTACAGTCATAGGCATATTGACACCTAGAAACCTGTCTGTATCTGGTCCAATAGATTTCTCACGGTTGAAGACATATGTGTAGACTGGTATACTTGATATAGTGCCATTGTCATTGTTACTAATGTTGTCTCTTCGCAAAAAAAGGCTGTAGAGATTTGAAACAAAAATATAAGAATTAAGTTCTGGCATTTTAAAATTATGTCAAGCAAAAATCATCATCTAATCAGTGGGTATCTGAGTAAGGATGGACTACGTCAGAAATAGGGAATTGTTTTCAAAATTAAGCTCCAATTGAAGTGATTTGTTGCAACAGTGCAGCAAGGTGGTATTTGGGAATGTATCGCCACTTAGACAATAATAACTGCGCACCATCTATTTGAGGTCATTGTGTGAAATCGGAGGGTTTTGTTTTGGGCTGAGGTATCACGAGGAAAAATACCGAGGCCCAAAACAAAACCCGACAAAATAGATGGTGCAAAGTTATTATTGTCATTCATTACCGTCGTATCTAATATTTTGAACAAATCAAAATAGCATTTTATGTTATTTTATGCCATAAAACGCTGTTCAATATAACCAGTTTTAATCATTGTTGTAACCTACCCTACAAATAAATCAACCAGGCGAATATAACATTCGCGCCGACAACAAGAGCTACCAATCACAGAAGCGCCGACGGCATCAGCAGAGGCGTGTCGTTGCCATAACACGTAGCTTATACATGCCAGCGTGCGCGCAGAAGTCATTGTTGCGCCGTCCGAGTCATTGTGAGTTATTAATGACCTCGCAATTAGTGCGCGGTCAGGCAATCAATTTCTTTTGATTGGATTACAGGCTTCGCGTATATAATGAGGTTATGAATTCCTGCTAGAAACCTGAACATGATCAACATAATATACATTGTTATATACACTGCATGAAATATTTTGCTGAAAAACACAGCATATACATGTATAGACCAGGGTTCAAGCTTAAGTGTGTCTCTGCGTCATAGGCGTAATTTTGTTGACTGGGACGCTGTAAATTAACAACATGTAATATTATTGCGTTCGCCTGGACGCAGCAGTTTTCGGTTAAAAAATGGAAATTAACCTACATGTGTTTCAAGCATAAAAAAATGTCAAAAATATGTCGCAAATAAACACTCTGAGAACCATAGCACAAATGGCGGAGTCACCCATTAAGGTCATGTCAACATGTGGGTGTATGGATTTCAACTGGGGTAACCCAATGACTGTTAGCACTGGTTCAGTGATGAGGTGACAAGCTCTCTCTGGCAATACAAATTTCTCCCAGTGGTCACTCGCCGGTCGCCGTGCTTGATGACCTCCTAGTGACAGGCCGCTTCACAGCCATGCGTAAGAGAAACTAGAATTACACGGTTCATAATTAAGGTGGTCCCCACAACAAAGGATGGTAAATATAAAGAATACTATCACAAGACCAAGTTTGATATAATATTGGATGGCTGAGCATGATACCATAACATATTGGATGAGTCATAAAAATATCGGACGAGCCAACGGCGAGTTCGATATTTGTATGAGGAATCGATGTTATGGTATCATGCTAAATAAGCTTATCAATATTATCATTATTAGGTTTTCTTAACTCCTAATAACCCTGAAAACATAATAATGAAGTTGATCGGTGATTGCGTTTAAGCTAGAGAGTGGATTAATGGAATAATGGAATGCAAATGAGCTCATTAATATTCATCATAAATATGCAAATAAAATCACACGAAACTATTCAGCACTTGAGGCTACCAGATACTAAGACCGTACCAAGTTTGATATAATACTGGATGGCTGAGCATGATACCATAACATATCGGATGAGTCATAAAAATATCGGACGAGCCAACGGCGAGTTCGATATTTGTATGACAAATCCAATATGTTATGGTATCATGCGAAATAAGCCATCCAATATTATCATTATTAGGTTTTCTTAACTTCTAACTTCTAATAACCCTGAAAACATAATAATGAAGTTGATCTGTGATTGCGTTTGAGTTGCAGAGTGGATAGACGGCAAAATATGCAAATGAGCTCATTAATATTCATAAATATGCAAAATGAGTTTGGTTACTAAATGCAGGCCAGTTTTGTCCCTTCCCCTGCTATACTTACTCATAGGCATAAGGACCCTTCTCAATTAAAGCTGGTTTTCCCCCATTGAATACTTCATCTGGGTTGGTCACTTCCCAAAAGTAGAATTTTGAGGTAAGAGGAATGCTTGGTTCAGCCCATTCTGGGTATATCATTGATGATGGTGTCAGATGCATCATCTGCGAAAGAAACAATTCAATACACATTATTGAGCTGAAAATCCTTTTATTGCCTCATTTATTAAAATTTAATAACATATTATATCGAACCACTTCCAGGAAGCAAATTAATCTTCTTGTGTAACTTGAACAATGAAACAAAAAGCTAGGAGCCTAGCAATGCTTGGTACTAATGTCGCATTCACATTATGTACTGCTAAATAACAAAATATTATTTTACCGCAGTCCCTACAAGGACAGTATTGTTTCCCTTTAATAATCACTAGATGTTACAGCCTAATAAGTTCAAAAAGGTACAATTACATAAAGTCCAATGTTTTATCAGATAACCAAATGATATTTATTTACACCAGCAACATATATCCAAAGAACATCTACACATATATACGGGCCAGTGTAGTCCAAGAAAGGAGCTGCAATATAGCTGCTCGCAGCAGTATATGGCAAAATAAAATTGTTTTGGAAGTGTTTTTAGAACAAAATTCATTTATTAAATGCTAATTTAAAGGAGGATTTTGTGATCTTGCATCTTCTTTTTATGACATTTGTCAGTAGTATCCACGAAAAAAGCTTAGTCCCAAAATTTCAGTTGATTCCGATTTTGTGTTTATGAGTTATGCATGATTATGTGTATTACACTGCTCCATAGGCCACTGTTGTAATTTCGCTCTGGTGCACCAGAACGAAATTCAAATTTGACGATATTTTTGCTAAACGAATTAATCTGAAGAAATTTTTGGTACATAAACATTATGTAGCCAGATTATTCCAGTTGTATAAAAATCTCAACTGTTTTTGAGAAAAGTGGGAGGATGAGGCTGTGGATCACGAAATGCCCTTTTAAGGAAAGTTAAGTTAAGGAAACCTGATTTTAAACCTTTAAGAAATAGCTGAATGGGAGGGTTTTCAATGAAATATTTTTGGTATTAAAACTGAAGCATCCCATACAACATCATTTATACGATTTGTGAATTATGATACCCAATTGCGGCACAATTTATCCTGTTTAGCCAATTGTTTTTAATTTTGTGGAAATGAAGACTGAAAAGGTGGTTAAAAATATATCGTCGTTGGGCAGGAAAAACCTCCTATGTGTTATTGGCCCCTGAACATGATTAAAGCAAAACCTCCTATTTAACCTGTAGTTTTGTTTTAAACATGTTCAGGGGCCAAAAGAGGTTTTTCCCACCCAGCAACGATATGTTAAAATTACATACAACCCCGCTACAGATTTCTGTTTCGTTTTTATGGTAATCTAATCTTTTATTTTCTGAAATTAACTATGGGGTTCTATGAGGAATTTTTGTATAAAGTATAAAATCCAGGGTGTGTTCACAAGAAAATGGTACCTCAAAGTCAAAATGATAGATGTTGTGTACTGTATAGAGGCCCCTATTGTATTCTCTGTATACAGGAACACACAATTATCAACACTATAGCTAGCGGCTAGCGCTATGAACACATTAATGATTTTTGTAAAATCCCAAATTATGATGTTTTCTGTCTTTGCTTGTCATAATAATTGTTAATTATATACCTGCAATGTTGGAAATGTATATAGCTTGAAATTTCAAAATGGCTACTTATGAATCTGTGGCCGACTGGTGTAGCACATTAGTTTGATAGCCATAATAACGGCAAGGTGTGCCGCATAGATTTGAGGCCCTTCTCTGCCCAACTAGATTTCTTCTTTGAAAATGTCATGTTTAATAGGGAAATGGGACTAGCCCGGCGGACTAGGCAAATTTAGCGCGTATTCTGGGGGGCTTTGGGGCATGAGCCCCGGGGGTAAAATCAGGGGCAGCAAAAAAGAAGGGGCGACGGAAGTAGAAGGGGCAGCAAAAAGAATTTTAAAGAAAAAAGGGCGTAAAATTATGAAAAAGGTTACAAAAATTGGAACTATACATAAAATTTGTAGCTTTTAGATCGCTAACGCCTATAATCCTTTTTTTCGCTCTTCACGCTTTCAAACCACAAAAAAAACTTTCGGGGGGACCTTTTCGGACCACAAAAAAATTGACCTTTTCTGCAGCCCCCTGGATAGGAGCGGCCATGGTACGCCACTGTTACGTACGTGGCGTAGGGTGGTGAAGGGCAGCTATTGCAGCTAGGCCTTGTTTTTCTTGCACTTAATAACCCTCCATAAGGCCAAGTAAAATAAAAAACATGTTTCACGTCCGGGTTTTTGAAAAAAAGGAGGAAGAGGGGGCTTTTTATTTTCTATTTTTTATCGCATGAAAACTCGGTGTAAATTCCCATAATTAGAGCTGTTTTAGCGTATACAATAATGCCTGGAAAAAGGAGGAGGCCTCTTTTTATTTGTTGTTTTGAGAGATAGGCCCCCTGTAACTATCACAAAACCTTACAAAAGTGTTTCTTGTATATTAGCAAGGCTATAGAAAGCATCTCTACTTCCTAGACATATTTTTTAAGTTATAAATGAATTTCAAAAAAGAAAAAAAAGAAACCTCAAAAAAGGAAGCGGGAGGGGACGTGAAACATGTTTTATTTTTTATTTGGCCTAATAGTCCAATGTTTTATCAGATTACATTTTATTATAAATTTTGATAAGCTGAGGTTTATATCAATTTTGATAAGCTGAGGTTATCACTTTTATTTAATGAACATATTATCATGTCCCAGGATCATGTCAATGTACCACCCCTGCTGACACCCATCACTAAAATCTACAGACCTTTCTTCACCACAGGTCTTTGGACCTTTTTTGTCAGTTTTAAAGGTCCTCACTCGTACAGACAAGACTTACACACACAAGTCTGCTTCATGCAAGCAAGCAAGCAAGCAAGCAAGCAAGCAAGCAAGCAAGCAAGCAAGAAAGAAAGAAAGAAAGAAAGAAAGAAAGAAAGAAAGAAAGAAAGAAAGAAAGAAAGAAAGAAAGAAAGAAAGAAAGAAAGAAAGAAAGAAAAGGAAAGATAGATAGATCAAGAGAAAACAAAAGACACAATTTTTCATCAAAAAGTGTGCACCAAATTGCGCAAATTAAGTTCAATTAAGTGCAATTTTCTTCAGCTTTGAGGGGGGCACATACCCCCCTCAGACATAGGCATGGATCGAGGGGGCAGTATACATGTAGCATGGTCTGTTTAAAAACAGGACAAGGACTATCACATAATATTTTCCCGAGGCCCAATTTACTTCTTGATCAGATCAAGATGCACCATGAACATTGCTGAAAATGCATGTGAAATTGGGCAATAAGTACCAAAAACATACTAAAATATTTTTTTTTAAGTGCAGAAATTTTGACTTAAAACTGAAAATTTTGGGGGGTGGGGGAGGGGTGGGGGGTTACTCCCACTTTGGAGGTGACGCGTATGTAGGGCTATTAAGACCCCCCTTTTCAGCATTGCTGTCACCCAAAGACCCCATATTTTTTTACTAACAAAACATGCTCTGTCACCCATAGACCCCTTAATTTTCCATTTGATCTGTCACCCAAAGACCCTTATTTCTCAATTTGTACAGCAAATTTCATTTATCACTGATTTTGTTACTTATTTTGAAAAAACAAAGAAATCTGAATCCATTTAGAAAGAGATTCAATGTTCGAGGTTTCTGTGGTGCTGTTTCGACTGAAGGTTCCATTTGCAAAAAAAGGACATGTTCTCACCCATCGACCCCATATTTTTTACATTTTGCTCTCACCGAATTCCCTTTACTGCAAAAGTGCCAGCCCTACACGTACACCTATCCATTTCATATTGAAGTGCCCCCCCCCCCCGCGGAAAATTCTCATGCCTGATAACAATCTGGGTTTGCTACATGTATTGTAGGCATTTCCATTTTTAAACTTAATTCTAGTGTTATTCACAACAAGTACAATGAACTGCACTAGGTTCAATGAACGCTATGACAATGCTCCCCAGGCAATTCTCATTTCCTGGGCTCAAGTTCAAGGGCATTTCCATTAGATTTTATGTAGAAATGCCAGCCATGGGAGGTGTTGAGCAACAGTGCATTAAGCCGTGTCTGTGTTTTTCCCTAGAGACTGATGTTATATAAAGTACAATAAAAATTCCCTTAAAAGGGAGTGCTCGTCGATAACTCATTTTGTAACTTGGAAATTCAAACCCAAAAATTTAAAGCTGTTTTATCCAAGCACATGTTATAGAAACTCAAATACCGGTATACTCATGGAAAGGAAATATCCCCTTTTTGTTTAAAAAATACCCCTACATATAAGGTTTTTCCTGCCAAACAACGATTATTCCCTAAACAAGTTTTAGTATCAATTTTCTGGACTCCAAACCAGTTATTTGAGATACTGGGAAACATATAAACCTCAAAAAAGAACATCAAGTTGCCATAATTTCATAATATTTTCCTCATAGGAACCTTAATATATGGTATGCTTTAGTGAGTTCTGTTATCTCCAAATTCTGTTATCTCCAATGGTTCAAAAATTTGGAATCAAATACCTTATTAGATTTAGACAGACTACCATCGTTTTGAGAAACATGCCTTTTAGAATGGCATGTCGATCTGAACCTGTTGTGCATCATTATTATATACTGTTAAATCATTGCTCTTATGCTTTTATCAGTAATTGCAAATTGCTTTATGGTACGTTATGTTAACTAATACTCATGATTAGGCAGAGTAAAAAAAATACATGTTTCTCGTCCGCGCCCTCCTCCTTTTTTGAAGATTTTTCAAATTTGTTTTTATTTTGTAAACTTTCAGTCATAAGATGAAAAAGATGTTTCAGAAGTTGAAACTTATTTTACGGCTTTGTAATGCATTTATACATCATTTAAGAAGAGTTTTGTGATCACTAGAGGGGCCTACCTCTCAAAACAATAAAATAAAAAGGGCCTCCTCCTTTTTCTCACATATCAATCTGTATGTCGAAATACCTAAAATATGGTGCCAAATACACATATTTAGTGTTGTTTTCCATTAAAAATAGAAAATAAAAAGCCCTTCATCCTCCTATTTTTTAAAAACCTGGACGAGAAACATATTTTTATTTTTACTTGGCCTTATAGTACAATTTCATCTTAAATTGAATGATTCATTACAGGGGGTGCATTATTTAGAGACTGTACTTATCGTTGTGCCTCTTCCATCGTGTTGGTTTTTTTTTTTATAATATTCATTGTATTTTGTTGTTCATTTTGATAAAAAATAAATAAATATGATTGATTGACTGATTGAGCAAGAATTGTTCATTTTTGATAAAAAATAAATAAATATGATTGATTGACTGATTGAGCAAGAATACCACTGTCTTGTTTTAGATACCCAATTCACATTATACGTACGTACATGCTCTGTTATAGCCACGCCAGTCGGGGATATCAGACACAGAGTCTTCCCGACTGGCACTAACCTTAAATACATTGGTCACCGACCGGCACAAAAAAATGAAATCACAGAAAATGCACAAATTACAACAAAGATGCTGTGTATCCACCACAGAGTCTTCCCGACTGGCACTAAGCTTAAAATACATTGGTCACTGACCGGCACAAAAAAATGAAATCACAGAAAATTCACAAATTACAAGAAAGATGTTGTGGTTTTTTTTACCTGTGAGAACAGAAAGAGATGAATTTGTGTGTATAAAGGAGGGAGAACAACTACACCATGGACGAATTCATCTCTTAATCTCCCTTCTTACAAACACTTAGCTACTAATTATAGCCAACACTAAAATTGTGCTGGCTATAACTCTGTACGTGCTTTGAACACAGGGCCGTAGCAAGCGGGGCGGCCGGGGATGCCATGGCCGCCCCACGTTTTGAGAAATTTGTTATGTTTTTCTTTATATCTTTATTTTAATATGGGCATATATTTGTATTTTGGCCGCCCCACATTTGTGATGGCCGCCCCACATTTTTCAACCTTGCTACGCCCTTGTTTGAACATGACCCTTTTTACGTGAAACTTTGTTCGCGGATGACAGCCACTGGTCAATGACAGCATAGGACACCCCCTCCCCCTCCCCCTCCATCATTAGAGGTACACACAACATCCACAATTTTATAATGTACAGAATAAACAAAACAATACTCACATCATATACAATCACCTCCAGTATTTTATCGTAAACGATGTCCATCACTACAGCTCCGCTGATGATGCCCACGGTGCCGAAAATTACCAACAAGATGCAACTTCTTGTGCTTGTGCAACAACGACTCGATTTCTTCTCATAGTCAACTTCCGGTATGTCTGCTTTGGTCCCCATCGTATTAATTAATTGTCTATAATGTTTATATCAAAAATTTGGAAGCTTTATCCAAAAAATAGAAAAGAAGTTTGAATTGTATAATAAATATATCTAGTAAAGTCTGTCTTTCACAATTATTGCACTCAAGTTTTGTTCAAATCCTATTAAAATCAGGCTGATACTTCTCACTATGCATTTAAAGTGTACAGATTTATCATAAATTGCTTCAATAGTTTGCAAATAAACTCAGCTCTGTAATCATGTGCAACTTGCTGGCTCTTGCAGATGTACCGAAATGTAGCTATCCTGCTGGCTCTTGTAGCGTTTTGAACTCCGATAATCTGTTGTGTTAGTATTTATTTGTTTTCACTTCTGGTAATCACTTGAAATGCTATCACTGATCACCCAATCACACACTCGCTGGTCCCTGGAACAAAATATGTAGCTGCTTCTGATTGCATGCTGCACAAACAAAAAGTCACTCCCAGTGTTGCCATTTTCTACTTATGTGTACACATCAAAGTACAGCACCTAAAAATAAAGCACAATCCTGCATAATTATTACACCAATAATAATATTGTTTACTATAGTGCTGAAACTGAAGAGATTAGAAATTTTAGGGCTTAAAAACTAACTAACTCAAGCCATGACCTACATGTATGTGCACGAACAGACCATGAAGAATGAATGCGAGACAGTCAGTCACATGACAACATGGGAGAAAATTGCATGACTCAATTGGCAATATAGAAAGGACTGTGACCTACAAAATGTTGTTATATCACAGATGAATTTGAAATTTTTGCTTACATTTAATTATCAACACTTCAATGCTTCACCAAAAATGTGATTTATTGTATCAATCAAATGGTATTTACTTAAACATCATTATTCTACAACGCAACATTCACTTTGTTGAAGCAATTAAACGTTTCTTACTTGTAACATGGCGGTATGTAGACAGCGTGAAAAAATCATTGTGTGAAATTTTCAGTGCCTGGCATGTCTGCTGCTTATATCATCACAGTCAAGTTCATGACCCACTTTTTGCAAATGTTGGTACACAGGTTATTTTGGGTATCTAGAAACAAACAATAACTAGTGGCAAATGGTGGTCATAGACCACAAACCTAGCTTGGGCATGTTGGTGTTGTGGAGGTATCTGACCCCTACAAAATGTTCCAAAAATGCTCCCCTGGTCATGGGGTTTGTTTTCACCGAATTTGAGTCCCGTACTCCTAACAGATGTCCAAAAAATTCAATTCTAAGATTTGACCCCAGATGACCTTTGACCTGACCTATGCATGATGTTCCATAATAATCCCCTGGTCTTGAGGTTTGTTGTCACCATGTTTGAGCCCCGTACCTCTTACAGATATCCAGAAAATGAAATTCTAAGATTTGACCCCAGATGACCTTTGACATGACCCTTGCACAGTGTTCCAAAATGTTCCCCAGGTCAGTAAGTTTGTTGTTGTGGAGTTTGAGCCCCGTACCCCTAACAGATGGCCAGAAAATGCATTTAGAAAATTTGACCTCTACATGACCTTTGACCTGACCCCTGCAAAATGTTCCCCTGGTCATGAGATTTGTTGTCACTGAGTTTGAGCCCCATACCCCTTGCAGATATCCAGAAAATGAAGTTATAAAGATTTGACCCCAGATAACCTTTGACCTGACCCCTGCAAAGTGTTCCAACATGTTCCCCTGATCATTAAGTTTGTTGTCACCAAGTTTGAGCCCGTACCCTTACAGATGTCCAGGAAATGCGTTTCTAAAATTTGACCTCTGCATGACCTTTGACCTGACCCCATAAAATGTTCCCCTGGTCATGAGATTTATTGTATCGAGTTTGAGCCCCATACTCCTTACAGATGTCCAGATAATGCAATTGTAAGATTTTACCCCCTTAATGACCTTTGACCCCTATTCTGTGTGCAAGGTATGGGCACTGGGTAAAGCCGATGCACATGTGTAAGTGACGTCATTGTGCTATGTAATATGTGGCAGAAGAAGCATTTTGAAGATATTTGGTTATATACCGAAAATGCCCCTTTAATGACCTTCGATCCCAATTCTGTTTGCACCATATGAGCACTGGATATAGGCGATACATATGTGCAAGTTACGTAATTGTAGGGTGTAACATGTAGGAGGAGAAGCATTTTGAAATTTGTTGTCAGAAGAAGAAGAAGAAAGAAAGAAAGAAGAATCGGAGAGCATTACAGTACCTAGCTGGGGGGTGTAAACCCCCCAGCTAGGTAAATACAATAGATTTATTATAAACAATTTTGATAACTTAAAAACTGTACTCTGTTGCTAATAATATAGGGAGTGTTAAGAAATACCTTGGTGGGGGTCATAAAAATTTTTAAGTTCTATTAAATAGGGGAGTTTAAAAGTGTATGAATAGGGGGGGGGTCAACAAGTTTTTGGTATGCATATAGAAGGAATTTCCTTGAGTTTAATCTCATTTGTAAGGCCAAATAATAACACAAACATGTTTCACATCCCCTCCCGCTTGCTTTTTTGAGGTTCCTTCCATTATATTTTTATTTTTGCTGAACCATGAAATGGTATCAGCCTATATTAGTGTATGTTACTTACTTGCTTGCTTACTTTTTATACTTACTTACTTACTTACTTACTTACTTACTTACTTACTTACTTACCAACCATTTGGTCTGAAATGGACATATCTTTAAATGCCACGAAGGTATGAACCCCAAGTGGTGTCAAATGAAAGAGGAAGGAGTAAAGAATATAATAAAAATATTTCCTAACGTCAGAGGTCATCCAAGGGGTCACAGGGGTCAAAAAAGGTCATTTTAACCGAAATGCTCCAATTGAGCTGAAATTTATATGCAATGATCCTTATGACATTCTAAACATGTTTAAAATATTTTAAAATTCAGTTAAGGTCATTAAGGGGTCAATAAAGGGGTCAAAGGTCAAGTTTTCAAAATGGTCCAATTAAGCTGAAATTTAAATGCAATGATCCTTATGCCATTCTAAACATGTTTACGATATTATAAAATTCATTTAAGGTCATTCAGGGGTCATAAAGGGGTCAAAGGTCAAGTTTTCAAAATGCTCCAATTGAGCTGAAATTTAAATGCAAAGATCCTTACGACATTCTAAACATGTTTAAAATAATTTAATATTCATTTAAGGTCATTAAGGGGTCAAAGGTCAAGTTTCCAAAAATGCTCCAATTGAGCTGATATTTAAAAGCAATGATCCTTATGACATTCTAAACATGTTTAAAATAATTCATTAAAGGTCATTAAGGGGTGATACATGTACCACAATATACTGCCAAAGCCCATGGTTCAGCTATGGTGCGGTAACCGCTCTAGTTTGAAATTCAGTTACATTGTACAACTTCTCAAAAAATGTCTAGTAAGTTGAGATGCTTTCTATAGCCTGATATACAAGAAACACTTTTGGAAAGTTTTGGGATTTTCAGAACAACAAAATGAAAAAGGCCTCCTCCTTTTTCCAGGCATTATTGAATGTACGCTAAAACAGTTTTTACACCGATTTTGTAATAAAAAAATAAAAAGCCCCCTCATCCTCCTTTTTTTTCAAAAACCTGGACGTGAAACATATTTTTTATTTTACTTTGCCTAATCGTGGGAAAACTTCGGACACTTTAACTATAAATGATCATATCAGTCCTTCGTTTATACAATAATGATTATAAACTTTTATAAGTTTTTTATCATTGTTTCTAGCTACTAATCTACTGTATAGGTACCATATTCGTTCCAATAAGCGCCCATGCACCAATAAGCGCCCACCCAGGGTATTTTCAATTTGCTTAAGGGAAATAGCTGGGGGATTAGAAGTCCTGTGTAAACATGCGATATATTTTCTGCATCAGAAAAGCTACTATAAGAGTGCACACCAGTAAATACAAGTCTCCTACACCCTGGGAGAAAAAAATCAGTGTTTCAAACGAGGAAACGTGCAATACGACTGAATTAAATCCATTAGAAAAGGCTTAAAACCCAACTATTAGGCCCTGATTCATATTTAATCCTCATTTAGGCCTGGGAAATAGATTGTCTGTGAAAAATGAGCAGGATCTGACTTTTTATTACAATTTGGCTAAACTTTCAAAATGTGTTACATTTCAGAAACACCAAGCTATTTGTAAGGTGGCGTCGCTGTATGGGCTATAGGGTGATCTAGTCGGCATTTTTCTGGAAAAAAATGCTGGTCTCTGTATATAATTTCTACAATAGATGACTTCATCTGACCTTTGACTTGCAGAAAGGGTAAGTTTTGAAGAACTGAGTCGCTCTGGAGTCAAGAAAATGACGCTTTTCCTGGCCCCTGTTTGTACAGAAAGTCAATGGGAGCTATTTACTGGTGTGCACCCATAACGTCTCACGACCCTTTTATAGCGTACATAAATTTGTCTCTAATAAATGCCTGTTAGGAAAAAAATTAGGTAAACCATGTAAAAAATAAGCACCCATCCATAATGACTTTGTTAAGCACCCTGGGTGCTTATTGGAATAAATATGGTAGCTGTAAATGATTTTTTTTTAGCACTAGCCCGATGCTCAGTCTGATACCATGTCTCCACTCCAGCTCCACACATGCATGCTGTGAAGTGCTGCTGCTTCGTGGCGCTAGTGATCTATGCTCATAAGCGGAACATCGCGATCAAATGGAACTAAACCATGACAGCATGGGATACGATATAGTTTAAACATACTTGCTAGCTGCTATCTACTGCTATCTACTGTATATGTAGCTAAATACATGCTTTTGTCTACTTCACTCAGGTAGCATGTGATAGGATATCTTTCACTATTGTTGCCAGCTGCTATCTACTGTAGATAGCACATGATTTTGTTTACTTCACTCAGGTAGCATGTGATAGGGAATCTTTCACCATTGTTGCCAGCTGCTATCTACTGTAGATAGCACATGATATTGTTTACTTCACTCAGGTAGCATGTGATAGAGAATCTTTCACCATTGTTGCCAGCTGCTATCTACTGTAGATATCACATATTTTTGTTTACTTCACTCAGGTAGCATGTGATAGGGAATCTTTCACTATTATTGCCAGCTGCTATCTACTGTAGATAGCACATGATTTTGTTTACTTCACTCAGGTAGCATGTGATAGGGAATCTTTCACCATTGTTGCCAGCTGCTATCTACTGTAGATAGCACATGATATTGTTTACTTCACTCAGGTAGCATGTGATAGAGAATCTTTCACCATTGTTGCCAGCTGCTATCTACTGTAGATAGCACATGATTTTGTTTACTTCACTCAGGTAGCATGGGGAGAATTGTGCCAATAATGTCGCAAATGATTCAGATGAAGAAGAAAAGAGTATTTGTTAGATGAGGATAAATGCTGCATTAATTCGGACTCTGAAATGGACAATGATGGTGCAGAGAGTGATAAATGAATCCGGAAATGACAATGAAATTAGCGATATTCCGTCTTCCGAATTAGATACCAAAAAAGCTTTGGTCACAAAAGGGTGGGGGTTCAATTTCTGATAAAAAGGGTGTCTCTCTAAAAAGCATCTAGGGGGAAATAAAAAGGCTGGGATTGGCAATCATAAAGTATATCATTGCAAAAAATAACAATATTAACACAAAACTGCACAATGCAGCCTTTGAATATGAATGTTTGCAGCTGAGTTCTTAAGGGGGTACTACACCCCTGGCCACTTTTGTGCCTATTTTTGTATTTTTCTCAAAAATTATAGCGCATTGGTGAAAAGTAAGATATGCATATTATAGGGGCAAGGACTATAACTACTGCACTGGAGATTTTATTTCAACACAGACAACAGTTGTGGAGTTACAGTCAAAAATGTGGGAAAACCAATTGATATTTGATCAATAAATCAATAACTACTTACCGTGAGTTGCTGAATTTTCAGTGCAGTAGTTGTAGTCCTTGCCCCTATAATATACATATCTTACTTTTTGAGAAAAATGCAAAAATAGGCACAAAAGTGGCCAGGGGTGTAGTACCCCTTTAACATATTGTATGTTAAGTATGAAAATGAACTTCCATGTAAGCAGGTATGTAAAGTTCATTTTGGTAACTAGGCATTGTTTAAAAAAAATCATACAGAGTCCTACATATTTTACACAGGCTTCTGAAACTTGGCAACTCCTTCTGAAACTTGGCAACTCCATGAATTTAACCAACAATGCATTATTACAACATGCTTGGCATATCTTACCACAATACAACCACACAGGAAAGAACTTACAAAATCATTAAATCACGTAAAATCATAAATCACAGAGTTTAGATTAAAATCATTAATTTCCATCTTTCTGTAAACAGTAAAACTGATAAACAAGAAACCAAAGTTCAAACCCATAAATAGATAATACTCTATATTTTATGCATATTGCATGCATGAGTAACATACCCCATCATCAATGTATAATTTGTATGCTATTAAAAGTCTTCACAATGGGGGGGTGAGCAGTACTGAGCACTACACCGGGAGAAGTTTGGTCATTAATTTGTACAATGTACGAGGGGCAGTCAAATACGAGGGGCAGTCAGTATGTTTTAAGAGTTGACTTGTGACGTCATTTGTGGATCGTTTTCATGGGATTTCTCAATGATTACATAAACACTGTACTTCTGTCTTTCAAACAACACATGTAAAAATTCTATCACACACATGATTACGTAACAGCATTAGCATAAAATCAATGGTCTAGAGTCACCTGGTAAAATTGAGGCGTTTTTGTTAAGGGAAATAAGAGGCTGAAATGAGGTATTGTTGTATTTTCTATATTTTCTCGGGAATTAAAGAATGGAGAATGCTGCCTTTTGGAACAGTAATAGAACACAAACTACCAGTTCATTAAACCATGTTTGTTGGCCTGTAAAGGTTTTAGTTTAAATTTATAATGTGTGGTCAAATATGTCTTATTTTGACAAAAACAAGGCTTTTCTTTCTTTAAAAATCTTGATATTGCCAAAAATAGAAAAACGTGGAAATTTAAATTTTTTGGCCAGTTCTGTTGACTAATCTCCAAACATTTAAACGGGAGTCTCCCTAGAAAATATTTGAATCCGTAATTAAAATATAACTGTTATTGTACCATTGTTACATTTATACAAAAAGTAGTGGTACAAAGAGAGAGGCCATCATTTGAATGAGAAATTTATTTTTAAAACTTTTCTGTTCATTTCAGGTTGAGACCATCCATAAAAATTCATATGAATATTTTTAAAATTGCAATTTTCATAGCATTTTGCAATATTTTAGGCCCTATTTACATGGAATTTAGCAATTTTCGTGCATTTCCACCATGTTGTATCGGTCATCCCACCTGCGCAGATTGTTGTTTCATTTGCACCAGTTATCATCGCACTGAGTACCAGCTCTCACACGTGACCAGTCATTATTGTTTCATTTTGGAGATAATTAATGTCATTTGTAATAACTGCTTTTTCATTTTCGCCATTTTTGCAGAATAATTTTGCTTCCATTCAAGCCCTAAAGTTGTTGAAGTTTCCAGACGTCCCATTTCCACCAAAGTTTAATGGCAAGTCTCATATTTTACCAAATGCAAACGGAGGACCTAGTGTTTATTCCTGCCCAACACTAGCCATATATGCACCTTGTACTTTTGCTGTTTTCGGACATTGTAAACATGTGTTTTTTCTGTAATTTAAAAGGCCCGCCTTTTTGCGTGATTTGGCAGTGTCCCTAGTATATTGATTTTATGCTAATGCTGTTACGTAATCATGTGTATGATATAATTTTTACATGTGTTGTTTGAAAGACAAAGGTACAGTGTTTATGTAATCATTGAGAAATGCCATGAAAACAATCCACATATGACGTCACGAGTCAACTCTTAAAACATACTGACTGCCTGGGCATACTAAAGGTCATGCACACAAAAAAAGGGTGTTTGTTTCTGTTTTGCATTTATACAAAATCTTTTTTTTTCAGTTTGGATTTTAAGGGAAGACAGAACTACCAATTAGCCAACTTTTAAACAGAGCTCTATTATGAACTAGCGGGTCCCGGGCTTTGCGCAGGCCCCCGCTAGTTGAGTAAATGGTCACTTGGTTAGTAAACCTGGGAAACGGTGATGATAATAATTAAAACCTGACCTTTAACCGCGGATTACCATTGCAGTTTTATACTTTGAATTTGGCCTGACCTTTGACCTTAGATGACCTAATAAAAGCAACTTGCTCTGGTTTGGACCAAGAAGCACCTACCCACCAAGTTGAAGGGGCATGCGGGCTGCGGCTATCCATGACCATTCAGTGAAGAAGGGCAGACTCACAGACAGACTACCAGTATTAATATTACCTGGCTTGGACCAAGACCCACCTACCCACAAAGTTCGAGGGTCATGCGACCCGGAGGGGGGGGGCACTTCCATGACAGATATGCATCATGTGCCTCGGGATAGACCCCCTTTTTCAAACTGGCTTGTACCCAATGACCCCCTTTTTTGTGTTATGGTCCTACCTATTACCCAATGATCCCCTTTAAAAAAATTCATGTACTCAATGACCACCTTTTTCTATTTCCTGCTATACCCAATGACACCCCTTTTAATTCCCAAATTTAGGTGGTATTTGTGTTCTCCTCCAGAAATAATGAGATTTTTCACATTTCCAAGGTGGCCAAGTTGTTTTTACGCAATTTGGCACTTATTTATGTGTACTTTTGCAATCCTGTACTCAATGACTCCCATTTCACTTTTTGTTACCCCAATGACCATCCTTTTTTCAAAGTTTCATACCGAATGACCCCATTTTTATTCAGGTTGTGTACTGAATGACCCCATATTTTTGTAATCGTACATTTGACCTGAATGCCTCCTACTTTTAACATGGCCGAGGCACATCCCTGCCATTTCAGATAAGGAGTGCCTCCCCCGGGCATGCGACCTGTCCGTTTTGAGAATAAGGGGTGGACAGGTAGACTCACAGAGTCACATACAGACTACCAGTACCGTAAACGTTTGCCTAATGGCGCACCTGGGCTCCATTGCCTTGGGGTAAATTTCATGTACAAATAGTGAGCTCCCTCCTTTAAAAATCCCAACAAGAATTAAGGGTCAGTGCCCTTATTTGCTGGTGGGAATTTTATGGGAGGGCACTTTTAGTTTGTGTCTAGAATTCCAGTTATGTCAAGGGAGCCCATAGCGCCATTAGGCGAACGTTTACGGTATTACTTATGCCTTCTTAACTTGTTAGTGTCTTGTTTAAGATGACAGCAAATCCCGCAGCAAATACACAAATATTGTCCTGATGATAGTTTACATCAACTGCAAATAAGTAAACCTGTAACAATAATTTAGTGCTGTGTTGTACAATTTTTGTAGCTGGTACTGCACTGGTACCCGGGGGTGTACTCAAGTTTGGTTTTGGTAGGGACGTGCTGCTGAGATTTTGGAAGTGGACCCATAAATATACCAATTTTTCAAGAAATTTGGACCCATTGATATACCAAAAGTCAAAATTTTCGGCCGAATTTAACCAAAATTGTCTTAGTTTTTAAAACTTTCCTCAAAATTTTGGGAAAATATTGACAATTTTGGCTAGATTATGGAACAAGGCGGTTCTCGAACCACGAGTCTCGCCTGCTTTTGCGACCACCTGCTTTTTCAATTACTTTTGGTAGAGGTAAATGAATTTGGCGGTTATCGGCTGGGCACGATTATCTGGCTGATGGTGACTGTACCCACCAAGTGTCATGCCCATGCAACAGTTTTACTAATTTGACCTCAGATGACCCTGGTGACCTCGAAATGACCTTCCAAAAATTAGGCTTAAAATGTTGACTGTACCCACCAAGTTTCATGCCCATACGACTGTTTTTACTTATTTGACCTCAAATGACCCCTGGTGACCTCAAAATGACCTTCCAAAAATTTGGCTTAAAATGTTGACTGTACCCACCAAGTTTCATGCCCATACGATTGTTTTTACTGCTTTGACCCCAAATGACCCCTGGTGACCTCGAAATGACCTTCCAAAAATTTGGCTTTAAATGTTGACTGTACCCACCAAGTTTCATGCCCATCCAACACTTTTTACTAATTTGACCTCAGAGACATTCATATACCAAAATGAAAAAGGGGTCATTGATATACCAGAAGGCCGAAAATGCTACCCATGTTTGCGGCACGTCCCTCATGGTCATTTGTACTGAGTACCCCGGGACTGGTACTCTTGTCTTGATGTACATGTAGTTGAAGATGTGATGCCAATAAATTATGAGCTATTCTCTTTTAAATAGATCACTCCATTGTATAAACCCCTTTTGTGTCACCTTATCGTGACCCCTTTTTAGTGACATCTCCTTCACTATCTATGTGTTGACATAGCCTGAAATTGGCCTTCTGTTTTGGCATTGGTGTGACGATACTATGCCTGTAATCTGGATGGTCATTGAATTACCTATTATACAATCACACAGTATTATATAATACCAGGGACTGTTAGACTCTAGAAAGGACACATCAATAAAGTCAACATTTACTCAAAAGGATGAAATGTCCTTTTTGGAAGATTGTCAACATCTCATAATGTCCTTTTTGTAGGTCAAGATTGCCATCATGAACATCTCATACATTTCAAGCCATTGATTTATATGGAAAGGATACTACATATTATATTTCTAAATGATAATCTCCTCTCATACCATTAATCACATTAAATAAAACATTTACATGTTCACAAAATATAAAAAATTTACAAACCGCGAAAGACTCTGACCACGCAAGACGGGTGATCACTAGTTGAAATAATTGTTTTGGAATTTTACAGAGGATGTTGAAATACATTCCCATAGCCCAATGGGGTTTCTGGCCTTGGTATGTCTGCCTTTTGTACACATGTGGCAGAGTTGACCATACCTTTCATTGGGATTGTGTGCAAATATCTGGTGTTTTCATCCTTTTATTTAACAATAACATTCAAAACATTGAGACTTATGAATAAAATTAATGCAGTGGGACAATATGAATGTTTTCTATAAGAAAAACAAATTTAATTTTTTAAGTCTCAACTATTAGCTCATTGGATGCAATTTTAAAATTACCATTTTGTGTGTAGTAAGGCCCCCGGGTAAGGCCCCTAACAGTCAATTTTGAGTTTCCCGTCACATAATTTCTGAAAACAAGTGAGGTAACTTTTTCATTATTCATTATTTGTCTGCCTTTCATTATATGACCAACACGCATGTAAAATGTGTTGTTATTTGCTGCTCACTCACTTGAAGATGGATGTTTAGCCCAAATGAGATTCAAAAGTATATTACAAAGAGTCTGCAAGGTTGACAGCAAAATGTATGTTTTGATTTTTCCACAAAAAATAAAGGGATATTCATAATTTTTTTTGCAAATATAACCAGTTTTCATTGGTATTTTTTTTAAAATCACAATAATGAATTCAAGTGAGGGTCAGAAAATGAAGTGACGGGAAACTCAAAATCGACTTTCCTTGGCCTAATAGGGACTCAATCATTTTCTCAATCATTTTCTCAATCATAGTGCATTGTGGGAATGCATTTAACTTAGCCTCCTCTGGGTATTTTCAAGTTTCTTTACATGCCAAAATATAAATCAACTTTTCAGAAATAGGAGAAAAGGAAGGTGCAATGAGGGTGTTTTTTTTGGACACCCTGTAGATGCATAAAGGGGACTATATTTGACATTGTATATAAGTTGGAAGACAATCCATCCTAAACCAATAGGGTTACCCCCTTTAAGACACATCTTATTTTGATATACAATGTATGAGCTTGTTGTCTTGCTACTGAGTTCTATTTGAACTTGCCATCCCTTTTCGACTTGGATTTGTTTTAAAACTACAGCATGTAGTTTTTGTTGTTTGATTTTATACTTTGTTACATGTATCTGTCCCTGAAGTGAAGAGCAGTTAATAAAACGCCAGTGATGTATCCTCTTGTATCATTAAATTGATCCTTGATCAGTAAGACCTGCATTTTGTTACCCTTGGTGACCAACAATTTGATTCCTGTTAAAATCATGTATCACAATCATCCTTCATGTCCTTTTTATTTAGCGAAATCAATAATGGACTTTTTATCACCATTTTTAGTGTATCAATCAATTTCTCCGGTACTAGAAAATTTTCATGCTTGGTCAAGTGTAAAGTAGCCTAAAGTAATAATTAATGAATCCTGAGTCTGTGACCTGACCTACAATGTACATGTATGATGCATCCATCAGATTTTATAAAACAAATTATATTTTATTGAAATTCATGTTACATTACACATTATGAATTGCCAAAAATAATTTTTTTTCTTATCTCAATATAACTTAAAACTGAATCTTTCAAATTTACAACGTTTTTAAAGCCATTATATTATAATTACCCTATATAAACATTTCCATATCAAAAAATATATTACAGGTAGTATTTCTCTTCAATGATATGTTAGCTTTTACTTGATCTCAGATATGTCCTCTAAGCTCTTTTCATCGAACAACTCAGGTACAGCAAAGAAAAAATTGGAATTTACTACCAGCGCTGATGTCGACAATATGCGTGTCACTCTGTCAGTCATGCTAATGGTACGGTTGATGTATGTGACCTGACCTACAATGTCCTGGTTACGTTCGTATCTTTCCAACAGAACGCAGGTAATAGCGGTTCATGGCGTCACTTCTGATCTGGCCCCTGTCATCTCTGGAGTACCCCAAGGCTCTGTCCTGGGCCCTCTTCTTTTTCTTATCTATGCTAATGATCTTTGCCTTTCTAATTTCTCCCAGGACAGTGCCTTGGTGCTCTATGCAGATGACACCACACTTTATAAGCCTCTTACTTGCAATTCTGATTTGACGGGCTTCCAAGAGGACATTAATGCTATCCATAACTGGTTCCGTTCCAACCATCTCTCAGCCAATGCCAGCAAAACTAAGACCATGATAATATCAACAAAAAAAGAACCGTACCCACAGATGCAACTCTATATGAATCAACAGCCCATTGAAAGAGTTTGCTCTGTCAAATTTCTGGGCATTTGGATTAGTAACAATCTCTCTTGGAAAGGTCATGTTGATAGCATTTGCAAGAAAGCTTGTAGAACAATAGGCTTCCTTCACAGATCTTTCCACAATGCCCCACTCCATATCCGCCGTTCTCTATATCTGGCTCTTGTTCGTCCAACCCTTGAATATGGCTCAATCACATACCACCCTTTAAACCAGACGCTCACAAACCAGTTAGAATCCACCCAGCGCTTTGCCTTCCGTGTGATCTTGCAGGAATGGAAGCTTTCCCATGAGGATCTACTTTCAAAAGTAGACCTCCCCTCCTCTCCAAACGTCACGATCTGGCCACACTCTGCCACTTGTACAAAATCCTTCACAAGCTATGCTCCCGGGGGGGCCACTTGTATTTCAAGGTGGACACCATGCTCATGTATAAAAACAAGTAAAAAGGGTTGTTTTTCAGCACTGGGCAAGTACAGCGCTGTACCTGTTTAGGGTGTCAAAAAAGACAAAAATCAGGAAAAAGGGTATACTTTTCAAGCAAAATACTTGCTTAGGGTACCAAAGTTTAATGGCAAAATAAAAAAGGGTGAAATAGGATATGTTTGGCTTCTATCAGAACATATCTTAGGGTAAAACATTAAGAAACATCAAACTACTTATATTTAACAAGAACCTGAACATGAATTTTTACTTTCTTAGTGTTAAAAAATGGCAAAATACTTGTTTAGGGTATGTTTTGCACGCTTAGTAATACTCGCTTAGGGTGCATTTCAAGAGTCCATACATGAGCATGGTGTCCATCACGTAATGTAAGTGCCCCGGGCTATGCTCTTCACGAACCCATTTAAACTGCACCCGCGCCTGGCCTTCATAATCTCAACAGCTGCGCCTTGTTATTCCGCTTTCCCTCTCTCCCTGTCTCAAAAATCTTTTTTCCCATATGCACCTACCCTATGGAATTACCTTCCTGACACTGTAGTCAAATCTCCATCCCTGGCTGCCTTCAAATCTGCCATTAATGACCAGGTGTGCTAGCCATCTCCTTCTCCACCTCATTTGTTTTGTCTTGATTTATTTTTTCTCATCCATTTTTGTCTGTCCCTTTTATTTTGTGTTTGGTGTAATTAGGCCACCCTTTAATTTAGTGCATAGGCACTATTGGGTTCTCGCCTGGTCTCTGACCGAATTGTTATAAATAAATAAATGTATGGCCATCCTGCACGCCATGGCCATATAGGCCTACATACTGTGTTATGAACATTGCGTATGCGTTTGACTAAGTAATATTTCCATCGTAATAATTATTATTAATTTTCTTAATATTGTCATAATGTTGATCATTAAAAATACTAAATACCGGTAATTAATTTATACAATACTAATATTTTTTATATTTGTTTTAATTATTGTAAAACATTTTACATGTAGATTATATTTTGTACGTACAAAAACCCAATATTTCAGGTCATCTACGTCCATGACGTCATTGATTGAGGTCAATTTCCATAATTCGACGAATGGACTTACATGTAGGATTACACAGAGAGATATTTTGCCCAAATTTGACCATTTCTATTTAGCTTGGCCCTACTTTGTCTGCGTTATATGAAAAAGGACAGTCTTAAGCATGTAAGTAAGTAAAAGTGCAACGCTTTTGATGTTTTGAGAGACTGGGAGGGTTCATAACACAAAAATGACAGTGTCTATTCTTGACTGTGTAATATTCCTTCACCACATTATCGTACGGTAACAGGCTAATACGATAGGGTATATTGCTTATCCATTGATTATCCTTTTCTGGTGCATTGTGGGATAGAAAAGGGGGCAAATCGATCGCTAATTTGCTCCCTTTTCTATCCCACAATGCACCAGAAAAGGATAATTAATGGATCAGCAATATACCCTACACACCGACATCGCCTGGCTAATAATTATTTGGCGCAGCAGAGACATTAAAATGAATACACGGGATCCATACACGTGAATTGCTATGCACGATTTTGATATCAGACAAAAATCTTCGGATACTGGGTTACAAAAGGATGAATATCTCCCGTAAATGAATTTTTCTCAAGAAACCAGATGTGGTCTCATACACTTGAAAATACCTGTTGAACAGATATTATAGTCGTTAGCGTGCGATTTGAAAATTGGCCGTGCGCTTTGAAGTCAAAATTTGACCAAAACTCTCAATTTTATATTGCGTTGGTCCTATATGGACTACAGCGCGCAGAGCAGGCTATAACGGCACTCACTCAAGTGGAGAGAGTATAACCATTGACCGCAATGTCGTATACAAGCTAATTGCTCACAGAGCGAAAAATCAATTACCCCGTCTCTTGCATCTTGTCAGTAGCCTTAGTCAAGTCACTTCGCTAATAATATGCATCTCATAAGGTCCGAATAAAATGGTCATAGGTGGCTGTGGATTCAACCTACCATGGCGATTTCTACTATGAAGATATCGGGGCGATGTCACTGTGCCCTATATGGACAGATAGTATCAGTTTGTGAATGAGGACATCGTATAAGTTCCTTGTACTTACGAAAGACATTGTTGCAGCAGCAGCTGGTACTAGGTTGAGGACTGAGGTTGCCAGTGGAAATTGGAACATGGGAATATGCATGGATCATGACGTGCCGTGAATCATTCTCTGCTGGTGAGAGTGATCATTTCATGGTGACTGATGATGAGAAGACGAGATGGATGGACAACGTGGTCGTGGCGGTGAAGACACCCCACCATAGGATGAGAAGCGCAAAAGATATCCTCTCTGATTTAGGAATAAATATCACACTTGAATTGATATGAATTGAATTGAATTCTAGTGCATTTTTGAGGGGCAAACCCAGGTGCAAGCGATCAATATTGAGTCAATAAATTATCTATCACTTGCCTTGGCCTAAAATTCATCGATCTTACTCAACGATCAACGTTGCTAGAGTTATGCCCATTTGGGCGTCATATCACGATCCTGACAACCCATGAAAACGGATGAAAATTCCCCATTACATGAGTTGGCAACTCGGCACACACAAACAAAATAAAGCGCCCAAATGCAACATACAGCTCGTAGTCCATTAGGGATCAAGGGCGCTCACCACTACATTGAAATTATGTAAGTTTGCCCATTTTTCATTTTTGAGGCACCCCGAGGCTGGGAGACACCAATGTATGATTCTCCCAAGTCAGATTTTGATCAACAGTAGCGCAAAAGAATTTAAATGCATTCACATGATTTATTTCTGTGTTATCAAGTGAAAGTTGGAATGTGATTGCAAAATTCCCGGAAATTTCGGAGTGAAAAGTTTCCACGAAAATTTAGGGAATTAGGCCTCGGGAATTTTCGGGGAATTTTCATTAAAAATCTAAAAGTTTAAACAGGGGAATCACTGTGTAGATTAGGGTAGGCCTATTGGAGTAATTTATAAAAGCATAAAGAACGTCAAGAATGAATTATCAAACACGGCACTTAGCATGACCAGATCTTACTGCGTTAGTATGTTTTTGTGCTGTAAATTATCTTACACTAACTAGTAGGCCTACAATGACTTTTGAAACAACCACAGACTCTGAAGGGGCAAGCATTATCTTAAATCTTATTACATAAAGACTTTTATAATTTCAGTAATAGAATACTTTAGCCCTATCAACATTTTTGTTACCAGCTACCTGAGTGATCTTGGATATTAAACTCTCATTCAGTGCTACATGTAGCTCATAAGATTGAACTAGAAAGATCTTGCATGGAGTTGGTATAGGCCTATACAGAGAATTGTGGCATGACATGATCCCCAACGTTCTAGGATGCGGCAGCCCGGGATGCAGCCGGTGTCATGTGCCAGACCCCTCTCATGATGAAATCGTAGTAGTATATATGAATATTAATGAACTCTACGTCATCCGCGTCATACATTTTTTTAATAATCGACTCGTACAGATCGTGAATGATGTTATTAATAGATCTAGCTCGTCACCACAGTGAAATTAATTTAAAACACACACACGGCGGTTGAATTTTAAACCACAGTATTATAGAAAAGTGTACTTTTGTTCCAGTTTCTAACCAGTAATTTCGGAATTCAAGCATTTTAAACAACAGTAAGTGTACATTTCGTCCAGTTTCTTACCAGTTGCAATGAATTATGGTAGTGTAAGCTTACCAATATTAATACCAAAAGCTGTGATAGTTTCTGCACTGTACATACTGTACAACTCTGTACAGTGTGAGTATGTACGCGAGTATAACAACTTGAGCAAGTCACAATATTTTCTCAAGTTGATTTATCCTTTCTATAAATAGCGACGTATACAGAAAAAATATACACAACCACGTTCTCCGAGTACTGTACATACTACATTAATTTAAAACTCTAGTCCGGGACTCTAGCGGGGTACACCCATCGTATGTGTACATGGACCTAATCCATGGGTTCCTACAAGGCCGATGACTGGACCGATGACACACATTCGATAGGTGTATCGTATAATATGTGTGAGTTACGGCTTTTGACAATTGGCTCCTAGTCCTAGCCGAGGTACTCACACGTCCGTCCTACGATTTCCACCAGGGGTAGCGGGGTGAATGACCCCTAAATTTAAAAAATATTAATTTTTCACCCTCTATTGGGAATATGTGCAAGCTCGGGGGTGAAAACTGACCCTCTAGCTACTTTTGGACCGTACTCCTACCCCTGACTACACTGCAAAATATTTTTCACCCCCAAGATTTAATTTTCACCCCATGTAGGCCCTATTTGGATTTTCTGCAAGCTCTGGAGTGAAAAACACAGGAAAACAACCCCCGACTTTTGGGCCTTAATGCTGTAGGCCTACCCCTGATTTCCACTGTCCTTCTCCGTACGAAGGTCTGAGACTCCTGAGCATATCTGGTCCAGGGTACACATAAAATACCACGTTTTCTCATAAATACCACTTCCTACCATTCCTCACGTGAAGATGAGACTTAAACAAAACATATTTGGTGCATGTTCAGTAAATTTTGAGCACATTTGAGGATGGAAAATGTTTTGAATTCTTTCTATAAATAGATGCCGTCAGTGTGGCGTCATCACCGCTGACGTGAGTTCACGGTGCCCCGCTTTTACGTCGTAGGGCATTCATGGCCCTAGTGAGGAAGGAACAGGGCCATGATGTTTCGGGCTACCCTAGTCCATACATTCGATATATAGCGGGGACTCTAGTCGTCTCTACAAATATGTCAATGACAGCAAGAACATGATGAAGTCTAACTTGGAATTTGCACATCATCTTGATCTTGATACTGCCCAACTGTCCTAGAGGAGTAAAACGGTTAGGTTGATATGCGCATGCATGCAAATTTTAGTCTATAGATTTCTTGTAGATGTTGGGTTATGTTGGTTTTAAATTGTGTGGGATCTATTATGTTTATAGGGGTACTACACCTAGCCAATTTTTTGCTTATTTTTGTGTTTTTCTTTAAAATCATAGTGCATTGGTGACAAGTAAGATATAGGGCCTAGATATGTATATTATAGAGACAAGGACTATAACTACTGCACTGAAAATTCAGCAACTCAAGGCAAGTAGTTATTGATTTATTGATCAAATATTGGTTTTCCCTAATTTTTGACTGTAACTCCACAACTGCTGTCTGTGCTGAAATAAAATTTCCAGTGTAGCAGTTGTAGTCCTTGCCCCTATAATATACATATCTTACTTGTCACCAATGCTCTATAATTTTTGAGAAAAATGTAAAAATAGGCACAAAATTGGGCAGGGTGTAGTACCCGTTATCCAAATGATTTGATCGAGTAATTTATCAACTACCATGTATCCACGACAACACAATACTATAGGGACTGTGCAATCTTTATGTCTCCACCCAGGGTGATGTCTACACCCTGGGCCCTTAATTACTTAGTAACTCGGGGTCTGAAACAGTAACTTGGACCCCGAGATAGTAACTCTACTTTAAGTAACTCTGGCCCCGACTTAGTAACTCTGGGTCTGAGATAGTAACTTGGGGCCTCGACTTAGTAACTCGGGGTCCGAGATAGTAACTCGGGGCCTCGTCTTATTAACTTCGGGGTCCAAGATTGTAACTTCGGCCTCGACTTAGTAACTCGGGTCTGAGATAGTAACACGGACCTCGACTTAGTAACTCGGGTCTGAGATAGTAACTTGGGGCCTCAACTTAGTAACTTGGTATCTGAAATAGTAACACGGACCCCAAGATAGTAACTCGGGTCCGAGATAGTAATCCAGGCCCCGACTTTATAACTCGGGGTCCGGGATAGTAACTCAGGGTCGAGATAGTAAGTCGGGGCCCGACTTAGTAACGCTGAGTCCGAGATAGTAATTCGGGGCCCGAGATACTACTTTGGGATCCGAGATAGTAGCTCAAGGTCCCGAGATACTAATTCAGGGTCTGATATAGTAACTCGGGCCCCGACTTAATAACATGGGGCCCTTAGATAGTAACTCAGGGTTCCGACTTAATATCTTGGGGTCAGAGATATAATAACTCGGGGTCCGAGATAGTAACTCGGGCCTCAACTTAGTAACTTCGGGGTCTGAGATAGTAACACGGACAACGAGATAGTAACTCGGGTCTGAGTTAGTAACTTGGGGCCCCAACTTAGTAACTTGGGGCCCCAACTTAGTAACTTCGGGTACCGAGATAGTAACTTCGGGCTTCAACTTAGTAACTCGGGGTCTGAGATAGTAACACGGACAACGAGATAGTAACTCGGGTCTGAGTTACTAACTTGGGGGCCCCAACTTAGTAACTTAGGGCCCCAACTTAGTAACTCGGGGCCGAAATAGTAACTCGGGCCCCGACTTAGTAACTCGGGTCTGAGATAGTAAACCGGGCCTCGACTTAGTAACTCGGGTCCGAGATAGTAACTCGGGCCTCGACTTATTAACTCGGGTCTGAGATAGTAACACGCACCTCGAGATTGTATCTCGGGGTCCGAGATAGTAAATCGGGGCCCCGACTTAGTAATTGGGGGTTAGAGATAGTAACTCGGGCCTCAACTTAGTAACTTGGGGTCTGAGATAGTAACACGGACCCCGAGATAGTAACCCGGGTCCCAGATAGTAACTCGGCGTCGACTTAGTAACTCGGGTCTGAGATAATAACCCGGACCCGGAGATTGTAACGCGGGGTCCAAGATAGTAACTCGGGGCCCCGACGTAGTAACTGGCGGTCAGAGATAGTAACTCGGGGCCTCGACTTAGTAACTCGGGTCCGAGATAGTAACTTGGGGCTTCGACTTAGTAACTCGGGTCTGAGATAGTAACACTGACCCCGAGATAGTAACTTCGGGTCTGAGATAGTAACTTCGGCCCTGACTTATTAACTCGGGGTCCGAGATAGTAACTTCGGGCCCGACTTATTAACTCGGGGTCCGAGATAGTAACTCAGGGCCTCGTCTTATTAACTCGGGGTCCAAGATTGTAACTCGGGCCTCGACTTAGTAACTTCGGGTCTGAGATAGTAACACGGACCTCGACTTAGTAACTTCGGGTCTGAGATAGTAACTTGGGGCCTCAACTTAGTAACTTGGGATCTGAAATAGTAACACGGACCCCAAGATAGTAACTCGGGTCCGAGATAGTAATCCAGGCCCCTGACTTTATAACTCGGGGTCCGGATAGTAACTCAGGGTCCGAGATAGTAAGTCTGGGGCCCGACTTAGTAACTCGGAGTCCGAGATAGTAATTCGGGGCCCGAGATACTACTTTGGGATCCGAGATAGTAGCTCAAGGTCCCAGATACTAATTCAGGGTCTGATATAGTAACTCGGGCCCCGACTTAATAACACGGGGCCCTTAGATAGTAACTCAGGGTTCCGACTTAATATCTTGGGGTCAGAGATATAATAACTCGGGGTCCGAGATAGTAACTCGGGGCCTCAACTTAGTAACTCGGGGTCTGAGATAGTAACACGGACAACGAGATAGTAACTTGGGGTCTGAGTTAGTAACTTGGGGCCCCAACTTAGTAAGTTGGGGCCCCAACTTAGTAACTGGGGTACCGAGATAATAACTCGGGGCTTCAACTTAGTAACTCGGGGTCTGAGATAGTAACACGGACAACGAGATAGTAACTCGGGTCTGAGTTACTAACTTGGGGCTAACTTAGTAACTTAGGGCCCCAACTTAGTAACTCGGAGTCCGAAATAGTAACTCGGCCCCGACTTAGTAACTCGGGTCTGAGATAGTAAACCGGGCCTCGACTTAGTAACTCGGGGTCCGAGATAGTTACTCGGGGCCTCGACTTATTAACTCGGGTCTGAGATAGTCACTGACCCCGATTGTAACTCGGGCCCTCGGGCCCCGACTTAGTAATTGGGGTTAGAGATAGTAACTCGGGCCCTCAACTTAGTAACTTGGGGTCTGAGATAGTAACACGGACCCGAGATAGTAACCGGGTCTGAGATAGTAACTTCGGCGTCGACTTAGTAACTCGGGTCTGAGATAATAACACGGACCCGGAGATTGTAACTCGGGGTCCAAGATAGTAACTCGGGGCCCGACTTAGTAACTCGATATCTGAGTTAGTAACTCGGCCCGGTTTAGTATCTGGCGGTCAGAGATAGTAACTTCGGGCCTCGACTTAGTAACTTCGGGTCCGAGATAGTAACTTGGGCTTCGACTTAGTAACTCGGGTCTGAGATAGTAACACTGACCCCGAGATAGTAACTCGGGGTCTGAGATAGTAACTCGGGCCCTGACTTATTAACTCGGGGTCCGAGATAGTAACTCGGGCCCCGACTTAGTAACTCGGGGTCCGAGATAGTAACTTGGGGCCTCGACTTAATAACTCGGGGTCTGAAACAGTAACACAGACCGAGATAGTAACTTCGGGGTCTGAGATAGTAATTCAGGACCCCCAATTAGTATCTCGGGCCCCAAGTTACTATCTCGGACTCGAAAGTTACTAAGTCGGGGCCCGAATTACTATCTCGGACCCCGAGTTCCTATCTTGGGTCTGTGTTACTATCTCAGATACCAAGTTACTAAGTTGAGGCCCCAAGTTACTATCTTGGACCCCGAGGTACTAAGTCGAGGCCCCGAGTTACTATCTCTGACCCCGAGTTACTACGTCGGGGCCCCGAGTTACTATCTTGGACCCCAAGTTACAATATCAGGGTCCGTGGTTATTATTTCAGACCCGAAGTTACTAAGTCGAGGCCTGAGTTACTATCTCGGACCCGGGTTACTATCTTGGGGTCTGTGTTACTATCTCAGACCCCAAGTTACTAAGTTGAGGTCCCGAGTTACTATCTCTAACCCCTAATTACTAAGTCGGGGCCCCGAGTTACTATCTCAGACCCCGAGTTACAATCTCTGGGTGCGTGTTACTATCTCAGACCCGAGTTAATAAGTCGAGGCCCCGAGTTACTATCACGGACCCCGAGTTACTAAGTCGAGGCCCCGAGTTACTATCTCAGACCCCGAGTTACTATCTCAGACCCCAAGTTACTAAGTCGAGAGCCCCGAGTTATTAAGTCGGAGGCCCCAGTGTTCCTATCTCAGACCCGAGTTACTAAGTCGGGGCCCTGAATTACTATCTCAGACCCCGAGTTACTATCTCGGGTCCGTGTTACTGTTTCAGACCCCGAGTTATTAAGTCGAGGCCCCAAGTTACTATCTCGGACCCCGAGTTACTATCTCTGGGTCAGTGTTACTATCTCAGACCCCGAGTTACTAAGTCGAGGCCCCGACTTACTATCTCAGACCCCGAGTTACTACCCCGGACCCTGAGTTATAAAGTCCGGGGCCCGAATTACTATCTCGGACCCCGAGTTACTATATAGGGTCCGTGTTACTATCTCGGATACCAAGTTACTAAGTTGAGGCCCCAAGTTACTATCTCGGACCCCGAGTTACTAAGTCGGGGCCCCGAATTACTATCTCGGACCCCGAGTTACTAGGTCAGGGCCCTGAATTACTATCTCAGACCCCGAGTTACTATCTCGCGGTCCGTGTTACTGTTTCAGACCCCAAGTTATTAAGTCGAGGCCCCAAGTTACTATCTCTGACCCCGAGTTAATAAGTCGGGCCCCCGAGTTACTATCTCGGACCCCGAGTTACTAAGTCGAGGCACCGAGTTACTAAGTCGAGGCACCGAGTTACTAAGTCGAGGCCCCGAGTTACTGTCTTAGACCCTGAGTTACTAAGTCGAGGCCCCAAGTTACTATCTCGGACCCAGAGTACTATCTTGGACCCAGAGTTACTAAGTCTGAGATACTATCTCGGGCCTATCTTGGACCCAAGATACTAAATCCGGGCCCGAGTTACTAACTCAGATATCGAGTTACTAAGTCGGGGCCCGAGTTACTATCTTGGACCCTGAGTTACTATCTCGGTCCCGAGTTGAGGCCCGGGTTACTAAGTCGGGCCCTGGGTTCCTAACTCGGACCCGAGTTACTAAGTCGGGCCCGAGTTACAGTCGGGCCCTGAGTTACTATCTCGGACACACAAGTTTTAAGGTGTATTTTGAACGAAAAGAATTCCCTGTTTCATCTCTACATAATCATATGACCTATTTTTTCGCGATTGCACGAACAAGTATCGTAATTGTGGCAACACTGATTAGTGTATATTTCTATGCTGGGCTTTTTTCATGAGCCACTCCCGTCTAGGCGGAAGTACCTATACACCCTACGCAAGTCAATTGAAGCCGTACAATTTATCGCTAATTTACGACCATAAAATTTAGACACTTCTCTTGTCTGTATTAGCATCAACTCTCTCATGTCACGCTTTTCATGTCAGAAATTAACATAACTCCCGAAACCGAAAACAGAAATTATCTTCGTTCAACTTTTCAGTAGGCAACAAAAGACTAGAATAAACACTCTAGTGTATGCCACAACTTTATCATGCTCACAAGTGAAACAGGACATTGAAGTTCATGATTCCCATTGTGCTACATGTGTATACCACACTCTCATGTGTACAACAATATTATCACTATAGATGATTTCCATTGTGCTATACAACATTCCCATGTATACTACAACTTTTATCACAGGTGGAACAGAGTACTATACATGTAGATGATTTCCATTGTGCAATACAACACTCCCATGTATACTACAACTTTATCACAGGTGGAACAGAGCACTATAGATGATTTCCATTGTGCTATACACCACTCCCATGTATACTACAACTTTGTCACAGGTGGAACGGAGCATTATAGATGATTTCCATTGTGATATACAACACTCCCATGTATACTACAACTTTATCACCGTGGAATTGAACACTATAGATGATTTCCATTGTGTTAGACAACACTCCCATGTATACTACAACTTTATTACAGGTGGAACAGAGTACTATTGATGATTTCCACTGTGCTATACAACATTCCCATGTATACTAGGCTGCAACTTTATCACAGGTGGAACAGAGCACAAAGATGATTTCCATTGAGCTATACAACACTCCCATGTATACTACAACTTTATCATGGGTGGAACAGTGTACTATAGATGATTTCCATTCAGCTATACAACACTCCCATGTACATACTACAACTTTATCATGGATGGAACAGAGCACAAAGATGATTTCCATTGAGCTATACAACACTCCCATGTATACTACAACTTTATCATACAACCCTCCCATGTATACTACTTTATCATACAACCCTCCCATGTATACTACAACTTTATCATGGGTGGAACAGAGCACAAAGATGATTTCCATTGAGCTATACAACACTCCCATGTATACTACAACTTTATCATGGGTGGAACAGAGTACTATAGATGATTTCCATTGAGCTATACAACACTCCCATGTATGCTACAACTTTATCATGGGTGGAACAGAGTACTATAGATGATTTCCATTGTGCTATACAACACTCCCATGTATACTACAACTTTATCATGGGTGGAACAGAGCACAAAGATGATTTCCATTGAGCTATTCAACACTCCCATGTATACTACAACTTTATCATGGGTGGAACAGAGTACAAAGATGATTTCCATTGAGCTATACAACACTCCCATGTATACTACAACTTTATCATGGGTGGAACAGAGTACAAAGATGATTTCCATTGAGCTATACAACACTCCCATGTATACTACAACTTTATCATGGGTGGAACAGAGTACTGTAGATGATTTCCATTGAGCTATACAACACTCCCATGTATACTACAACTTTATCATGGGTGGAACAGAGTACTGTAGATGATTTCCATTGAGCTATACAACACTCCCATGTATACTACAACTTTATCATGGGTGGAACAGAGCACAAAGATGATTTCCATTGAGCTATTCAACACTCCCATGTATACTACAACTTTATCATGGGTGGAACAGAGTACTATAGATGATTTCCATTGAGCTATACAACACTCCCATGTATACTACAACTTTATCATGGGTGGAACAGAGCACAAAGATGATTTCCATTGAGCTATACAACACTCCCATGTATACTACAACTTTATCATGGGTGGAACAGAGTACAAAGATGATTTCCATTGAGCTATACAACACTCCCATGTATACTACAACTTTATCATGGGTGGAACAGAGCACAAAGATGATTTCCATTGAGCTATTCAACACTCCCATGTATACTACAACTTTATCATGGGTGGAACAGAGTACTATAGATGATTTCCATTGAGCTATACAACACTCCCATGTATACTACAACTTTATCATGGGTGGAACAGAGCACAAAGATGATTTCCATTGAGCTATACAACACTCCCATGTATACTACAACTTTATCATGGGTGGAACAGAGTACAAAGATGATTTCCATTGAGCTATACAACACTCCCATGTATACTACAACTTTATCATGGGTGGAACAGAGTACTGTAGATGATTTCCATTGAGCTATACAACACTCCCATGTATACTACAACTTTATCATGGGTGGAACAGAGTACTGTAGATGATTTCCATTGAGCTATACAACACTCCCATGTATACTACAACTTTATCATGGGTGGAACAGAGCACAAAGATGATTTCCATTGAGCTATACAACACTCCCATGTATACTACAACTTTATCATGGGTGGAACAGAGTACAAAGATGATTTCCATTGAGCTATACAACACTCCCATGTATACTACAACTTTATCATGGGTGGAACAGAGTACTATAGATGATTTCCATTGAGCTATACAACACACCCATGTATAATACAACTTTATCATGGGTGGAACAGAGCACAAAGATGATTTCCATTGAGCTATACAACACTCCCATGTATACTACAACTTTATCATGGGTGGAACAGAGTACAAAGATGATTTCCATTGAGCTATACAACACTCCCATGTATACTACAACTTTATCATGGGTGGAACAGAGCACAAAGATGATTTCCATTGAGCTATACAACACTCCCATGTATACTACAACTTTATCATGGGTGGAACAGAGTACAAAGATGATTTCCATTGAGCTATACAACACTCCCATGTATACTACAACTTTATCATGGGTGGAACAGAGTACTGTAGATGATTTCCATTGAGCTATACAACACTCCCATGTATACTACAACTTTATCATGGGTGGAACAGAGTACTGTAGATGATTTCCATTGAGCTATACAACACTCCCATGTATACTACAACTTTATCATGGGTGGAACAGAGCACAAAGATGATTTCCATTGAGCTATTCAACACTCCCATGTATACTACAACTTTATCATGGGTGGAACAGAGTACTATAGATGATTTCCATTGAGCTATACAACACTCCCATGTATACTACAACTTTATCATGGGTGGAACAGAGTACTGTAGATGATTTCCATTGAGCTATACAACACTCCCATGTATACTACAACTTTATCATGGGTGGAACAGAGTACTATAGATGATTTCCATTGAGCTATACAACACTCCCATGTATACTACAACTTTATCATGGGTGGAACAGAGTACTATAGATGATTTCCATTGAGCTATACAACACTCCCATGTATACTACAACTTTATCATGGGTGGAACAGAGTACTGTAGATGATTTCCATTGAGCTATACAACACTCCCATGTATACTACAACTTTATCATGGGTGGAACAGAGTACTATAGATGATTTCCATTGAGCTATACAACACTCCCATGTATACTACAACTTTATCATGGGTGGAACAGAGTACTATAGATGATTTCCATTGAGCTATACAACACTCCCATGTATACTACAACTTTATCATGGGTGGAACAGGACACTATCTATTGTGCTATAATGTAAATTATTTCTAGTGTCCTGTCCCTCCTGTGACAAAGTTGTGGTATACAAGGAATGTTGTATAGCACAATTAAAATTATGATTTAGGTGTCCCTTCCCACCCGTGACAAAGTTGTGGTATACAAGGAATGTTGTATTGTTTAAATCAAATCATCTTTACTATCCTATCCCACCTGTGACAAAGTTGCGGTGTTCATGGGTATCTTGTAAAGCACAATTTTAATCTTCTATATTTTACCCACATGTAACATTTATGTTTTTTGTGTTTTATATTTTAAAGAATGGTGCAAACTTCATGAAGTAAATGAACATGTGAAGCCATTGGCTGCGAGTTCGGGTGTCAGGGCATCTGATGTTTTGCAATTGATCTTCCTAGAGGTGAGTTAAGGTTTACACTATATGTTTTGGGCAGAATTTTCGGCCGAATGTTAAATAAGTTTAGCTTAGATTTGCAAGTTTCATAAATGAAAATTTGCAATTATTTCTTGATATTTCTTGATTTATTTTTTAATATATCTAAGCAATAGTTTTGCCATTTTAACCCTCCCAAAAAACATCATGCAAATGGGGTGGAAATGACACTACTTATATCAATCATTGGGATTTCCTTAATAAAACCAATACCATTCCTCATGTGTGTCAGCTTTACTTGTCTCAATATTCGAATGCAAATGCTGCTAGTTCATGCTACCATCTAACTCGCCTTATGAAAGACGCATACATAGAACATATTGACCATTTTAGGTGGCATTTTGTCTATATGTATTTTCAGATAGCTAACTCAAATACTACACCTTACAGATACAATAGCTAGCTATGTCAAATCCATTATGTTCATTTAACTTAAATCAGCAAAGAAAAGTGTTTAAATGGGATTTTGTGAATTTGCATAAGTCAAGAAGCTGTTTTGAAAAATCACATCCTGTACGATAATTTTAAAGCAATTCTGTGCACAACACCATAGTTAAGTTTGCCACCTTAAATATCTACCGTATATAATTTTTAAAAATTCTGTGACTTATTTATAATTCTATTACTCTTACGACCCATTATTCAAAATCGCGCACTGTGATTTGTTAAAACACGTCACATGAGAGCCCATTATTCTGCAATAATGGGTCAAGCGCCAGTAATGACACTCTCTACGCACAGCATTACGCTGTGCAATATTTCCGCGATACACGCTCCACCTTGAAGTAAACAACTGAAAATATTTGTGCCAAAAATGATATTTTCTCTTTAAATCGCACTATTTTCTGGTAATAGAATAGAAATAAAGGGTGCAGCATTATCCTTTACACGCAAATAATGTGTCCTTGGCAGTAAAAACGTCTAAATAATGGGTGAGGACACATTATTTGGGTGTAAAGGATAATGCATTACCCTTTATTTCTTAAATAAAAGGAAGGTCTGAAAATGTTGTGTTAATTATTATTAATATTCATGTTATTCTCATTAATAACTTTTCTGCAGGCACTAGCACTGTCTAAGGAGTAAGGATTCCTTCAATAGTTTGCAGATTGAAGCAGCCTTTTAACAGGCAACAACACAAAGAACAAGAGAGTATAGAGAATCAAGAATGCAGCAAATAAGAACTGCCCTGAAGTCTTTGGATGTCATTATTGAAACTTAATAACAATCCATTGCCATAGTCCATTTGGGACAAGATCAAGGCACAAACCACCAGATAGTAGATGCCATGGTCCTTGAAACCAATTGATATTTTATGTAGTTGCTAATTTATAATAGATTACAGGGATACAATGTATATGATATGTGCAGCCACTGTCATCTGTGTATCAAATATAACACAGAGGTTGCATACTGGATTGCAGAGCTGGATTGATGGAATCATCGCCAACTGTTAGCATAGCAGGAGATAAGCTATGTGTATGATAATTTGATGCGCCAATAGAAAACTCTATCTCCTCATCATTTAGCTTCCAGAGATTTTATGGTCATCCAGTGTTTTATTCAGTGATGCTAGATGAGGCTGTTTTCATGGAGTTTGGATAAGATACATTAAAATATCTGTATAACTGAATGTCATCACCGTAACATATAGAGAGGTTTCTTGATTGACAAGTGTATAATATTATGGTGAATGACATACATGTAACAGGGCCAATCATGGATCCTTGTGACAGGCTTTGTCGTCTAGATTTTAAAGGGGAGTGGTTACTCACTCTCTAGTATGATGCTAGGCGAGTGGTCAAATCATTCTCTAGCATGATTGCTAGGAGAGCTGTTAACATTGTATTTGAACACAGATATTGGAACATCTGTGATTTGAAGTGATGATTTTTATGTGAGCTGGCTATCTGGTGAATATAACTGGTATTACCATATAGTCACATAACAGTAAAAAAAATAATTCTTAAGGTTGGTCTTAACCCTCAGGGAATTATGGGCCTCATAACTGCTAAATTTTTGGTCTTTTAAAATGACAAAGACTTGATGAATTCATATGCGAGGTCAAATTTGGGCAAAAATGCTCAGTTATGGAGAAAATTAAAAAACAATTTTACCCAAATTTTCATGGGCATTGTACCAAGAAAATTCTTTACAAAATTAATTTTTAAAAACCTATTTTTTATTCATTTTTTTAAATTTTGACCAACTTTGAGAAATTTTTACCAAAACTGGTTGAAAAATGCTCAATTTTGCTGAAAAAAAAACATGAAAAAAAGCCTGATTTTTCGCTCAATTTTCATTTTTTTTTGGTGAAGTTGATCAAAATTTTAAAAAGTAAATGGTCCTAGATATCTATACGCTGGCGAAGTTACGTAATAATCGGATTAACTACCATAGCAATAGGTACAAACAATTTTTGATTATATCGCTGCACTACTACGTTCATGCGGTACCTCTGCATTGAACCATAGATGTCAAAGAAATGCTAATCACTTGCACCTGTAAGATTAGTCTCTTTGAAAAGAGCGGTATTGTATTCAATCTACTATATGATTGACGACAGGTGATGAGTGCAACCTGCTTGTAGTGCAGCGCGGTATATTCAAAATTGTTTGCACCTATTGCTATGGTAGTTAATCCGATTAATTACGTAACTTCGCCAGCGATATCTAGTTTTTAAAAATAAAAATTTTTACTGAAGAATGTTTTTGTTGTTGCCAAAAATAATTTGGGTAAAAAAATTGGTTTGAATGTAAAGGTTTCTTGATCAATTTTCATTAACACAGCAATGAAATTCAGACATGGAACTTTCATAACTTTCAGCTAACTCCAATTAGGCTGGAATTAGCAAAGTCAAACACTGAAAGGGATGCAAATTATTATAATTATATTCTCACAGTACAGGGTGTCCCAGAAAACATCTCCAGAAATAGACAATATCATCAAAATATTTTAAAAGCAGTGGGTAGCTCATTGTGCACATTATACACAAATTTTATTTTAATTCGGTTGGCTGGATGCAAAGAAATGAGTGATTGATCACACAATGCACACATCAACAACTCATTCCAAGTTTGATTAACAGGCACTTTTGTCACACTTGCTCACCCCTTCGTAAAGTTTGTGTATCTCATTCAATTCAGTCCTCAGATCTATTTTATACGATAGTATTATGTTAATCATGCTTGCACTGAAGGTGAAAAACATGAGTGAATATAACATTTGATCTGCCTTTACTTTGATACACAGTGCCTGAATTGTAAGAAACTTAACATGGATTGCAGAAATTGGATAGCTATACAATTAACAGATTTAATTCTTTACGCAATATGTTAAACTTTCAAAAACCCAAGAAATACATGATTAAGCTTAGAGCTTCTAATTTTTATACTGTGCTATATTATGTTTAATGTTTTAATTTTTAAAGTTAAAACTTTGCATTCATGGCAATATTTGAAGCAACATTTTGTCCAAGAAAACTTTGATTTTTGTAAGCTTTCCAGCTTTAATTCTTTGTGTTGTGCAATATGTTATATTGCAACTTTCCAAAGAACATGTGAGCCAAGAATGACAATGATCAAGTGCTTGTACATCTTTACGTGTAATTTTGATACCATGCAACATTATGTTCAAATTTTAAAAGATTTACATTTTACATAGCCATTTCTTGGAAAATTCCAAAACATTAATTATTGTGTGAGAAAACTTTTTTGTCAGCTGGAATTCTTTATACAATAATTCTTTATGCAATAATTATATTAATATTAACGAAAAAATATATTTACTAGTACCAAGCACCATTTTAGATTCAAGCTTTAATATCACATAGTATTTTCACATTTTAACAAAAGTTTATTACATGTTTAGCAAAACACAGATTGTGTAAGAAGAATAAAAGAATTTCACCAAACAAAACACAAAGTCAATTGATAAGCATTAGTGTGCATTGTGTTGAATGATCTTTCTTTCAAACTTAATGAAATGAATTGAGATGTATGTTATGTAATCGCTCATATCTTTGCAATCAGTCAACCGATTCAAGTGTGTAAGATGCAGAATAAGGGGGCTACATGCTGTTTTTTATGTTTTGGATTTGGATGCTTATTTGTCAGCTTATGTCAAAATTCATTCACCTTGTAATCTTTTTCTGGAACACCCTGTATATTAATTTAATTTGCTAGGTAACAGTAAGGAACTTCTTTAAAAGTTTTGCAAATTTCAATCTGCATAATTAATTAGAGCTAATTTTGACTTGTCGAAAAAATTAGTCATAATTGAAAATTATGCAGATTGAAATTAGCAAAAAGTTAAATGTAATGTGTTTCTAGATAGCCCTTACAGCTACCCACATTGCAACATTATAACATTTCCATTAGAGATAGAATTTAACTTCTTTTCCACAAAATGTTAGTTTTCACTGTCAGATATGTCCTCTTTTAAATTTGGCCTGAGCAAATGATGCAATAAAAAGAAAATCACTGTATAATACCAGCACATAAGCCGCCAATGTGAGCCACTCCTTCAAATGTGACTGGTGTCGGTCCCAAGACGCCTTGTATGGAGAGTATTGTGAACATTGTGTGTTAAGTTTTGAAAAACATGAGGTTGTTCTCCTCAGCAAATGTTACAATATGACCTGATTTAAAAAAAATTGTCAAATCAGCAGTTTTAGGTAAAAAATCCCTTAAGATGGGTAGGGGTTTCAGATTGCCATCAGCACACCCCTGTTAAAATTTAATTTGAGCCCCCTCCCCCCAACATTTTTTGTTTCAAATGAATGAGCATCAAGTCAGAGTGAGAATCTTGGATAAATCTGCCATATATGATTAAAAGTAAGTTTTATTCAAAGTGTCATATTAAGGGGACTGTGTATTCTCAGAAATGCATTAATTAAAAGTGCTGTAACTTTAAATTAAACAAAATTTAATGCAAGTATATATTTTTGTTATGCAAAAAGTATTTTTTTTGAAGAAACTTCAAAAAAAGCACATTGTTTTGCCTTAAATTATTTGGAACACACTGTACCCAAATTTGGATTTCATGGGTTTTTTTTTGTAATTAGACACTCCATTCATGGAACGGTTTTTCATGATTTGGATATTAGTCTTATTTTTGAATTTTTGAATTTTCGTCTTATTTGGTCAATAATTCAAAATAAGGCCTAAGCACGAGTCTAGGTTACAAAAAAAACACAAAATCCAAATTTTGGATTTTTCCTTCCTATAGTGTGTTCCAAACAATTTTAGGCAAAATCATGAGGTTTTTTCTTATTTTCTTCAAAATTGTTCTTTTCACCCCAAATTTGTATTTATATTTAGATAATTTCCTTTCCAAAAATGTATACTTTTATCTTGGATTAGTAACTTTTGGGCCATTCCATTTAAAATCCACACCACCCCTGTGGAAGATTTAGCTAAAGTCTTTCAAAGAGGGAGTATGAGTTTTGAATAGAATAAACCATTGGGTAACTTCATTTGAAATACTCACTCCAGCTGTGGAAGATATAGGTAAAGACATAATACAGAGGGGAGTATGGGTTTCAAAATGATAAACCCTGACCAGTTAGGCAGTTACATTTGAAAAATATACTCCCCTGTGGATTTCAACTGGAATACTAGCCCATTATGCATATCTGAGAATGCACAGTCCCTTTAAGGGGTACTACACCCTAGCCAATTTTTTTTTTGCCTATTTTTGTGTTTTTCTCGAAAATTATAGCGCATTGGTGACAAGTAAGATATGTATATTATAGGGGCAAGGACTACAACTACTGCACTGAAAATTCAGCAACTCAAGGCAAGTAGTTATTGATTTATTGATAAAATATTGGTTTTCCTCATTTGTGACTGTAACTCCACAACTGTTGTCTGTGCTGAAATAAAATTTCCAGTGTAGCAGTTGTAGTCCTTGCCCTATAATATACATATCTTACTTGTCACCAATGCTCTATAATTTTGAGAAAAATGCAAAAATAGGCACAAATTGGGCAGGGTGTAGTACCCCTTAAATATAATAAATTAAATGAAAATATAAATCATAGTCAATTGAAAACATACCAGTTACATTAAATATCATTTATAGAAAAATAAAGTTATCTATTACTTGACTGAGTTTGTGTACCAAACCAAATTTGTGTGATGGGAACAAAGAAAAATATTGTTAGTAAATTGCATGTGTATGTATATTGTGACATGCATAAAAACAGATGGTTGAGTGGTTCTAATAATTGCACAAGTACATGATTGCTATTATTGTATGTAAACGAGAAATTATGTAACTTTTAGTATTTCAATTTTAAGTGTTCTATTATGATGCTATAATAATAAACAGTTCAAGAGAGAAATTAAACATTAGCCAGTGTAATTATTGCATGTTTTACTGTCTCTTACCAGGTATCATGACTATCATCAGGGTTATAAATATATTCACCAGTGTTGCAATATGTCGGCAAAATTCATGACATATTTTTTTTTTTTGAAAAAGGCACAAAAATCATGGAAAAGTTCAGGGAGGAGACTGGATGTTATATGTCTATTTTTGACATAACTATTGGGTCACTATCATGAAATCTTCACAAATAATTAATTCTAAATCATAAAATGTGTTATGTGTTTGCTAAATCAAAAATAATTATGTTATTCCAAAAAACCACTTTCAGCATTGTAGTTTCGTAAGGCTTGTGCTTTCATAATGCGTGTCCTGTACTGCCTTGAAAAGTCATGAATTTTGGTTTAAATTACAAACATTTCATAAATAAATGTGGAATGTATTGTTAATTGAAATTCAAAGAGAAAGTGACCATCCAAACTTGTTAAAGACAGGCATTCAAGAAGGAAGCAATATATCAGATCAATAATGGGTGTTTGGAGGCCAATGGAAGTACTATGACTACCACAAACAAAATTGATGGATACAAATGAAAACCCAGCCCATCCCCAACATGCCATTAAACCTAGAATCCGTACCCTAAAAACCCAACCTGAATTACCTTAAACCCCAAACAGTACCCTTAAACCCAACAAACACGTACCCTTAAAGCCTAACTACTTGTACCCTTAAACCCTAACACGTACCCTTAACCTCCAAAACGCAGGACTAACCTTAAACCCCAACACTTACCCTTAAACCCAAACATGTACCTTTAAAATTCCCAACAAGTTAGCCCTAACCTTTAAACCCAAACCCAACCTACCTGTACCCTTCCTTAACCCCCAACATGTAGGCCCTGGTCCCCAAACTATATGTACCTATATGTCCAACAAGTCAGACCTACCCTTTAAACCCAAACCCAACCTGTAGGCCTACCCTTAAACCCCAACACGTAGGTACCATTATTCCCCAAACTGCACCTTTAAACCCCAACACGTAGGCCAAGGCCTATCCTTAAACCCAACCTGAACTGCCTTGAACCCCAACCAGTCCCTGAAACCCAACATACAAACATGTACCCTTAAAGCCCAACCGCATGTACCCTTAAACCCCGACACGTACCCTTAACCCCCCAAACGTAGGCATACCCTTAGAGCCCAACATTTACCCTTAAACCCCAACATGTACGTGTACCTTAAAAACTCCCACAAGTCAGACCTGCCCTTTAAACCCAAACCCAACCTGTAGGCCTACCCTTCCCTAAACCCCAACATGTAGGCCCTTGTCCCCAAACTGTAGACCTATACGTAGGCCTAACCCCAACATATGTACCTTTAAAACTCTAACCTAAAGTCAGGCTTGCCTTTAAAACCCAAACCCAACCTGTAGGCCTACCCTTAAACCCCAATATGAAGGCCCTGCCCTAAATCCCCAACCTGTACCTGTAGCTGTAAACCACAACACATGCCCTTAAACCCCATGACATCTACGAAACTCCAACATGTACCCTTTAAACTCCAAACCAACCCCCTGAAACCCATGCAGGGCCGCGTACCTTTAAAATGCCCCCATCCATTACCTGACACACAATGACAGGCCAGATCATTTTGGAATTTGGAAACCGCATAGGCTTAATTCTGTGGCATGGCATAGTTTAAAAAACACAGAAATATTGTCTAAAAACGTGACAACAGCGAGCAGGAAATTGTGCATACTATTTGCCACCGTTTTCCTATTGTTTTTCTGTGCCTTTTATGAAGTATAATATTGCAAGATGCCCAAAACACACGTGCCTCCTATTTTTCTGTAGGCCAATGCTCTTTAGCCTGGCTTCAACATTTTGTTTGAGCTTGGTCATATCAAGACCCAAGCGTGTCTCGCACGGAACGACCATTTAAACAAACAAACGAAAGTAGGCCTAAATATTATACCACCTATGGTTAGAATTTTCTTTGGATGTGGGGGATCCAAATTTACAAAAAGTGAGCGTCAATGAAATTGCGACCCCCCCCCCCTCACCGATAGGGGGAAGTGGGGCAAATTGGTCCACCTAATGTCCCATTTTGCCCCACCAGATTTTACTCGGCTATAATACTAATACCCGACAACTTGCGACAAGTGACCACTACAAAACAAAATGTACATCACCAAGAGTCTATAGACTTACGTTTCACAAAATTTGGTGCCCAATGGCCTCCGGCTTCATTATTTTATTAAGGTGTCTTTAAGGCGTCCCATTTTAACCCACTGCACATTTTTTCTGTAAAGAAGCTGGGGTAAAATGGGACAGCTGGGGTAAAATGGGACGCCATTGATTTACTATGGGACTTTTTTGTTGGGGCAAGATGGGACAGTGCGAGTTAGCACACAGTAAATCAATGGCGTCCCATTTTACCCCAATTTGGCATATTTCTAAAAGAAAGCTTTTCATATAATTTTCGAAGAAAAAAGTTTACAATTTTTGTCTTATTTAATTGAAAGGGTGGCTTAGAAGTTATTTTTTAATTTGAGAAACACTAATCCGGGCCATTGATTCAGATATTGAGCCACAAGTCGTGACCTCTGCTTAGACAGGACAAAAAAATGGAATACTTATTTTGAGGTGTTAAGCTTACGGCCCTCAGAAGTTCCTGTTTAATGAAGAATGGTACTTTTAAACGGTTGGAAATATAAATAGACATTATATCAAAGTTATTTTGTTGCAAAAATTGGCAAAATTTGACTATTATAAGGTATAAAAGTATTTCCAAAATCACTGTCCCAAATTACCCCGTGTCCCAATTTGCCCCAAGTTACCCTACACCTAGGCCTACTTACCCAGGCTACGCTAAAATTTTATTGAAATCAGTCTTTTTGAATAAATTAAACACACTATCTGTGGTCATTTGTGACTCTCTATATTTTGGTCATCAATTTGTTTTTCTTTAAAACCTCCCCGCCCCCCCCTCCGTATAATTGGGACCCACCCCTTTCCGAAGAAAATGAGAGCCCCTAAGCCCTAAACACAGATCCCATGCAAGTATCAATCCGGAGCAGACGCCAGTACCAATCTGTTAAATACAGCCTTGGATACCTTCATCAAATGAACGGGTTATTTTCTCCTAACATTATGCAAATACGAAAATACCAACATGCAAATTAACCTCAATGCACACCGAGTGTATATAAGTACTATCACCATGATATCATAGTATACTACGACTCTGTCACGGTCAAAACGTGATGAACCACTGGTTTTTCATGGCAACGGGATCATCGCGCAGCACCGGCGTGAGGTGCAGACAGGCGGCGGCAACCTATTTAGGTATCAAATGCAGCCTAATGCGCCCCCGCCTACAATTTAGCATAGATTTTATTAGGATGGATTTCGAAGCTCGCGAAAAAAATTCCAATTTCAGACTATTTAGTCCAAATTTAGGTGAATGTTCGGCCAATGACTATTATGCGTATACCCTATTTTAGCCAACATGGTATTTGGGGATAAAGGAAGATGCACATAGGCCTACAGGGCAATTTTGGGGCCCAAAAATGTTGGGGAGCCCAATGGTAAATCCGGCCCTGAGGTCAGGCTCACAATATTTATAATCTTACGGAACCTCTCACAGGGCCCGCCCGTCACAGGGCCAGCATCTGGGCTGCATTTCACTGGCATTTTTAAAATACCTACAAGCTGCCGGCTGCCGCCTTTCAACTTATCGATCTAGCGCCCTCAATAATGCCAATACCGGGCATTTATATTATTAGTTGTCAAGTGGGAGTGTACTTAATCCAAAACGGATCCCACTAGTGAAAGAACACCATCAGTGGCTGAAAACCAACACTCCCAGCCAACACTAGTATTATTGCACAAAATAAATTATACGACCCATTCTTATGAACTATATAGTTGCTTCCAAGAACTTTGCCAGCATTAAAAATGTCGCTCTTAAAAGTTGCATTACTTATTTTGGGCAATGCTAACTTTCCGAACTTGCGCAAATAATTTCTAATGAACAATATTGCCTTCTTTTGTAAGTTTTGCCGTTTGGGCCAGGTTTGGACATTTTACAAGGTGACATGCATGGGCATAAAAACACCAATAGAAACAAATAAACAAAAATAAACAAGCTGAATTTAACCCACAATATTTAATGTGCAGAAGTGATTGGAGCCGGGTTTTTTTTTTTCCAAATTATAGATTGTAAGAATACATTATCATTGCACATGGTAGAAGCATGTTTTAAAAACACAAGCTGTATTAAAATGTTTCATTCAGCTTACAGAGGTATAGCCTAGATGTGCCCCACGGCCCCACCGTTCCCCACCCCACCCCCTAGAACAACATACAGCTTATCAAGAGGGGACAGCTGTATAAACGTTACGATGGGACGTCTATAATTGACATTCTAAATGATATCTTCAGTAGATATAGCGAACAAAAATCCTAAAACGCGCACGGCTACTCTGCGTGATTTAAAAAAATCGTCATTCGGCGCGCTATTAAAAAAAGGGAGGAAAAAGAGGTAAAAATAGAGAAACAGGCAGATGCGGAAAGTGATGAACATGTAATGTCGCTTTGAACTTTCTGATCGGGACTGATGTATTAGAAAGAAAAAATTCGCCGCTACCTGATGAAGTAAAAAATTAGAGAAATAAATGTAAAACGTTACTTCTAGAGTAGAAAGATGCAATGACTCGGGATGAGATTCTAAATGCTATCTTCAGTAGATAGGCCCTATAGCGAAAAAGATCAACGCACGGCTATACTCTGCGCGATTAAAAAATCGGCATTCGGCCTAATGCTACGCTATTAAAAAAAAGAAAGGGGGGAGGAAGAGGTAGAAATAGATTTAAAAAACTTATTTTAAATCTGTAGGCCTAAGATTTAATTTTAAATCTAATACTTGATTGGTCAATGATCACAATCCTTTAGGATTTATTTTAAACCCTTGAAATTTAGAGTGTACATTTTTTATTATATCGCTTTAAATTTAGAGAAAATGATGTAAAACGTTACTTCCACAGTAGAAAGATGCAATGAATCAGGGTGAGATTCTAAATGAAATCTTCAGTAAATATAGCGAAGAAAAATCCTAAAACGCGCACGGCTACTCTGAGTGATAAAAAAAAAATCGTCATTCGGCGCGCTGTTTTAAAAAAAAGGGAGGAAAAAGACGTAAAAATAGAGAAACAGGCAGATGCGGAAAGTGATGAATATGTAATGTCGCTTTGAACTTTCTGATCAGGACTGATGTATTAGAAAGAAAAAATTCGCCGCTACCTGATGAAGTAAAAATTTAGAGAAATAAATGTAAAACGTTACTTCTAGAGTAGAAAGATGCAATGACTCGGGATGAGATTCTAAATGCTATCTTCAGTAGATAGGCCCTATAGCGAAAAAGATCAACGCACGGCTACTCTGCGCGATTTAAAAAAATCGGCATTCGGCCTAATGCCACGCTATTAAAAAAAAAAAAAAAAAAAAAGGGGGGAGGAAGAGGTCAAAATAGATTTTTAAAAATAATTTTAAATCTGTAGGCCTAAGATTTAATTTTAAATCTAATACTTGATTGGTCCCTGATCACAATCCTTTAGGATTTATTTTAAACCCTTGAAATTTAGAGTGTACATTTTTTCTTATATCGCTTTCAATTTAGAGAAAATGATGTAAAACGTTACTTCCACAGTAGAAAGATGCAATGAATCAGGATGAGAATCAAAATGCTATCTTCAGTAGATATAGCCAACAAAAATCCTAAAAGGCGCACGGCTACTCTGTGTGATTTTAAAAAAATCGTCATTCGGCGCGCTATTAAAAAAGGGAGGAAAAAGAGGTAAAATAGAGAAACAGGCAGATGCGGAAAGTTATGAATATGTCATGTCGCTTTGAACTTTCTGATCGGGACTGATGTATTAGAAAGAAAAAATTCGCCGCTACATGATGAAGTAAAAATTTAGAGAAATAAATGTAAAACGTTACTTCTAGAGTAGAAAGATGCAATGACTCGGGATGAGATTCTAAATGTTATCTTCAGTAGATAGGCCCTATAGCGAAAAAGATCAACGCACGGCTACTCTGCGCGATTAAAAAAAATCGGCATTCGGCCTAATGCCACGCTGTTAAAAAAAAAAGGGGGGAGGGAGGAGGAAGAGGTAAAATAGATTTAAAAAATAATTTTAAATCTGTAGGCCTAAGATTTAATTTTAAATCTAATACTTGATTGGTCCCTGATCACAATCCTTTAGGATTTATTTTAAACCCTTGAAATTTAGAGTGTACATTTTTCTTATATCGCTTTAAATTTAGAGAAAATGATGTAAAACGTTACTTCCGCAATAGAAAGATGGAATGAATCAGGGTGAGATTCTAAATGCTATCTTCAGTAGATATAGCGAACAAAAATCATAAAACTCGCACGGCTACTATGCGTGATTTTAAAAAAAATCGTCATTCGGCGCGCTATTTTAAAAAAAAGGGAAGAAAAAGAGGTAAAAATAGAGAAACAGGCAGATGCGGAAAGTGATGAATATATGTAATGTCGCTTTGAACTTTCTGATCGGGACTGATGTATTAGAAAGTAAAAATTCGCCGCTACATGATGAAGTAAAAATTTAGAGAAATAAATGTAAAACGTTACTTCTCGAGTAGAAAGATGCAATGACTAGGGATGAGATTCTAAATGCTATCTTCAGTAGATAGGCCCTATAGCGAAAAAGATCAACGCACGGCTACTCTGCGCGATTTAAAAAAAATCGGCATTCGGCCTAATGCCACGCTGTTAAAAAAAAAAAAAAAAAGGGGGGAGGGGAGGAAGAGGTAAAAATAGATTTAAAAAATAATTTTAAATCTGTAGGCCTAAGATTTAATTTTAAATCTAATACTTGATTGGTCCCTGATCACAATCCTTTAGGATTTATTTTTAACCCTTGAAATTTAGAGTGTACATTTTTTCTTATAGGCCTATCGCTTTCAATTTAGAGAAAATGATGTAAAACGTTACTTCCACAGTAGAAAGATGCAATGAATCAGGATGAGATTCTAAATGATATCTTCAGTAGATATAGCGAACAAAAATCCTAAAACGCGCACGGCTACTCTGCGTGATTTTAAAAAAATCGTCATTCGGCGCGCTATTTAAAAAAAAAAAGGGAGGAAAAAGAGGTAAAAATAGAGAAACATGCAGATGCGGAAAGTGATGAATATGTAATGTCGCTTTGAACTTTCTGATCAGGACTGATGTATTAGAAAGAAAAAATTCGCCGCTACCTGATGAAGTAAAAATTTAGAGAAATAAATGTAAAATGTTACTTCTAGAGTAGAAAGATACAATGACTCGGGATGAGATTCTAAATGCTATCTTCAGTAGATAGGCCCTATAGCGAAAAAGATCAACGCACGGCTACTCTGCGCGATTTAAAAAAAATCGGCATTCGGCCTAATGCCACGCTATTAAAAAAAAAAAAAAAAAAAGGGGGGGAAGAGGTCAAAATAGATTTAAAAAATAATTTTAAATCTGTAGGCCTACGATTTAATTTTAAATCTAATACTTGATTGGTCCCTGATCACAATCCTTTAGGATTGATTTTAAACCCTTGAAATTTAGAGTGTACATTCTTTCTTATAATCGCTTTAAATTTAGAGAAAATGATGTAAAACGTTACTTCCAGAGTAGGAAGATGCAATGAATCAGGATGAGATTCTAAATGATATCTTCAGTAGATATAGCGAACAAAAATCATAAAACTCGCACGGCTACTATGCGTGATTTGAAAAAAAAATCGTCATTCGGCGCGCTATTTAAAAAAAGGGAAGAAAAAGAGGTAAAAATAGAGAAACAGGCAGATGCGGAAAGTGATGAATATGTAATGTCGCTTTGAACTTTCTGATCGGGACTGATGTATTAGAAAGTAAAAATTCGCCGCTACATGATGAAGTAAAAAATTAGAGAAATAAATGTAAAACGTTACTTCTAGAGTAGAAAGATGCAATGACTAGGGATGAGATTCTAAATGCTATCTTCAGTAGATAGGCCCTATAGCGAAAAAGATCAACGCACGGCTACTCTGCGCGATTTAAAAAAAAAAATCGGCATTCGGCCTAATGCCACGCTGTTAAAAAATAAAAAGGGGGGAGGAAGAGGTCAAAATAGATTTTAAACAATAATTTTAAATCTGTAGGCCTAAGATTTAATTTTAAATCTAATACTTGATTGGTCCCTGATCACAATCCTTTAGGATTTATTTTAAACCCTTGAAATTTAGAGTGTACATTTTTTCTTATATCGCTTTAAATTTAGAGAAAATGATGTAAAACGTTACTTCCACAGTAGAAAGATGCAATGAATCAGGATGAGAATCAAAATGCTATCTTCAGTAGATTTAGCCAACAAAAATCCTAAAAGGCGCATGGCTACTCTGTGTGATTTTTAAAAAATCGTCATTCGGCGCGCTATTAAAAAAGGGAGGAAAAAGAGGTAAAAATAGAGAAACAGGCAGATGCGGAAAGTTATGAATATGTCATGTCGCTTTGAACTTTCTGATCGGGACTGATGTATTAGAAAGAAAAAATTCGCCGCTACATGATGAAGTAAAAATTTAGAGAAATAAATGTAAAACGTTACTTCTAGAGTAGAAAGATGCAATGACTCGGGATGAGATTCTAAATGTTATCTTCAGTAGATAGGCCCTATAGCGAAAAAGATCAACGCACGGCTACTCTGCGCGATTAAAAAAAAACGGCATTCGGCCTAATGCCGCGCTATTAAAAAAAAAAAAAAGGAGGGGGGCAGGAAGAGGTAAAAATAGATTTTAAAAAATAATTTCAAATCTGTAGGCCTAAGATTTAATTTTAAATCTAATACTTGATTGGTCAATGATCACAATCCTTTAGGATTTATTTTAAATACCCTTGAAATTTAGAGTGTACATTTTTTATTATATCGCTTTAAATTTAGAGAAAATGATGTAAAACGTTACTTCCACAGTAGAAAGATGCAATGAATCAGGGTGAGATTCTAAATGTTATCTTCAGTAGATATAGCGAACAAAAATCCTAAAACGCGCACGGCTACTCTGCGTGATTTTAAAAATCGTCATTCGGCGTGCTATTAAAAAAAAGGGAGGAAAAAGAGGTAAAAAATAGAGAAACAGGCAGATGCGGAAAGTGATGAATATGTAATGTCGCTTTGAACTTTCTGATCGGGACTGATGTAGGCCTATTAGAAAGAAATAATTCGCCGCTACCTGATGATGTAAAAATTTAGAGAAATAAATGTAAAACGTTACTTCTAGAGTAGAAAGATGCAATGACTAGGGATGAGCTTCTAAATGCTATCTTCAGTAGATAGGCCCTATAGCGAAAACGATCAAAGCACGGCTACTCTGCGCGATTTTAAAAAATCGGCATTCGGCCTAATGCTACGCTATTAAAAAAAAAAAGGGGGGGAGGAAGTGGTAGAAATAGATTTAAAAAACTAATTTTAAATCTGTAGGCCTAAGATTTAATTTTAAATCTAATACTTGATTGGTCCCTGATCACAATCCTTTAAGATTTATTTTAAACCCTTGAAATTTAGAATGTACATTTTTTCCTATATCGCTTTAAATTTAGAGAAAATGATGTAAAACGTTACTTCCACAGTAGAAAGATGCAATGAATCAGGGTGAGATTCTAAATGTTATCTTCAGTTGATATAGCGAACAAAAATCCTAAAACGCGCACGGCTACTCTGCGTGATTTAAAAAAATCGTCATTCGGCGCGCTATTAAAAAAAAGGGAGGAAAAAGAGGTAAAAATAGATGCGGAAAGTGATGAATATGTAATATCGCTTTGAACGTTCTGACCGGGACTGATGTATTAGAAAGAAAGAAAAATTCGCCGCTTCATGATGAAGTAAAAATTTAGAGAAATAAATGTAAAACGTTACTTCTAGAGTAGAAAGATGCAATGACTAGGGATGAGATTCTAAATGCTATCTTCAGTAGATAGGCCCTATAGCGAAAAAGATCAACGCACGGCTGCTCTGCGCGATTAAAAAAATCGGCATTCGGCCTAATGCCACGCTATTAAAAAATGAAAGGGGGGGGGAGGAAGAGGTAGAAATAGATTTTAAAAACTAATTTTAAATCTGTAGGCCTAAGATTTAATTTTAAATCTAATACTTGATTGGTCAATGATCACAATCCTTTAGGATTTATTTTAAACCCTTGTAATTTAGAGTGTACATTTTTTCTTATATCGCTTTAAATTTAGAGAAAATGATGTAAAACGTTACTTCCACAGTAGAAAGATGCAATGAATCAGGGTGAGATTCTAAATGTTATCTTCAGTAGATATAGCGAACAAAAATCCTAAAACGCGCACGGCTACTCTGCGTGATTAAAAAAATCGTCATTCGGCGCGCTATTTAAAAAAGGGAGGAAAAAGAGGTAAAAATAGAGAAACAGGCAGATGCGGAAAGTGATGAATATGTAATGAGATTCTAAATGCTATCTTCAGTAGATAGGCCCTATAGCGAAAAAGATCAACGCACGGCTACTCTGCGCGATTTAAAAAATCGGCATTCGGCCTAATGCCACGCTATCAGTAGATATAGCGAACAAAAATCCTAAAACGCGCACGGCTACTCTGCGTGATTAAAAAAATCGTCATTCGGCGCGCTATTTAAAAAAAGGGAGGAAAAAGAGGTAAAAATAGAGAAACAGGCAGATGCGGAAAGTGATGAATATGTAATGTCGCTTTGAACTTTCTGATCGGGAGTGATGTATTAGAAAGAAAAAAATCGCCGCTTCATGATGAAGTAAAATTTTAGAGAAATAAATGTAAAACGTTACTTCTAGAGTAGAAAGATGCAATGACTAGGGATGAGATTCTAAATGCTATCTTCAGTAGATAGGCCCTATAGCGAAAAAGATCAACGCACGGCTACTCTGCTCGATTAAAAAAAAATCGGCATTAAAAAAAAAAAGAAAGGTGGGGGGGAGGAAGAGGTAGAAATAAATTTTAAAAAGTAATTTTAAATCTGTAGGCCTAAGATTTAATTTTAAATCTAATACTTGATTGGTCCCTGATCACAATCCTTTAGGATTTATTTTAAACCCTTGTAATTTAGAGTGTACATTTTTTATTATATCGCTTTAAATTTAGAGAAAATGATGTAAAACGTTACTTCCACAGTAGAAAGATGCAATGAATCAGGGTGAGATTCTAAATGCTATCTTCAGTAGATATAGCGAACAAAAATCCTAAAACGCGCACGGCTACTCTGCGTGATTTAAAAAAAATCGTCATTCGGCGCGCTATTAAAAAAAGTGAGGAAAAAGAGGTAAAAATAGAGAAACAGGCAGATGCGGAAAGTGATGAATATGTAATATCGCTTTGAACTTTCTGACCGGGACTGATGTATTAGAAAGAAAAAATTCGCCGCTTCATGATGAAGTAAAGATTTAGAGAAATAAATGTAAAACGTTACTTCTAGAGTAGAAAGATGCAATGACTAGGGATGAGATTCTAAATGTTATCTTCAGTATAGATAGGCCCTATAGCGAAAAAGATCAACGCACGGCTACTCTGCGCGATTAAAAAAAAAATCGGCATTCGGCCTAATGCCACGCTATTAAAAAAAAAAAAAAAAAAAAGGGGAGGGGAGGAAGAGGTAAGAATAGATTTAAAAAAATAATTTTAAATCTGTAGGCCTAAGATTTAATTTTAAATCTAATACTTGATTGGTCCCTGATCACAATCCTTTAGGATTTATTTTAAACCCTTGAAATTTAGAGTGTACATTTTTCTTATATCGCTTTCAATTTAGAGAAATGATGTAAAACGTTACTTCCACAGTAGAAAGATGCAATGAATCAGTGTGAGATTCTAAATGTTATCTTCAGTAGATATAGCGAACAAAAATCCTAAAACGCTGCACAGGCAGATGCGGAAAGTTATGAATATGTCATGTCGCTTTGAACTTTCTGATCGGGACTGATGTATTAGAAAGAAAAAATTCGCCGCTACATGATGAAGTAAAAATTTAGAGAAATAAATGTAAAACGTTACTTCTAGAGTAGAAAGATGCAATGACTAGGGATGAGATTCTAAATGCTATCTTCAGTAGATAGGCCCTATAGCGAAAAAGATCAACGCACGGCTACTCTGCGCGATTAAAAAAAAAATCGGCATTCGGCCTAATGCCACGCTGTTAAAAAAAAAAAAAGGGGGGAGGAGGAAGAGGTAAAATAGATTTAAAAAATAATTTTAAATCTGTAGGCCTAAGATTTAATTTTAAATCTAATACTTGATTGGTCCCTGATCACAATCCTTCAGGATTTATTTTAAACCCTTGAAATTTAGAGTGTACATTTTTTTTTTTTTTTTTTCAAATTTAGAGAAAATGATGTAAAACGTTACTTCCACAGTAGAAAGATGCAATGAATCAGGGTGAGATTCTAAATGCTATCTTCAGTAGATATAGCCAACAAAAATCCTAAAACGCGCACGGCTACTCTGTGTGATTTTAAAAAATCGTCATTCGGCGCGCTATTAAAAAAGGGAGGAAAAAGAGGTAAAAATAGAGAAACAGGCAGATGCGGAAAGTTATGAATATGTCATGTCGCTTTGAACTTTCTGATCGGGACTGATGTATTAGAAAGAAAAAATTCGCCGCTACATGATGAAGTAAAAATTTAGAGAAATAAATGTAAAACGTTACTTCTAGAGTAGAAAGATGCAATGACTAGGGATGAGATTCTAAATGCTATCTTCAGTAGATAGGCCCTATAGCGAAAAAAGATCAACGCACGGCTACTCTGCGCGATTAAAAAAATCGGCATTCGGCCTAATGCCGTTATTTAAAAAAAAAGAAAGGGGGGGAGGAAGAGGTAAAAATAGATTTAAAAAATAATTTTAAATCTGTAGGCCTAAGATTTAATTTTAAATCTAATACTTGATTGGTCCCTGATCACAATCCTTTAGGATTTATTTTAAACCCTTGAAATTTAGAGTGTACATTTTTCTATATCGCTTTAAATTTAGAGAAAATGATGTAAAACGTTACTTCCACAGTAGAAAGATATGAATCAGGGTGAGATTCTAAATGCTATCTTCAGTAGATATATAGCGAACAAAAATCCTAAAACGCGCACGGCTACTCTGCGTGATTTTAAAAAAATCGTCATTCGGCGCGCTATTAACCTTTTGGCTTATAACTCCAGACTATTTGTTATATAGATATGTCAAACAAGACACTCTTAGAAAAAAGTGTTCTTGACTCTCCTGTATGTAGAACCCTCAAGAGAAAAGGGTTCTTAAATAATTTGAAGAACCAAAGCTCTTTCTGGCCTTTCCAGAACACTTTTCAGCTGAGACGAATATACCTTAGGTATATTCGTCTCAGCTTTCAGGTTTAAAATGGTTCTTTCCAGAGAAGATTTATAACAGTCCCATGATACAACTGAAACATCCGGGTACTTGAGAATCACAGAGTTTCACACAATTGCTCACTGTTGATTCCCGTTCCAAAGACGCGATTTTCAAACACTCAAAATATGTCCAAAACTTTGGTCGATAAGCGTTTTAAGATGATCCCTGAAAAGAACATCGGTACCCTGTTCAAATGAGCTCTTTTTTGTTACCCTCGACCCACATTTGAATGAGGAATAAAAGTCTGAAAGAAGGTATACTAAAAGTCTGATCTTAGGGGCCTATATTTTACCCGGCTGTCGTTTGTGAAAAGTTACGTGGGCTGAGATACGGTATTTGAGTTGAAAATTTTTTGTTTACATTTTTACCAAAAATGTGAATATTAAAATATATAGCTATAACCATAGACATATTTGTCTGGGGCTATAACTATGAAACTCAATTAAGTATGAAAGAGAATACGTGTCCTATGTATATTCAATATTCTTGATGAAATATTTGGGGTTTTGTTTGATTTTGTTCAATTTTGACCGAAGAAGGTTAATTCACATAATACATCATGGATAACAATTCAAAATTTAAGAAATTTGAAATAAAAAGTATACCAATGTATTGATATGAATGCGTACATCAGAAAAGTCAATCATGGCAACTTCTTAAAACTAAACCAAAGGTTTTTGACACATGACCTCTTGAAAATCAAAGGTCATCATAAAATGCTCGTTTTTTGGCTAATAATGGTATAATTTTGATTTAAAATGGTAATTTTTTTTTCATAATTGTTATTGTTTTGTTGCTATACAAAAGCTTTAACAACAATTGATGTTCTTGATACTCCAAATTCAGGATGCGCAGAACTCACGGGTTGGCCAGTTACCATAGCAACCACGTTCCCCCGCCCGATTTTTTCAGTCGATTGATGGCAAAAAAACTGCCAAAAAACGATCATTTTATGTTGACCTTTGATTTTCAAGAGGCCATAAGTCAAAACCCTTGGTAGGGCCTATACTTGTTTTTATTTCAGATATCTTAATTGGGTTTTTTATTCCATTTAAAATGAACATTATTTGATCATCTCATAATGATCAAAATAATGCATTTTCCTCAAAATATTGCATCAAGAGATATGAATATGCAATTTTTTTGTTTACGAATATTGAATATACAGGTGACATGTATTCTCCATAGTGAAGTACTTTATTTACTTTCAAAGTTATAGCTGTTTTAATAATTTACATTTTGTAAAAAAGGTAAACAAATCTCAAAAACTCAAATTGTAAGGGACCATGCCCATTTCCCTCAAATTACAAAAATATCAAAATTTGACTTTTATTGCAAGTTAGAACTAACTAAAGGATGAGGATTTAGCTATGCTTCATTTGGCAAAACTAGATAGGCCTAATATTTTTCCAAAAAAATTAGTGCTGTAGGCCTACCGGTATTTTTCTGGTATCATGAGTATGGTCGCCAAAAACAAAATTGGTCATAATCATTCGAAATTGATTTTGCTTTGCTGACTAAAAACTATGATGAGGTCCCTGAGCGAGTTTGTGTTCACATAGTCATCTTTTTTGTTGCACCCTCAATAGGGCAATTACCGATTTCTACCGATGTCACATCTGAGGTCATTCCGAATAGCCGAAGTGCATTCGGCCATCAATCGGAAACCGAATTGTACTGTGTGTTGAAAAGCGGCCATCTTGCTGTGAGCGGCTCAAAATGTCGGAATATTGTACATAAGAAACAGGAATATGTGTTGGATTTAGGATATGTACCTCGTAGCAGATAACGCAGGAGGACACCTCGATACACAAACTCATTACCTGCAAAATTTTAAGGGGAAATTTGCGTGACAACTACCCCTGTAAGTAAAGTGAAAATTGCACTAGTGTCAACACTGACCGGTTTTGTTTGCCACCAACAAGACTGTGAATAGCATGATAGGTCGCGTCCGGCAGCTGATTGTAAACTAAATATTTATAAGAACATGTTGAAAACAACAATGTTTAAAACCAAGATTTGACTGCTATAAGGAAACTAATAGTATAAAAAGACATGGGTATTAGAAACTGTTAAGTAGTGTTGTTTTCTCGGTTCTCTATTCATGAAATCATGTTAGATGTCGAAACCCAATATTTGTCATTTTAAATACTTGGCATTCATCATGCATGTACAGGCAGCCACACACCCATGACCCATCCCCCAAATGTGTACCATGCAGACACCCAAGTCTAGTATAGTTTGCATGGAACAGAATTCAGTGGTGAGTTTGTGACTACAACTTAGTACAAGTTGAATTGGTTCATGTTAAAATTTCAGGGAGGGTGTTCCTAATTCCTACTCGTCTCATGATCATGCTACATGTACTTCGCATTCAATGGCATCATGTACGTGTTTTATGTAAGCTTACTTGAGAAGTCTCTAGGTAAGGTTACAGGCACACTATCTATTTACACATTCAAGGTTAGAGTAAACTTTTTGAGGCTAGAGTCCCTTGCTTTTAAATTGAAATTGAGGCAAAATATCTCATTCTTGATGGAGCCAACTTGCAGTCTTGCATTACAATTGACAGATATTTGCGTTGAGCATAATACGCCCCGAAAAGACCACACGCTTGCCTAAAATTGTAAATAAAAGTTACAGCGCAAGCACATCTTATTGAGAATTGACCATTCACAGTTGTGGTCTTGGTCACACGATCTTGTGTTGTTCCACGCAAATTAAAGTACGCTGATGGTACACTGAAGAATGATTCATTTATCTCATGACCGAGAATTAGATATTTTGATCGTAGACAGGGCAGCAGATAGAATCCATGGTATCGTAGTACTGGCATTCCCAGAATTCATCATACATGTATTCGAAGAAAAATACATAGGGCCTACATCAAGATGGGGAAAAATATTTCACAACATCCTATCTTTTAGTACCATTTTCCTGCAGCTCTGAAAATAATCTGTGAACACTACCACTCGTAAAATACATTTCTGCGAACTTTGACGATTTCTGATAAAACTGAACACCAGTGATGAGAATGTTACATAAATGTAAACAAAATAAACAGATGCCTTGTTGATTTTAATTTTGTATGACTCGATTTGCTTGAGCAGTCTAGCCATAAATTTCCTCACCGATAGCTTCACATTTTGAGGCTAGAGACTATTGCATTCAAAAGCTAATCTGCTTCACTGAGTGAAGCATGACATCATGTAAAGCAATGGAAGTTCAGAAGTAAAAACAGCCCATCACGGCGGGCGATCGCATCAAAAATGTTGGTAAAATTGCACTTCAACAAAATTTAAGACTGTTCAAAATAGGCAAATTTTACAGTTGACTCATTGAAATAACTTTCATCCAAATTTCAACATTAACACAATAAATAACATCCGTTGCAAAAAATGTCAATGCTGTTCAACCGAAAAATGAAAGCAACATACTCTAGCATCGAATGCGTAATTGTGTGCAAATTCGACGCTAGAGTTCTCTAGAGTTCTTGATACACTGTAGTTTCTAATGCTGCTGCGTCAACATTAGTCTTACCAGCAAGACTTCAGTCTTTATCATAAACATAATGACATCTACGGTTACAGTTACTGGAACTACGTCAACATGAGCTCCAGACCAGACGATCGTATACACCGCTGGGATCCCAGAAAGTAACAAACATGCGGTAGAGTCTAACAACTGCCATCTTGTTTTTTAACGTGCCTTATTTTATATCTTTAACATTGATCGAATTTGTGTGTGTGGATGTCCGTACGGTTTGTCTGCTTTAGCCCCGAAAAGAAACAAAATGATCACGTCACAAATATCAGTCTGTTGATGAGACTATATACGAGTATTTACTTATGAACAGTCAGTGAAGCGTCCAGGCATGAGAATTTTCCTTTTTAAAGGAGTTCCTTTTTCCGCTTTTTTATTTAACTTTTTAGCCTGTTTTGAGCATTTTTTTCCATATTTTATGCGCTTTTTCCTTTTTCCCAGAATTTTCCGTTCTTTTTGAATATTGAAATGTGTTCTCATGCCTGAGCGTTCGAGTGTAAGGTTAGAGGAATGAATGATTTAACCTACCCTTGTACATACATGTACATGTATTTTACACGAGTTGGGAAACTCGACAGTCGACACACATATCAAAGTTGGCTAGTCTCTCCAGAGTAGGTTCCCACACAAATCGCAAATCGGTTGATAGTACATGTAGGAGAAGCTACAGAGGCCAGGAATGGAGGTTCATTCATAAATTTCTCAGGGCAAGCAGAGATAGTATTTTTATCAGATTTTTACACCGGATCTTTACACAATCACCAATTAATTGAGGAGATTTTAATGCACACATCATTTGCAGTCCCCGCCCCGGGTACCCGGGTAACTACGGGGAGTTGGGGACCTTGGCAACAACTCGTTTCTTTGAGCTGATAAATCCCCTGCTAACCCTCACTGACTTGCCCGCAGGGCAGGGCATTTTGAGTGACGACTCTTCAACGAAGTCCATGCACATATACCACAGGGTAAACATGTCAAGTCTGCGCCCAGCCCTGGTCGAATGCTGGTCATGTTCCCGGCCCTATTTTCCCATCTTGTAGAGTATAGTTCGAGGTGTGCTTTTATAAAACGTATTCCTCCCGTATAAATATTAAAACTCTAATACAAAGTTAGTAGAGAAAAGCCTAGTGCCTCGCCAAACATGGCCAAAAAATACTTGTCAGATGACCAATTGTGCATATGTGCATGCATTAACCGAAAGTCGAAAGAAACACGGTGTCAGAAACCATCTTGTAGGCCTATTCTTTTACACCAATAGAGCTAAATAGTTGACTAAATAAAATACCTTCAGAAGATATTATTTAATAGGCCTACAAGAAAATTTAACAAGATGGTTTCGGACATAATTTTTCCTGACTTTCGAATTGTGCATGCACATTAATATTTGCACTGTGTGTTTTGAAGGTATTTATTTAACTATTTAGCTCTATTTGTGCAAAAGAATAGGCCTACAAGATGGTTTCCGACATTGTTTTCCTATCGACTTTCGGATTGTGCATGCACATTAATATTTTTCATTAATGACGGAAATGTGGCACGTCCCATATTTTTGGGATGCGGGACTGAGGGACAGTTGGCAAGGTCTGTATTTTGCCAAATACGAGCAGGGAAAATTTCTGAATAGCCTTACTTTTAATTAATAATACATAATAATGAACCCTTTAAAAAACATACTTGAGGACAATAATCCGTACTCCAGTATTTTTGACTAATTTCCGTACGGAATACGGAAAAATGTTACTAGTTGGCAGCCCTGAAGGTACATGACATTCCCCCGCCCAGTCACATGCGAGTGAAAGACAAAGTTTCTTCACAACTTCCGTACAAAAGGCGACAAATTCCTGGCCAATATCCCTGGCTAATTTGCCTGTGAGACGACCTACCACCGACAACCCTGATGACTTCCCGCTCAACTTCCAGGCCGAAAAGATCACTGCCAAGACACGGCGGCAACCTCATACAACTTCCCCTCCGGCAGGGACATAAATACGTCCCAAAGTCCCTGACCTTCCCCGACGAGGCCTTCCCCGACAAGGCCCCCGTGGTTGCCCGGGTACCCGCATAAGTTATAAGCGCATAAGTTATTCAAAAAAATTGTCTTAGACAATGCGAGGTCCATATTATAAGCATTCTACTGTTCAAAAACAATTTTATAAATCCTTGGTCTTTTTTCCTTGAATTATACTTTACAGGTAATTTGTACCGGCTGTGTGCCTGAGCCAAGGTCGGGATGTCACGCACGCCAGCATTGTCCACCGTGCACGAAGATCGCTCGCATCATAAGGTCAAAGTTAGAAACGTACGAGTAAGTATCTCTTCCAATATCCATATCTGATCATCATCTTATGTGTTGCAGTATTAGTGATGTTTGGTACATGTATGTATCTAAGTTGTGCAACCATAATGTATACAGTTATTAAAAGAGTTGGGGTATCTGTAATTTTATGTAATGGATGCTGTGGGGTCTCAACCAAGTGTTGGTCAACTTGAGGTGCTCATGTCTATTAGTGATTTAAAACAAAAATTATCTTTTTATTTTGACACAGGTTGAAGATACAAATCATGGAAATACATCATCCAGTAGGAGTCGGAGTAGAACGTCCGATGAACAACAACCTCATGTGGGACGATATCGGTTGATAAAAACAATAGGCAAAGGAAATTTTGCCAAAGTAAAACTAGCTAAACATATACCCACGGGAAAAGAGGTGAGTGATGAGTCGTACAATGTATATGACAGATTTCGTCCAGAACTTATGGAGCAGGAAATAGGCTGAAAATACAAATTCTGTTCTCACACGAACGGTTCACATCCGATTGCATCCAAACTTGAGTCAAAGCTGCATTATACAAAATGTATGAGCTTCCATGTAATGGCGGTGGTAGAGGTCAAAGGTCATTTGAGGTCATCTTGTCAAATTGGCTGAAAATGAAATATAAGGGTTGCACAAAAATGCAAACATAATGTTCCACATGAATATTTACTCTGTTCATCACAACCCATATCTTCGGACGACCTATCTGGGAACGCCGTCCCTATTTTTTAAATAAAACGGGGTTTAGTTATTAGAAAAATATAACTTAGAATGAGAATAAACAATAGGATACCATGTGATAGACAACATGCAGGTCTAATATTTTGTCGTAGTGGATACTGGCTGTGCAGGCATCCTCTACTCAAAATATTAGACCTGTCTGTCGTCTATCACACGGTAGAGGATAGTAAAAACACAAATTCTTATCGTTCATTCTCTAATTCGCAAACAGACGAAGTCCCCTTGCTTTGTATGTATGCTGTGAATTTTCACATGTATTCATGAGGACCGATCATTCAATTGTGCGTAACTGAGGATACTTGTACCAATCACAGCAGATAGAGATCTGCGTCGTCTTGCGTCTTCGCGTTTTAATATGTGGGTAGATTGGACCGCATTAACAGGGTATGCTGGGACATTGCCTGTTTGTGACTAGTCTGTGTAGTCTCTAGGACTTGTCCACTGATTGCTGTAATATATAATATCTGGGTGCAAACTGGAATGAACCATGGTAATACATGTGTTGTAGGTTTTAATTGTCTTTAGAGTTATATACATGTATACTTGGGTATGTTTGTGATGCATGGGGTGCTTTGAGTCCGCGCTTTGAGTCCACGCTTATGTAGTGAAAAACCAGACACTGCGAAAGGTGGTCGTCCACGGTCGTAAGACAGCGACAGAGGGTGCTATACAGCACAACTTTGCTTATTGGGTAGGGTCCTCTGTCGTAGTGTAATACCAGGTCCACGGTTAGCGGTGAAATATCACAGTGGAAGTCCATGTTTGGATTATGTGATATGTCTGTGTGTGTGGGTCCACAGTTTCATGTTAACAACCACACACACAACCACGGTTGTCGGTGAAAACGTGTAGGGGTGTGTGGGGGTGCACATATTTTTGACACGATCAAGGGAAATGAGTCAGATGTCGCTAATATTGATTTTGAGATATTGGCAAAGAAAGTGTTAAAATTCTTTTGTTTTATTTTGTTTTCAGCGATCAACAAATTGACATAACTTTGCAAAGAAAAGTCATATCAACATGGGGTTTTCAGTTTCTGAAAGCTCTAAATGTTCTCCTTAGAAACTTATGTAAAACTCATTTTCGACCAGGGTCGACATGAGACTCATTCCCCTTGATCATGTCACATATGTGTTTGTATTTTGATCAGGGAGTGTTAGCATTGTCCAACACAATTATTGTCTGTATTCATTGTACATCATTATGTGTGTGAGAACCTGAACTTGAACGTATGTTGTTCAGACAGCATGAAGGCTAATGTCTTGTCAGGTCAGGTAATAAACCATGTTTGGGCATTTGGCAATTCTCTATTATTAGTACATGTAGTTAATGAGAGATAATAATGATGATGGTATTTACATGTAGTCCTTGGTGGATGGTTTCTGTTATTACTGGCTAACTAGATATTGACAAGAAGCCAAAACAATGTCCATCACATGACATTGAATCTGTAGTTGTACAAACTTGAAATATGGCATCATTTTATTTGATGACTCAAGGGTAGCGCTAGGCTGCATTTTGGGGTCCCGGACTCACCAAAATACAGTTGGGACCTCCTATTTTTAAATTTTCTGTGAGTTCAGGAGTTCCTGCAGACCCCCAGCTTTTTAATCTAGCGCTATACCACAAACATACTATTTATGCTGCATTTGTGTAACTGATGACTCGCTAAACTCTACTACGGACCCCCTACTTTCAGATTTTCTGCAAGTTCGGGGGTCCCTCCGGACTCTGGGGCACTTTGAATATCAGGCAAAGAGTGTCCTGCAAGGATATCATTCAAGAGTGAGAACAGAAATGTTAGGGTGCAAGAATGGTGTTACAGAAGATTGTCATGCAGGAGATTCTAGTTGATTTAGAAATGTTGTGGTTGAGATTGCTACGATATTTGTTGGGATGATGATAATGCATACACTTCCAAGAAAAATATGCAGCCATTTTTATCCTAATGATTGGTTGTTGGCTACATGCCTTAATTAATTGAAAACCAGATTATTGTGGCATTGATAAAACAATATAATTATGCTTATTTTGCAATTTGTGGAGGTAAATTAAATAAAATGGGAAGGTGACTGGAAATTATGCTTATGAATATTATTATGAATGATGACCTTACCTGAAGCTTTAGTTTTTACCCGCTGCACATGAAAGTAATAATATAATAATAACAGACTCAAGTAAAGAAAACTGCAAGAAGCATAATGTCCTCGAGCATGAAACCTTTGTGAATGGATTCACACAAGATTTTCATGTTTGCAAATTATAATAATAATTAATATAATAACTGGAAGGAGCTTCCTAGAGTCCACATTTTTCATATGTGACCTTTTTTAGGGGTAAATAAAGAAATAATATGGCAAGAAGCAAGGAATTTACGAGAGACTACTTAAAATAAACGAAAAGGTGAATTTCCTTATCATTGCCTCATTGTTCACGGAATTCTAATATACACAGATGAACATGTAGGTTTTCACACTCTCAACATACATGTACATAGCCGTATTTGTTCTTGTTCGTTCAATTACTTCAGAAAATGGAGCAGAGACTGTTAAGCAGTTAGAGCCACTCTCTTTGTGCAGTTTAACTTGGCATGACCCCTCATCGCTGTCTCATTAAGAGTTTGATGGGTTTTTCACATGATAAAGGCCAAAAGAATTAATGATAGATCCTCATTATTATTATCAGAATGAATAGGATAGAAATGTAGAGCAGGCCACACAGAAAGGGTCATCCATACAGTGAGTGGTTATTTTAAGAACCAAAATGTGAAGGGTTCACTATATTAGGTGAGAACATAGATTTTATATACCATATTTAAAATCTATGGTGAGAATCAGGGGTAGCGCTAGAACTAAACACTCCAATGTCCGCAGGGACCCCCGAACTTGCATAAAATTAAAAAGTAGGGGGTCCGGAGTAGAGTTTGGTGAGTCAGAGTTGCACAAATGCAGCATAAATAGTATGTCTGCAATAGCACTAGATTGAAAAAAACTGGGGGTCTGTAGGGACCCTTGAACTTGCAGAAAATTTAAAAACAGGGGGTCCGAACTCTATTTTAAGTGGGTCTGGGACCCCAAAAAGCAACCTAGCGCTTCCCCTGGTGAGAATGAGTGAACCAACTCATTGAGGAGTTGGTGTCAGAATCAGGGGTAGCGCTAGAACTCAACACTCCTGAGTCCGCAGGGACCCCGAACTTGCATAAAATTAAAAAGTAGGGGGTCCGGAGTAGAGTTTGGTGAGTCCGAGTTGCACAAATGCAGCATTTAGAAATAGTATGTCTGCAATAGCGCTACATTGAAAAAAACTGGGGGTCTGTAGGGACCCCTGAACTTGCAGAAAATTTAAAAACAGGGGGTCCAAACTCTATTTTAAGTGGGTCTGGGACCCCAAAAAGCAACCTAGCGCTACCCCTGGTGAGAATGAGTGAACCAACTCATTGAGGAGTTGGTGCCAGAAGGTCCTATCTGCAACTGCTGCCACATGTCAGCTTTTTTTGAACTACATGTAGTACAATATAGAATGTAAAATTGTCTGATTTATGTCTACAAGGCAGCTATTGGAGATACAGCTTTCTTCCACTAACCAGCCCTCGAATTAACCCATGGCACCCATGGCATTTTGCCGTGGGTGCCCATCCCCACTGCCGTAATGCCCTCAAAATATGTCCTTTACCCAAGGCAGTCACTTGCCGTGCCCTCTGATGAAGTTGCCGTCGGTGCCCCAGCCCTGCCCCTTCATTATAAAATCATCTATCTATGTTTGTGTGTGTTTTCTTCACTTTTGAGAAATTGCCTTGGTGCCCTTCTCAAATGTTCAACAGTTGCCATGCTGCCCTCTTGAAATATTACAAACTGCCATGCTGCCTTGCCTTTTCAGTGAAAATCCAAGGCAATTATCAACTTGCCCTAAAAAAGTTGCCATGCCCCTTCAGATCATTAATTCGAGGGCTGCCACTAACTAAACCTTTGATTATTTTGATACTTGCTTTTTAGAACCATTGTACATGCTACATGTACTTGCAGGGAACTTGTATTTATAGGCCTAGAGATTTGTTGAGAATCCTTGTGGAGATTCTTCCGAACTGATTTGTGTGAATCTATATTGATTCTCTATAGATTACATACAAAGTAAATGCAGAGAATCTAATTCTAGTAAATTAGGGCCTACTGTTGCTTGAATCCAAATGACTTATCCCAAGGTGATAGGTGAATAAATAGTAGCATCATACATGTATTTTAAAAATTTATCAAGATTTCAGACTTTCAATTACAAAATTACAAAATGGCACATTCTGATCTGGATTTTTTTTTGGGGGGGGCCTACATGTACATTGTACATACAGGGGAATTTAACAATGACTTGTGGTTCGGTTGAAACATGATTGAAGCTGAATATATTGTGCTTATCAAAATTATGACATTATTGTTTGTTTTGTTTGTGCACAGTATCAGGCTAGGTAAACATCACTATCAACACAACCAAATTTATTAAACAATGACTCACATGAATAGCAGATAGGGAACCTTCCAATAAAACACCAAAACGTTAAATTACAGAAATGTTTAAGCGGGTGTGACCCGATCAACAGCTTCATCCCCAAGATTTTGGAATCGGAAGAAAGCTCATATGTATGTTTCTCATTACCCCAGTAAAATTTAATGCACATGATATATGGTGTGAACAAAAATGTGGTGAATTGTGGTAACGTGCACCAGATTTTTGAAATGAAACTATGGTATGTGTTGTTAATGCACTTTTACCACCATGCTCAGGCAAAGAGGATGACAATGTCCCTCATGGACCGAATTCTAGTATTAATTGAAATTGTGCATACTGTATGTAGGTCTTTGATGACGTATGATCAGGCAGCAGTGAGTCCAGTGTACAATACACAATGGATTCATTGCACTTTTTATTGATTCAGCTCTCCACAGTTAAATAACATGTGTATCCCATATTTATAATGGAGTAATTTCTGACAAATAAACAAAATGAGCTTGCCATTTTTCCAGCTCTTTTTGTTTAAAAAACAATATTAACGTTATTTTTCTAGAAATTACAGATATATATTTTGATTTATTTTATTGCAATTTGTACTAAATTAGGCCATTCTTGGCCAAGCTCGAATGTACCTGATACATCCATTTAGCCTACATGTACTAAGCATGTACACAACCTTGTGTATGCAATCTTGTGAACCGCATTATACACACATCCGTTTATCGCAGAGCTGCAAGTGTGCCGAGTGTTCCTTCCTTGACCAAGAATTGCCTAATATACCTACTCCTGTCCTTGTATGTTACATTTAGATTTCCAACTTGCATCGTAGAAAATGTAAAAACTAAAACAGTCCAATTTCAAATTGTTATCGGGTGAACCCTGGTGCAGCAATATGTGTATTAATAAACTGTGTGTGTAAATGTTGGAATGTGATACAGGCAAAGCAGTTATTAAAAATGCCTCCAATCATGATGGGTAAGTTTGCAAGCCAGGGTATATTGTAATTGTAAAAGAGGTTGCGGAGTGTTGATTGGGATGGGATGAGTGTTCGAGAGGGACATGGGGAATTGGGGAAGGGAAATAGAAATGAGGTTCTGGAATGGCATGTTTAGGAGTCTTAAAAATAATTTGAAATTTATGTTCTGTACATGTATGATTTTATATGAAAACCCATGATTAATGCAGTTAATTTATTTTTCTCCATTTCATTTCTTTCCAGGTTGCAATCAAAATAATTGACAAGACACAATTAAACCCTAGTAGTCTTCAAAAGGTAAGAAGTGTGCTGGAATGTGTGTGTGTGGGGGGGGGGGGGAGTGAGTTGCATGGCTATCCAATTGCAAGGACTTCATCAAACCCATATGCAGGACCTTGAGCAGTCAAGAGGACGTAAAAACAGGTCTTTGGATGATCCTTTTTTTTAACAGGTCAGAAAGGGCATGTCCTACGTGTAAATTATACCCCCTCTGGAAAAATGTCATTTTCAATGACAAATAACGAAAGACCTTTGAGGACTATTTTTATTAATATATTACCGATTTTGTGGGGACTTGTACACATCAACAAACAGAGGACATTTGTGTTTTTCTATCATTTTTGAGGTCCTGAGAATTATATGTATGCAAGGCATGTGAGTGTGTGCACTTTCTGTTCATTTGCAATGTATCCATTGAACATGTGAGTGGGGGGGGGCATGTATGTGTGGCATTTGTCTTTGTATGTGTGTGCACATTATTAGTTAATATTATGAGTGCAAATTTGTGTAAATATGAAAACAATAATCCACTTGAATGTATTGAAAAGTGAACACAATCTGGGATTGGTATGTACTGATACAATGTTAATAACTTTTGGTTGTAACACTCTATCATTATCTACTTCCAAATTCAAATCCAATGCTTGCCTTACAATTACATGTAGTCTCAAGTTATAATTTCTCTTGAATTCCAACCTTAACTGTTAATTAAACAATGACTTTCTACTCTTTTTAAATTGTAATTAAATACCGTATTTTCTCTAATAAACCCGGGGAACATTCTCGAAAGGAGGTTGTTTATTAGAAGTGAAGTTTGGATGAAAAAAATTGTGTAAATGTAAGTTGTCAGGGAAATACAGGTCCCTTGTGGTGTACTTCCTGTTTAGGTTGTATTTTTATCACAAATTACTTCCAGGTCCACCACTGGTCCACCAGTTTTAAGCTTACCTGGCATTACAATTTCTGCATTTCGTCTCGGTCACTTTTACTTAAAAAATATTTGGGTATATCTATTAGAGAGGGCTGTTTATTAAAGAGAATACAGTATATAAATTATAATAAATACAATATTATTATTACAATATTAACTGCAACATTTGATAACATAAAACTAGCTAAGTAGATTTAATGGGAAGTACTGTGATTTTAGTAATGTGATTTTTATGTCAGATATTGAATAAACATGATTGAACAAGGAAAAGGAAGCAATCCCCGATGATGTATTTGAAGAAAATAATACCAAATAATATCACATGTTCCCTAACTCTAAGTAATGAAAGGTAACATGATAATCTCAATAGTTGTAGCTGTCATTTGAAACTGTATACATTTGCACACTTGTTTATACAAGAGGTCGATAAACTGGCTACAAAATGTTTAACTGAGGAAAACTCCAAGTATTAAAAATGACATTTAATTAAATACTTTTTACTTCAAATATTATTTTGTTTTTCCTCGCATGTACAATGTACATTTTTGTGTGTTCATTAAACATGCTTACATACCGTACTGACGCGAGTATAGTCCCACCTTCGAGTAAAGTCCCACCCCCAACTTTTCGAAAAATTTCAGAAATTAAAAAAAAAAAATAATAATAATAATAATTTTTTTTTGTAAGTTATTTATTTTTCAGCTTTGGAGTGTCCCAGGACCTAGACCTAAATGCTAGGATCATGGTTAACCTAAAAAAAAAAAAAAAATAAAAAAAAATTTAAAAAAAAAAAAAAAAAAAAAAAATTCAAGATGTTTTGTATTTTTAATATGAAAATTGATACTTGGTATTCATGTCATAATCTATTCATGATTTCAAAATGCATTCAAATTCAATGCATTTTGAAATCATTAATAGACTATGACATGAATACAAATTATCAATTTTCATATTAAAAATACAAAATATCTTGAATTTTTTTTTTTTTTTTTTTTTTTTTATTTGAGTATAGTCCCACCCCCAATTTTGAAAAATGTTCACCCAAAAGCGGGGTGGGACTATACTCAAATCAGTACTGGTACATGCACTGATACATGTATGTGTAGAGCTTTATTCCAGGAGAGATGGAATTTATTTATGCTGATGGATTTTTATCCCATATTTGTGAAAGCATCCTTGATGTTTTCATTTGTTGTAAATGGTAATGAGATTTGGCAGTGGAATATATACATATTTGATACTTGATTAACTTTTAATGATGGCAATGATGATGTCATTTTTGTTGCTCATGGTCACTGTTATTTAGGGGTTTGGTAGGTTAGGTGTTTTTATGCTTGTGAAAATCTTTAGATTGGTTTTTATTTCTTGTCACCTTAAAATATTGGATGAAGGGAATTTTGAATGAGGTTGATTGCGAAACGCCTCGTTTACATTAATAATAAAAAATAGATTAAAGATATTGTGCGAAGTGTAAGGTTGTTGGCCAGATTGACAGCCTCATCCCTACCTCAATTTACCGCATTGTTGATGAGATTTTGGTATCATATGATGGATAATATTATTTTTTTAATTAACATCCCCAAATTTATCCGATGTTTGAAATGGACATGTTTCCGAAAATCGGGCCATGCAGGAAAATTCTGTAAGCTTAGGCCAAAAAAAAGATTGTTTGCTTGTCCTCCACAAATTTATCAGAATTGGGTCGGTCGGGCTGGATTAAAAAAAAAATTTAAGGTCATAGCCAAAACATGACTGTATGCCTTTAATTAGCTTAATGAATAGGCCAAATAGTTGTGAATCAGGATATTTTTCTACTGTAGGCCTATACTACTTCATTCATGTTTTTAAAACAGTTTAGAAGTGTGTAGAAAGGATATCAAAAATTTTTGAAAGAATTTTTTAAATCCAAAATTAGGGTTGGTATTCATTTGTACAGTAAGGTCAGTCGGTGGAGGACAAGCAAACAATCTTTTTTTTTTTTTTGGCCTTACTAAATTAGTAGATGATACAGTACGTGTCTGTGGTCAGACTACCTGTATAAACCGATAGTAATAGCATCACAGAGTATCATGCCAAGTGTTGGCTGTTTGTTAAATGCCAATTATGAAAATGAAAGGCTAGTCATGTTAATAAACTGCACACAGGTTTTGACTATCATACAGGTCTTGTTGTAGTCAATAACATGTATGACGAAGTTGGTTTGTTTGGCCATTTTATAAAATATTGAATTGAATATAAGAATGTAAATATTCTGAATCCTGAACAAGAATTTTAAAATTTTCCCTTGATCAAGAATTTATTAGATTTAGAATTGATAAAAGGAAGGGCAGTGTTGGCCATTTAAAAGTCGGTATTAAAAATTTGACTCAACCCGACAATATGAAATACACATGTGTAATCATGTATGGGAGACATATTCTTGTTCAAGTCTAAAAATACTAGACATGTCAAAAACAAGTGGCTCATTCATGTTCATGTGTGAAAATAGACAGTTTGTTCTTGTGCTTGACGTATGACATCATTCATTCCATGCATAAATTTAAATCAAAATCAAACGGTAACCAACCAAGCTGTTAGAAAACTATGATATGCTGGTGGGCGGAAGAATGACAAATGCCACTTGTAGTATGAGCCACATTATGGTTGATAGAGGCAGGTTTTTGCAAGTTGATATTTTAATGAAGTTGTTATTTAATGTGGTTGGAAACGCTAGCTTGTTAAGTTGTGTCTGTGTGTGTGTCTACGACTACGTCATGATCTGGCTTCCTCGGCTGTTTCATGTTTTGTCTGTTTTTCATTGAATGTTCAATTTATATTGCCATAAATCACAAAAAGTCTATTCAGCGCATCTTCATGAAAAAAAAAGTTTACTCTTTAAGAACATTCGCCTATCTTCAGTAGATAGCAATAAATAATATTACATGGACTTGAAGGGATCACCATAAACTACATGAGTATTGCCTATCTTCAGTAGATAGCAAAAAAAATAAGGATCATGTGCTGCAATTGCATAAATTACCTTTGATAAACTTTATAGTCAGAATATATGTTGATGTTTTACAAATTTAATTTATATTCAAATTCCTTCCTATTGAGTGATTGGCTTCAGGAGCGATTTTGTAGTGAAAAGAATGTGTGATTCTAGGATTTTAACTTTGTTTCAGCAACATAAGGATTAGCTTGGCATTACAAAATATACATTGTTCATGCATTGCGTACAGAGGCTCACGCTTTGATGGAATTAGAATTTATTCTTCAAATCTTATCTAGAGTTGTATGTTTATACTGGGCACTCTTTATTTTTACCAGTATTTCCCGGTAATGCACAGTCCGATTCACCAACAACCAGCATGTTTCTACTGATGCTTGAAATAAGGGTGGTGTAAACTGGGAGTAGTGAAAATGTTTTCCTGGCTTTAGGCTGCTGTTGGAATACAAATTACAATGGGATATATAAAATGCACATGTATAAATGAGGTACAGCACCCAGCAACCATTAACTGTTGTGTTTCTACAGGCAGAAATTCCAGGTGTCAAACCGCAAGGTCTACCTCTACCCAATGAGGTGGACCATGGTTGCTGGGTGTCCACACTGCATCACCCTGAATCGATCTAGATCTGTTTATACTGAGCATGTGAACCGGTAACCCTTAAACTGGGTTACCTGCTAACCGTCCCCAGTAGAAACACACAGCATGTGGGGATGGGAACGAAAAAAATGCATGTACCGTTAAACGCACACATGATCTGTTAAACGTTTTGCAATTGCGGTAGACACGTACACAACTCAACATTGATGCGTGTTAATATGTTAAACACATGCATCACTGATGCGTTAAACATTAGAGAAAGTAAACAGAATAACACATCCCTAACAGAATGTATATATCTTGCTGTGTGTTGAATGTGCATGATTTTTTTGGAAAATCAATTTTGATTCTTTAGAAGTCCATTTTGGGAGAATCATTGTGACAAAATTGATTTGGGCGAAGTTGTAGCCTTGAGAGAATGCAGGGATCATGAATGGACAGGAAATAAAAATCCCTTTAAAAGGGAGAGCTTGGCCTTGGAATACCCAAACTTAATGAAATATATCATATCAAATTAATAGGAAAAGTTGGAGCCATTGAATGACTGAATGATTCAACAGACCATTTCACAATGTGTACTGTATTCCATATGAGTGCCTTTCCGGATTGCATGAAAGTGCCCCAGTGATTTATGGTGTGGACTTTGATAAAAGAGATCTGATGAACAGTGAGGTTCATCGGCCCATTGTACAATGTCAGAGAATAATGTCTATCCTCTCCTCTGTGATTGGCCATGACATGTGTTTTGTACTGTTCATATTTCTACAATTAATACTGAATAGCTACACTATGTAGCTTGCATGGAAATTATTAGTTTGACATTAAAATGTGATTAAAAAAAGAAGAAATAAGCACCCCTGCATGGTATCCTGAGCTTAAAATTTAGGGTTGGAGTACTGTACTTGATATAAGATTCAACAAATTGGCAGATGTTAAAGATTTAAACTGTTGAATATGAGACTGATGTTATTTTTAGATCATGATGGTAATGTAATGTTCTTCCTCCGCATAGAGCTACAAGATAATGATATGCTCTGTTGCAGTGAACGAGCTGGCTTTGTACATTCATATAAAGGGAACTTTTTTCGCATGAACATACACATCCATAATCCTCATTGTACACAATATACCTGTGAGAACCCACAGTATTCTAGTGTTCAAATGCGTTTTTTTGACTATGACTACGGGTGTTACTTTGAATAGAATCTACAAGAAGTATCGCTCACTTTTTGCCATCTAGAGTCTATTTGTCTAGATTCTATAGTGTGTCTTGCCTCAAATTGAAAGTCGCACCATGATGGATTTTGAATCGGTGTGTTTACACAGTTGCGTCATCAGCGTACGTACAAATCGCCCTTCTACGCGTGTGTATACCTCACAAGAATAGGTTTGCATGCAATTTGAATCTGCCACTGTGAAATCCAACGTGGCGTGACTCTCAACTTACGAGACAGACTTTGGGAGCTATTTTGTGAAATTTGGGGGCAAATTTTAATTTCCCCTTGATCATCCATTGTTTATTTTGGTCCATGGAGATAGACAATATTAGCTTGACAGTTGACACCCTGAAATACTGTACGGTTAGCCCTACTAGACCCCTTTTACAATAACCTCTGAAAACCACTCATTACCTAAGAACCACACCTCCCAATGCAGCTCAAGAAACAAGTATTGGGTATATGAAAGATTCACAGGAGTGGTCTTGCCCTGTTCAATTATTTATGTATTGTGATTTGGAGATGAATTGTACAAATATTGTGGTACTTACAGATAATGTTTTGCACTCGCTTGTTTGTCATGTGCATACAATTGTACACTCATATTATATTTATTCAAAGTTCAATATATGTTCTGAGAGGATTGGGAATAGCAAGCTTGTGTTCAATAATCAACAAAACCATTGATGTAGGCCTGTCTTGAAAGAGTATTTTATGTCAGAAGAGCAATCAATGCGGAACAATGATACATTTGTAAAGAGCATTGATAGAGACTTAATTTCCCATGAAATGAGATTGTGAAGCAGTTCAAACTCTGTTGGTTAGGTACCTTATAAGATGATACATAGTTTTTTGAGTTCGTGTTATGTAATGTATTCAAGAGACAATCAGGATTTAATGGGATTTCCTGATTTTTAGATATCCATTATCCACAATATATGTTGGTTTTAAATTCAGATATCAATTTTCATGTTACGCATAATTATATACAAAAACACTATTGGACAATAGTTGTCAAAGGACCAAATCTGCAAGAAAGCTTGTACGCAACTACACATTCATGATGTAGTTCTAGGTTTCGGATGGTTTAAAATTTCAAGTTTTTTGGAATAAGTTGGAGGATGAAGCTATGTATCACAAACCCTCAATTTTGGGCAACTTTTGAAGATTTTCCATGCAACTCAACTTTTGACTGTTTGCTGTCCAACTCGGTGTTTAGAAACAAGTAGGTGACTTTCAGTATATTCCTGTCCCATGGAAAGCACAGAAAAATAATCTTTTGGTTAGTAATTCCGGACTGACCATACATGTAGCTAAGGACCCTCCCCCACCCCCACCCCCCCCCCCCCCCCACACACACAAAAAGGTCTGAGGCCTCTGGGAGCAACAACAACAAAAGCTATATGTCACAACTTACTATCACAAGGTTCAGATAGCTTGTATTGTTTATTGCACAAAATTATTCACTAAAATATAAGATGAAATTGGGCTAATTGTTGGTGATTTGGCCAGTGATTTAGGCAAAAAGCAATGAATGTGCACCGTTGTTTATGGCCAATCACTCCTCTATGCTTATTCTCACAGTACCGGAACCTATTTTTTCAATGCTTGGGGTTAGTGATACTTTTTACGTACAATGTAAATGTATGCAGTGCTGTGCATGATTTGCAATAGACAGGCAATAGAACAATGGGCCTTCATGAATACATGTATGCAAGGAACATCGCTGAATAAAAAAAATCATGGAGACTGATGTACATGTATTTGCCTTTTCTCTCCATATTCTTCTGTGAACTTAATTCAGCACTTCAAAATGTAAATACATTGTTGTTGAGGGTAAACGAAAGGAACTCAAACCAAGCTCAATGTGATATTAATGTCTCTAGGAGCAAGTGCAACACAGACCAAACGCAAAACAATGTAGGTCCTGTTTGATTTGTTTGTGCTACTTATTATGTTCCTGAAATTACATACAGTAAGTTGTGCATTATGATTGAAGCCTGGGATTGCAGTTCCAGTTGTTATTTGATCATCTCCATAGTAATACAGAATCGCATACATACATGTATGATGTATGTATTGAATCAATTTGTCAAAATGTATTCTCACTATTTATTTTAGACTGAACTGAATAAAAGTTTAATAGTGAGTGATGTTATGTCCTGAAGAAAAATAAAAGAGTGTTATTTTGAGACATAAAGGCGTGCATTCTACTATTGTGTGTTTACAGTATAGAATGGGGTATATAGCCTATTGGTATTGAATTTAGGGAACAAGCATGAACATAATCCATGTGGACAGTTGCCATGGTTACCAAATAAAATTTACAAATCATGAAATGCACGCAGTACATGTACTCTATTATTATTGGTGCAAATTAATACACATGTACATGTATGTCGCCTGCATGTACATTGTACTGTGATGTACAGGTACATGTAGTCTTGTACATGAGTGAGTGGGAGTGTGTTTGTGATTCAGACTTAATCGAAGGCTAATTAACGTTACTGAAAAAGTGGTTAATTTTCATGTGTAATTTTTTGTTCTTTACCGCTGTTTTAAACTTCAGATAAGCCTACTTCGCTTTTTCTTAAATTCTCAATTTTTTAAAGTTTTTGTACTTGGAAAATAAAAATGCATTTTAAGTATTTGCATGGTTTTAATTTTATGGTATTACTTTTAGGCCCTATATGAGCACTGAGCAGTTGAGCACAAAAAGTGCAAAAATAAATGTGCTGCAAAAATTTGCATTGTAACAGTATTAGAGTTCAAATGATGTAATAAAGAAAACAAGGTGAATCGTGTGTCAGCGATATGATTCTTTATAATTTGGGAGGTAATTGAATTAATTGGTTTACTTTACATATTAGCAGACCAGTGCATTCATTCGGCTATTCCAGTTGAAATCCATACACCTATGGAAGACATGGCCTTTAATTTCCCACACAGAGTGTGAATTTCAAATGGGGTTACCTTCATGGGTGATGCCATTTGAAATCTACACCCCCTACATGGGAGATTAAGGCCACGTGTCCTCCGTAAGGGGTGTATGGATTTCAACTGGAATAGCCCAATACACTAGTAATAGTAAATAGTTGAATGATATAGATCGCTTTACACTAGTAGAGTTGTTCAATTCTTCATGTACAATGTAGTGCCTGTTTTTACTGCATTTAGGTACGATAAATGTTTTTTTAAACATAAATTTCAATTTTTTCCATCACAATTTCACCCAAATTTAATTTGCAGAGCCTCTAACCTCCCTCTCACTATGTCCCTGATTTCACCATCAAAATCAGAAGTAATAAGTGGATACAGTGTAGTTGTAGGGTTGAGCATATAGGGTGTACCAAATTTGTCAGTACCATCCATGCAGTATTGAAAAAACAAGATCTTTTCCTTGCATCAGTGTCACAGGAAAAAAAAATTTGCTCAAAATAGAATTTTGATTTTCAAAGATTGAATTTCATTGTTGTATTACTGGAATGTCTTTGAAAATCTTGTGGCCACTGCCCTACCATTACTAACCATTTAGAGACAGTGTACAGCCTTCGTCTCCTTCCTGTCGTTTCTGAATATTTTGAGGTAGGTAAGATTATGCTGGTTGTGACACTGGGATAGTGACAAACAAGATTTGCACGTCTGGCAAGTAGAGATGTAATTTGAATTGGATTTGGTTTTATTTTACATTTTGCAGACCAGTCCTTTCCGATGTAATCAGAGTTCGAAGGAGAGCTCAGTGCAAAAAAGAGCACATCTTCATTAGCTCCCATGGGTAATGTTGTAGGCTTATATAAATTTGCAATCTTCTTGTTTATGAATAACATTACCGAGGAGAGCTAATGGAGATGAGTCTTTGTTGCACTGAGCCTTCAATGTGTTGTATGAAACCTTTCTGTTCATTGGCCAAAAGAGTAGCCAATCTGAATTGTAAGTTAAAGTCTGTTCAATAATGAATTCTATTTATGATTGAATCGGGGGTCTTCAAAACATTTTGTACTGGGATATGCCACTTTCGGATGCTGACTTTCTCTATACCTTCTTTTTGCTGTTTTTGCTACCCATCCGTATACCAAAAGCATCCAAAAATCACCCAAATTTGCCCTAATTGGGTGTTTTGCCAAAATGCGCTCAATTTGGTGCATTGGGTTTTGTACAGACCAGGACAATTACCAGTAAGTTCTTGTACATTTAAAGCTAGTTCAATTTTTCCACAAGAACATAGTTTGAAACTGGTGGGACTCGAACTTGTGCCCTCGCACACCAGAGTCAAGGGATCTTACTGATTGAACTAACTGGACTAAATGCTAAAAATTAAAAAAAATTCTCAAATGGATAATATGGTCCTCTTGGTAGAGCATCGGTCCGGTGATCCGAAGGTCCCAGGTTCAAATCCTGGATAGTCAGTGAAATTTTTTCACTGGCTGACATTTATGTATGTGTTGACTTGTGTTAAAAACCTTTCTCATATGATCCTCTTTTGTTTTGGAAAGCATGTTTTGTTTTCTGTGACTTGAAAAATGGTCACAAACTTTTAGAAATACTCCTGGTTTCAGCAGATCGAATATTCATGTTTACACTTTAACATTCACAGGATGTGATAGTAAAAAGTGAGACTTTGCCCTTGGGAGATGAAGATATGCCTGTACAGGACATGTTAAGTGCATTGAGACTTTGCCCCAGAGAGATGAGGGTGTGCATAATTAGTGTTTCAGCATTGAATGATTCTGACAGGGGTAATGAGTAACAAATTAGGTTGGTGTCATAGTGCACAAGTTGAATTAGGTTGCTGATTTGCCCTACATGAGATGCCTGATGACTCTTTACCCCTTATCGCAATGATTCAGGCATGTTTCAGTATGAGGTAATGCGTCAACTTGCACTTAAAATATTCATGTTCATGTGCACTATACGCATAATTTTTATGCCGGTTAATTTTCACATTGTATACACTATACAGTCATTTATATCCCTGAGTGTCAATTATTGGCCTGTTCTGTCATGTCATGTGTCACAAAAGTTGCCGATTTCCCCAATAAAGGATATTGGTACTGACACTTGCCTGTTGTAAAATTGTGTAATTGCGATAGTTTTTCAAGCAAAAGTACCGTAATTTTGAAGGCATGCTATCAACAGACTGCCAAGTCCTGCTTGTGCTCCATGTCAATCCAATCCAATCCTAAGCTTTGTTATTGCCAATATCTGAATGGATCTACATGTATTTAGAACATTTTGAAATTTCAAATTCAACTAGAGACCAACAAGCAAGGTCTGCCACGGGGCCCAGCAAAAGTGGTAAGCACTGATATATAACTGAGGACACACACATTTGTTTTTTAATTGCCATTCAGTTGACCTTTAACCCGAAACACGGGAGCTGTACTATCCAACAGCGACCCTACTTATACCCCTCAAGCGTGGACCTGCTGTATATTTGCGATCTTCTGATAGTTATTTCATCAAGGACCTCAGTTCTCAGTTGTTGTGTGTCCATGTTTGTTCTGTATGCTTCCTGTGTTTATCCTCATTTGGTGGGCCATATAAACGCACCCCACTCAACCCCCCCCACACACACACACACACCCCCCCCACACAGATAGTCTGGAGGTAGGGTAGTAACTCCGTGCACAGACTTGTGCAAAAATATACACGATCTGTACCAGTATAAACACATATAAACACAGGGAGTTTCCATATATGTGACTCACTACCTTTGCACCAGAAAAGGTCAGCACTATTTCAACAGATTATCGGCAGTGACAATGGTATGCTCCAACGAACCAAAAGCTTGTCTGTTTAATATGCCCTGCAAGTGTGGGTATGGGATTCATAAACTGGCTGTGTAGGCAGTTAATTTGTTTATTAATGTGCTTTTAAATTATACTGCTCATTTGCACTGTACAAGCTCGAAATAAAATAAATGACATGTGGGCGTGTGGAAAAATTACGGGACTAAACACATAAAACATGTTGATAGTGGACAAACAATCGTGTTTTGCTATGTGTACACAATTTTAAATATTGTTTTAGGTAAAAGAACATTTTAAATTTTGATATAAAAAAGAGACAAAACCTATGGGTTTTTAGATACATAAATGTTGAGAAATCAAGCTGGCTTTTCAATATATAAAAAGATCTTTTGGCATTACCTTTATCAGCAATCTAAATAACAAATTTGCCCCCTTCCCCCCACAAAAAAAAACAACAGGCAAATTGCATTTGGTAGTATTTCTGCCCTAATTTCCTCAGTCCCAGTCCATTTTACATACACCAGGCACAAAAAGAAACTCGTCAGTTATATTCATCCTTGCTGTTCAATAACTTGATAATTTTGGATTATTCTGAAATATACATTTTGTTAATTGGACTTTTCTATCTCATATGACACCCTGTTCGTGAACATTGAGCAAGAATTGACCAAGATAAGCGCCTCCAAACTCTCAAACCCCAAAATGAAAAGTTGCAATTTTAACGACTCAATTGTGCCTGTACACTGTGTGCTTTATTGATTGACCAGTGGTGTTTGTGTGCAATACAACGATACGTTCCCATTGAAAATCGTTGAAAATGCAACTTTTGATTTTGGGGTTTGAGGCATTGGAGGCGCATATCTTGGTCAATTCTTGTTCGTTTTTCACGAACAGGGTGTCAAATGAGAAAGAAAAGTCCAATTAACAAAATATATATTTCAGAATAATCCAAAATTATCAAGTTATTGAACAGCAAGGATGAATATAACTGACGAGTTTCTTTTTGTGCCTGGTGTAGATTTCAAACAAAATAAAACCATCGTTTTGAGTACTACCTAGATGAGTAATCTTTTCTGGTCGTAGATTTCTGGTGGCAGAATTAATTCTCCCTCCAAAAGCAATTATACGATATAAATGTCCCCTTAAAGAAAACGTAGCAACCCAGCTCAGGATGGGAGTGTGGGCAGGTTGCTGGTCATTAGTAATGGTCACTTTAATATCATTAGAGGTTTAGCCTCTCACTTGTTATGTAAATCTGGTGACAAATTAACCGTAAGGTTGGATCACGGTTGCCAACCATTTTAAGGCTGAAGGCACTTTACTGATAGCACATGAGCAATAGTTTTAATGTTGTGGACAAGAAAGGGGAGGGGGGTTTCAAATAAGCCCAAATTGTATGTTTTGCTAGTCATGCAAAGAAATAATCTATGATCATGAGTTCAGATATTTTTTTTTAGCGAGGTCGCTCAACAGAATGCCAATTTTAGAACAGTCCAACGGATTCTAAGTCAGCTGTTTCATTTAAAATCTGTACACAATCCATATGTCATCCTGGTTTAAAAACGAGTGGTGATTCATTTTGAGCATATGAATGCCTCACATATGTTTGCTGTAAATACTGAGTGATACATGTAATTCACAGTAATTGTTATCATTATCATGTACATTATAATTGCATCAATGCTTCTTTTAAAATTGAGTTAAAATTGAGTTAGTGCATAAAGTGTATTCAGAGCCCATCAGTACCAGATACTGAATGGCTACCCTGGATAATAAAGATTGAAAAAAATAAGAAAAAGGAAAAAAAGGCTGATACAGGTGTATGAACATTTGAAGCCATACACCCCCTTTAGGTAGACGTGACTGTAATCTCCCTCACAGGGAATATGAATTTGAAATGGGTTTACCTGAATGGATGATTCCATTTGAAATTTACCCCCTTATGAGGGAGGTAAGGTCATGTCTTCTCTAGGGGATATCGGGGTGGGGGGAGGAAAGAGCCCAATGTAAGCATTGTAAAGGAATACAAAATATGTCTGTTCATCACAAAATGACAATTTAGACAAAAATAGGGTGTAAAACCAATATACTGCCACTGCTGGAGTGACAATCGGCATGTAGTTCAATGTCATCCAATGTGTGGCATTTGTTTCTAACCGATGATAGTATTTTTACTGTAGCCCAAGTCTGTGTAAAAAGGCTCTAGCTGGCAACACTGGGTAAGATATTAATCAATTGATATTTGTCACCTAATTTGGTGGCATATTCCGATACGTCCACATGAATCACCATACTTGTGTAAACCGGACTGGCATATGGGTCGTATAATCCGAAAGTAATTAGCTCAGTTTCAATTAGTCCACTGTACTGATGATAGTCATGAACAACATTTATGAATTCACCATTTAAATACATTGTATCTGCCTAGTGAATCGTGTACATGTACAGCAATATGCTTTAAATTGCTAGATGTGGTTAAAGGTGGGTGACCCCACAGACGAGAAAATATACAGCCCATCCACCAGCAGGCCAAGTCCCTGTGCTTTTGTATGCTGTGAATTCTCGCTTATTCATAAGGGCTGATTGTTCAATCGGCTGTGTGTAACAATTCACTTACGCGCTGCACGTTGTTTGTCTTCACGAAAGACTGTAAAAATATGCAGTATTGCGTAGCAGTTTTCGTCTCTCGCACTTCATAGAATGTTTGGCGCTCATTAAAGGGAGTCTGAGATTGGTGATTGGTCTCAATGGTCTGTAATTTTCTCGTCTGTGGGTGACCAGAATGGGTGACCCGAATGATAGCCTCATCCCATCTCCCACTTTATCTCATCAATATCGAATGTTGGCATCTCACAACCCTGGACAGTAAAATTTTACACATGAGATGTTTTAATTTGATGGTATGAACAAAAAAGCTTAGTACTAGCCTCCTAAATGGGTACAGTATTATTTTGTGATACACATTACTTTCTATATAAATCGATAAGGCGTTCGACTATGGTGCGAGAGGTTGCGAGTTCGAACCCTGGTGGTGCCTAGTACGCTCTCGTGGGAAAAATTGAGTTAGCTTGAAATTCCCTTGGACAAGGAACTCACTGCTAATTTGTCTCGTTGTAACCCGTCACGAAACTCGGGAGCTGATCCTGGTTGCGATGGTTATTTGTGGAATGTCTAGGGTGTGCGCTCTTGAAGCAGCAAAGTCCCTGAATTGTTGTTTAATGGTTTATGGAATGATGTGGGGCCATAGTGGTCAGCGACAACCTGTTAAGTGTGCTGAGGCTTGTGGATCAACGTCTAGGCGTTGTGCCTGTGCGTAGCGCACTATAAATCACTGCGCTTTTTTTATATTTTATTTTTTATTTTTTATATGAAATCCAATCTCTAGAGGGTAATTCAGAACTTAGAATCAGACGGTTTTGATATTAAATAAAATTGGATCGATTGAGCCCATATTTATTGGTCGAGCTATATATGAGTCCAATATTTTTAAAACTCGTAGCGAGACCAATAAATATTGGGCGAAAAGCATTCAATATTTTCACACACTTTGATTCATCAAAACAATGGTGGGAATAGGATAGGAACATAACTACATGATTAAATTGGATCACATACCTTTATTAATGCAAATATCATAGAGGAATGCATCCTAGTTACTAGTAATTTGTACAATGTAAATGTTAATGTTCTACTAATATGTTACGTGTACCACTTGCAATGAACTCTTTTAATATGGTGTTATCAATAATTATCATCCCCGTCTTGAACCTGGCAAGTTGCAATAGGGATATGTCAAAGAAAATAACCTGGTTGACATTGTGTATGAGGCTGTTCAAGCAAAGTACATGTAAACTAATATTGACATGGATTTTGTAATTTTAATTGCATTTTCAACCATTTGTGCCTTACATTTTTGTACATGTAAGTAAATCATCTGAAGGGGGGTGCTTAGTAATTACCAAATTTTGGAAATAAAAAACAATAAGTAAATCATCTGAAGGGGGGTGCTTAGTAATTACCAAATTTTGGAAATAAAAAACAATAAATTGTAATTCAGGAAAATGGCAATGCTTGTAGGACAAACATCACCAAAGATTTTGCTATAGTATTATGGCTAAAAGTGCACCGAAAGGGGGGTGTTTAAACAGAAAAGAAATGGAGTCACCATTCAAGAAATCCCATTGGAGATTAAGTTCATGTCTAATACATTGTAGGCATGTGTGGATTTCAACTGGAATAGCCCAAATGACAAGAAGCAAATGTCCCTTGTAGGCAGTGTCCGAAATAAGGAAAATATGGAGGTTATCCCGAGGATAACTAAAGCATAAATTCTGCTTGTCCTCAATACATTTTGGTTGTCCCCAAAATGTGTCATACTTTTGGAGGTAAAATATAGTGGTTGTCCAGGGGATAAGTACATACAATGTAGCTCAATATGGTTGTCCCCAGTGATTTTTGGACAAGAGGACAAGAGGATAAGTGCTTATTTCGAACACTGCTTGTAGGGATGGGAAGTAGTTGAATGATAATTGCCTAAAAGCCGAGTGGATGAAACGTTATGGACATTTGGATGATGTAGAATGTATTGAAAAGATGTCACTCATTCAGATATAAAATGATGAATGCCAAGGTGTAATGGCTGTAAGTAATGACTGTAATATGTCTGGTGATTTAATCGGCTTTTTTGTTTGTTGAGTTTGGCAACAAACAAGAATGTTGTTTTCCGGAAATTTTTTTTTGATTCTTTTGAATGAAGAAAGTGGTTTTCAATGTAGATATTTAGAAAGCACTGTTTTAATGTTTTATGTATTCTTTGGGTATTGCGGGCTCCACAATATACCTTCAGTTCTAATGTGGAATTACATTTGCCGAGGAATTTAAAGAAAGTTGAAAAACCATACATCCTATTCAGACCAAGCAGGTTGTGTGGCAGATAAAGCCATGGTAACTTAGCTTAATTTGGAAATTAGGATGCAGCAACTTACACTTGGTATCATATCATCCATGGATGCTAAATTTCTTGGCAGGTTCAGTCGTCTCCATTTTGAAACATATTTGAACATGCTTTATCTAGTAGTTGCACTGAAAAGCACAATAATTTAGTGCAAATATAGTCTTTATTATTAGAATATAGATGTTACCTATGGATATATGTTACAAGTATAATGGATTGAACTGGCAATTGCTTTGCATATATGAAAAGGGTAGCAGAATCTTGTATGTTGTTACTGTTAGTGATATATCTTGTTAGTATGTATGTACGGGTCTCTCCAGAAAGGATGAGAAGGAATTGTACACCTTAGAATGCGGATAGACTCATGGGAGATGGGATATGTGCATTGTTGTGAGTGACTTTTATCTCTTTTTTGTATCATTCTATACTGAAGATTGGGGTTTAGTTTTCAGCATGATGGCGGTGATCGTGTCGCTGCCGAGAGAGGATTACCTGGAGTTTAGATTCAACATACAGATACACATTTGTGTGTACGGTACTGTTCAGTTCATAAAATTTCAATAAATTAATATCGTGTTTGCACTTGTTGCGTGGGTGATACACAGGATCACTTGATACAGAAATGCAGAGATATCTTCGGTGTTGTTCAACTCCCACAAGCAAGGCAGGATGCCTTTAAATGTAATAATGCATAGCAGGTCAACTCCCTGTACCAGAAGCTATCCTCTTGAAGTTTCTAAAGCTATATTTTCCAGTCAATCAGTTGCCAAATAGAGCAGCCATGCATATAACATGTATGGCAACTATTTGTGGATGGTTTACGTGGATGTCAATAATTTGCATTCAGTTTAAATTGTTTTCTGTTTCGAGGACGATTTATATCATGCTCAAAAAATCCTAATCCACATTTATACGGAGAAATTTTGCTCCGTTCAATCTCTTTTATCAACTCATTTTATTCACCACTTTTCAACCTTTTTTTCTTCTTGATTATTTTTATCTGATTTGCATTTCATAGGCGGTACGAAAGGAAAGGTCAGTATTAAAACCCCAACGTGACCTGATCAGAGTCAATTAACGAGCCTATTTTAAAAAGCTTCATTAACAAAGACAAAGTTATCATTTGCATAGATGCTTATTTTCTTCTTCAATCTGCTTATGTTGCATACCTGTAGAGACTACTATTTATTTATTTATTTATTTATTTATTTATTTATTTATTTATTTATTTATTTATTTATTTATTTATTTATTTATTTATTTATTTATTTATTTATTTATTTATTTATTTATTTATTTATTTATTTATTTATTTATTTATTCACAATGCAAGATTTCATGTTTTGATAACAACATCATAATATCTTCTCTTTAGGTATACATCTTAGTAGTTCCTTGCAAGAGTTCCTTTTTTTTATTTAATCAAATTTCTGCATGTATTTTTTTCTTTTGTGATATAAGAAGTCCTTGTAAAGTATATAACATTATCCATTTGTTGTTTTTATCTTTCATAAATTCTCAAATTTTGTATGCCATTTGATTGAGATTGGGCTATCCCAGTTGAAATCTGTACACCCCTGTGGAAGACAAGACCTTCATCTCCCCCACATAGAGGATGGTAGATTTTAAATGGGGGTAACCCCATTTGAAATTCACACCCCCTGTGTGGAAGATTAAGGTCATGTTTTCCATAGGTGTATGGATTTTAACTGGAATAGCGGAAATTTGTTCTAGATGTGTATTTATACATAAATGTACATTGCATTTTAGAGTCTTACAATTTTTTTGATTTCAGAATTTTTTCCATTACATTACGTTAAAATTTCATTCAAAATGAGTTTAAGTTGACCATTAAAACATCCGCTTGAACCTGATAATTCACAATTTTCTCCATTTCATGTACTATCAGTATTCACATCGGAAGACAAAGTAGCCTTAAATGTTTGCATCACTGTGTTAGTAATTAATGTATACTTCCAATTAATCAGTGACACAACAGTATTCAAATACTACATGGTTAAGAGAGGAAATAGGGAGAACTATTTTTCCCTGAGGTACAAGCCTATCACCCCATACCTGGAGGGTGAGGGGTGATAGGCCCTAACCTAGTACCAAGGGGAAAATATATATATTTCCCTGCTATAAACCATGCAGTATTTGCTTTGTTACATAGTACTTTGTCTATGGGGGATGAGGTAAATAGTCAAAACTATCGCATGGGGAAGTCCTTGTCAGTTGTGATTGACCAATGAATTGGCATGATAAGCTCATGAATATTTATGAGGTGTAATGATAAGTACTACATTGTAGATGGTATCAAATTTGTTGATTTCTTAATTATTCATTGAGTTATCATTCTGGACCATTTGTGTGACCAATTCATGTTTAATTTCGAGAGTGTACCCTTTGTTGTAGATAGGTACATGTACTTGTTTTAGCGTGTGTCAGTCATATTTTTCAATGTTGAATTTATTTCATAAGATGGATATGACTAATTCATAGATAATTCTTAAAACATATTGATGCATAAATATGAAATAAATGTCAGTGTAAATACCCTGTGTTGTGTGTAGACGTATGTTTTACAATGTGTTGATAATGAACTTTAAAAACAAGGTATATATAAGTTTGTGTGGGTTTATTATAAAGTAAAACTGCACTTTTGTACTAAAATGAAATATGTTAAGAATAGTATGTGATATACCTTCCATAAATATACATTTTGAACATAGGTTTCATCTAGAGTTTGACAGATCACGTTACAACAAATGTATAATTACTGGCTGTCCTTCCTTCATTTTTTGAGCATGATTGGATCATATTTTTACATCAAACAAGTATATTCTGTGAGTGCTCCTCTTTTGTACATTTAAGAAACGTAATTTTGCTGTCCCTTTCGCACCTGTACACTAACCTTTTAGTCCTTCCGTTATTCTAACCTTAATCAACTGTAGCCCTTTATAACATTACCAATATACTAACTCTACTTGTAGTAACATTGTAACCCTTGTGATAAGACTTATAACAAACTTAAAGGTGCAAAGGGTAAATATTCTATGTATGTACTTTGAAAGCCTGTTTGGTCATTGTTGTTATTGCATTGTGAAAAGAAATTTTGTATTTTTAAGGATGTTCAGATTTCATCACAAGCTGCATGTTTCTACTTGGGAATGGTTGCCAGGTAATGCAGTTTGGTTTGGAGTGTTTCTACTTATATAATGTGCTCAGTAGAAACAGATTGGTGTGATGCGGTGTTGACACCCGGCAGTTGCCTCCTGAGGTAGATCATGCAATGTAACTCCTGGCATTTCATAGTTGATGGTTGTACCAGGCAAATTACGTGGTACAATGTACCTGAAGTTAGGCAAACTTTTGACGCACCCATTTTGTTTCAAAAGGTTTTCACTATTTTCCGGTTTACCTCTAAAGTTAACTACTTCCGGTAGATATCGCAACCCTTATGTTGAGCATCAGTAGAAACATACTACTGGTTGTTAGTGTATCGGATTGTTGGTTGGCCAGGAATGCTGGTAATAAGTCTGTGGAGTGTCCAGAATAAACAAGCAGAATATGAGCATAAAATCAGGTAGAATTTCGTCACAAATTGCAGGGATCCAGGGTAACAGGACTTTTTTTTTCATTCTTACTTCAAACCATCCGGAAAAACATTTTCCTTGAAGTAAGTGGATGGTCAACTGAATGATGAATTTAAGAATCAAGGTTACAGTTTTCTTATAAACAGCAAAAAAAGACCCATAAAGCTTTCTTTTGAATGAATATCCATTTGCCCCATGTCAGCATAGTCAGAATTTATTTCCATCCATTTTACATGTTATTTGTGTGGCTTTTTATAAAAGCCAATTTTTGTGACAACTCCTTGATTAAAATTTATGAAGCCCTGAATCAAGGAAGAAAATGCAAATTACGTGGATTAATCATGTAAGGATAGAGAGTAAAATCAATACACTCCGGATTGGTCAGCAGTATAATGATGACCGCTGCCTTTAATTATTCTGGTTGGAAGTCATTGTCTTTGAGGCTCAACCACCAAGTGCCCATTGATTATTTTGTTCTGTCCACATTATTATCAAGTTTAATTAAAATTGAATTTTGTTGAATATTAATTATTTTATTACCTGCAGGGCTCACATTTAGCACCTGTCCGTTGCCCAAAACCAGCTTAAACATTTTCGGCAAGCTATAACTCCCAATTTTGCATTGTCCAGTTGTAAAATACAACCCTCAAATTATTCTTGACAGCGCCCCTGTCAACTACAAGATATGTGTTCCAGTATCTGTGCACAAACATTCACACACATTTTGACCCTTGAGAACTTGGATTTGACTCTTTTTGTTTTGACTCTCAAAGCCATATTATAACATTTGTTGAGGAGGACGCCCTCAATATTTGTCAAAATTTTACACAATTCAAAATCAAGACCCTACATGTAGGTGCTGTAGCTTTGGCAAAATCCGAGATATTGAATAAAACGCAGGAACTGTCATTTTATTATTACGATGGAAATATTAGTAAAACCTATACGTGATACAGTACGTTACATGGCGTCGGGGACGGTGATGTGATCGTACTATAAAATGACCAAAGGAGACCAGGAGTGATACTTATTGTACCGACCAAGTTCCACCGGCAGAGATGCAACTTTTCAGGTTTTGGCCTGAATTCAGGTTTTTTGTGAGTCCAAATTCCTGCATTTTTATTTATTTTCAGCCTGTTTGGGGACTTTTTGGCCTGCATTCACATACTTTTTCAGGTTTTTCTCACCAGTTTCAGGTTTTTTGAGTAAAATTGAGTGGCATCTCTGCACCGGGCGTATGAAATTAACAATATTACATTGAGGACTGTCTGGGCACATAACCTATTAAAGCTAGGGATTTATTTGCATAGCATACAAAATTAACACCAGCCATACGCTGTTACATACAGCCGTATGTTTGATCTTAATCCAAGAAAAATAGGCAGTCTCTTCCAGGCCCATGCCAGCAAAAATAAATATTGAAAATATTGAGAGAACTGCCATATGCTCACTACTACTATCCAAAAGTGCAATATAAGTTTATTCAAATGAATGTGATTATCAATTTAAGAACTGTCAGTACAATGTAGGAGTGTGCAGTACATCCCATCATGGCAAATTAAATCAGAAATATGGCAGTGTACATGTATGTGACCTGCTCTGGTGAAAATGAGTGCCAGGGTACATGAAGATGTAATTAAATCAAACAAAATTTTGTTCTAAATATTGATTTTAATGATGGTAGTGACAAAATTGGGAATGGAAATTAATTTGCTTATTTTCGACTTTTCGTGAACATATTTGGAAGTTGTTTGAAAATGCTATGAATACAAATAAGCCAATAACTGGTATTGGGGCTCTTGGGATATATCGGGTTGCTGATCAGTTTGGGAAAATTTGGCTTTGAAACACTGAAAGATACGGGTGTATTGCAAGAAATAATTATAATATTCATATGCTGATGTTCCACTGACAAAACTATCTGATGAGGGAAGCCTCCGATTAGAATACAGACCTGGGGCTACATTCATGATGATACGATCTTCTGTTCGAGTCAAATCAAGGACGCAAATCTTGAAGTATGTCAGAGATAAATTGTTCGTGTTTTAATCTCTAGACTTGGTAGATGAAGTTGAATCAGAATTATGTGTACTGCTGGCAAGTAGGAAAAAACAAACACGCACAAACCTACTCAGTAATTGCCAACAAACGAGGACATCAAATTTGAACCCATAGTGTACTATTCAAGTGTGGACACACAATCCGGAAATCAATTGCCATACCGAGGACATGTACGTGCAAGACATGTCATACCCTGCGCTAATAGCATTTGTACACTGTTTGCAACCTAACGGTGAACCATGGGCATTCTCAGTTCCAATCCACGGCTGTGATTAAAATATCATAAAAATGTCCTCATTTGGAGGTGTTTAAAAATAAATATATTATAAATAAATTTTCCATGCAATTTTGAAAAAAAAATTGTAGTTTATGAAAATGGCAATAAATACCTGTATAGCAAAAACTAATGCCACAGCTATTTTCTAGATACCAAAATGATTTTGCTGTGATTTGATAAAGTATTTTTGATCCTCTTTGATGCATTAACCGTAACACTGACAGGTTTTGTTGGTGCTGGGAAGGGAAAGAAGGAAGTTTTAAAGGAAGAAAATGAACGAAGAAGTAGGTTTGTTTCCTCGATTCAATCCTCGGACCCTCGGGTGCTAAGCACGCGACCAGTAGCCACAGTTGTTTTGTTGGCCCGGCCAACAGACAAATTGAAGAATGATACAAGTGAAAAATTATTGATTTGCAAATCTGTATACATGGACTAGTTAAAATATATCAGAACAATTTTTGAGGTGGTTGGAAAGCCAGATAGATATGGTACATTTGATGGCACTATTGATATTGTATGTATGCTAATGTACAATTTCGTTGATCAGCTTTGACGCAGTGGTAATACATAATGCCCGCTTGATCTTTCAAATAGTGCCGATTTGAGTGAATTGCCCCTACTAACAAAATAGCGTTAGTTTAAGTACCTAGTTGTGCAACCCACAGACTATGGTAATTCACATAATGCTACATAATGCGCACCTGAAATATGATGTTCAGTCTTCTGTATTAGTAGACACTACCTCACAAAATCCTTTTGGATTGAAGGATTTGAACAGTTTAATTCTTAAATGTCAACATCTCTTCCATACTATTTACAATGCATACAGAAATGGGAGTAACAAAATAGTTGGTTCTATATTTTGGTTATTTCTCTCAAATCTAGAGGTTTAAACAAACTACCTTAATGAGCAGGCAAGAAAAACATCAAGTTGTTAATTGTAACCACTTTGACCCTCAGACTATGTTAAATGTTAGTATGCATAAGAGTTACATAATGCACTTAATGTGATGCCACTGATGGACGCCTTCGGTAATAGTGATTCACATTTATATACACTTGTATGTATACATGATATCCTATATATATGCTTAAATGTAATAGCCAGAGTATGCAAAATAGGCAAGTGGACTACGGAGAAGTCTACCCTATTCTAGACACACAGACTTCAAATGTACATTTTGGCTCTTGTATCAAAAAGAGATTGATATATAAATCGGTTTCATACTTCATGGTAGGGAGTGCGCAGGTCAGTGTTATTCAACCAATGGGACCATTTGGAAAATGCAACGCCCCGGGGGCGTTTATTTGAGGAAACACGGTACATGTATTGAAGTTTGTTTTTTATAAGGTGGAAAATATAAGACTCATATTAATGTGTATTGATCAAGAATGGTGCAAATGCAGTTAGGCACAGTGCTTACGCTAGTTGTGCGTTGCGTAATGTGTGTCTGGCGCACACTTATGTGAATTTACGCGAGCGTGAGATGGGACTTTATTGATGCACGCAGCAACAAAAGTGAATCATTTTTGCCATATATAACCCGAACAAACTTTACAAACCTGTATAATGTTTTGGTTAAATTCTGCAACTGTGCAGTTCATGACTGAATTCACTGATGAGCACAAACTGTGAATGAAATGGAAAGTCTTTCAAATGACCTCAAGACAAGAATCATCACTATCACTAGGATCCACAACATGTTCATCTATCAGGGCACAGTTCTTTAACCCCAATACATTTGTACATTCATTGAATGACCGTAGAAAATTTGGGCACAAAAACTCATACTCTGCAACTTGAGGTCAAATTTTGCACTATGATTGTTTAATTGAGGTTATTGAACTATGCCATTGGGATGAGGCTATTGTGGTCTATAGTATATCAAATATTGTTCTGCATACGAATAAAAAAATATATCTAGAAACAATTAAGCAAACTAATATGAAACTGCCGTGAGCTAATTCCGTGTTCAAATTAACGCAGTAACGCCGCTTCCCCATCCCATGTATGCATTGAAAGATACAGATGCAGAACACAGCAAGTATCTGGAAAACTGAAATGCCAAAGTTTATCATGGAATGCTGCATCAGCTGCCAATTTGCTTCTCATAAATCCACATCTGCAAAGGCATCTTTTATTAGGCAGAGTCTATTTTTCTCTCTTTATTTTCCTCCGCTGCTGACATTAATTTTCGGAAGAACATAAATTTTTATTTTTATTTTTAATCAAAATTAAAGTTAAGGCTCACATTAACAATACTTTCTTCATGGAATGATGTATTGAACCGATTTTGCAAAACATAGCCCTTGTGTACTTTTTTTTGTCATTGATAATTTTTTTACAGTGGCTATTTTATTTTGTATAATAAAATAGCCACTGTAAAAAAATATATGTGCTTTAAAGGTACAAAAATGTATGTAAGTTTCATCATCGGACAATGCCTACAAATGTTGGTTGATTTTATGCACATGTACCTACATTAAATTTGTATCATTATTCATACATGTTTTGTTTATCAGTACGGATAGAAAACCTGGTTTGAGATGACAGGTAGCAGTTCCACAGCAAATCTAAATTGATGGTTAATAAATATATGCCCGTGCAATTTGTGAAGTTGGTTAGCATACTGCCGTAGCAGTGGCAATATTGACGTAAAACCTGGCTGTGAAGTATGGTGATGAGGTCAGGTTGATGTGCACCGAGACGGACTGGATAGATGGATGGATGGGCCAGTGATGCAATCTGATGAAGCAGATGTATCAAAAACACTATTGACGTCTTTTTCACAGAAACGACAATGACCTCATCCCAAGGGCATAGTACAATAACCTCAATTTAACAATCATAGTGCAAAATTTCACCTCAAGTTGCAAAGTGTGAGTTTTCGTACCCAAATTTTCAAAGGTCATTCAATGAATGTAGAAATGTATTGGGGTTAAAGAACTATGCATTGATAGATGAGCATGTTGTGGATCCTAGTGCTTGTAACATGTGGGGCGTTGGGTGTCCATCTGCGCGTGTGAGGGGTGCATGTTTGTATATGTGCAAACACAGACTCTTTGTAATACGGGGGTGAGTCTGTGATGTATGTATTTTGGGTGTCGAGTGTGCATGTTATCAGCAGAATCAGATTGCACTGATTTGCACACATACATGAGGGGGCTCGGGATGGTAATTCAGTGTGAGCAACACAAATTATTGGATGAATTAAAATTATTTTATTATTGTTTTTTACAGTATGTGCATAATTTACGCCTGTGTGATTGTGCGAGTGTGCAGTTGTGTATCAGTCCTACACATGCATGTGTGTGTTATTCAGGGCGAATCCAATTAAGATGGTAAATTTTAGAATGATGACTTTTGGCAAGAACTATATACAGTATCCATTTATGAAGTAATGAATGCTAATGATAAAAACAATGATAATGTTCCGCTACTTGAGTGAATGTGATAACGGTATACAATATACGTAGATTTTCATGAACCCTAAGTGTCGTCTGTTGAAAGACATCCATGCCATTGCAGTCTTCTTATCATCACTTCTCAAGAATATAATGGGCCATTACATTAAACATGCTCTTATGGGCTCTCATTGGAAGCCAAAAACAGTCTCTTTTCTCATAATATACTTGAAGTTTAGTAACCCGTAAATACACGTAAGATATGATGATGCTAATTTATAAGGAAAATATGTTGGATATTTTAAAATTGTTTACAACATGTATGAACAGAAAAAATTGATATTATCAAAGACAGATATAAAAAGAGTTCATCGCGTCTGACGTCATCTGTCAATAGAGCATGGTTTGTTTACAAGTGTCGTGATGATGACTTGCTGAACACGGCGGTATAACCGGGTGCCTTATTGTTAATTTTGCACCTTCAAACATACAAACCATCTCAGAAGTTAAGTCTTTATAGTAGGAAACTTTCTTTCACAAAGGCACCATGTCAACAATGCCTAGAAAAGTTGCTTTTTCCCTTGTAAAAGTACGTAATTTTTCGCCATTTTCTGCTATTCCTTTTCTCCGATCGGCACCAGATAAATCGGCCTTCCTTTTACGCGCTATTAACCAAGCTTAACCAATCAAGGATCATAATCGACAGTGATGTCAGACGCGATTAAATCTTTTATCTCTGTCTTTGATAATAACAAATGCTTTGAGGGCTCAGTGCAACACAACCTCATCCCCATTAGCTCTCCTGGGTAATGTTACTCATAAGCATGATTGCATTTATACACAACATCACCTAGTGAAGATGAGGGAGTAGTGCACTGAGCCCTCAACATTTGTATAATTTTCAGGAACCACAAGTTGAGTTTTGATGAGGTTTTTAACACAACGTTTAGATTAAAATGGATACTTTGACTATAACAGAAAACCTCAAATTGTATTAGCTTGGCGACACACTAATTTTACTTGGTGTCATCGTGATGCATTGATGTGATATTTTGCACGTAGCTGTAGATTGCAAGGTATCAAATCAATGGATTTCACAGAATTCAAGACCTATCTCAACAACCATGATTTAAAGTTAACCATAAAGTACACACTGTATGTCCTGGCTATTTTGAATGTGTTTTTCATGTCAATTTATGTATATTGTATGCATATCTGGCAGTTCAATGAGAATTTCTTTTAAAATTTGAACTTCCTGATGTTGCATTTGTTAATGTTCACTGTACAGTATCCATACAAGTAGATCAACACTAATGCCATACATAATTTGAATATCCATCAAATTCAAAAGATCTTATAAATTACCCATTTAATTAATAAACAACATTCGACCAAAACTGAAACATACTTTACTCATGATTATGTCAATAGAATCTAGTCCAGGACTCCAGTGTTTTTGGTTAGTTTGTGAATTTCAACAACAAAAAATGACTACTGTCTTAACACTCCACTTCTATGAAAAGTTGGTTGCATTTGGCATGCAATTGGGAAAAGGCTGATAGGATTTGTACACATGTAATATCAGCATATTATGTAGGATTTGATGTAGTTTGTGAATTGTAATGAGCTTAGGGTTTTGCATTCCCAATATTATAGATTCTTGTTGTTTTCCTTTTCTTTTGATAATCAGTGAATTTTCATTCCCATCCTTAGTTTGATGTAAAAAATACATTTCACAATTTTCATGTCATTGTCACATGTAGTAGAAAATGTATTATTTTGTGTACTTGTTGTCATTTGTGACATGATCTGGTCCATGGAGGCCAAAGACGGCAAATTTGAAATTAGGATAAAGGCAGGTTTTCTCGTCAGGGCACAAGATTTTCCGTCTGGATAGGCCAGTTGGGATTTTGGCATAATTATGAATTTGTGACATGTTGCAATATCAGAAACACAATGAAGTAGAATCTGGGCCAGCCTGATGAAACATTGCACCCTATGACCTATGTTTACCCCTGAAAGGCAAAAATATGGAGTAAAAAACAATAAATACATAAGACATTACAAAACTTCATAACTTTAGAACCAAGTTTGCTAGACCTTTAATGTTTTAAGCATATGACAGCCTAATGTTTGACAAGGTAATAATTTATAGTAACTCATTTTTCAAAAATGTGTCCTCTGGATTCCATGGACTAGATCATGTCATATTTTAGTATTTTTCATGCATTTGGGGAGTTAGAGCCATTTGACATATAGAGGGAGTAAAAAGCAACTTTTGACTCTAGTCACTCCACTAAATAGATGTACCTCAAGTCATGTTTAAAGGTGGTACATGTATACAAATAGCAGCTACTGATTATAACACAGGAACAAGTGCAGTTATTTGCCTCCCAAGTTGTGAAAAGCAACCAAGATGTAGGTCAGTGATATGATATAGCTTTTCATCATCCTTTACAGAGACATCATTCCTCTATTTTAAAAGCATCAAATTAATAGAATTTGTTGCATAAAAATCAGTCCATTTACCCTTTGGACAATACATGCACTACATGTTCGGTTCGTTGTACTTTTTGTGTACATTTTTACTTGGATTCGAAATACTGATTGTAAAAAAACGCAAAAATGCACAATTTTCTGAAATTTGATTTTGTTTTTGAGTTGTGTAGGTTTGCAATCAGTCGGTTAAGAATTGATTCAGAAGTGCTGTGGTGCAGAATGAATAGGGGGATGAACCCGGTTGTCAAGTATATATACAAGGAGTGAATTGATTTATTTTGGTTTTTCTTGTCATGATTGATGACTTTGGAAGGGGCTCTGTCTTGGTTTGCATGAATGTGACTCTGGCGGTTACAGACGTCATGACTCTTATTTGACGATAATGATGTGCCATGTATCGATCATTGTGTCACTGCTGCGATTCAAATGATTTGTGGCTTAATGTGTGGAAGAGTTAGGGGACAAACCAAATGATAGATGATGCTCAGGGAATGTAACAAAGCTGACCCACTCTCTCCTTCTGTTTTATAACAGGGCTCAATGTAATTATATTTTTTATGGGGGATGTTTGATCAATTTTCTTCAGAAAAATTGCACCTGTCCATTCAGTGCTGCTCATTTTCCACATAGATTTTCTCAGAAGCTTGGAAGCAAATTTTTTTTATCACCCTGTATTCTTTGAACCCTGCTTTGGTGACATAGCCTGATGAGAAATGTAATTTCCAACTCTATTACTCGCCCTTCTTCGCCTAGAATGAAACTAGTTTGTTTATAATTATATGGCTTCATCAATCTTTTAGTTTGTTCTCTAACAGAGTTTTTAGGAAAATGAAATTTCGACATGGTTTCTCTGTGTGTGTGATGCTTGTGGGCAATGCAAAATGAAGGAAATAAATATATACCGTATTTCGTCAAATAGTCGCCCCCCCCTCAAATAAACACCCCCACCACTTTTTTCAACCAAGATGTTTCATTCCGATATTTCCATGCTATCTTGTGTAGTAAGCTTACCAAGTTGCTCACATGGTTGATAATAGCAGCAATAAATGGCGAAAATCTGCATCGGCAACCCGGAAGTGAACCAAAAGTCAGTGTCAAAAGTTCATAGTTCGTCATTTTAGCGTGACTTTTAAGCTTACCTAATGATTTTAACAGGAATTGTCGTGCTAAAAATGACCTCTAATAAACGCCCCTTGGGAAAATGTAACGCCCAGGCGTTTATTTGACTAAATACGGTATAATGTAAAAAATTGTAGACATTTTTGTTTCACTGGGGCTAAAATCTATTCTTGCAATGATTTAAGTGCAAATAACGTTTGCAGGAATGCCGATTGGTTTAATGCACCGCATTTAGGATAACAGATTGATGTTGCCATTATCTTGGGCTGAAACGCTTAGTTTTGCATTGTTTTCATGCGGAATGTGTGGGAGGCTGGCTAACTTTTGACCAACCAACTCCCTAGTACCCTTCATGGATTGGGTATAGGTTTGTGATGCAATTCTTCAGCCGTATACAGGTATTTTTTTAATTACTCCTCAGCAATAGGCTGTTTCAGTTGGGAAGTGGGGGCGAGTGTTTCATTTTGTGTTGATTTCTTCATCCACGGTACTACAATAAAAAAGAGCAGATATGCAAATGCCCTTTTCCACCGACTCACTAGACCTAGTTAGAATTGACAAATTGAAAGGGCAAGGTTATTGCTTCACACAGCCTCTAAACAGTAATGGATTCTTTACTGTATTGAAATTGATATTTTGATCAAGTTGATCTCATTCTGCTAATCAAACCAAACCGTTCCCAAAATGTATCCAGACAATTGGGACTTATTGCCAGATCAGAATGTGATTTGTCTTAAAAACAAGACTAAAAGCAATATCAAAGAGAAAAAACTTCAAGAATTCTAAAATACACTGATATTTAAACATAGCTTTACAATGGTTTCTAGTACTGGTATCATAACATGTTTGGTTATTTTACAAGTTTCAGAAGGTGATGTTCACTTGTGTGTTTTTTTTAATTGAAGGCTAATTAATAGCAGGACTAAAGATAATTTTACAACTTGCTGTCTTCTGAAGATAGTTTGACTTTATGACCATAACTTGTTGTGTACTGAAGATAGTAAAATAATTATGTCCATGCTGTCTACTGAAGATAGATATATGTCCATATCCACATCTTACTCTACTAAATATAGTTCTATGGCCATGTCCACATGTTGCTATCTACTGAAGATAGCAAGGTTTGTGTCCATGTCTACAGCTTGCTGTATACTGAATATTGTTTCATGCCCATGTCTACTTCTTACTTTCTACTGAAGATAGTTTTATGTCGATGTCTACTGAAGATAGTTTTATGTCCATATCTACATCTTGCTGTCTACTGAAGATACTTTTAATAGTTTTGTCCATGTTCACATCTTGCTGACTACTGAAGATAATTTTAATAGTTTTATGTCCATGTTCACATCTTGCTGACTACTGAAGATAGTTTTATGTCCATGTCTACATCTTGCTATCTACTGAAGATAGTTTTATGTCCATGTCCACATCTTGCTATCTACTGAAGATAATTGTAATAGTTTTATGTCCATGTTCACATCTTGCTGACTACTGAAGATAGTTTTATGTCCATGTCCACATCTTGCTATCTACTGAAGATAGTTTTATGTCCATATCTACATCTTGCTGACTACTGAAGATAATTTTAATAGTTTTATGTCCATTGTGAATTTTGTTCATTTTGAACAATTCCAAGTAAAACGAAGTTGGTTTACTCACATTTTAGTGACGTTTCACCACTACACTAGTGGCTTCTTCAGACTGGCAACTCATCACATCTGACTGCTTGCTTTTATAGGCAACAGGAAGCACCGTAGAGGGCGTGATGAGTTGGTCAAAGATGTTGTTGAGTGAGTAGGCCCCCTCGTCCTTGTTTAGAGTGTCTTGTTCATGTTCACATCTTGCTGACTACCGAATAAAGTTTTATGTCCATGTTTACATCTTGCTGTCTACTGAAGATAGTTTTATGTCCATATTACTGAAGATAGTTTTATGTCCATATCTTCTGAAGATAGTTTGATGTCCATGTCTACATCTTGCTGTCTACTGAAGATTGTTTTAGTTCAAATCTAATAAAAAATAAATAATACTTTAGGCTTATCTTGCTGGGAAATGACACATTTTTCCAGGTTTTGTTAATAGTACTAGAACAGGATTTTCAACTGGACTAAGTCTTCATTGTGCTGTGCTACCTGGTCTATTTATATTATGTATTTGGATCAAAGTTCTACTTTTTTTATGGCATAAAATTAATGACATTAAACATGCTCATCGTTGATGTCTGTAGAATATTACAGACCTATCTATTGTGCTAGAAAATGTTTTTATAGCATCTTCACATGATAATGCTGTATGAAATTATTATGAACCTCGTCCGTGTCTATTGTGCTAATATGAAGTGATTTTTTCCTCTGATGATCAAAAATCTGAGATGATTATCAGCGCTAGTATAATTTAAGTTGGAGCCTGAAGCCATCACTATGAAATGAGATGTTATGATACCAAGTTTGGTCATACACAGTACACGTGAGTCGATTTACATATTTATAGATTTTATAGCTAGGTCATCAGTATTCAGTGTATTTCCATATTTTGACAATAAAAACTGAATTGCATGGATCTTTTTTAGTACTCAACCAAGCTATAGCAGAGGAATTTGAAAGCTGGGAATTTTGGTGCAATCAAATGAAATCTTTTAAGAGTAGACCTCAAATCCATTTGGAAAATACTCAATAGAATCTGATTAACTTTTAAAAGAATAGTAGCTGCTGCCCCAAATCCTAACCAAAATATCAACTTTTACATAAACCTAGTCCTAAGCCTAAAACCTAACCATAATCTTAAGCAAAAAAAAAGATTTGTCTCAGCTTCCTTTAGCCAAAAACCCTAAGTGCTCTACGCGGGAAAAGGCTACGTGAACGCAGGATTGCTTTTTATATTGCACATACAGGCCATTAGGTTTTATGTTGCTTTGCTGTCTTTTGAGTCTTTTCAAAAGTCATTCTAACTGAAAAAAAGCAAGATAATTATTATTGTCATTTTTTTTATTACAAGTCATAATATTTTTTTAATATGATGCACAATTGTTTGTAAGCAATCATTTCCTTGATTTTGTAATACATTCTGAAAAGAAACAGGAGAAAATAATCAAAACACATGCATGTACCACTGAATGTAACCCATACTCAAAAGTACATTTATGGTAGTGAAATGTGTGTATTTGATTAGGCTAAGCTTGGATTAGCTATGCAACAACATTGCTGTGTCATAAATGTCACATGTAATGAAATTTTGATTAAATTGGGTGCATTCTTCATCTTGAATATGAAATGCACATGGGCAATGTTGTAGACAGTTGATGACTATAATGTGCATTGAACATATTGCTATTAAGTATTTCTGAATTGCGCTTTTTCAAATTATACGAGTGGGTTATAAAATGTCTTCACAACATTTTTTCAGTTCCACAGTTTTTGCAATATTTTTTAGTGTTAAATTTCAGTTTTATTTAATTTATTTTTAAATATTAGGTTAAGTTGTTTTAGAAACACAATCCGATCTGTATGGAATAGGACTTGCATCAGAGTAAATATACATACTATCAATACTTTGAGTGTCCCATCCCCTTCCTGATTGGAATTCACCATGTTTCTATTGGGATGTTCATTAGCCCAGTTGAAACCGAAGGTCTTGATATTAACTGAACCCCTAATAGTGGCAAGAGTACCTGGAGAGGAAGGATAATGCAGGAGATCTTTCCTGAGTAACGTTAATAAAAACACAAAGATAACTCCCAAATGCACAGGCAGGGGGAAAAGCGGAAATCGCTGACAATACCCTCGCACCCATTACTTTCTGTGCATGTTGGTTTATATCGATCGCAAACTCATGGTTTATATAGATCGCAAACTCGTAATTTGTGATAAAAAGTGGTGGCATGAGATATTTTCTAGATAGAATTCTTGTAAAAAAAATTGCAGTCTATTCCTGTTTGGGAGTATAAATTGCAGGATTAATTCTACATATACATTGTACACATGTACATGTAGGATTATTTTTGTTGATCCGTCCTTCTGTACAAAAGAATTGGAATTTTTTTTTGTCAGGCTTTTTTTTTTGGAGGATTGTTTGTTGATGGCTTTATTGGCTAATTAGAGATCCAACCAGAAAATTTCATATAGTTTTTAAACATGCTAAAATTTGAAAGTGTTGCATATTTTCACATCCATGATCAATCTAGGTGATCAATGTATAGGTGAGACAATTATTCACCACAAACTGTAGTAGTGAAACGACTTGGTGATGAAATCAGTATTTGTATATGTGCAGTGTAGATCAAGGGTAGCGCTAAGTTGCTTTCTGGGGTCCCGGACCCACCAAAATAGAGTTCGGACCCCCTGTTTTTAAATTTTCAGCAAGTTCAGGGGTCCCTGCAGACCCCCAGTTTTTCAATCTAGCGCTATTGCAGACATACTGTTTATGCTGCATTTGTGCAACTCTGACTCACCAAACTCTACTCCGGACCCCCTACTTTTGAATTTTCTGCAAGTTCGGGGGTCCCTGCGGACACTGGAGTGTTTAGTTCTAGCGCTACCCCTGGTGTAGATGTGTTTGCATCAACAGTGAGGTTTTGATAATGAATAATTGGCACAGGAAAATGAAAGCCGTCACCAAGGACAAAATGGAACGGGCCATTCCAGTTGAAATTCTCACACCTATTAGAAGACATGCCGTGAATCTTTCAAACAGGGAGTATGAATTTCAAATGGGGTTACCTGAATGGGTGACTCCATCTGAAATCTATACCCCATGTGTGAATGATTAAGGTCATGTCTACCTTAGGGGGTGTGTGGATTACAAATAGAATGGCCCAATGTTTCAAGCAGTAGCTTAGATTAAGAGTGCCGTCAATGATGACGTCAAAAGTGAAAGTAATATGGACAGGTATATCTCATTCCCCCCTCAGTATTTTGATGAAAAAATACCCACATTTGTCCAACTACATAATTTATACAATTTTACAACTATATGTCGACTGCTCAGTGCCAGAAGTGGGTAAGTGCAATAGCAGCTATGTGTAGCTGCCATGTGTAGATGAGTAAAATATACTGTATGTAAATTGTTAAATGTTCATATGGCAGCTACTACCTTACCCACGAGTACTAGTGTAGTAGTAATATATATTACTGGAAATAGAATGGGAATAGATAACAAAGACATGTTACATCAAAAAGTCTACATCCACTTAAAAGTCTGTAGCGGCCCTAAAGCAGAGGCAGCAAGACTAGCATATTTTAATAGAGATGGGGTGGGATGTGTGCATGTTCATGTGCATTATTGGCCATGTTGCCATGCTCAACATTTTGAGCATAATGATTACCTAAATCAAAAATGCCCGTTCTTGAAATAATGGAGTGAAAAGCATCAGTTGAGCTTTTGAAACGCCGGTTACCATCAGAAGGATTTATGAGATTTGAATTGGGGTATAATGCTGAATTGCTAGACATCAATCTTGATGATCATTTTTCTTTCAGGAAAGAATTTTACGATATGAGGAATTTGGAGTTTATGAGTTTGAATCCGTCATGAAATTTATTGAACAGAAAAACACAGATCTATGCCTCCTAGGGTAAAAAGACTCAAGCTCAAAGAATTGAATACCTGAGTGGAAGAAGGGCCCAACTCCATCAAAACTGTTTTTGAGATATTAAGAAAAAACTTAATATTTGGAAAAGTTTTATAGACAGAACGTTTTCATCTTCAATACATGAACATACAATAATACATACATTCGAAATATATTTGATGTTTCCATGGCAGCGGTACAGGTCTTAATACGAGTTGGAGTTGGGCCCTTCTTCCACTAATATACTGCAAGTGCCAGTTCTGTGTTATAAATAGCTACAGAAATTACGTAATCAACATTAATTGCACAAGTAGAACTCATGTAATATGTTAGCAAGAAAATTTATTGTAGTGAAAAGCAGATTTCATGGATGAACAAAATTCCTCTTTAACCCTATATTTGTGGAAGAAGGGCCCAACTCCATGGAGTTGGGCCTTTCTTCCATGAAAACTCATGATTAAGTGTACGTGAAAGACTATTTAGAGAGTGGATTTTGGCTCATCTTTCACACACAAGGAAGATCAGTCTGCTGGCAATAAAATGCAGGGTATAACTCATTTTTGTAACAAATTGGAGTTGGGCCCTTCTTCCACTCAGGTATTCAATTGTAAGATTACATGCTCCTTAGTGATTTTACAGTAGAATGCAGGTTATTTTTAGATACTACAGTGTTATTTTAGCCATACTTCGTAATCAATTTTGCAACTTACGATTCATTTTGCCTCACCGCATCATCGTAGTAGGAACATGTACCCATTAGCCCGCACTGATTGGTCAACACCGGTTCATTCCCATGTGCCCGGTTTATGTGTTGGTTGAAGGCGATGGTTTTTGTTGTTATTAAACATTGTCACACCAGAATGAGAGGACATTCACCTCTGTACATGTACATGTATTTTTGCAGCTCTTTTATTTTGTTGGACCGGTTGGTATTGGTCCCTGAGAAATTGTTGCAAATTTATGAGCAGAGTTTTGTAAACAAATTTTTATTTCAGCACCTTTCTGTTTTGTGCATCCAAAATTTCAAAAAATGAAATAAGCTCTTGAGGACCAGTTGAAGGAGTATTTCTGTTAAAGAAAGAATCATGAAAATACTGACATTATCAGAAGTAGAAACCTGAAACCAGGTGTAGCTCGGGTCGATGAGGACATCCTATGCTTTTACTGGCAGTTTTTGAAATTGAGTGGGTAGGGATTATTAAAGGACTAGAATAAAGTGAGTACAAACTGTGTCATTATAGGGTATGGAAAGGTGGATAGGCATATAGATACAGCATATAGGGTGGTCAAAATCAATAATGTATGAAAGTTGTTTGAAGACTAGAAACTTACTGTTACCACATGCATGAAAGGGAGATTCAGGTGTAGATTATAGATGCTTAATTAATGGTAGCAAGAAACCCCAGCCGATGGTGATGACTGCAGTTTACAGTAAAACTAGCTTTCATGCATTGCAGGACTAGGGATGCCCAATTAAGCCTGAACATTTGACATGAGCGAACATGACTGCTGATAATTCAAGCAAACAGAAATGGATTAAATGATAAATTCACTTTAAAGTGCTATAACATAGTTTGATTTGATTATTGAAATTTAGTGAACTGATAAATTTGGATGTCATGTGGCTAATGAGAGCTTGTCACCTTTGTGATGGGGAATTAGTGGGAGCTTGTCATATTGTAGCCCATGAGGAATTTGGGATTATAGCCAGCTTTCTTTCAACTAAATATGGAAGGGGGGTCTTGTGGTATTTGGTATTATCGTGGTACAGTGTTGGTATACATTAGTTACACATATTGTCAGTCCGCACATACATTTATATACATGTATGCTAAGTGTGCCCCCTCACAACTCTCAGTTGGACACCATGCTTTCTACAGAAGAAGTTGGCTTTCACCGGAACCGCATGTATCCACTAGTAGAATGATATGATATCATCCATTTTAGTAATGCCTGAAAACCGTTGCAAATTTAACCCACAATTTATTCCATGTACCATTGATGGGCTCATGGTTACATGTATATACTTCTCATATACATCTTATGTGTCATTGGAAGACGTATCTTGGTCATGTAGTAGTATATTCTGTAACAAATCATGTAGACCTATATTTGTACATTCCCATTAATCATGTTAATCAGTAATGTTCCAATGAACGTCAAACGGGTCTGTAATCGAGTATTCTACATAAATTATGCCTTTTTAATTAAATCTGTCAAAATGGAGCTCTATGTGGTAGTAGTTACAAATCTGTAGTTTCATTATCAATGTTTCTTTACACAAGTGACAGGGATATTTATCATCATAATAAAAGCATAGTTAAAAATAAGCCGAGTTCATTAAATCTGGTTGTATCGTTCTATTATTACCATTGACGCAATAGCCTTTGATACCAGTAAGGCAGTTAACATTCAGGATAACATTGTACATTAATGGGTATGATAATGTTGTAGGTTGCGTGTGTTATTCCATGAATGAAGTGGTTTCGTTTTCTTTAGCGCTGAAAATATATTATTATCAATAATGCATTGACCCTTGATTTCTTGCAGTATAATACACATGTCACTTGTATGACCCACCCTAGGACCCCCGGGGGATGTGCGTCATGGTTGGGGCATTTACCAACCAATTAGTGACGCAGGGTACGGTCATTTACTCGAAATGTGCCACAACATACCCGAGGGTGCGTCCAGTGTCAGTCACTTTACCTAGGTGCGTCCAATGGTTAGGTGCATCAGTGTCAGTCAAAATACCTAAATGGTGAGTCAAATTTGCGTCATGAGGACAGTCATAATCCTTAACATGTGGTCACAATTTTGACGAGGGGCTCAGTCATTGTCGGCAAATGTCCGTCATTGTTTAGACGCACATGTGGGTCATGGTATAGTTAAATCCGACGCACCTTTGTAAAGTGACTCACCACCCCCGGGGGTCATGGGGTGGGTCATACAAGTGACACGTGTATAAAGTGAACTCAATTGACAAATTTTGCAGTACACAATGTATAAGCCTGTACAATGTATGATTGTTGTTTCATCATTGAAGTGTTCTATTTTTAGATCAAGTTGAAGGCCAGGTGAATGATGTAATGTTACGCATGCAATATTTCAAGCTAATAACAATTTCATTTTTTTCCTTTAATTTTTGTGAATTTCTTCTGCCTCGTAATACATGTAACTTATACAAATCTGTATTGGTATTTAATATTTTAAACATTATTTACTTTTCTTATTATCTTATTTATCATTCTTTTTATATTTAAATTTCATAAATTTTCTTAAGAGTTTTGACTTCAGAAGTTGAATTGAATTTTAAAATTTGGATCAGACATAGGCTAGTAATATGTATTTTAATATTTTTGTTGTTGTATTTTTTGCTCAATTCTTATCTTGATATGTTTTGATTTCACACATTTTGCAAGTGGTTTGATTCAAGAATAGAATTGTTTAAAAATGCATTATCACTGGTTGAGCTTACTACTAGGAAGGGTAAAATAAGTCGGTGTTCGTTTTAAGTGGTAATCCGGGCGTCCTGACGGCCAAAATTGCCGTCGGATTACCAGAAATTCACTGCCGTTATCCGGCGGACGTCCCATATTTTTCACCATTACAGTGTCTGAAACGATGTCCTCGATTCCTCATCAAAATTAATTTAAAAACGTAATTATATCTCAGTTTTCCCAATCAGTTTTCCATGATTTTAAAGCTAAAATCGCCAACTAATTGAAATAGTAATTGTTCGATAAAGTCAATTTAAAATCATTAAGCTTACGCACGGTCGTAGTATGGAACATGATAACATCCATCCCGGAAGTCTTCGTATTTAGCTTTCACACGCGCGCATCCCCACATACCTAGTTTGGGCTCGATTATAATTAGTGTGCACTGTGCAGATTTCTTTTACTCCGTACTCGTACTATGTCTTTGTGATTGTGTTATTATTTTGTTGACCTTTGGCCTGTTAGAAGGAATCTGTAAATGATACACTACACTGAACATTGCTTCCACGCAATTATGCTTGTTTGGAACTGTGCCTTTGAGGTCGTGACAGTTTGACAGCAAAAACGTTGTTTCAACGTCGCCTCGCACGTGCGTTGAGAAAAAAATGGCGAAGCAAGTTTCAATTTGGAATTTACATTACTTTTTGATACTTAAAATTTTGAGAAATCCCGACTTTGGGGGATAATATACGGATGACCAAAAATTTTGGCGGATGACCAGATTTCATGGCATGGTCATCCGGCGGATGACCAGATTTTTTTCCTTAAAACGGACACTGAAATAAGTAGCACTTCTATTTGCTGAAGAAATAGCCATTGATGGTTTTCTTGCAGTATTTTTAACTTAGAGCTTCAATCAAAATACCCATGAGAAGAATGTGTTTATTCAGGCTAGTGTCAAACATCCTTCAGAGACTCCAGAAATAGCCAAGAATATTTGAACATGGGAATCAATGTACTAAGCAAAATTGAACTGTTTCAACCGTGGGATTTTATGTCCATGACTTTTATAATAAAGTCTTTGTAAACGACCGTTGTGATCTGTACCGAGGAGGGGGTGAGCAAGTTGCCAGGCCCACTTTAGTTTACAACAGTCTCTATAGTATTGACACCTGTACATGATGGTCTGTAACGAAGACTACCCATCCAGAACTATGTTGAAAATAGCGTTACAACGTGTATTTGGGAGGAGTGATTATTGAGCCTAGCGATCACAGCTATATACCTCTGACTGCTTGACAGAAATTGAAAATGTGCTTCAAGGAATAAAATTAATTGAAATACGAAAATTATGTTGGTAATAGTAACAATATAATAACAGTAAATATATTAATAATAATAGTAAGTATGCAAGCAGAGAAATGTCCATGTAACATCAGAATTCAAAGCTGTATCTGGTTCATCTACCTGTTATAAAAATAGCCATTAGGCTTGATTGAAGTATCTCCATTAATTCTTTGATAATGTGTGATAAAGTTAACTTTTCCTTTAAATAATGAATCATTATAAAAGGCACTTTTGTCGACACAAGTGTTCTAGTAATGGTGTTAAAGCAAGTTGAATTACCTTGTGAGTGGCATTCAGGTGTTTTCCACCTTGTTGTTATAATGTTTTGAAGAATGTGACAAGAATTTTCACATGCTTGACTGGGATTCCGCCTATGTACATGAATAAACAGGGATTGTATGATCCGGTGGATGGTCAGATAGCTGACATTTTTTGTACATCGAGAGCTATCATTGCAGTGTTAGTGAAAAGGTGAAGGTAATGGACTGGTGAGTCCAATCTGTGGCGAGTCCCAATAATAATGGTCAAAGAGTTTGTGAGCGAGCAGGGTTGAGTATATGTACATGTATGTGTGAGTAAGTGAGGCTAAGTGTGACGGGACGCGCTTGTGGGTGAGGAAGAAGGAAATAAAGGGAGAGAGATGATGAAGATATCTACTATACTAAAATAATAAGCGGTCTCTGTCTGTCCGGCTATGCGTTCCGCCGTGCTGCGACGCATCGATCCGATATTTGGGACATGGGTAGGTGCTGGGAAAAGCATGTTGACCGTGTGGTTTTGAAGGTCATCGGAGGTCAAGGTCAAAGGTCAAATTTTCAAACTTTGTCCGATCGGGCCCAAATTTGACGGGTGGGACCCTTGATACGAGGGGAATATAGGGGCGAAATAAAATCGAGGTCAAAGGTCATTACGGAGGGGTCAAATTTCAAACTTTGTCCGATCGGGCTCAAACTTGGTAGGTGGAATCCTTTGTATGAGGGGAGCATGAAAAACATTATATGGAGGTCATCCGAGGTCAAAGGTCATGGATTTCAAACTTTGTCCTATCGGGCTCAAACTTGGTGGGTGGCATCCTCGATACGAGGGGAATATATATCCACAAACAAAAATGAGGTCAGCCAGTGCTCTCACAGCATCAGGGCTCTCACAGCTGCAGGTGCACTAGTCTATACTATAATAATCATAAGCTCTGTCTGTGTGTCTGTGTGTCTGTCTGTCCGGCTATGCGTTTAGCGCCAAGCTTCGACGCATCGTTCGATATTTCAGACATGGATGGGTATTGGCCGTGCGCTGTTTACCGGGTAGTTTCGAAGGTCATCGGAGGTCAAGGTCAAAGGTCAAAATTTCAAACTTTGTCCGATTGGGCCCAAACTTGGTGGGTGGGATCCTTGATACGAGGGGAATATATGCACGAAATAAAATCGGGGCGAAATAAAATCGAGGTCAAAGGTCATTACGGAGGGGTCACATTTCAAACTTTGTCCGATTGGGCTCAAACTTGGTGGGTGGAATCCTTCGTATGAGGGGAGCATGAAAAACATTATATGGAGGTCATCCGAGGTCAAAGGTCAAAGGTCATGGCTTTCAAACATTGTCCGATCGGGCTCAAACTTGGTGGGTGGAATCCTTGATACGAGGGGAATATATGCGTGAAACAAAATTGATGTCAACCGAGGTCAAAGGTCATGTAGGGGCTAAATTTAAACTTTGCCCTATTGGGCTTAAACTTGATAGGTGGAATCCTTCGTATGAGGGGAGCATGAAAAAATTACACGAGATCATCCGAGGTCAAAGGTCATCTGGGGTCAAACAGTATCGCTATCATGCCAGTGCTCTCACAGCATCAGGGCTCTCACAGCTGCAGGTGCACTAGTCTATACTAATAAAATACTAAGCGGTCTCTATCTGTGTATCTATCTATCTGTCTGTCCGGCTATGCGTTTCGCCGCACTTCGACGCATCGTGCTGAAATTTTGGATATAGGTAGGTCTTGGGAAAAGCATGTTGGCCATGTGGTTTTGAGGGTCATCGGAGGTCAAGGTCAAAGGTCAAAATTTCAAACTTTGTCCGATCGGGCCCAAATTTGGTGGGTGGAATCCTTGATAGGAGGGAATATAATCTTGCGCGAAATAAAATCAAGGTCAACCGAGGTCAAAGGTCATTACGGAGGGGTCAAACTCAAACTTTGTCCGATCGGGCTCAAACTTGGTGGGTCGAAACCTTTGTATGAGGGAAGCATGAAAAACATTATATGGAGGTCATCTGAGGTCAAAGGTCATGGATTTCAAACTTTGTCCTATCGGGCTCAAAATTGGTGGGTGGAATCCTTGATGCGAGGGGAATATATGCGCAAAATAACATTGAGGTCAACCAAGGTCAAAGGTCATGTCGCGGCTAAATTTAAACTTTGCCATATTGGGCTTAAACTTGATAGGTGGAATCCTTTGTATGAGGGGGGCATGAAAAAATTACACCAAGGTCATCTGGGGTCAAACAGAAATGCTATCATGCCAGTGCTCTCACAGCATCAGGGCTCTCACAGCTGCAGGTGCACTAGTTTAATATAAGATTGATAAGGCAGTTATTTTAAAAGCTCACATTTTGACCATAAATTACTTGTAAATGAATTTATTTTTAACAATGTTATTATCTCTTTTCTTATTTTCCCAATTTCTACAGGTTTACAGAGAAGTAAGAATAATGAAATTATTAGACCACCCAAATATAGGTAAGTGATCAATACCGCAATGACGGATTTCAGAAATTTAAACAAAATGGACTGACAGACAAAATCCGGAAAATCATCAGGTTTTTGATGCTTTTTTTGGTCAAAAAAGGTCAAAATTTTGGGAAGAAAGTCCACTTCTCACAAAATCGCCCCTCCCCCTTGAAAAAAATGTCCACTTTTTTAAAATCAGCACCCCCCGAAAAAAATCCTGTGTACGAGCCTGGATTAGGGTCATTAATCTTCCATATCATGTCGTTCAAATTTTGAATTTGAGGATCTTTGTTTTAGTCTCGCAACTGACGAATGAATGGCAATGTAAAAGGATGTTGATTTGATATATTACTTGATGCCCAGCTGATATCGTAACACCACTCCTTTAAAGGCGGATTCATCAAAAGGTTCTGAAAGCCATGGTCATATTGCAGTTATTATCTATTATTAATATGACCTACTTCTTCATCATATGGCATGTATGGTAAACAGCAAGGATACACGATTTATCATAACATAATGCAGTCCCTCTACCTGAATTGACAGATGCATATTATGATTCAGTGCTGTAGTGATGACTATGGTATTTATGGGTGTGGAGAGTGACGTGCTTTGTTTATCATTTACATTTATCAACAGAAAACATTAGATAACCGGTACTTGATTTGCTCATGCTACAGATGGAATACAATGATTTCTTGTATAATTCTCCCTTCTGTGCATCATGTGCATATTCTCCTTTTGGAAAAACATATATTTACTTCCTGTAAAAATAAAAACAATTGACATTTAATTTTTGTACAAATTTTCATTGATTAACAGAGAAATCTATAATAGATAACATATTATTGTCATCGTCTGACAAGGGGTGCCTTATTTACTCGCCGTCGATCACAAATGAGTTTTATCTGTGGTTTTATCAAGCAAATAAACTTAGCATATTTTAACGACAGCTAGAGCATGTAAAACCAATGTTGTATGCAACACAGCAACATGGACATTGGTCAGTCAAACTGTTCATGCTGCATCCACTATGGACAACAATGGCCTCATCCCAATGGCATAGTTCAATAACCTCAATTAAACAATCATCGTGTAAAATTTGACCTCAAGTGGCAGAGTATGAGTTTTTGTACCCAAATTATCAAAGGTCATTCAATGAATGTACAAATGTATTAGGGTTAAAGAACTGTGCCCCTGATAGATGAGCATGTTGTGGATCCTAGTGATCACAATTTTCAATGGGCTGTTCCAGTTGAAATCCATACACCCCCTGTGGAAGACATGACCTTAATCTTTCACACAGGGGGTGTAGATTTCAAATGGAATCACCCATTCAGCTAGCCCCATTTGAAATTCACACTCTCTGTATGGATGATTATGGTCATACCTTTTACAGGGGGGTATGGATTTCAACAGGAACAGTCCAATGTGGCTAGATTGCCAAGACCAAATCAATGCCTAATTGACGACTCTAATTAGATTAGCAGCCCCAATGATGCCCAGGGAGGATGGACTGAATCGGGCATCCTATCTCAAAGCTACTACACAAATGCTGAGGCAAGGAGGAGGTGATAGATAACTTGTAGCATGAATCCGAACATTCCCACTATTTCACTGTAATGTAACACAGTAAGCGTATAATTTGATCACCACCAAATAGGCCAGACTTGAGAAGCTTTAGTTACTATATTTATAAATCTACAAAATGGAATATATTTGACCCATCTGGAATTCACAAAAAGCTAACCATATGTGTGCCTGTACTCTATCGAGGCAGGGGCGGTCATCAGATTTAGGCTGCTTCCAACCAACCCCCCTCCCAGGGTGTTAGGGTTATGCACCAGGAGACAGGAGTTCAGCATTTGTATATGTGTGTAAAGAAATGTAACAATTGCATTGCAAACTGATGCAATGTAACAATGCAAGACTCATGAGGGGTATCTATCAATTTATGTTAGGTCTTATAATACTGTAAAGATTCGCCTCAGCCCTCGAATGAAGGATCTGAAGGGGCACTGCAACTTTTTTAGGGCAAGTTGAAAATTGCCTTGGATTTTCACTGAAAAGGCAAGGCAGCACGGCAGTTTGTAATATTTCAAGAGGGCATCATGGCAACTGTTGAAAATTTGAGAAGGGCACCAAGGCAATATCTCAAAAAGTGAAGAAACCACACACAAACATAGATACAATGTAGATAATTTTATAATGAAGGGGCTGGGCTGGGGCACCGACGGTAACTTCATTAGAGGGCATGGCAAGTGACTGCCTTGGGTAAAGGACATATTTTGAGGGCATTACGGCAGTTGGGATGGGCACCCACGGCAAGGTGCCGTGGGTTAATTCGAGGGCTGATTCGCCTGATGGCGCACTTGGGCTACTTTGCCTTTGGGTACATATGCAAATAGAGAGCACCCTCCTCTGAAATCCCAACAAGAATTAAGGTTACATGCCCTTATTTGCTGGTGGAAATTTTACGGGAGGGTAATTTTAGGTTGTGCCTAAAATTCCCCTTTTAAATGTGACCCCATAGCGCCAGTTGACTGGTAGTGGCTGACCATTGCCAACTGCACTCATTCAATTTTTATTTCACATTCAACCTGGGCAAATAATATCAAACACTTATCCCATGATGCCCATAGACTGGTAGTTGTTCAAATGTCCAGGTATTACCCTGATCAGAATTGACGGAAGATCTTTGTTATCTACTGCAGCTGCCCCACAATTTAAATGCAGTAACAGAGAAAGTACATATTTTTTGTGATTTTTGCCTGTACAGGGTATTGAACAGAGGACTTCTTGCACTGGGCCACCACTGCCCTCTTGAGTGTACAAAGAGTGTAGTAATAGATTGAGTGCAATCATCTGTCCAAATATTGAACATTTCACAAAATCAAGAATATTATATTTTCACCATCATATTTGAAAGCCAATTATTGTACCATATACGAACACCCTATTGGTTCACCAGGGTTTTATGTGTATGAAGGATATGTCAGCGCTTGAATAAGTACTTAGCAGTAGTACACTATATCTATGTTTTGCACAAAAAGATGTATTTTTCTCATATAGCGTGTTTCTATTGAGTCCCCTGCATTTTACCGGTAAAACTGTTCGCCGTCAAATAGCGGCGAAAGGCGGATAACGGTCAGTTTCCATTGCACGTTGTTTACCGGTAAACACTGATGAACAGCGCCAATTGACACACCTTTAAAGTTTGCGGCGAAAGGTCGTGCACTGGGGTCAATCCCGGGTCAATCGCAAAGCATTGTGGATTTTAATATTGTAGTATTTTCTTAATTGTTTGGCTAAAAATGAGGTAGCAAACATGAGAAAAGAAGACTGAAGAATGATGTTTTTTATTAGCGTTTTCATTAGTTCTCGTACATCAAATTACGCCATTGGGAAATCCCCTTCAGTGATATCGACGTGAGTACTCAGTATTGTTGCGCGCAAAAACAATAGGTCTTAGAATTTAATCTTTCACAGTTTAATTTCAGTTAATTCTTTTTAGCGAATAGTAATTTAACATCAACAACATAATATTAAATTCATGAAATCTTTCTAATTTTCTGAAGCACACACCGCCGCGGATCCGAGTTGATTTCTATTTTTTTCCCGCATGCACAGCTGGATTCATCCGCTGATGTTGTTGTTGTTGTTTTATTTCATGGCTTTTACTAGGATCATAAATCATAACTCATGTTGAATATTTAGCATAATATGTATAATGCAGGGATAATGCATTATGAATATTTACTTTATTTATATAGCAAGTGAGTCAAATATTTGTATGTGATTAGGCCTAAGAATTTTTGCGAACGGAATGGTATAATCATGGTATAATACATAAACAAGCTAGCTCATTGATGATGCAGAGGTCAATTTCGCGACTCAACTTCCGTTTTCTTCCCTGTATGCGCATTCAATCGAACGGAGTGAGTTTCTATTGACGTTTATCGGTAAGCGTCCCGCTATTTTCCTTCCTCAAGAAGGAAAACGTTACGTAAAAACTTCGCCCCTGTTTACCGGTAAATAGCGGGGAAGGTCAGTTTCTATTGAGCAGAAATAATCCCTTTACCGTCTTTTTACCGGTAAACGGTCCCAATAGAAACACGCCTTTAGTCTTACACAAAGTTAGTGGCTTTTGAGCAAATATCAAGAGCTTGAATACATGAAGTAAATGGAAAGAAAGATTAAAGGTTGGCTGCAGACATTTCTGTGTCTGCAAGTAACATCAACAGGTTAGGCCAACTAACAGTCAATTTTGAGTTTCCCGTCACATAATTTTTGAAAACAAGTGGGGTAACTTTTTCATTATTCATTATTTTTCTGCCTTTCATTATATGACCAACACGCATGTAAAATGTGTTGTTATTTGCCGCTCACTCACTTGAAGATGGATGTTTAGCCCAAATGAGATTCAAAAGTATATTAAAAAGAGTCTGCAAGGTTGACAGCAAAATGGATGTTTTGATTTTGATTTTTCCACAAAAAATAAAGGGATATTCATAAAAAAAATTTTGCGAATATAACCAGTTTTTATCGGTATTTTTTGGAAAATCACAATAATGAATTCAAGTGAGAGTCAGAAAATGAAGTGAGGGCGGGTGACGGGAAACTCAAAATCGACTTTCCTTGGCCTTATGGAAAAATATTAACAGCGCACAACTCCCAATTCACCGAGATACGAGCTTCTGTGAGTGTGTAGACTACAGCTAAACAATCATTCAACGTAAATGGGTCAACTGTAAGTTAATTTGGTCGCGCTAAAACTAAATTTATTTACACGGGCAAGGGGCATTCATCAGGGCGGAGGCCTCGATTGTATATACAAAGTACACAGACAAATCATGTTTTCAGCTTTAGTTTGGGTTCAAGAAGCCTTTGCTATGGGTTGCTTTCCTGCAGTGGGTTTGCCTGCCAATGAATAGGATAACTACCACGGAACTGTCGGTCAGGTATTGCATGAATATTACTTGTGCACATGGTTTAAAATGTGGAAAATGATTTACTTGAAGCTGGCAGAGGTTGATTTCCTGAAATCAGATCAAATTCTTCATTAACGTTAGATTTATACCAAACATTATCTGATTAGCATAAATTAGCACACGCTATGTGTAACTAACTGTATATTCACTCAGTGAATGACCATGTACACATGTATTAGGCCTAAATGTTAATGCTCATTCATTTTGTACATCATGTCAAAATAATGAAAAATAATCGTTTGTGTGAATCAATTGTTAGATTCTCACAACAAGTATACCTACCGTTTCTGAGTTTTATATTTTGAACACAAGACCTATTTCCTGTTCCTTTTTGCTTACCAAGTGCATACATGAGTCACATGACTATGATGAGACCATGGCAAATCAGGGCAAATGCCGAGGTGTGAGTTGCAATGTAATTCAATAACCTGTTCATAATATATCCTGATGAACTTATATTATGAGCTTAAGGTGGTACTACACCCCTGGCCAGTTTTGTGCCTATTTTTGCATTTTTCTCAAAAATTATAGCGCGTTGGTGACAAGTAAGATATGTATATTATAGGGGCAATGACTACAACTACTGCACTTGAAATTTTATTTCAGCACAGACAACAGTTGTGGCGTTTTAGTAAAAAATGAGGGAAAAGCAATCTTTGATCAATAAATCAATAAATATTTGCCCTGAGTTGCTGAATTTACAGTGCAGTAGTTGTAGTCATTGCCCGTATAAACTTATTTGCCTACTTACATGTAGCTACCAACCAAGCTTTATAATTTTACTGGAGAGCAAAGTAACTGTGTGTATTTTGGCTGGCAGAATCATGTGTCTCAACCAATCAAGGTGCATTGTAATCATGAAGGAAGACATCAAGTAATTTATCATGATTGCTTTATAAATTTTGCAAATACCAGTTAATTAACTTGTTTGTAGCTAATGGGAGGCTTGACTCTAATCTAATTTTAGGGTTCTTTGAAATAGTGCTCCATGAAAACAAACAAGCAAGCAAATTCAAAGAACATTTAGACACTACAAAAGTACAATGTTACTGATTAGTATATATAGGTCTTGTCTAACAAGCAGGGTTGTAGCTACGCTGGGCGGTGGCAGGCGGACCTGCCCGGCACTCTTAATTTCCACCCGACACTCAAGTTAATTTTGAGCCCAAATACCCGGCACTCCAGTCTCAAATGTTTCAAAATCAATGAACAATCAGTATAAAAGTTAGCAATTCTTATCAAAATTTTAATTTTTTACAATTTCATATAAATTTCACCTGGCACTAAAATTTTGCCTAGCTATAACCCTGCTAACAAGTACACATACATATTTATGTACCCCAAAATAAAATGCATATCACTTGTTGAGAGAGAAATTGGACTCAATAATGGATGCGCTGAGACATTACTGAGTGCAATGCACAAGTCTTGGAGGTGGGAGTAGATATCAAGGGGGCTGGGAGTGCATTGGATGTATCAACATCAGCAAAAGTGTATTATTGTGTCCAATCTCTGGAGCAGCAAGGGTTTGGCATTTATTAACCGATTTTATACCCGACAAAGAATTCTGTTATTTTTATAACCAAATACTAAAACTTTTACAAAATTTGAGCAATATCAATGCACCCATCTCCAAGAATAATGAATCAATCCTGCAAGACGGCAAAGGCACAGTACAAGCCTTGAATTAAGTGGACTGGGACCAGGAGTAATTTGTTTTTTAACATTGCTTCTGGTTCACTGGGACTTAACAAGAACCAGGAGCCATTTGTGAAGAAACAGGAGCAATTTTCAAATAGTAAATCCTTTTCTGCATATGCAATACAGCATACCAGCACTGCTGCATCAAGGTCAAAACTGGAACCAGGAGCAATTTATTTTAGAAAATTGCTCCTGGTTCATGTGAATTTTACAAGGACCAGGAGCTTCTTTGAAGGCTTGTACATATATACATGACTTGTAGTATGTGAAACTGTGTGTGAGTGCAATGTACACACTTCCAAGATGAAAAATTTAAACCCTAAAACACATTTATGGCAACACTGATATATATTGACATCATGAATGCTATTTCTGTCTGTGGTAAAACAGAATATTTTCAGATTTAAAATTATATTTCTGACACCTTGCAGAATCAAATTTACTGTAATTATACTAGCCACTAATGACCAGTGATGAACAGTTGACAATACTGGTAATTGACCAATTAAGAGAAAAATGGAATGCGATTTGCCATGATATATGTGTAGTTTTCTGTATTGATGTGAAAGAAGATCGCAACAAATCCCTTTTCGAGAAGATTCCCTGTTCTGCAGCAATTAAATTTGTGCCGAACCAAAAGCAATGCTGCGTTATAGAAAAGACAAAAATTTGGCAATGAAATGAATTCAGACCAGCTTCAAATTCTTTGGAAATTGAATTACAATTTGCCTTGATAAGATTCTGCTCTCATCCAGGCTAAAATGAAAATGGCATGAACAGTGCATGCTCACAGAATTCTGCAGTCCATCAGAGAAACCTGTAGAGCTGTTTATGTAAGCTTATAGCTGTGCGTGGTACATGTTGGCATTTATAACCTGGCATTACAGGTATACGGTGTACAGTCATAGCTTTACACAAGGCTTGTCGGGATCTCAATTGTCAAACATGCTCACCCGTCAGCAGAGTTCTCAACTCTGATGTTTATACGTTTATATATTCATAAATTCATATATAATAAAATTACCTTTGTCGTGTACAAAAATTCCAATACCAGTACTCCACAGTCCACAAGTTAAATATTTTGAGATATCGCAGTCAAATGGAGGTGTATAATGATCTGAAAATGTACCATTTTGACTATTACTAGTTACTAAATCATCTTGAAAGCATGTCACAATTTGCATCAGAAATCTCTAACTTTTTTTGTCTTAATTTGTTTGTATTATGCAATCCCAAGATTTGGGCAGTACTGGATCATTCCTTAACATTTTTGTATCTTTACTAGGAACCTTCTTGACAACAATCCACTTGACTCATGCATTAATTAGGGACTGTTCACAAACACTTGTTAGGGGGGCCTGATGCAAAAAGGGGGCCCTGAAAATATTTGACCCTCCCAAGGGGGCCCTGAAAAAAATGAACACAAATTTTCCTGGGAAAATTGAGTTTATGCTTTTCTATGGGGTTGACCCATAATTTTCATGTCAAAAAGGGGCCCTGAAATTTTTGAGGTCTGTAAAAGGGGGCCCCGAAAAATTTTCGTGATGAAATTTTTTTGCATCAGGCCCCCCTAACAAGTGTTTGTGAACGGTCCCTTACTTTACAAATTTCTGGATTCTGTTATAATATGAATTGAACATTTGACCTAGGATAATAGGATAGCCAAGTTATGCATTTGCAGCACTCAAAAAGCCAGAAAAATTGTATTGTAATATCATGTTTTTGTGCTAGAGTCTGATGCGTGATTCTTCTTTCCCCTGTTTATTGTATAGGGTTCACCTTCACCTTCAAAAGTGGGAATTTGTTAATACCAATTCTGATATTGATTTTGAAATATAAACAGCTATGTATTTCAAGAACTTGTCTGATCAATTAAATATTCAGATTTCATCTAAATTAATTTTGAATCCAAATATTGTGGCTAATTTTGAATATTTACTACCATTGTAATTTAAATATTAGTTTTATAATTCAGACCTGTTGACCATACTCAACATTTTCGCAGGGAATAACAAAACGGTGCACAGTTTATAGAGCTTTGACTGTGCAAACAAGGCGTCACATGCCGTAAAAGGGTACGATCGATACACTACATTGTTGCAAGATTTTTGTCTTCTGAAGTTGAATATCAGGCCATAATAGGTAGATTATAGCATGTATATCTGGTATCCTGCAGGTATGATGTGTGCGTGTTATGAAAAGATGCAGTCGATACTGCACATATTATGTGTCAAAGGGGTGTCAAACTAGTACGTAATTGACTAAAGGGTTGTCAGAAGATTGTCATGTTATTATCGCTGTATTTATGATGCTATCAGAGTTCTATGCAGGTGTTAAAATGTGTTGAATTATCAGCAGCATCTTGATAAATCAATATGTATGATGGCATATCTTTTGTTTTACAATGTATGTGGTAAAATTTACATGTATGAATCAATGTTGAAATATGTACTCCCTATTCCAGAAAAATACAGCACTGGAATTCAAATTTTTATCTTGTTTTGCCAAATGAAACATCATAATCTGTTAGTTAGTTCTAATTTCCAATAAATGTCAGTTTTTAATATTTTTGCAATATGAGGGAAAATAGGCGAAAAACATACAATTTTTGCATGTTTTCTTACAATTGTAGTCAAAAATTTAAGACTTGGCACAAGTCTAAGCATTCAAAATCTTGAGTATAGGCTAAAAGTTTGCTCATAATTTTATGTATTTTTTGTCGATTTGTGCAACATTTCTGGTGTCATGCCGGGGAAATGAGCTGAACATTTTTGGAAACCCGACACCCCGATTGATTCATACATGGCTAAAAAGCATTTTCCGGAGAAGATTGGAAATAAATATACTCTGTCCCAATACTTTGAAACCTACTAATATGTCCGAGACACTTTTTTCAGTATCATAGGTGATATTATATAGTTGACCTGTCTATATTTTGTGTGTAAAACAAAGACAATGCATAGGGTTATGAATTCAAGACAAGCCAATTCTCCAAATAAAACATATTAAGCCTCAATGTTTTGAGGCCCGTTTTGGGACTATGCAAACTATACATCGAGAGTTTATTGCAAGAAAGTCATATCTGAAATAGCTGCCCTGTAACCAATTGACAGTTAACTGCATTCTATATTGCACATATCCAAAAATATGACAACTGGCATCCATTGCATATGGATCCGCTTTACACAAACTCCTCGACACGTACATTGAAAGTGCTCTATCCTGGGATTTTTATTGATAATGCAGCACTAACTAAATATATTTTTGTTTTACCTCTCATTGCAGTGAAATTATTTGAAGTGATTGAGACAGAAAAGACGTTATATCTAGTGATGGAATATGCTAGCGGTGGTGAGGTGTTTGACTACCTCGTAGCTCATGGCAGAATGAAAGAAAAAGAAGCTAGGTCAAAATTTAGGCAGGTGAGTCGGTAATCCCACAATGCAACATTTTAATACAGTTATGTAAGAGGCCGGTCGAGTGCAGATCCGTCGGAACACGCTTTTCAATACGGAATAAATGCTAACCTAACCTCATTGTGACATCATCCAAGCAGCAAAGTGCATTTCCCATTGAAAAAGCGTTATCCGACGGATCTGCAGTCAACCATTCTGGTAAGTACTGTAAAAGTGGGAATCTTTCATTTCTTTCGTCTGCAGAGCAGGCGACTACAAAGTTTCTGCAAGCACTATGATCCATTGCTAATGAAGCAATAGCATCTGGTTGTAAATCGTTGTTGATATCCGTCAACAGATGCCGTATATTAGTTAAATACCGTATTTCGTCAAATAAACGCCCCCAGGGCCGTTACATTTTCCAAACGGGGGGCGTTTATTCAAGGTCAATTTTAGAACGATATAATTCCCGTTAAAATCATTAGGTAAACTTAAAACTCATGCTAAAATAACAAACTATGAACTAGAAACACTGACTTCTGGTTCACTTCCGGGTTTCCAATCCAGATTTTCACCAAAAAGTGATGATATTATCGACCATGTGTGCAACTTGGTAAGCTTACTACACAAGATAGCATGGAAATATCGGCATTTTTGAAACATCTTGGTTGAAAAAAGTGGTGGGGGCGTTTATTTGAGGGGGTGACTATTTGACGAAATACGGTAGCTTGTCCATTGTCGTTCTTCTTGTCACCTTTTGTCATATGATGGTACATAACGAGCATATCTTCTACAAGGCTCCTCCACTGGCATCCTCAGGATGTGTCCAAGGAAGTGAAGTTGATGTCTAAACTTGTCTTAGGAAGATGATGAGATCATGAGAGGCTGGGTGTTGGTCTAAGCGTTGCTCACACATTCAAGGCTCTTGATGTTGAGCATAATCCTGTAGCACGATGTAGCGAATGCATTGTCACCAGATATTGCCCAGGATTCACAGCTATATAAAAGCACTGTTACCCAGCGAAAAGCGTGATTTTGGTTGCGATGGAGATTGATGGACTTCTCCAGAAGTGCTCTAACTTTCAAAAAGCACTGGTGCTTTTCACCTGGATAGATGGCTGGTACTAGAGGCCATCATTGATCCCAGATTTTTGAAGTTGCTTGATCTAGGCCCTCCATACACTTGAACTTGAAGCAGTGTCTATGGCTGTGGGTTTTAGTTTACTCTCATGTACTCAATGTTTGGCACACTGATGATGAGACCCAGATGTTCTGCTTCACTGGCTCTTCTGGTCAGTTGTGCCTGTACTTGTGAGATAGAAGATTCAAGCAAAGCAATGCCGCCATCAAATCCAGATCATTGATAATCTTGGAAGGATATTGACCTGACTAACAAAGGTGTGTTACCACACTGGAGTAGGTAGCCTCAGTTGCATTCTTCACCAGGTAGTTTATGAGTATGATGAACAAGAATGGGGTTAGAACATCCCCTTGCAGCACCCTGATGGATATCTGAAATGGTTCCGAGTTGTTGCCATCCACCATAACAAAACTTTTGAACTTTGTTATTGATGATTTTCTACAATTTGCGTAGTCAAGGTAAACATGTAGTGAGTGAAGGATAATGTATTCATGATATATTCATGTTTTTATGTGGTATATTTTTCTTTTTTCAGATTGTTTCAGCTGTGCAGTACTGTCATCAGAAACATGTAGTCCATAGAGATCTTAAGGTAACATTGTTTATGCATATTAATGAATAATGCAGACTCAAAATAGTCAAACAAGTAGTACTTGATTTTCATATAGCCCATAAAAAAAGAAAAAATAACAGTCAAGAGTATATCAGTTCTGCATTTTTTGCACAAAACCAGAATTTAATTCACGATTGACAGCTTCGTCTATCATGGTGGATAGATATCTTCAGAATGATTCATGATGATAGGTGCTCACCACTTCCGGGTTTGCCGGATCCTGACTGTAGATGGTGTATCAACTCTAGACACATCAGAGAATCCATCTGGATCAGGAGAAGAGGAACCTATGTCATGAATAAAAAAAAATGTAGATATTTATATAGCGCTTTATGCCGTAAACAGCCTCAAAGCGCTTTACATTTATTCCACCGTTATTAGAATATGTCGGAACCATGTTTGCTGCCTACAAATGGCGCAGGGTTCATCAGAACAATGACTGTGACGACCCCTAACAGCTTCCCATTGCACCTGGGTGGGGTGAGGCAAGTGTGACAAAGTGCCTTGCCCAAGGGCGCAACACAGTGGCGGGACGGGGACTCGAACCCACACACGTCAAGCAAGCTCTCAGATTATGAGTCCAAGGCCGTAACCACTGAGCCATATAGATACATCATCTACAGTTGGCTTATGGTAAACCGGAAGTGGCGAGGATTTACCATCATCATTCTGAAGATGTCTATCGACCATGATAAACGAAACTGTCAATCGTGAGTAAAATTCTGGTTTTGTGCGAAAGAAATTTATTCATTCCCTTGTGGTAAGGTATTAAAGATATGTGACCTGATTGACAGCCTCGTCCCTGCCCACTTTTAAACCCCTGCAAAATGCAGATTTTGGTATCAGGTGAAAGCTCTTATGATTCTGATAACCCCAGCAAAATGTCAGGCCTGGAATATGTTTCATTTAGGCGGCAAGAACAAAAGCATGGTAGTTTGGTAGTTAGTTACCATCCCAGAATTTTTGTGCTGTATTATAATAGGCCATTGTGATACACATTTGTACTTAAGTTGTAGAATTTATATCGCAGGAGCCATTTAACTCAAAACTTGGGAATAAGAATGTTAAAGGAGGATGGATTTTAATTTGAGGTGGAAAACACCATTACTACAATATAATCAGACCACCCACCTTTAAACATCATAATGTTTTTATAAAATACTCGATATTGCAAAAATCACCCTTTGTGTACTCAAGTACACCCTGTATTATTGTTTCATATCCATGGCTTCATCTTGGCCGAGTAGGGCAAAGATTTGCTGGTTAAGTATGTAATATAGCCATCACCCACAGGAACTGTAACCAAACAATGCCTTCCTTTATCTGCTGCATGTCCTTGAAACAGGTAGAAGATAGGGCCTTTCTTAATTCTGTACATCACTTCTTTACTTCACTGTAAGTAACACTTATTACCCCAAAAATGTACCCGGTATTCCCGTAGTTCCTGTAATTCCAGCTTTATCTCCACACGCAGGGCAAACAATATATAAAATTTCATAATGCTAACATTGCTGTTCCATGGTTATTAAGTGTAACCGTCCGCCCTTAGGAAATACATTAGGCGAGTGAAAAGCAAAACAACATCTCGCAATTTATCACGGCTCCTTCGCAGACTATAGATTGATTGATATCCCACGATTTGTTATTAAATACCGACCTCGTGGGGTTCGCTTACATAATTGCATTTCGCAGGGTTGACTCGAATCGCCGAAATGCAAGCGCAGCCTGTGGTCGGTTTGCCTGTCTGTCCAACGACCTGTGCGTGTGACTGGTAAACTATTCATAATCAGGTGTGACCTACTGTCTCAGGTTGTGGGCATTTCTTGTGACATTTGTTTATTTTTTATTGTTGTTCCAGATCGATTTATAGCGTACAAACTCAGAATTACAGTACTAAAATTAGAAACCATGTCCAAAAGTAAACATAGTACTTTTTTCATAGAAAATAAATTATTTGTGTATGGCGGCAAAAAACCAACAGGTATGACAAGACCCAAAGTGTGCCTTTTGGGATTTAGTTGTTTATCTATAATATTTTTGTGATCATTTTGCAACAACAACAAAAAAACAATATACAGAGAAAAACAACTCAAAGGTCACAGCCAGGTCAAAGTCAAATGGAAGTTTTGGACTAGCCTAGTGGTCATTTGGGTCAAGTATGGTTGAAATCTGCCAATGCCTTGCGGAGCTAGAGCTGATTGCCAGAAAGAAGAAAGAAAGAAAGAAGAATTGGCAAAAGACAGAACACAGCGAATTTGCAAATTCGCTGTGTAAAAAATGCTCATCTGGCAGCCCTTGTTTGTCATCTAAATGCAAATCCAGTGTGAAAAAAATGATATAGAGGTGTAACATTTGATGTTACAAACATTGTTCTTCTGCATAATCAATCAAAGCCAGTGCATAAATATTTATGTGTGATGGGTAATTGTTTTAGGAGTAATAAAATTAAACAAAAATAACGACATTAGATTTCCTTCCTGGAGCAGTGTCAATGACCAGGTCTATATGCTTAAATGACACGGGTGTAAGAAATCCAACTTGATGTGTCGTTACTGACCCATCTATAAAATGGTGTGCAGGTGAAATAGTAGATGAATGTCAAATACTGCAGGACTGGTCATCATTTTCATCTGCTTAACCCCATGAGAACTACCTGCTGATTGGTCAAAAAGAAGTTTTCATTACCAATTGGACCAATCAGCAACATTGTTAGAATAATTTTACCATGCAAAAAATTTGGGGGAATTATTTGCAAAGCTCCATTCTGATTGGTGATTAAAATGAAGATAATCATGTAATTGACCAATCAGAGGCATTGTTAGATCGGCAGGTAGTGCTCAAGGGGTTAAAATGTTAATTTTGCATACATGTGTGTGGAGGATGGATGCTCTTGGTGTAAAACATCCCACATTTGATTTGATTCATGTGAACAAAATTTTAATGTTACATGTGTGTGGATGGAAGGTGGATGTGCTTGCTGTAAAATATCTCACATCATCATGTAAATTCAGGATTCCAGATGTTTTTTGTCGTAATTTTAGTACAATCATATACGGTCATTTTCACAGTAAAGGGTGTAACTTTTGATTTTTAGGGTCAAAATTTCAAACCACTTAAATATGTTTCTGTTTACTGTAATCATGCATAGAAGCAACTTAAATTCCAGTAAAATAGTGTTTCAAGGCTTAAACCTTTTGATTTCTGATAAAAATTTGACATTTCCATAACATTTTGGTTAAAATCTAAGAAAAAATGTATTTTACATAAGCTCAGAAAATTATGACATGAAAGCTGGAATACATGTGAAATCCCATTCCAAAGTAAGTCAACAGATATAAGTTAAATTTTATACCATGTTTTGCTATGTTTGTAATTGCAATTTTGAAAATTTTTAACATCAAGGGTCATTTGCAATGGAAATTTCCCAACCTTAAACATATTTTTAAAGTTTTAATTGGGTTCCTAAAATAATTTAAATGTCTAACTTCATGTACAAATACTACTTGATGAAAGGAACCTCCCAGCCAAGTTTCACAGAAATTGGAGTTATTTTTAGAATTGGCAATTCAAGCGATTTGTGTTTCGGAGGCTTCAGTTAACAACACAGGTGATCATAAAAGTAAAATATTTGGCTAACTACTACAAGTTGACATGAAAAAATAGGTAAAAAATATCACAATTACCAATTTTCATGCTTTGCTTCTAAGTATTGAATTTCAGTTGTGACAAAAATTAAATTATCACAGCAAGTCATTTTTTTTTGTTTCGAGGCTTCATGTTTACAATGGTTAAACATGGCAGAAGTAGTTTTTTTGAAAACAACACTGTTGAGATCATCTAAGCTGTTATTTTCTTGTGTGTATTGAATCAATGTTTCTATGCTGCAGATATTGCAGATTTATAACATGATAATTTTTTCACCCATTTGTTAAGTATGGTGTTATTTGCATGTGAAGCCTCCAAACGGGCTTTCTTGGATATCAGTATATTTTTCAAGCATTAACCATAATATCAATTTTTTTTAAATTTATGACATTCTGCACATATCATGCAACAATTACAATGCAGATATCAATATGGAACATACCAATTTAGATATGCATAGATGATAATTAAGTTTACTGTTGTTTCGGAGGCTTCATTTGTTTCGGAGGCTTCAATTGTTAACGGAAAGTTTGTATTGGGTCCCATTTTCAAACGGTGATATATATCTCCATGATTTAAAAACAAGTGACTTGAGGATCTACTTTGCTACATTTTGATCAATAGATTGGATGAGCTCTTTTATTTATATTTGCCCAAGCTTGCTGAACAGTTTGTTTCGGAGGCTTCAAAAAAGTTAACGGAAAATCGGCTCTTTGAAGTCAAGATTTTATAAAAATTTTAAGAGCTTGCAAATCAACTAATTTTTGTTACCCATTTCAAGTTAAGATATCAACTGTTATGAATCAAGAAGAAGTGAAGAAATAACCAAGAATTATGAACCAAAGCTATACCCACAAAGTTTGTTAACAATTGTTAACGGAAAATGAAGCCTCGAAGCGACAAATATCGAAGTCCGGTTCTCAAAAATACAGGGCTGTTCACAATTAAATCTAATGTAGCAGTGTTTACTGAACATATGACCGTACTTTCAGGATAAGAAAAATTATCCATGAACTAACTGAAGAAAACACAGGGTTTTACAAAAATGTTACTGTTTTTACAGTTTTTCAAAATGGCAATATTAGGTACATTTAAGCCTGCTAAAACTGAACGCAGTAACTCCCGAAGATGATTATGCTACCCAAGGTAGCCTCTAACTAGATGACTTATGTGGCCAAAAATCATGGAATTCTGTGGCTTTATTAGAAAACTACGGATCAAAATGTTAAAAATCCAAAGTTACACCCTTTACCGTGAAAATGACCATACATGCATCGTTAACATGACAACCATAGAAGCTGTTAAAATTCATGACTTTGATTAGCTATGAATATCAAAGTCGTACAAATTTACAATATTTTGGCTCTACGTTTCCCGGCATAGTGCGAATGATAATCTCTTGCTTCCTGTATTATAGATACACTAAGACTTTTTTTCACATATTTTAGTTTGTTTATACATATATTTGGGATTTGTATGGAAAAAATAGTCACTTTTAAAAGTTGAAAATTAATAATACAATCCCAATCAATTGTAATAATAAGCAATCATTTTAGTATACAAATTTCATTAGTTTCTAAATGCCATATAAGCCAAATATATTATTACTAGGCGGTTACCCGTATTTCGCGGTTCTCGGCTGTCATAGTTATTGGCTTTTGCAGATCTCAAACCTGGGCTTCCTTGGCCAAAGTTACACCCACCGACCAAGTTTGAGCTCCATAAGCAATTTGAAATCTTTGTGTTTTGACCTATGACCAGGGACAGGCGATTTGCGCGGAACTTTTTTTCCGCGCAATTCCGCGCAATTGGCTATTTTTTTCCCTATGGGCAGGTATACATGATTTGCACTGAAAAAAGAGTTCCGCGCAATTCCGCGCAATTTGCTATCTTTTTCCGCGCAAATCGCCTGTCCCTGCCTATGACCTCTCCACCGTAGGTGACAAAAAAGGTCACAATGGAACTTTTGTTTGTTAGTCCAATTTCCACCTACCCACCAAGTATGAGCTCCATAGGCAATTTGAAATTTTTACCTTTTGACCTTTGACCTCTTAACCGTGGGTCTGAAGAAAAGATCACTGTGGAAACTTTTGTTTGTTAGTCCAAGGTCCACCCACCCACCAAGTTTGAGTTCCAGAGGGGCAATTTGAAATTTTGACCTTTCTTGACCTATGACCTCTTAACCGTGGGTCTGACTGAAAAAGGTCACCGTGGAAACTTTTGTTTGTTAGTCCAAGGTCCACCCACCTACCAAGTTTGAGATCCATAGGGGCAATTGAAAATTTTGACATTTCTTGACCTATGACCTCTTAAACGTGGGTCTGACTGAAAAAATCACCGTGGAAACTTTTGTTTGTTAGTCCAAGGTCCACCCACCCACCAAGTTTGAGCTCAATGGGAGCACTTTGAAATTGTTACCTTTCTTGACCTATGACCTCTTAACCGTGGGTATGACGAAAAAGGTCACCGTGGAAACTTTTTGCTTGTTAGTCCCAGGTCCACCCACCCACCAAGTTTGAGCTCCATAGGAGCAATTTGAAATTGTTACCTTTCTTGACCTATGACCTCTTAACCATAGGTATGATGAAAAGGTCACTGTGGAAACTTTTGTTTGTTAGTCCAAGGTCCACCCACCCACGATGTTTGAGCTCCATAGGGGCAATTTGAAATTTTACCTTTCTTGACCTATGACCTCTTAACCGTAGGGTATGATGAAAAGGTCACCGTGGAAACTTTTGTTTGTTAGTCAAAGGTCCACCCACCCACCAAGTTTGAGGTCCATAGGGGCAATTTGAATTTGTTACCTTTCTTGACCTATGACCTCTTAACCGTAGGTCTGACGAAAAAGGTCACCATGGAAACTTTTGTTTGTTAGTCCGAGGTCCACCCACCCACCAAGTTTGAGCTCCATAGGGGCAATTTGAAATTAGACTTCAATTGAACTTGACCCCGTCCTTGACCTTTGACCTTAAAAAATATAAACTTGTTCTTTCTCATATCAAGCTGCACCCACCCACCGAGTTTGAGCCCCGCATGACCTACGGCGGCCTCACATTAGCAGTCACAGACAGACAAACAGAGCACAGACAGAGAATAGCGTATTATAATATAGATGATCGTTAATAAAGCATTTTCCAAATGGATTGGTCCGTAAAATCAAGGACTTGGAAACACAAAACTTAATTCTGAATCTGCATTAGATGAAAACAATACCTTTCAATAAAATTTAAGTTTGAATACATTCCATTAGGTTAAAATACTGTAAAACAAATTCAATTTACAAACATTTTAGTTAAACAAGTTTATTTAGACAGTTTTATGCAAAAGAAAATGCCACAAACATTTATTGAAAATTGGGATGTAAATTTTAAAGCCTATTTAAAGTAAATATTTTAATTCTTCTGGTTAATATGCTGGTGATTATTGATCATGTAAAGCGCGCTTCAGACTCCGTATTATGTACAATATTGTATGTACAATACTTTTAAAAAAGAAAAAAAGTATTACACGTGCAATAAATAGTATGTACCGGGAAAATATATATATTTTGCTACAATCATAGGTTGCTTAATTGATACGGAGTTGCCAAATTTCTAAGAGTTCTAAATCTAGTGAGTGCACGGAATGATGAACATCTTTTAATGTCTTCTTGTATTCAACCATGGTAGGTATCATAATACCTACCATGATTCAACTGTACTTGAATTATTATATAATCAATGGGCACCTTTTAAAGTTAATAATACGTCAGTATTAATACTAATATTAATAATATTAAAATTGTAATACTTTTTCATTCATTAATTATAGGCGTATAATTGTAATGCGTTGAGTTTTTAAAAAGTAATATCCGCTTTTTTTTCTTTCTATTTGAAATGACATACGGTACTTGTTACAAAAACAAATCAGCATGAAAAACATTTTTTTTTTTTTTTTTTCAGAGGCAGATATTTGGCCTATTCAGTGTCATAAAGCTACAAAATAGACGATCTTTTAAAATCATTTTTAAATGGCTATTTATTTTTCAACCTTATTGTTTGTATTTGTAATGTTCACACAATCTGAACATGTGCTTGTAGGACAACGATTTTGAATTAAACATGTTAATTGTGATATTTTAATTCCCCTAGAACACCACAGTTAAGCGTCCAAAATTGTAAGTGGGTTTTCTTTTATTTAACCTCATTATTTCGCTAAAATTACCGCTAAAAAAACCGTCCTAAGAGTTGTTGTTACTAATAAACATTTCATAATTTTGGGCAAAGGATAGCCAAATAGTTGACCGAAATCGTATATTTGCACCAATATTTGACTGAAATCGTATATTAACATTACCGCCCTTCGTGGCTTTATTGCAAGCCAAAGTGTGAAACGAGATTACTTGAAATATATATTTCAGAGTTGAAAGAGTTTCAACCCTACGAATATATTTCTGAAATATGTCTCTCTGATTGGTTGATGGTCAAGAGGATTACGGCATCCTCAAAGCCTCTTGCTGTAATTCTCTAATCGATATCTATTATAGGACCGATCTTCTGAAATCCATACAACCGTGTCAAATGAAATAGTCTCGAATCATAATTGCGTACGCGATACAACGTTGATACGTCAGATTTGAATTTTATTAAAAATAGGCATAAATCACATTGAACAGGTTGAATGCTGGCAAACGTAGAGAAAATAACTATGGATCGAAGTAACATGAATCGGTGTCCTGGGGCCAGGATAACATTTAGGACTCCTTCAATTCTAAAACAATATTTACGCCAAATGTCCTTGCTTTCATTTTCTCATTTAATTTGTTTTAATTTTAATTAATTTCTTTATCCACTGGCTCTCTGGTAAATCCGGTATTGCCAAATATTTCTTGTCCATTACCCGTGTTAATCTATTTATTTATTAAAATGAACCATCTATTAAATTCCTATAATACAATGTATAGGCCTAGTATATTTGATAACAAATTTGTTTTTATTTTTGATTGGAATTTGGGTTCCATTACACGATTTCATAATAAGATATGTTTGGGCATGGCGGAATTAGTATATGATTAAAAATAGACATACTCTTAGGCCCCCTTTTTAATGTTTGTAGGCCTACATTATTGATATCAATATTTATGTACAAAATGCAAAAGAATGTATATATATTTGATTGTTTTGTAAACATTAAATTTGATGTTTACTCATAATTATGTCTGGAAAGTCAGGGAAAAACTAAGGAGTATCGGTATTTAGTTTCCTGGGAAAGTGGATCAGATGAGCAGTGAGTAAAACATTTGCCCTAAATCTTTATTTGATTTTTATTGTTTTATGAATTTATTAGGGCTACTGGTAAAGTGCAGAAAAAAAAACCTCCAAACGCACTCTAGGATTTTTCATCAGCAGCAGTAGAAATTTCTCTTGCATAGATTTTCTGGTGACCTCGCTTGGATTTAGCAAACAATGAACCGTCAGGGTTATAGCGTGTTATTTAATCTGATTCAACTCGTCGTGGCACGTATATTTATTGCACGTGTAATACTTTTTGACGTCACGAAAAGTATTGTACATACAATATTGTACGTACAATACGGAGTCTGAAGCTAGCCTAAGAGGCAAGGTTGACACGCCGATGACCAGTGGCTCAAACGCTTTGTTGTTATGGCTATTGATTAGCCAATCAGCATTTCTAGCGTGATTGTTTATCACATACATCTGTGTTCATGCTCGTGTACGCTTGATGCACAGCACATACATGTACCACAGCAAGAAAATTGAAGGAAAAGGGTAAAAAATATGCGATATTTTATTTGTTGCACAATGTAATGTGAAAACCAAACATTTTGTTTGAATTGATTTTTGTGGGAGCCTAGATGTTCGATAATTCATCATACATCGTGGCAACATGATACGAGTTTAGTCCAAAAAACAATACCTGTTTGGCAAATCATTACGTTGTGAAAGAATTGAGTTTCATAAATGAACATGCAACATGGTATATATTTATCAGTACAAATCCACATTTTGGTGAACTTGTTAGTTTTAACTGAATCTTGCTAAGTGCGATTTATATTTAATACAAAAGGATAGTCAGTGCATCTGTTATGTGAAGAGTGCAACTTGATATTCGAAAGCATTTTTTTGAAGTCTTAGATTCGTCAGATTTTTGGAGGGTTTGATAAAACAGGATAAGTCTGGTGTGTATCCATTACGGCATGTGTGACACTCTAAAACAATCTGTGTTTGGTGCACTTTACATTTGAAAAGGTCGGATGCAAATTGCAATATATTCAAAGGCTCCTGTGTGTTAGTCCTACAATAAATATTGCAATAATCTTTTTGTCTAAATATTTCTCTGTGCTTAGTTCTTTTTTTAATAAAAATTCTATTTTAACAAATCAATTATTCATTTGTTTGGGAAATGTTTATATCGTCGTTGGGGAGGAAAAACCTATGTGTCATTGGTCCTTGAACATTACAGCAAAAAACCTCAGATGTAACCTCTGGGCAGTTTTGATTTAAACATGTTCAACACCCACAAGTACATGGAGGTTTTCCCTGCCCTTTGACGATATGATATTTCTTCATTATGAAATTATTAATATTATAAAAAACCCATGAGGCAGCGATGATGTGTATAGCTTTTTGTATCAGAACTCGTCCAATTCCCAGATTCCAGGAGAGCTCGATAAAATGGGAGACTATTTGACGTATCCATTACACTACATGTGTGGCACACTAAAATAAATCGTATCTGGTGAGCTTTACATTTGGGGGATACCAGGAGAGCTCGATAAAATGCTGAATCCCTCGGTGGTTTCGATGCATCCATTTCACCAAGCTGGTGACATTCGATCTGGTCATTAGCTCTGCATGTGGGTACAACAATGTCAATTTATACTCGCTTGGTACAGATAACTTTCTTGCATCGACATGTACTATGTTTATGCAATTAAAATATAGTACATGTATAGGCCAGAAGACTATTTTCTCTAGAAATGTCAAAATTATAGCAGTTTTCAATGAATCTAGTAATTATCCGCAAAATGGAATTGCAATTTTAATTCCACAAATTGGAAGCATTGAGAAGTATTTATAGATTGAGTTTAGAAAAAATTGCAACAAGTTTTGTCTCCGAAACTAAAGTTGAATCACTAGCATGCATAGCTGCATGCACGTAAAATCAGATTTGCCGCATAGCCCTCTTACGAATCGGTCAGAAAACAAATATATCTGGTTTCAAAAAATATTACCTGGAGATACTGATAAAATGATGTTATATGGTGTTGAGTTTGTCTCTACTTTGCAGCAAGATATTTTTCAGCAATTCACACCAAGAAAAGAATATAATTCTCTTTCAACATACATACATACAAAGTATTTATGACACGCTGTTTCATAAAGATCACAGCGTGTGTGATGATACACTATATAATAAATAACAAACAAAATAAAAGCAAGCAAATAATATGTAACAAAAGAAAATCATTGTGTGAAAAGGTGTGTTTTAAGTCCTTTCTTAAACATTTGAATTCAATTCACTAAATATGTTGTTCATCAACGTGAGAAAGATCCCCATGCACATTTAGTTATCCTTGACGTCACTTTGCAGAGAGCAAGGGGGATGTAGTTAACAGGAGTGTATAAATATCCTCATACTTCATTGTGAAAACATGTTTTTCTGCAAAAAAGTTACTGTTGTAAAAACATTTTGTCAGCATAGACAAATGTAAGAAAGAATGTAATGCAAGAAAGGAAGCTTAAAATTTCAAGTTTACTATAATTACATCACATGAGAATATAAAGTTAAAATATTTTCATTAGATTCTGTGATTTCAAAAGTTTTTTTAATTTTCTGCTCTGAATCAATAAAGGGGATAAGAAATGATGAACATTCCATGTATGAAATTGTGTAAAATACGTTCTGCTTTAGATTGTATTATTCCCTTACAATAAAACATAACATTGACTATATTTGGAATCCTGCCAGATATATGCTACATGAAGTGTAATTGGGCTGATCTGCTGCAGCACGAAAATACATCATCCATACATGTAATAATGCCAAAAGGGAATTAGGCTTTCCTCATTAAAATGAAGCTCCACTTTGTAACGGAGTTGGAAAATTGTCAAGAAAATGTATGAATAGGTCTGTATTACATGTAGAACCATCTGGGTTGCTTATTAAACGTGTTTGTGCAGCATTCCACTAAAATGCCTATTTTGATTGTAAACATCAATATTTTGATGACATAATTTATGATCAATTTGCATGGAACAGTAAAATGAAGCGATATGAAGCATTTGTTATCGAAGCTGTCGGCGAAATTGGGCTTTTTTTACCTCTCTTGACGTAGAGTCTGTTAATTTGTGAAGCTTTTTGAGAGCGGCTTTATTTTTTTATGCGTACTTTTGCATTCATTTTCTACTCAAATGTATGATAAATGGTTTTATGAGGTAGCAATTGGCTTTCCCAGTTGAAATTCATACACCCTCTATAGAAGACATGCCCTTAATCTTCCACACAGGGAGTGTGAATGTCAACTTGGGCTACCTGGATAGGTGACTCCATTTAAAATTTACACCCCCTGTGTGGGAGATTAAGGTCATGTCTTCCATAGGGGGTATATGGATTTCAACTGGAATAGCCAATTATTATCAATTTATTTTAATCAATTCTGTCTGCAATTAAACTTGTAAGAAGTGTAGAATTAACATCAATCAATATCTTGTAAATTAAGAGACTGAACCCCTTATGACTTGTATCGCTATTTAAGTTGAGCAAATGCAAAAAGTTAACTCATTTTTCAATTTAAAACACTCTCATTCATCTGGGAAAATGTTCAAATTGTGATTAATATCTGGTTGAGTAGATTAAAATCATATGTCTCATTTTCTTACAAAGTACATGTAGTTAGAGCTTACCTTCACCTTCTCCTCACAGGCGATGACTACAAACGACAAGTTCCAATTTTTTTTTAAACTTCAAAAATTTCAGAATTGTAACACTTAAACGCTCATTGGAATCAGCATGAAGAATGCATTCAAATGAGTACATGTATGAACATTCCAGTATTGGTTCAGTGGATTTTGAGATATGTCTTGATATTCTGAGAAAATATCTTAAAACTTTCTAATGTTGAAGCCTATGGTTAGCACACAATGTAAGAGGTGGGTCACATCATATATGTAGTTGTTGACCATACTTTCCATCACCATACTCAAGTCAATCATGTTTTGTAGGTCATAGGGGGAAGGGATAGCAAAAGTAGTCCATAAAAGAATTATTGTCCTGCATGTAACAGCATCACATATATTAATGCATTCTCTTTGTAATTTTTTCTCAACATTTCTGTTTTCCTTTGTGCAATTTACAGGCAGAAAATCTACTTCTAGACAAAGATCTTAACATCAAGATTGCAGATTTTGGTTTTAGTAATGAATTCACTCCTGGTAACAAATTAGACACATTTTGTGGTAGTCCACCGTACGCTGCCCCTGAGTTATTTCAGGGTAAGAAGTATGATGGTCCTGAAGTTGACGTATGGAGTCTAGGGGTTATACTTTATACGCTAGTCAGTGGCTCGCTGCCTTTTGATGGCCAAAATTTAAAGGTAAGTTTGTGGGTTTTATCAAGATTTTTTAGGGCAAAATAGTTTACATGTGCCTGGGGTAATGTGTGAAGTTCAGATTATCAGTCCGGTCCACAACATAAATCACGCTGCCTTTTGATGGCCAAAATTTAAAGGTAAGGTCATGGGTTTTATCAAGATTTTTTTTCAGGGCAAATAGTTTACATGTGCCTGGGGTGTGGAGTACCAGTCCAGTGTACAACACAAATAAAATTCAGAGGATGCTATGCCGGTTGGGTGTAACCGGCACTGACGCTGGCCGATGGGCACAAATGTTTGTTTGTTAACTAATTGTTAATTGTTTTTTCATCATAAAAGGCCAAAAGGAAAAACAATATTTAGGGCGGTGATACATCTGTATCCTATTCCTGATCCCTCAAGTTAGCTAAAAAGATCGTGCCCAGAGCCCAGTGCTTCAATTGGATAGTAAAACTTAGGCTAGCTACAAGCCTGATGCCAGACAAAGGTGTATCAAGTTGGAAATGGGACTAAGTCAGCGATCGGGGACATATTGTTGATTCGATGCTGAAACAACCGATGACAAATCGTCAATACGGTAAAATTAAGAAGCAAATTTCCAAAAGGGGCTACATACCTTAAAAAGAAGGCTAATATTGATGACGCTTACCCGTCAGTTTCAGACAAAGCATATTTTTGTCACATATCAGATTGGTATTTTTAAGTGGAAAGGTTTTGATGAAAAAATACCTCAACTATAAGACCAATTGTATTGCATAAATTTCTTGTCTTGTTGCAATACACGCAGGAATTATAAAAGATACAAATGACTTGACAGGAATTTTAATCTGCGATTGTAACACTGATTGGTTTATTGGTTTTAACATGTTTTTGCCATTTGCTCACAAATTGAGGTGCGCAAAAGAGACTACAGAAGCAGATAAAATAAAACATGACGATGCACATCTGTTTACTATATCCTATTTCCCCTATGCATTCCAAACATGAGCCATTATGCATTCAATTAACTTAAAATACATTTTTTGTTCAATATTTGCCAAAGTAGTAATCTATATGAAGCCCTGTGAACAAAATGTGGAATATTTCAAAGACGTAAATTGATCAACTTCCACTTGTGACCCGTAAATGCTTGATTCTTCACCAAATTTAAACAAAACACTTTAGAACATTGATTACCATAAACTTGTCCCAGTTGCAACACAGCAATCTGGATAGATGGGTATGATTGTTCAGTAGAACGGTTCTTACCAGCAACCAGGGAATTGTGCAAACTATGCATTCAAAAAATATATTGGGAATTGGACAAAAATATCAAGTAGTGAATTTGTTTAGAAAGGTACAAAAAATGTACATGTGTGGGTGTCTACACTGCTGGTATGTGGGTATGTAGTTGGATATGTAGTTAGGGGTGTGCATGTATGTGTGTACTATCTATTCCGTCTATAGGGAATTAACTTGTTAATTGTATTTTTTCCTTATCCTTCATTTGTAGGAATTGCGAGAACGGGTGCTAAGAGGCAAATACCGTATACCCTTCTATATGTCAACAGATTGTGAAAATCTACTCAAGAGGTTTCTTATGCTCAATCCTGCCAAACGAGCAAGTTTAGAGGTGAGACCAAAGACTGATAATAAACAGACAGTGCACCGACTGGCAAAGTCCAGCATCATCTGTTAAAGAGGGCTAATCATTCCATGAAATGCGAAAGACGAAAATGTCCACTCTGCGCCTGTAATGCGTATTTTGTTTAAGTGCTGTCTTAATTTTTTTTTGCGTAAACACAAGAGGTTCACATTTCATTAAAACCTAGTTTGAAGTCTCATTGTTCATAATATTGCCATCAAAGATGACATGTTTAATATGCATCCACTTTTTTGCTTCATGGAAACCAATGAAGTATGTTCGGCTTATATAAGGCAAAAAAAATAAAGACTCGCTGTTGGGCGTAATGCTTACACTAGCTGTGCGTTTCGTACTGCGTAACTGGCGCATGCGAGCATGAGTTGGAAATTCATTGGTGCACGCAGTAACAAAAGCCAAATTAATTTTGTTGCAGCACATTAGTGTCAGAAAAGAGGTACTTAAAAACTAATAATTTAGTAATTTACTGATGAACTTCCTCACAAATTTTTTCCCATTCTGCAATTAAGGTTATAATGAGGGATAAATGGATGAATGCTGGACATGAAGATGATGAACTTAAGCCGTACCAAGAGCCTGAACCAGACTTCTCGGACGATAGGCGAATAGAAATCATGTTATCAATGGGTTTCAAGAAGAAAGAAATAGAAGACTCGCTCAGGAATCATAAATACGATGATCCTTATGCCACATATCTATTACTAGGTCGAAGGTCGGCGGAGGTAAGAAAAAGCGTCCTCATTTCAATGACAGCCCAACACTGCATATTTTTAGTGTTGGATGTTGGGTGTTTTTATTTGGATCACCCTTAGTGGTTGCTATTGAAGCAGGCATTGGTGCAGAATAGTCGGGCTTTTTACTTTCATTACACTTGAGTAAAAGATCATAGACCATTTAAACAGATTTAATCCAAGTTCTTTTGCAAGTTCAACAACGATTAAAATCATCTTGCTGTATCGGATAATGTGCATATTTCTGTTTAAATGTCCTAAGACCTTTTACTCATAAAAATACAGTGATGAAGTATTGCACAAATGCAATGTACGATAAGATCACTCTAATCTGCCCAATAAGGTATATTGCTGATAGCATTTGATAGGCAAATGTGATGCATGCTGGGAATGAAAAGGGCTCAAATTGGCCGTCGTGGGTGATGAATTTGATAACATTTGAGCCCTTTTCATTCCCAGCATGCATCATGTTTGCCTAATGATTGCTATCAGCAATATACCTTATGAATTGAATTGCGAGAAAAATACAAAGCTTGGGTATTTCATAGAGGGAAATCTTACAAATTGTCTTGCTTGTTAATATGGGTTATTTATGGGTTGTATAATTAAAATTAAAAGCTTGCAAGTGCCGGGGGCCAAAATCTGTCATCATTTAAGAGCTCTTGAACATAATTTTTTAGATATGGCTCTATACCTCAAAAAATAGATTTTTCTGATATTTTGTGCAATGATGCATGTTAGGGTGTTGACTACTTGTGTGACTAAAAAAAATTCAAAAATCGGCTCGTTGCCATGGAAACGCCAAAACCAGATTCTGTCATTTTGGGCCAAATTGGCACTGAAATTAGTTAAAAAACATGTTATATCAAGTGTTCTCTGCATCTAAGCCATATAATGCTGGAACAGTACATTAATTTCTTGTGAAAGGACATCTATTCATCTGATGATCAGTATATTTAGATGTCAATAAGTTATTCTTAAGGGTACGTGCAGAGCCCATCTGTCAGGTGTATTTTCACTTTTTCAAAAAATGTCATTTTAGCACCTAACATATCATCATGAAAATCAATAACCCGGTGTTGCCAGGATTTTGTCCATTCTAGTGTGGATAGTACAAGCTAGGTACTTTACATTTTAGTAAGAATCAGCTTGGGCAAATGCTACTTCTAAATACAGTGTTGCCAGAAAAACCGGTATTTCTGCAAATTGACATTTTGTCAAATTACCCCTTTTTGTCACAATTTTGTGCATTTTGACAATAATTTCCTTCAAGGTGAATCCAAAAACACTTTTTCATCTTTGTTAATACTGTAATAACTAAACTCAAAATTAGTGTTGCCAGAATTCTTGATAAAACACCCAATATTAGCATTTTACTGATAATATGATTTTTTCTTTTTGCATTGGTTAGGAAATGCTTATTTCCAATTTTCATACATCGAATGTACATAGTAGGCATATAGATTGTTATATGAATGTTTAAACACTAGAGCACAAAATAAGTGTTGCCAGAATTCTTGATAAAACGCCCAAAATCATATATAGTCCACTCACGCTAAAGTTGACAACATCAAAATTTGGTTTACTATCATCAATAGCTTGTCCTAAAAAGCGTTTTCAAATTTTGAAAACCCCACAGTTTTAGTATTATCTAGTACAAAGTTATGGTCAAGGTATATGGGTATTAATTTTGGTCTTTGTTTTCTATTGGATTTTGCCACCTTATTTTGCCAATGGTGACTTAAGCTAAGGCCATGATTTCTCCGTGATACGGAAAAACGGAAAAATTCACGGAATTCGGGTTTGCTCGTGAACGGAAATTTGAAAATGCCACAAAATAGTGAAAAACTATGCAAAATGTCTACCTTTTGTGTTGATTTGCAAAATAAAACAAAGGAAAGTGATCATTTAGCAGTAATCAAACATTAAACAATCCATTCTAGCATTAATTCTAGGCCTTCGCTGCAAGACTCTGGCCATACTACAATAAAAGGTACATGTAAGACAAAATACACTTTAAAATAAACATGTTTGTTTTAACGTTTCAGGGCTTTATAATTATGTGGAAAACGGAAAATCCAATTTGTAACACGGATTTTAAATTTTGTAACATGGAGAAATCATGGCTTTAACTTAAGCCTTAGTGGATTGGATCAATATCAATATCAATAATATCAAACATAATAAAGAAATATTAATATTGTTACGAGCCGTACTTGACTCAAGGCCAAAATCACCTTTTACCCGAACTCACACGAATGCACAACACAAATACACTGTTTATTTAAGCTAACAAAATCTAAGTCTTTAATTGAAAACAGAGTATGATTGGTACATATAATAACAATATCGCATATACAATAAAATCACACAATGACAGTTTTACTCTATGACTACTTAACCAGCTGTCTTCGTGTTGGTGATCCTAGAGTTCTTGCAATGTTCTGGACGACTGATGTAATATATCCTTATTCGCTTGTCCTGCGAAGACCAGTGTACACTTGCGCTTATAAATCCTTGCGTATAAAATCTTCATACGAAAATGATGATGCTTTCTCCAATCTCCTTTGTGCTGTTATCTCCACAAATATATCTCCTTGCGCTGCTTTCTCCTCAAATACATCTCCTTGCGCTGCTTTCTCCAAAAATGGTGTTTCTTTCACCAATCACTCTTTTTCCAGGGAACAGGTTTCTTTAACACAGCTCCACTGTTTTTTGACAGATGCGTGGCCTTCACAAACCCAGCAAACTCCAGCAATTTGACAGAAGAACTTTTAATCCTTTGATTAGGAAGAGCACTTTTGTGTGCTCGCTGTCTTCTTCATTGCTGTATTAAAATTAGCTCAATTATTGGCTATATAAACTGGTTAAATGTACTTCTTTTTTGAAGCACGAAGACCATCACACACATGTGGAGTTTTCAATCTCACATGACATTCTGTAAAGTCCCAACAAAAGCCTCAAGCTTTTTATATCAGTACTCATGCAAAAAACCCATCATCTATTAATAAACCATTACTTCAATCACATTTTCACAACATTGCTGCAATCTTGGGATTTCCCAATATTAATTATACACATTCACCTTTCACATTACATCACTTCCTGGGGGGTTTTCCTGATGGTGCAATAATGAACTGGGGCTTTCCAAGTTCCAAACATAGCTCTGACTTTGTTTACAATAATTTTAATGATAACGACTTTCCACACCATTATCTTGCACATACAAGGGGGAGCTTTTTATATCAGTACTCATGAAAAACCCATCATCTATTAATACACATTACTTCAATCACAACAACATTGCTGCAATCTTGGGATTTCCCAATATTAATTATACACATTCACCTTTCACATTACATCACTTCCTGGGGGGTTTTCCTGATGGTGCAATAATGAACTGGGGCTTTCCAAGTTCCAAACATAGCTCTGACTTTGTTTACAATAATTTGGGGGAATTCCAAAACGACTTTCCACACCATTATCTTGCACGTACAAGGGGTTTCCCATCTCATGAAATACTTTCAGCTTGTAAACAAAGTTAAATAATTAAATTAAATCAAATTACTCAGGGCACATCACAATATCAATATCAATAATAATCAAAAATATTAATATCAATATCAATAATAATAAAAAATATTAACATCGATATCAATGATAAACAAATTAGTGATATCAATATGAGTAAAAATCAAATATTTTAATATCAATATCAATAATAATCAAATATATTAATACCAATATCAATAATAATCAAAAATATTAATATCAATATCAATAATAGGCCTAGTCAAAAATATTAACATCGATATCAATAATAATCAAAATGATTGATATCAATATCAATAATAATCAAAAAAATTTAATATAAATATCAATTAATCAAATATATTAATATCAATATCAATATATCAAAAATATTAACATCAATATCAATAATAATCAAACAAATTAATATCGATATCAATAATAATCAAAAATATTAACATCAATATCTAGAATAATCAAAAATATTAATATCAATAATAATCAAAAATATTAATATCAATATCAATAATAGTCAAAAAATATTAACATCGATATCAATAATAATCAAAATTATTGATATCAATATCAATAGTAATCAAAAAATTTAATATCAATATCAATAATAATCAAATATATTAATATCAATATCAATAATAATCAAACAAATTAATATCGATATCAATATTAATCAAAAATATTAACATCAATATCAAGAATAATCAAACATATTATTAATATCGAGATCAATAATAATCAAAAGTATTAATATTAATATGAATACATATCAATATCAAAAATCAAAAATATTAATATCAATATCAATTTTAAAATATTAAAATATTTTTGATTATTATTGATATTGATATTAATATTTTTTATTGTTATTGATGTTAATATTTTTTATTATTAGTGATATTGATAGTTTTGATTATTAGTGATATTGATATTAAAATTTTTGAATATTATTGATATTGATATTAATATTTTTGAAAATTATTGGTATTGGTATTAATATTTTTGATTATAAATGATATTGATATGAATATTTTTTATTATTATCGATATTGATATTAATATTTTGGATTATTATTGATATTAACCCTAGAACTACAAAGTAACAACTCCCTAAGATCTTTTATCTGCTGTAAAAACGCGTGCATTTACGCCCAAACGACCTAAGCTAATCGTAGATCCATCCTTTGGTGAGGCCCACTTTCAATGATTTTGATTTCGCTCATATAAAATTATTATAAGCTACTGACTTTTTACTTGTTAGTTAGGTTGAAATAGTCATTTCCTTTTATATTTAGGAGAAAATTCTGAAAATCAATTTTCTCTGTACTTTTATACATAGCTGGTATTTCCCAAATTTGCATGGGCGCCTTTACATTATGAAGTCATAGCGACATTATGTGGGGAATGTTTGTACTTATTGGTATCACTGGATAGAGGAGACCCATAGCTATACATTGTTACCAAATATAACGGACTTAACGGTATGTGACGTTTATAATTGAAAATTAGGGGGTGTTGCAACCCACCTTCGTAATCCGTGTTACAAAATATCATGGCTTTAAAAGTACCTGTAGTTTTAGGGTTAATGTTATTATTTTTGATAATGATATTGATGTTAATATTTTGGATTATTATTGATAATGATGTTAATATTTTTGATATTATTATTAATATTGATGATAGTAAACCAAATTTTGACGTTGTCAACTTAAGCGTAAGTGGACTGGATCGTGGCACATATAAATATATATATGATTTTGGGTGTTTTATCAAGAATTCTGGCAACACTTATTTTGTGCTCTGGTGTTTAAACATTCATATAACAATCTATACTATATACATTCGATGTATGAAAATTAGAAATAAGCATTTCCTAACCAAATCATGAACAAAAATTCATACTATCAGTAAAATGCTAATATTGGGTGTTTTATCAAGAATTCTGGCAACACTAATTTTGAGTTTCAGTATTTAGATATTTAAAGAGACGAAAAAGTGTTGTTTGGAATCACCTTGAAAGAAACTATTTGTCAAAATGCACAAAATTGTGACAAAAAGGCGTAATTTGACAAAATGTCAATTTGCAGAAATACCGGTTTTTCTGGCAACACTGTGTTTAGAAGTAACATTTGCCCAAGCTGATTTTTGCTAAAATGTAAAGTACCCAGCTTGCACTATCCACACTAGAATGGACAAAATCCTGGCAACACCGGGTTGTTGATTTTCATGATGATATTTTAGGTGCTAAAATGACATTTTTTGAAAAAGTGAAAATACTCCTGACAGATGGGCTCTGCACGTACCCTTAAGAATAACTTTTGGACCTTTAAATATGCTGATCATCAGATGAATAAATGTCCTTTCACAAGAACTTAATGTAATGTTCCAGCATTATATGACTTAGATACAGCAAACACTTGAAATAACATGTTTTTAAACTAATTTCAGTGCCGATTTGGCCCAAAATGACAGAATGTGGTTTTTGGCCGTTTCCATGGCAACGAGCCGATTTTTGAATTTTTTTTAGTCACACAAGTAGTCAACACCCTAACATGCATCATTGCACAAAATATCAGAAAAATCTATTTTTTGAGGTATAGAGCCACATCTAAAAAATTATGTTCAAGAGCTCTTAACAATGCTTAACATTGTAGGAAGGAGGTGGATGCTTTTTGTTTTGTTTTGTTTGTTTCTTTAATATCACAAGCACATGACACTATCATAAAGTACTACCGTAAAACCTGAATGTCACGTTTTGTTTGCTGCACAAGTGTGCAATAATATTGAGAGTATCTTAAGGGATGGGGTATGAACGTTTGGACAGTATTTATTGTGGGACATTACAGCACATCAGACATATCGAATTGCATTCTGAATACGAAGAATGCCCTTCTGATATCAAATAATTTAGATTTTTTGAAATTCTCAATGTAATACACATTTTATGGCAAATGATTAAAAATTGATATTTTTGATATTTAACAGTACTCGAAGTAAACTTTATAAATCTGATGATTTATACTTAAAGTGTATGTAGGTGGGATGCAAAGCCGACGATCAATTGAAAATTTTGACCTTTCGTATTGAAGATATGGATTTTTTCCCAAAACACCCAAAAAAATTATGTCTTTTTGGGAAAAAAATCCATATCTTCAATATGAAAGGTCAATATTTTCAATTGATCGTCGGCTTTTCCTACCAGCTACATACACTTTCAGAATATATCATTAAGTTTATAAAATTTACTTCCAGGACTGTTATATATCAAAAATGTGAAAAATATCAAATTTTAATAATTTGTCATAAAATTTGTATTACATCGTGAATTTCAAAAAATGAAAATTATTTGATATCAGAAAGACATTCTTCGTATTCAAAATGCAATTCGATATGTCTGATGTGTTCTGATGTCCCACAAAAATACTGTCGAAACGCTTAAAACGCTCATTCCAGATCCCTTAACATTCCTTATATAAGCCAATCTTCATGTGTGGAACATCCAAAGCTTGAAACATCACACCAAATTTAGCATTTTTCTGGGAAAGTAAAGGGGACTAAGCCCACAGGTGGCAAATTTGTTATCAATACCTTTCCTTGTCAGTTGCTCTTGGAAGCCTTGGTTATCCACACTTGATGATTCTAACAATACTAAGAAAAGCTTTGTCATGCACTGCTCTTAATTTTCTTAAAGCAGCTATTCATGGTAAGTTAACCACATTTGGCGAAAAATTACTAACCTATGTCCAGGTGTGCCGAACATTTATCTTAGTTAACGGGGGTTAAAGGGCTTACTTGCATTGCATATTATCTACACTTCATCCAGGGTTCCCACAGTTCTTGAAACTCCTTGAATTTGAAAACACCTTTTTAATCTTGGAAATTTGCACAAGGCCCTTGAAAGTCCTTGAAAATTGGTATTTTACGTAAAGTATAGTTTTGATAGAATTTGTGGAGTGGAGAGGAGCTGTCACTTGCATTAAAGGAAGTGTCCGGCAATCACAACATTAAGTCTTATATTTTAGAAAAATAATTATCAAGCACGATTCACATGGTTTTATTTAAAACAAACTCATATTAACCATAAAAACAAATAAAAACAGCCATCTCTCTCACGCGATATTCAAAATTCCCGCGCCGAAATGTTTTAGAGCAATGACGTCATGGTTATTTGTGCTCATTTGTCGCCAGGCTTCATTGAATTATTGGGATGTCACTGCTCTAGACAATTTCGGCGCGGGAATTTTGAATATCGCGTGTTGAGAGATGGCTGTTTTTATTCGTTTTTATGGTTAATATGAGTTTGTTTTAAATAAAACCATGTGATTCGTGCTTGATAATTATTATTCTAACATATAAGACATAGTGTTCTGATTGCCAGACACTTCCTTTAATATGCAGCTTTTTTGGGTTGTGGTAAGTCCTTGAAAATCATGCTTTTGGACCTTGAAAGTCCTTGAATTTTAAAATTTTTACGCAGTTGCGCTCGAGGGATGCTGACAAACCATATAAGTTTTCTATAGGCTTTGCAAGATTAGGTTCAGGCATGAGAATTTTCAGTTTCAAAACTGAATTCATTTGTTAAGTCAAAATTTCCACAACTTTATTTAATTTCAGCCTGTTTTAGGTACTTTTTGCCCAATTTCATGTGCATTTTCAATTTTTTTGAGGAAAGTGCAGTCTCATGCCTGGATTAGGTTAGCTTCTGCGATTCAATACTGCAACCAAGCGTAATATACACCTACGTCACTACTGAACTTAAAAAGAAACAAAGTTTAGTGTGTTAATTAATCTAAGAAAACAGTGGTGCCAGATTCCACAAAAAAAATCAAGATCTTTCTTATTTTTTTCTTCAACTGCAGTGTTGTATGTTTTCTTGTTTGACCTTGAATTCCTTGTTGAATTTGATTAATGTTATTGTACGGGTGGTAGTTGTTTACCTCGGAAAGTTATTTTAAAAAGTAAGACACATTGCAAACTTTGAGATTCAGATTTAACTTTAATGGGCTGATTAATTAGTGATTTTATGCAAGGAATCAGTTTTTGTTGAGAAGCCATTGTATGTCCTTAGTATACTAACTCTGATCTTAGTGTGTGGCCTTATAGGGTGGCTATTATTTCTTTTTACAAATTGTACAGATGCAATGTGAACCCAGCTGAGTTGTATTTATTTATTATTTATTATTATTATTATTTTATTATTTTTATTTATTATTTTTGTCTTAAAAAACTCTACATTAAATGATCCAAGTTAAATAACTGCTTGTGTGCTGTAAAATGGCATTGATGTCAGATATTAAATATCGGTTTTATGTGACAATTATAGCGCAAATTATTTATTATTTTTTCTTGCAAATTGTCTTTAATATCTTTTAAATGCTGAGTTTCATTTCAATGTGATTGGTCACATAATGTATAATCCAACAGTTGGTGTTATGAGAGTGTTCTAATTACTTGGGTTTATTAACCAGACATTAATGCTAAAGTTGACAATGCTAACTTGCTTCTTGCACAGTCAGACTCTTACCATGGGTTATCTTTGGATCATACAAGTATTCCTTGTACACATGGTACCGTCAGCCATTTCACTTCACCCTCTCTTGCTTGAAGAGTGAAATAATGCATCCCATCAACGCCAAGTTTTTTGTCAAGTAATGTTTACACAACTAATAAAGTTGCTCAGATTTTTGAGTAACCATGTAGCACCAAAATTAGAGGCAAAACACACAGAATACCGTAGCTTGGAGGTACCCATGTTAGGTGTCTGACTGAATGTGGGTGATGACATTAATATTGCACTAGAGGCACATTATAACAAGGCACAGATTCAGCCTTTTATGTTTTGTCTCTTTTTGTTTCTTCCTCTTGATTTCTTTCCTAACCTAAAATCACCACCATTCATCCCTCCCTACCTACCCACACAATACCCTACTAACCCTAACCACCTTACCCTACTCACCAATCAAAATATTTTTACACCACAACTGCTTTTGTGTATGGCACAGCGTCCAACGCACTTCCCGTTTGGGATGCAGGTAGGGCCTTGCGCATCACGCACAGATCTTTTGTGTTGCCTTCTTGCGTGCGTCAGTGTCATCTGAAAATGTGATGAATGAATGCCATTTTGCCTGCTTATCCAGATGTTTTAGTTTTTTGAAAGTCTTTTCAAGGATTTAGCGAAATGATTAGAAACATTTCGATCAATTATAATTGTCTCTATACATGTGTACAATTTTAGTATTTGTATATTTATTTGTATTTGTTAATGTTTTTGTCCCGTCAGTTCTGAGCAAACATCTCTTGTTAGAAGACTGGTCCATATCAAAGTCGCACCCCTTTGCTTTTGGGATTCAACATTCTTAATGCACTTACTTGTAGTGAATACCCAAGGGTTGTTGTTCAGGGAGTGTGTTGAAAATTGAACAGGCGTAAAGTTGCTAGAAATGTACACGCATTCTCTACTAACAAACCAGAATTACAGGATTGCTTACATATGGATGTGTTTAATAATTTAATTCCAAAGTGCAGTTTTATTAACATTTGAAAAAAACATTGTGAAACAAATATTTGCTAGTTGTTATACATATTGCAAACAGCTTCAGCATTAGGCGATTAGTTTTCATCAATGTCGTAAAACTTATTTTAGTCATTCTTGTAGAAAACTGCATACATGTAGTTCAACAAATTTGCACAGGGCTTGTTATGGTTTTCTTGAGATTTAACTATTTTTACGAATTTAAAAATGATTGTTAGCTTTCATAAAGGAATTTCCTGTATCGGAATAGCTCCAGTGCTTTTCAATTATTTCCCCAGAATGAAGACTCAGCAGTCATCAAATCCAAACTAATTGAAGTTTGGATAAAATAAATCCATTAAAGCTACATAGTCAATAATCATTTCATTTGCATCCTAACTTGCATGTTGGCAAAAACTGAAACAAACTGGCAATGCGAGCATACAAGTTTACTAACCGTGTTACTAGATTGGATAGAATACTGTAGATTGTTGAAATTTAACTGTTGGATTTCGAACATAGTAGTAGATCATGTATTTGTAGCGTGTTTAGAACTAGTAATAGTATCTATTTATTTAATGTTCATACTGTCCATGTGTTTGTACTAATGATCAGGGACAAGCGATTTCCCGGAACTTTTTTTCCGCGCAATTGGCTTTTTTTTTTCAATTTGCTATTTTTTTTCGCTCAAATCGCCTGTCCCTGCTAATGATAGACTAACCTACATATATGGAAGGCTATAATGTTTTTGTTACCTTTGCAAGAATCTTAATTCTTTGATTCTAATACTTTTTATTGAATATAAAAAAGCACATTCAAGCCAAATGTTTTACTAATTTTTTCTCACATTTATTTAATTTGAAAGTTTATTACCAGTATTTGATGAAGCAGTGTTACTTCATACCTCTCTCATAGGATATGCATGTCTCATATTGTGTAATATTTAGAAATCCTTCTCATCTTAGAATCACCGGTATTTTTGGTTTAATGATTGCAACAAATAAAAAGGGAGACATTTGTAAAACTTGTCACCCTAAATTTCATTGCGTTTCCAATTAGGACAATATATAAAAATGTTTTCTAATTAATATGAATTTCTTTCACATTCTCTCATTTTGAAATACTGTAATGCACAATATTTTGCACCACAATTGTGATTTGAAAAGAAACATTATTTTTGTGGATTTTAATTTCTGCAACCTTGATATAATTTCTTAAAAGCCTATAGGGAAAAGAATATGTGTGGGCATGAGAAAAAAATAGCCAATCCTTGTCACTGTTGGAAGTTTCCATGCACACAAAGATTTATTGCTTTGCAGTAGTATTAAATCAGTGGCATTTCAACTGCATGAATATTTGTTTTTGTTAGGTTTCCTCCATCATAAAAGAAAGCATGTTGTAAAGCAGGTTAAACTAAAATGTTTCTGTAATGTAGGCAAAACACTTCATGATGAAACATGCAAAATGGCAAGCAGTGAGAGGGGGTGATTATTATCCAAGTAGGACATGAACCTAGGACCTTCAGATTTTCAGTCTAAGGCCTTTGACAACTGACTTAAAGCAATATTATAACATTTTCAAACAAAATAGATTGGCATTTCTTTGCCATAAAATGTTAGCTTTTACTGTCAGATATATCCCTTTTATTTTTGAGCCGAACAACTACGGCAAAGCAAAGAAAATTGAATTTACTACCAGCGCACATAATCGCCAATACGCATACTACTCCTTCGGTCATGTTGTGGTACGACCCTTTGTTGTGTATATCACCGTCCCATACGCCGTCACGTACTATGTGTTATGAACATCGTGTATGTGTTCGACTAGTAATTCCATCGTAATAATAAAGCGCCGGTTCCGGCGTTTTATTCAAAATCTCGGATTTTGACAAAACTACAGCACCTAGAAGCTTGATTTTTGCAGGGTATATTGGTTTAATAAAGTACAATTTAATCGTGTAAAAAAGGAATTTTAAAAATTCAGTGAGGGCGTCTTCCTCAGCAAATGTTATAATATGGCTTTAACGGAGAGATGGAAACATGTGTTTTAAACAGAAAAGCCTATTTAATGCATCCGCCCTCCCTCACTGCCATTTATGCATGTGTGTGGAATATACTTTTTAAAGTTAACCAGCATGTTAATATAGAATTGTTGAAGCCTCTTTTGTATTGCCTGCATGAGAATATGTAAGATATAAGACGAAAAAATAACTTTTTTGTTTGTTTTTATTCTATTTTATTCTCTCTTATCTTTCCTTGCTGCAGTCTGAAGAGATCGAGTCGACGACAGGGAGTAGTCTGTCCTTGACGCAGCGAACTGTCAGCGATCTGACTCCGGCCATAACCCAGTCGCCCTCCACACATGGTAAGAGTAAGCAGCAAGGTCCGCGCAGTATACCCACACACAATCAGAAAGAGAGGCGGTTTAGCCATGGCGGTGAGAATTACGGTCAGTCCAGCTCCAAAACAAACAACAAAAACGCACGCCAAATTATCAATATTCGATATATTGTAGTCAATCGTTATCAAATCCATCTTATATTCGATTCACATCCTGTCGCACTTCTTCACTTAATCGCTGCGATCTGTTTTTTACATAGATCAATCATGGCAATATATGCGTAGTATTCTCATCTTGGTGGATAACTGAAATTTTTGCACCGCGGAAATTCTTTATATTTCTTTCAATACGGTCCTTTGAAACACTATTTGTATTAAACTAGGTATGCAAGACGTTACCGTAATTTTCCAAACAAAAAATGTCCCTGGGTGATAGATTTTACAACTCTTCCTGTATTAAATTGCTGTAGTGTCTTGATCTTGAGTTTGGCTCAAAATGCAAATTGTACCGTACTTGAAATGTCCATCATCTGCCTGTAGAACAGGTGGTTTTTTTTGCCACCTTACACATGTATGTACATATGCAGCAAGTTTCAAGTTAATGTTACAAACAAAATTACGGGATTTCATGTTGTCCTCTATTTTCCCCTTCAAAGCTACTATTATGTCACATGTAAAGAGCCAGATCAAGTAGATAGTTTTGGAATGACCATTTTGACCATTTTATGCCTTTCATGTTAAGTTACGGCCCTACTCATTTGAACCTGTTTAATGGTCCACAAAATATTTGATTTCAAAAGAATTTCAGTAAAAAATATCTCTGAAAAATACAGGAAGGGATGGGAACAAACAAAGATGAAAATACCCATATTTGCATGTGATAATCCATCTATATATAATATCTGCTGCTGCCGCCATCGCCTATTGTATTATTTTTTTCTTCATGAGCTTAAAAGAGGGCGCTTTTTAGATGTTTTCAGTCTGCGTGTGATTCTTGTGCTGCAACTTCAACAGTGCACCCATCTATCGTTCCGTCCTGAATTCAAACCCTCACCGTCGTCCCCTCACCGCCTATATTATAGCTGAATCCTGTTGATGTATATATTCTATAATGGTTGATGTATAGGACCTGTTTTATGCTGCTGGATATAGGAATGGGAATTTTGTTGACTGTTCAAAATGCAACTGGAATTTGAGCCACCTCAATGTCCTATCCAGAGAGAGTTTGTTTGATGATGACCAGCTCAGGGCCCTGTTTCAGAAACGAGTCAATAAGCATTGAAAGCACCCAAATCCTATGTTCCAAAACTTCGCACAATGGTGCAGTGGGTCCAGGGCTTGTAATTTTGGGCACTTTCAATGCTGTACATGTACAGGTCTCAAAAAATATTATCAGTGCTAAGTTATGTAATATAATGTGTATGCTTGACATACTCTTGCAAATCTTCAGCATATTGGGCAGGCTATTCCAGTTGAAATCCATACACAAAGACATGACTTTAATCTCCCACACTGGGTGACGATTTCAAATGGAGTCACCCATGCAGGTAACCCCATTTGAAATTCACAATCCTTGTGTGGAAGATTAAGGTCATGTCATCTGTATGGATTCTTCCATAGGGGTGTATAGATCCAACTGAATAGCCTATTGCCAAAGTACTAGCAGGTTACCAGAACCTGGATTAGACACTGTGATGACCCAGAATCAAGAGCATTTTGAACAGTTCACAGAAGATCTCTGTCCACTTGTGGGCCTAGATTTTATTGCTTTGTAGTTAGTACTTATGATGCTTAGATCAATTAGGCTTCTTGTGAAGGAATAAGAACTTGTAGAAAATATAGTTTGTAGATGATGTGCAAATACTGTCTTATCGCTACCATGATGCAAATGTGTTAAACTTGCAAAACAAAATCTAGTATAATCGTAGTAGCGCTGAAAGTGCAACGGTAATTTTGGCCTGTAAGCCATGACTATAAATTGATGCTTTTTGAGCACATGAAGTTTCCTTTGAAAAGCTACAATGGCGTATAGTCTGAAAATTACAGTACAAGATATTGCCTGGTTTTCAAGGACATGGTTCAGTGTTGTATACATACAGTTAGTACAATAAATAAGGTAACAGTTCATGAATCCTAACCTTACAGCCAAAGTGAGGTTTGATTTTGAAAATCAAGGTGACAATTATGACCGCAAAGATGCTTTCTTTAATTTGAGATACCAGTGATGGCAAATGATGCCGAAATCATCCAAGTTGTGAACGTGAACCGAAGCATTCCCCATTGATTTGCTTCAAACAATATTAAAATCAATAACATCTTACACATTGCTTACGATTGACATGTTGACGTTCAGATTGTGGGTCACTGTTTTTACCACAGTTACCTGAATTTGTAACCATTTTCAACAAACAAGGGCTCAAAACATCCTTACGGTCATTATGGTTACCTTGATTTTTGAAGTTGACCCTCGTGTTGGCTGTAAGGTCATGATTCATGACTTGCTACCATATTTATTTTGCTGACTATATCTCTATGGTATGTAAACTTTGACTGGTGATGGAGCTGAACACTAATATGTAGGTGGATGGGGTCTAACATGCTGATTCTATGGAAGACAGTTTCCAATTGTTACTGCAGTTGATCAAATAACTTGGCTTGTATTCTTCTGTGATCATCATTTCCTTTGTATTATAGTATACTGGAAAGGGCATATGTATAAGTGACATTCTTAAAAATGCTGCATTATATTAATATCTATTTAAGAGTCAGTACACCCACCAGTTCCACTTAAGTGAGAGGGATTTTAGGTTTCAACCCACAAGCATTGTGTGTTGATGCTTCAACACCAAGTGCACCCCATAGACATTGTGTGTTGATGCCTCGAGACCTCTTTCATTCAAAGTGCAACTGGTAGATGTATGAAGTAAATAAATAACACACTCCTTATATGGTGCATCATTTACACTTGCTGGTAGAGAAAGGCATTTGTTTACATTATGAGAGCATACACGGAAGTGGGGTTCTGATTGGCTGATGATTCAATCATCTAACGATCATAACAAAAGACTGGTAATCTGATTGGCCGATTACTTGTGAAAGCGTTGATCAGCGATGAGCATTTTAATAAGGAACTCGAAAGTCTGCATATGCCGTTCATTAATTAATGGTCTAACAAAGTTCATGCAGAGCTAGAGAGTGTTGTTCTTTTCTGAAAGCAAGTGTAATTTGCATACATGTGTCCATATTGTATGTAATATTGAAATATGCACAAATAATTTCTTTAAAATTGAGAAAGAATATTTTTCCCTGGGTATCAAGAATGACAATTAAAACTGAAATTTCTGTATGTTTACAGAGGATAAAGGTGATAGTTTTGCCATCATTAATTCTTTTATGTGTGGACCGGATTAAAAGAAAATCATTATAAAGGAAAATTTCAGGAGGTCGCAGTTGGTAGTGAAGTTAACTCCAACGCAGACAAGATAATGTCACATGTACATTGCCTTAAGCACTATGTTCAGTTTGAACCTGTATTACTATCGGTGTCCCGCTCGGTACAGATGGCTCTTTGTATTTTATTCTGCAGATGTAATAGTTGTTGCGTTAGACCCTAGATGTCATCATTTGACGTCCCGCTGACGCACACATCGTTTAGCGAACATCGCTACTGCTCATTGCAAATGACGACATCTGGGGTCCAACCGTAAGGAATTCTGGGAAAGGTCAATTGTTCAGGGTATGATATAAAGAGCCATTGGTACCTATCAGGGCCACGATAGCACTACAGGATCTAACTGAACCTAGTGCCTTACCAGTATCCTAGTCATGTAGCAATTCTCAAGGTGTGGGTTCTCAATGGTAGGATTTCCGCTCTCTGTCAATCAATATTTCGCTGGTTTGTGGTTGCAGCAATAGGGTCACATTGGATTTAGAAACTTCTAGGAACACCTTCTATAACTACTACTTACCTACAATTTCTACTACTCATTAGACAATATCCTCGTACACAAAAGGGGAAAGAGAATATTGTGTTGGACTCAAAACTGGACGCCACCTGTGTCATTATATGTAGTGTGTATGAGGACATTGCCATCCATTCCACCAAACTAACACTTCAAGGCACCTTTGAATTTGTCAAAAATACAGTTTGAAAGTAACACAAATGTTGTCACTTTTTTTAAAGGTATCGTTACATTTGTATAGGAAACTGTACCATTATAGGGATTGAAGTGCCATGAAAAAAAAAAACTTTTGAAGTGACAAAATCAAAATTTGTGTTCCTTAAAATTTGTATTTTAGGAATTTGAAAGTTGCCTAGTGCAAGCACTTTGTAAATATCTCATCATGCCCAGTGTCACAATTTTGTGTAACATTCATCACACTGGGGCCATAGCACTTGGGGTTGAGATGGTTCATATATGCATGTATGTGCATTGCATACATCTTAGGTCCGTCAGCTAATGAATATATGTGCATTGCATATATTTTGGGTCAATAATGAATATCTAGGCCATATAAATTAAATTCAGATAGGTAAATGAACCATGGGAGAAATCTGTCCTTTGGAGGGGCTATTAAGCCATTGGTCCCATGAACAGGGAGTTCAAAGGGGTTTAATACAATTACATAAAGTAAGACTTCAAGCATGCATGACCTAGATGTCGGATTTAAGTCAATGATGTGTTAATGCTGACAGCTTACCCAGCTAGCAACTTGTAAATGTTCACTGTGACTTGTCTATATATAGCACAGGGTAGCGCAAGTTCACACCTATATATCTCAGACACAAGGCACAGATCACACTTTAAATAATTAGGATTTGCCAATAATTAACATATAAAAAGCTTAATGACAGCTGGGATTTTAAACAGATGTAATGTGCTACATGGAAAGTCACAAGATATCAATTTTAGGACTTGTAAATGACTGTGAAAGACTAGGAGTATGCATAGAAATAGCATGAAGCAGAGAAAAGAAAGAATTACCTATGGGTATGGGTTACCTATTCAGAGTTTAAAAAGCACTGTTCATCCATCATCATAACACTGTATGTCTTGTCTGATGCCTGTCTGTTTTAAATACATGACAAATTCATTTTAAATAATAATAATAATAATAATACAATGCTTATATAGCACCTTACACTTAAGTCCCCAAGTGCCTAAAGTAAACCTAAAAAATTAATCCTTATTGCGCAATATAGACCATATGGTGCAGTTTACATAATTTGGATGCAATGATGCTCAAGGCTTGTTAAGTGATTTTGTCTCCCGTGTTTAGGGTGACAAGCTGTAGATAGCCAGATGAGTCTGCCCAAATTTTGACCAACCTTCTATATACTACATCTAAAACTGAAAACCCACCAACCCACCAACATCCACACTTGTACATGTTCTCACCTCCCATAACAATCGTTTTTGTCTCTTGTTTCTATGGTTACGCCACACAGTCATCCGCAAACGAGGTAACATTTTCTCTCCGTCTTTCCATCCATCCATCTTCCTTACATCATCATTCGCAGGGGCTGCACAGAAATCCATATTCTAATTTCTATAGTAGCCAAAGTTCACTGACCAATATGGTGTATACTGATGACCCCCAATCATGTTCCCATCCATGGGGTCAAAGTTTACAAATACACTTGAATGTGGCCAGCACATTGACCTTTGTCCTTGGACATTAGGCTATGACCTGTGTAGTCGCTTGCCTGTCGCTGATCATGCATGATGTGGCTTTTCTATATATATATTTCATCTATTTAATTTCAATCCATATTACACATTCTCACGCCATGCAGCTATATTACTATGTTTCCTCTCTTTCTTGCTATCATCTTCATTGTATTTAAGAATGTCGTTGGAGTGTTCACAATCTTCCCTATATGCATATTTTGGGTTTCTCTACCGGAAGTCAATTTGTGCTGAAATTCAATGCAGTAGGCGTATCACAATACAATAGGGGTATTGCATAATAATAGATACAGTTTGGAGGTTAATCCATCTCTGTTGTTATGCAATACGGGTATTTCATTGTGGGAAGAAATTTGGGCACAAATAGACTTCCCTGTGTGTAAATAATATGGTAGACACTTGCTTGTTGCAAGCAGAGAAGATGAGAAAAATAACATCTTTAAGAAACCATCTTTTTGCAAGTAATCTCATGATGACTTGCAGAACAAAAAAGACTAGTAATGAAGGTAAAAAATCCTGACAAAAGCATCTGCAATATCATGATAAAGCCAGTAAATGCAGTATAGTGGGGACCATTGTGAACACTCGTATTGTGAATATTCATTACATATTGTTATACAGGTTTTGTTTTAGAATGATTTGTATCATAGACAAATGATTGTATGTGCCAATGCGTGTGTGTGCATGCACACATATTCATTTGTGGATATATGTATAGAACATAAAGTATTATGTTTTTTAGTTTCACACATCACCTTATTTCATTTGCAGTGAATTGAAAAAACATATTGGTAACTTTATAAATAACTGGTAGAAAGTGTAATAATCAGTTGTTGAGTAAATTAGTGGTAGACAAATTGGGTGTACATGCATCATAACATTAATCTTAGTTGACTTTATTAGCATGAAGATCATAAGCCAGCTGAAAAGTTGTAAATGATGTTTTCTGTTTTATCGTTAGCATTTGGGATGATTTTTTGTCTGTGAAGTTGCTTAAATTTTTGTACTCATTTTGTCCCAATTTTTTGGAGCCTGAAAATAGCATGATTTGGCTTGATTTAGTTATTTTATCTTTCAGATTAAATTTTTTTTAATGTAGCCCTGAGTTAGAAAGAGCATGATTTTTTTTCACACACAAAAAAAATAAGTTGCAGGAAATGCACTTTTATTTTCATGATGATATATCTAAAGAGTCCTAAATATGTATCACTTTTTAAAGTATGATTTTTATTCTAAACCATAGTAAAGGTATCCCATGTAAAATAATGTGGAAACATGGCTTATGAGCTGACGTAGATGCAGAAAGAAAAAGTTGTCGTTTTGTCACTTTTCACAGCACCCTACATATCTTTATTTGTTTGCTTTTTTCTGTTACACCCTGTTTATGACTTTGAAATGTATATGATTTTGAAATAGTATAATTGAACTCTTTGCACCTAGCTAGCCATAACCTTGTCTTAATCCTATCGTAAGTTTGATTCTAATCCCGGCACTTCCCTAACCCTAATCCTAACAAACGAATCCAAATCAAACCCATTTTCAAAGCAACGGTGCAAAGAGTGTTCAATATAACACCCTGTATTATATGGATTTAGTTATTGTGTTATGAGATAATGTTTTGAATCACATTAAGTTTGATTAGGTATTCAGAAAGGCAAACTTTCATTACAAAATTTAACGAAATATCTGGGTTTTTCCTGGATTCTGTAAAACAAGAGGTTACAGTGTGTGATCTGTAAATAATTATACTAGTAGACTTATATTTTAAATCTATCTTTGTTACAAATTGAACAAAGTTATATGTCTCATATATGGTAAGTACCAATTCTACCAAATTTGCTGCTATAATAACAACAAACATGTGTATCTAAAACAAGACTCACACTCTATACAATTTTCCTAACTGTGCTAGCTTTTGTTTTCTTTTGTTTTGTAATTTTAATTTATGACGACAGGGTCACACGTGTCAAGTTCCTCATACAAACGACACAATATAGACAATGGTCTCAAAGAAAACATAGTGATGCCTCGTTCAGGCAGGGCTAGTGCCGGCACCATTGGTAGTAGCACTAAGTCGTCGTCCGTCAAAGGCACAAGTGGTGCTACCACCCCGACACTAGGCACGTCCAATGCTTCAAAGTCGGGGGATATACAGAGTCGGAAGAAGACGACACCCAAAGTACCCAAGGTAAGGACTTGTACACATTCATAGGACCATCCTAACCAGTGACACCTCCTCCACCAAGGCTCAACATAAGAGCTTGAGGAACTGGAGCAGCATTTTACAGCAAAATATGACCATCCACCACAAATGGGTCCAAAAGTAGGAAAATATGATTTTGAGCTACAGTGCAAAATATCCAAAAAAGTCAGATTTTGAGAAAAATTATATTTTCACAGATTTTAAATATTTCATACTTCTTTTACACAGCTGCAAAGTTACACAGCTAAACAAAACATTAACCAGGCATGAGAATTTTCAGGTTTAAACCTGAATTCAGGCTTTTTTGTTGTCCAAATTTCCGCACTTTCTTTTAATTTCAGCCCATTTCTGGCATTTTTAGCCCAATTTCACACACTTTTTCAAGCTTTTTTTAAACACTTTAGGTTTTTTCATGGATGATCATTCTCATGTCTGATTAACAATAATTCAAAATTGACATTTTATGGAGCTGGTTTCAACAGAAATAATAGAATTTCGATAACTCTTAAGTGCAGTTTTCTCAGTGTTGCACTCTGTTGTGAGGCAAACTTTGAAGAAACATAACTTCATTTCATTATATCATACAAAGTTGGTTGAAGTGTCATTTTGAAGCATCAGGTATGATCTTTCCGAATCTGTAAAAATCTCAACTTGATGAAGAGCCGACTTCTGGGCTCATTTGTGGTGGACGATCATATAGCCCTGGTTCACAGACATTGTCTTGACAAGGGAAATATTCGTATCAACCTAAAGGAGCAAAACAAAATAATAAGACTTTATGAAGGTGATTGCAATGACACAACCAAGGGTTAATTTTCAACTAAACATTGCCCCAGGAATGATATTTTCTTACATGGGAACCAGGGGCATTTTCAGGTTAAACAGAGGCAAAACTACAATCTGCTTATTTTTAAAAACCTTGAACATCACCATCAGGTCCTCAAAGAAGAACACACTGTACCTGTTCATTATGCGATAGAGCTAACATTAAAAGACATGTTTACCCTTGGTAACTAGCAAGCAGGAATCAGGCTTAATTTTATATTGAAATAAGTAGTCCAAGTGTGCTTGCCCTGGTAAACTAAACATTGTGAAACCATGATGGCAAATATGATCCCTTTTAAAGAAAACTAAATAAGTCTAGAAACAGAGGAGGTTCTGCTTTAAACATGTTCAGGGGCCAATGACCAGGAGGTTTTTCCTGCCCAACAACGGTGGTACTTGACATACGATAACTGTGCTTCTTGAACTTTGACCCTTACAGCAACATCCTGCAGGTATTCCAAGGAGAAACACATATGTATATGGCGACAGAGACATGTCTAGTCCAGCCAGAACAAATGGACAAACAGATAGGTAAGTGATGCTACCTGCATTAATCCCACAATCCTATTCTCTCCACCACCATGCATATCCCAGAATCCTCATCTCACCCCTGCACACCCCTTATTCCGGTACTCAATTGGTGATGAAGAATTTTTAGGTTTACGAAGTGGTGTTTTTGAGAAGCTGATTACAGTTTTCGATGTGATGTAGTTCACATACATTTGAAAAAGTCACAATGGATTTTATGCTTGATTTATCAGACGGAAGGCCTATTATCAGGACCCCGAGATGACAACTCAATAACAATATTTTTGTGGCTATATGTTACTTTCCAGTTATATTCTTAAGTGCGTAGCAGGACAGGTTTCTTGTGTCTTGTCTCATATGAATTTTTTATTACCAATCCTTTTGTATGTATGCAATCTGCAACTCGTATGTTGTCAACTTCTCATAACACCTGTGTCATCATTGTTGTACTAGACCCAATCAACATTGTATGTACCATACCATTGATCTTGACCAGAGTCCAGTAAACGGGAGAGTCGAGATGTTGAACCAATACCAGTTCCTATCCAGAAAGTAATGTAAAACAGCCTCCCAAATAAGATTAACAATCCTTTCCCTTATAAAATATGTCATAAGACATTTCCAAGAAACACTATTGATCAAAATGGACCCATAGGAGTGCCATGTGTATTCATTCCAACCTATATATAATGTCAATGTTCGCATGTGTACATACATAGCAATTGGGAGTATTACAACTATGAACTTTGTAATCTGGACATGAGGTACCTTGATTTTTCTTCACACAATGCAAGCCTTGGATTTGAAGTCATCATCAAAGATCAGCTCAAAATACTCGACTTAAAGATTTTTACGAAGCTTCTTTGGACATCAAAATGTTACCAAAATGTAATAGTTATGTAAAGCAGGTCGTATAAGGAAGAAAGCAATAATTTCCAGGGGTCCACATTTTACTAAACTTTTACGAAACTTCATAATTCTCTAAATCAATCATAACTTACAACACTTCCATTTCGCTGAAATGACCTATGATCGGTACCCTTGTAAGTAATAAGGATTTACTACAGGGACCCTTCTTAAAATTACGTCTAGTAAAAGAGTGTTCGTAAGTTGTGAACTAGAGATACAAAGGGTTAAAAGTTTAATGACATGAACCCCTGAGTGCTGTCATATGTAAGTAGCAGGATGTCCTAAGATGCTTGAGTCAAGGTAAATGATAACAGAAAAAAAAACCAAGTTTTCTTTTGTAGCTCAAACAGGAAGACATGCTACTAGAAAGTGTACTTTTTAGTTTTAATTAGGTCAAAAATTGTGAACTTTATGGAAAACAGTGTTATTTGGTAGGAAAGAGTTCTGGCATGACATAATGAGGTACCGATGCACAGTGACATGACTATGATCTTTGATATGGCTCCAGAGCTTAACACACCACACTGCATTTTGCTAGAGTCTGATAGCGCAGCTTATGGAATTTACAGCTACTTGTGATTATGTGATTAACTGTATCGGACCATTCTATTCGAAATTTTTACACCTCTGTGGTGTCTTCCACAGAGGGAGTACGGGTTTCAAATAGGATGGACATTTGGGCAACTTCCATCTGAAATACTCTTTCAGGTCAAGCTATATACAGAGGGTGTATGGGTTGCAAAATAATTAAACCTTAGCCCATTCCATTTGAAAATCAGACTCCCTCTGTGAAAGAATTTTCTTCAATTTTACACAGAAGTATGGCAGATTTTCAATGGAATAGCCCGTTGTATAGTATTACCGACAATCATCGGGTTTTGTTATATCTTCTTTCTTACAGAGAGCTTTGGCACTATCCCCAAATGGGTCAATTAAAAAATGGAAACAAAATGGAACTACATTTATGGGGATAACACGTTTTTTTTTTTATCAGGGTTTGGTGAATAACATGTCCATTTGGGGATATTGTCATAATATAATTTCATGTGTTGGTTAGCTTTTACTTCTTATGCATATTATGATTTAGGCGATTGTTACAATATGGCAAACACTTTCAAAGGGCTTTATTATGAATTAGCAAAATATATTGGAAAACATGCTTTTTGATGAGTCAAGACGTAAAAGTACTTCCTCTCAACTGTGCTTCTAAGAGTATTAGATAGTTATACCTAAATAAACTACTGCCCTTTATAGTCCATATATCTACCTCTAGTCACCGGCACTAGCTTTGAAGTTGAGCGTGTTCTGTGTTAGCTTAGCATTACTTGGTGCCTGTACATACTTTCACGTGCGCGATCAACGTGCAGCATATGTACACGCAAGAAACCACGCCCAGCCAATGCAGCACACGCTGAACTTCAAAGCTAGTGCTAGTGACTCGAGGTAGATAAAATAATATTCAGATTTCCTTTTACAAATTAAGCGTACTGCTAGCCGTCCAGCGCGTATTATTTTGCACAAGGTCCAATGCACGCGCTTGACGTCGCGCGCGTATACGCGATGGTTATGCTGTCAAAGGAAATCTGAATATTACTTTATACAGACTATAGTTGTGTTTGTCAGGTTAGTTATGTGTTTTTGTTAAATATGACTTATAATATAACTGCTTGGAGTACAGTTAAGACTAACTACATGGTTTGCCTTGAGCACTTAGTTAAACCTTCACAGCAGTTAACCCTTTTGTGCACCAAGCAGACCATGCAGCTTTACCTTTTTGTACTTAAGGGGGTACTACACCCCTCGATAAACTTGTGTCTATTTTTGCATTTTTCTCAAAACTAATAACACAGTGGTAACAAAGTTATGTATATTATAGGGCAATGAGTCCAATTATTACACTGGAATTTCAGTGACCCACGACCGTGGTTCGTTATTTATGATAAGAAAAGAGGTACCGCTAGAATGTACCTCATTTTCTATCATATATACTGAACCGCTTGTCTTGAGTCACTGAAATTTCAGTGTAGTAATTGGATTCCTTGCCCCAATAATATACATAACTTTTATTACCAGTGTGTTATTATTTTTTGAGAAAAATGCAAAAATAGTCACGAATTTATCATAGGGGTGTAGTACCCCTTAAGCAGTCGATATTTATTAATAATTCAGTTACGAAAGTCAAAGATCTTTGGACATTTCAACTACAGGGTGTGAGAGTTAGGCTTTTAAGCTGATTTCAGCTTTTTCATTGCTAAAATTTATGTGTTATCTTTTATTTACAGCCCATATTTGGGTGTTTTTACCCTAATTTTACGCTGTTTTTCAGCGTTATCTTTTTTTGTTTTGAGGCCTCTCACACTCCTGACACCTTGTCTTTGGAGATTGCTTTAATAGTTTGGTACAGCCATATTAACACTGAACTCAAACATAAAGCAGCCATCTAACAAAACATTGACGACTGAACATTGTGGTCTGACACAATTAAATATTTTGATCAGCTGTCCAAAGATCTATGACCTCTAGTGCAAGAATGTCTGAGTATTATGAGTACTATGATTTGGAGACCATTTAGTTAAAACCTTTGTATGTTGATTTCTTGCTCTCAGTCAGAGCTGCCAACTAGTACTGTTTTCCAGTATTTTGTACTGGTTCTCCAGTATTTTACTGAAAACTACTGGAAAACTACTCAAAGCTAAAGGATACTGTTAATACATTTGTAAATGAACGTGTGAAAAGGTTGATTTGGTATGGAAAATACTTACTTAAGTCTTGAGCATACTCAAAAGTGTTTTAGAAAGTTTGGCAGCTCTGCTCTCTTGTGATTGTGTGAACTCTTGTAATGTGTCGTCGTCTATACCACCCTACAGGGATTTACCTACTCCAACTTCTAGCAGATCAAGACACCAAAAGTCCGCTTCCACGTCCGGTCATCCAAATAAGAGTGCGGTGTTACCGCCAATCGATGACCCTTCAGATAGACCAAGGTATGCATGCCAATCGATTTAAAAATCATACATTGATCACTTATCAATAAATCCAATCATTTATCAATAGATCAATCACTTTATCAACATCTCATCTATCAATCACATATCACCTTATCAATCAGCACTTTCAGATTCACTTTTAGTAGCATAATATGTTTTGTAAACTGTTGTGGTGTTGATGGTGAAGGGACATATATTTGGCGTTTCATAGAAGGGTTAACCTAGAAACAATATTTTCAATAACCAATCAATAACCAATATTATCAATAGCAGTTCAATAACAAATATTATCAATAACCGATATTCACCATAAATTATGACTAATATTAAAAGAGGTTAATCCGTATCTTCCATCAGGGCATATCAATCACTAATTATAACCAGCATTAGTTAAACATTCAGTAACAACTCTAAAATTTCACTGATTATTATTATTTATTTTTTTAGTTTTGAAGTGAATTAATCGATAACCAATAGCTATAGACATTATCCATACCCATCATTTCATTGCCAACATGGCAGACATTATTACTGCAAAGCTCTTCATGCATAAAAATTAATTTCCTTTCATCAATTGTGCACCATTTGTTTTTGCAAAAAAAAAAAAAAAAGGTTCCTAATATTGTTCAATGTTTTGTCTCAAAACTTTACCACTTTTTACCAAATTATTGATGTGTACATTGATATCGGTGATGAAGTGTAAGGTTTTTGTTCTAAATATTTTATTCAGCCCTTGATTATTTTCATAATTTGATTATTTTTGACCTGGATTTGGTAATACTGTTCTCCACCTGTTGCAAGTTTTAGTATTGGAAAAGATTAATTTCCGCTTTCAAATAATTGTCAATGATTTAATATTGATTTGCTTGTCACTGCTCCTTTTTATTTTATTTTTTTAAGTTTTTATGTAGTGTGATACCATAATCTCTTCTCATGAACTAGAGTGGTAGGATAGTGTTACACATTAATTAGTAGATAGTGACATCCCCAGTTCTTCTTCAATATTTCCCAGTCTTGCCACCAAAAAAATGATCTCATTTCTTTTTTAATTGTTGGTAAAGTATATATGATAGGTACACTATAATTAATGGCTATGTTGGTACAGACCATTGCCCATATCTCAAAATACCTTTGGTAACTGGGATTTAAATTTGTCTTAAAATGTGACTGCACATGCCTCCATTACGGGAGTGGAAAAGAGCTTATGCAGTGACAGCGATTTGTATACAATGTGTTATGGGATTGGGCAAATGGTTAGTTCTGTTAGTTACCAATTACCAGTTCCGTTATAATAAGCAGTAATAACTCAGTAGTAATATTGCTCTCTAACACCAAATGCTATTGTTTCAGTTTAATAACAGATTATTACCTTATAATTGATCTTCTTGGTGTGTGCTAACACAGCTTAAACTGATATGATATAGCTTTGCAGCAGTGTGTTATCTTATGTTGTACCCTTCATAATTTATTAAATTGCTAAAACTAATATAAATGCTCTCTATATAAAAAGTTTTGACAACTACTACTACCTTTTATCCTGTGGTTAGCCAGACCTTACCCGTAAATCCACCCTTAATGGGTACCTGATGAAATAAAGACAGCTTTTGTTTTATGTAATGATTTGGACCCAAAAGATGTCAAAATTACAAATTTTGTTATTCTTCCCTGGTAAAGTAACTATTGTTAACAGGGTTGCCAACATTTTCAGCCCATTTCGTGGTTTGACACTTGAAATATCGCACAAATCGACCAAATCTGCTCAAAAATTGTCTGAAAGAATTTTAGAGGGCATTTTCAGATTAAATTAGTCTAAAATAGTATTATGTTTAAATGTGAATTTTATCCAAAAATCGTCTGCAAAAACTAAAATTATGTTTTTCCACTCAAGCTCTGGCGTCGCCCAGAAGTCTGTAAATCGCAGTGGCCATTAAGATAAGATTTGACCATAATCTCCCACAGAGGGGGTGTAGATTTCAAAATGGAGTCATCCATTTAGGTAACTCTATTTAATATTCACACTCCCTGTGTGGAAGAATAAGGTTACATCTTCCATAGCATGTGTATGAATTTCAATTGGAATAGGCCATTGCGGTGTTTGGCAACCCTGATTAATAGGTAACCGGATTCAAAATCTGTCGTATTTACAGGCCACATGCCATTACATGTGAATTGATTTCATTTGTAAATCATTGTAATTTCTTAAGCCTGCTTTAAGTAATGAGACACACTAAGACTAAAGTTTTTGGACTTAACAATGGGTTTTGAATCATGCTATGTACTCTTACCTCTTTCAGAATGAAATTAACCCAAGGTCTTATCAAACATACACAGCCATATACTTATCCTTCATGGAGTACCACATCAGGCTATTCTAGTTGAAATCCATATTTCCCCTATGGAAGACTGACATGACCTTAATCTCCAACACAGTGAGTGTGAATTTCAAATGGATTGTCCATAAAAGGAGTGCCAATTTTAAATGGAGTTACCTGAATGGGTGGCTCAATTTGAAGTCTACACCCCCTACGGTCAAGTCTTCCATAGGAGTGTATGGATTTCAACTGGAATAGCCCATTTTCAAGATACACCATGTTTTCTTTGAGCCACAAGAGATGACAATTTAATTTCTGGGGTCAATTTCACTAACATTTGTGATGTGTTATAAGTCCTTCAACCCATCATAAGTGCAAACCAAAGTCTTCCATATAATTATAAGTTAGCTCTATGATGTGTTAGGACTTATGATTTGTTAAAGGACTTACGATGTGTCACAACTGGTAGTGAAATATATAGTGGTAATATTATCCACCAGCTAACTCATTAAATACCAGATGGGTACACCATGGGTACTAAAGCAGTACTACCATAAGTAATCTGGCTGTGTAAACATACTAACTCATAATTCATTCACACTCACACACAAGAAAACTGTCAACACTGTTTGAAAAATTACATAACCATAACACCACCTAGTCTTTTTCTCCTTCATTATTTTGTAATTGAAATTATTCAAAATTAAGCTCATCAAATGACAATATTTAAATAAGAATTCGATGTTTGAGGAGTTTCCAGTTGCAAGATGTAGTTAATGTAAAACATGTAATTAATAGGGAAATAAAATTTTATTCTTCTCCCAAATTCAAAAAAAGACATGGTAATTCTAAATATCCTCTTGAGTGCTAAGCTTCAGTAGGGATATGTGCACATCAAACAGTACCGACTCCGCCATATTTGCGTGTTGCTCATGGAGGGCAAAATGTGTACCTTTTGGATTATTTCACCAGTATTGTGCGCTAAGATCTACCAGCACAGATTGACATGCAAGCTTAAGAGGCCCCAATTATCATTCGATATTCGATAAATGCCAGGGTTACGCTATTTTAGTCTCCATGCCTGACAAACCAGTATGGGGGAATTACCATTGCATTATGCAGGATGAGTCGGTACTCTTTGGGTTTAGGTTGCAGTATTATGCTAAACTTACTGGCACAAAGAAAACCGTCAGAAGGCTGATACAGTTTACTATTGTTGTTTTATGACAGAACTCTTGACAGACGGTAAGAATATAGATAAAGCTCACAGCTGCAAGACATTTTCATTTGTGTAAAGAAAACTATTCTTCATCACAACTATGCATGCAGTGGTCGTCTGGTTATGGCTGCAAGTCCTCTGCCAATTATATTATTTAATGCTAGCTTGCAGCTCGAATAAGACGTATTGAGCAATTCTTCTTTTGGCAAAAAACTTCTGTGCAGTGATGTCAGCACTTCAAATACTCTTTTGTCATTGCAGTGTCAAATTTGAATAGTGGTCCCAAGATGGAACCTTGTGGATCCCCCTAGTGTTGACTGCTATGCATAACATGGCTATATCACTAAAGCATGGTGTGTTTATGTGCGGTCACCATGCAATGAGATCAGGAGAACTCTACTGCCATGTTTGTGTGTCACTCATGGAAAAGAAATATAGTGTACCTCGGGTTTGTTGTTCCAATGCCATGCTGAGTAAATTTTGATTTTTAAGTGTGTGCTTGTTTGCAATCTGCATATGTGTAATGCAATGTGCTGTTACTCATGTTATGTGCTACAAACACAAATTTTTTATGTGATTATTTTAAAAAGCCAATTATTTGTCGTCCAATTTTCGGCCTTCAAAGAATAATGCTATCTATAGAGGTGCACTATCATGGTTCCTATGGGTGACAATCTGATATCGTCGTTGGGCAGGAAAAACCTCTTATGTACTTGTGGCCCTTGAACATGTTTAAAACAAAGCTGCCAAGAGGTTGCATAGGAGGTATTGCTTTAAACATGTTCAGGGGCCAATGACACATACGAGGAACAATATGGCATATTTCTGTTGAATCATGAGTTCTCCTGGTACAATTTCTTGGCTGGCCACATATTACACACCATGCTTCAATCTGCAAGCCCTAAGAGTTTGGATCTTTGTAAATTATAACTGATTGTACCTTGTTTAATATTGAGTGCTACATTCGCTGGTGCCTATTTGACACATACATAAGTGTGCTATTTGACAAAATTCCAAATTTATCTATCTCCAGATCGTATTAAAACACCAGTGTCCAAATAATGTCAACATTCTCATCTGTGTATCAATGCTGTAAAGATAACAGTGGAGAACATGATGTTGTTTGGAAACTGGTGCCATAAACTACATGTATTTGGATCGTGGGCAATTGCCAAATTCCAAAGCTGTCATACTGTACTATTGTATAATCGATCAAACTAAACAGTGGCCCTATATTTGAACCTTGAGGTACACATGAACAGCCTGCTTGGTTTTGTCTCAAAGTATGTGGTCAGTACTAAATAAGCATGATATGTATATCTTACTCAAGGCTCACTTGTTTCAATATGGTTGTATCGCTTTTGTAAACTAATTTGTTTTAATTTTAATTTTGTTAATTTCTGGCTAAGTACATGGAAGTAATTATTCTATATTTAAATCTAATACTATTTTGATAACAACTAACACAGTTCAAGGTGGCACTAAGTCGATTAATCAATAAAACAAATCAAATTATGATTATTTTTATTTGTTTATTTAATAATTTCTATATTTATGCTCATTATTTCAAATTAATTCCTTTTTTTTAATTTTTAATTATTATTTCGGTTTGTTTTTCTCTTTTATTTGCCCAAATCACTGATTAAAAAGATTCATTGCTAGTTAGTGTCACCTTAATCTAGTGCATTACACAATAGACATGTCCATACATGTCTTTAATATCAAACTGCTGAGCAAGGTTATTATGTGCATTGTGTACAGTACAACAATTAATGATTGGGAGTCCATCTCATGCACGAGGCATGCCTGCATCATTAACATTTTAATTAACGCAGACACGATTGAGATAATGTATAAAATTATTGCTTATTTACTACTGAACATTCAAAATGTGTGCCCTGGTCTGATCCTGCTAAAATTGATTAATTTAGTTTATAAGCTTAAAAAATGTAAAAGCATAGAGCTTAACCTGTAACATCAGATTCCATGTTGCAAAGAGTTATTTTGAAGTTACAGGGTTATGATATTGGAAAGTGCTATGTGCACATTTAGGACATGCTAATGATTTATACTTGGGTATAAAAACTTTACCCAAAACATTCTCAGCTCAAAAGCTGATTTTGATATGTGATTTATATCATTAATAGATGAGGATACTATATATGGTGCACAGAAAAATAAGGTACCATTTATGTTCACCCCAGTATATATCGTAAACAAAGACATATAGGTCAAGACAAGATGATCCAAAACCCAATGAAGATGCAAATTCAAAAGTTGCAGTTTCCTCCATTGCATGCTTAGACCCTCCCTCGGGTCCATGGAGAACGACTGGTAATGTAGATTATACAACATTAAATAAACCCGATACATGGACCCTTCCAATGTGTAGGCAAGTTGCCTTCCAGCTCCCAGCATTTTGTGGGAGTTCAATTTTACCGATCCTGGGTCAGACAAGTTTTCTATATATCACGTCCGTGGTCTCACTGTCTTGCCGTTTGTGTAAGCGGCTACTTAGCCTGACCAATCAATGTAGATCTCAGCAAGCAAGGCGATATTTGAAATAGGTTTTCATTGATACTCTATTGATCATAACCAATGCGCGCGCAAAATGACAATAGAACTGGGTCATGCATGTTATATGCCTACCATATTTGAATTGACAATGAGGCGGGGCTATCATAATTGACGCCACGGTCACGTTACATAGCTTGATAATTATGTGGAAGGGAGTTTACTATCAAAGCGGAACAGTCTGGGTTTAGGAGAGCTATAGTATTATAAAAAAATAAACAAGTTGGTCTGTAGATTAATTGAGTTTTCGTCGACACACAGTGCTCTAGGAGCACTATAACTTTGTTGTCATTTATAATTAGGGCTCAGTGGTGTGTTGTTTTAATCTTTGGAGTGAAGGAGAAGGTGGTTTTAGCTCTAATTATTTACCCACAGATGGAACCCAGACTGGGGGACAGTCTATTGCATGCTTGAATAGATTTGTACACAAAGCGTTCTCGAACAAGCGAACTAGCGCCATGCTTTCCATTGATTAGCACATTAAAACTAGAGTAGTGCGTTCATTGATTAGAACATTAAAGTGCAACTTTTGATTCCATTCCTTCCTTAGGTTTGAAATCACTGTTTCTTTAATTTTCAACCAATTTCAACAAGTTAGGTCTTAAATCAGACCTAAAGAGTACAGCTATGGGATGCTTGTTTTACTTTTGACGTAATTACATTTGTCTTTGTTTAGTATATACAGGAGTGAACATAACTGGTTCGGTAATTCTTTTGCGCACCATAGTTCTAAAAGGGTGTTAAATCACATTGAGTACAGTTCAGATCTGGTCACATAACTAAACAAAAAAATGAAAATAGGTTATATTGAGCAATTCCACTTAAAATCCATATACCCCCAAATGGGGTTACCTGAATGGGTGACTTAATTTGAAAGTTACACATTCTGTGTGGGAGATTAAGGTCATGTCTTCCATAGGAGGGTTATGGATTTCAATTGGAATAGCCCATTTAGATTGCTTGGGGTACTGGAAACTAATTTTCACCTAGAAGGCAGCTTTCGGAGAAAAGGTAGATTTTTAGTTGGATTAAGTAGTAACATTAGGATTTGTGTAGATTGATGTATAACTTAATTAGAGGCTTGCAAATGGGACTAGTTCTAGAAAAACGATCATGCTGGTGTTGCGGAAAGTATGTTTCATTTCATGATTTGTGGTAAACTTGCAACATCATATTCAGATGGTGTAGAACTAGAAGTCCAGGCGTATTTTTGATCATGGATAGTTGAGCACTCAGAGCACATGATTAGACAATTTTCTGATTCACACATCAACTTGTTTTGTGCCAAGTTTTCAATGCCACAACTCGTCATGTGAGGGTGCTATTTAGAGATAGACATAGATTAATCACCCAGACTTATGAGTGCCCATCCCTTACCACAGCGGGAGGTGAAGCCATGTATCCATGGTGATTTTGACTGGGTGACCAGAGTTACTAGGTACGGAGAAGTAATGCGTATATGTCTGGAAAGAAAGGCATGCTCGTTTGTGTGATTGCTGCGCCGTTATCGCCGGCGTCAAATGCAACATGTTCCGTAGACACAAACATGTCTGCTTGTTTGCGTCCGGGTTTGTGTACTTGCCAAAATTGTTGCTATGCAGTGTTGGCTTCACTACGCGAACTAATGTCATTAGTCTAGGTGCTCGTTTGTCTGGGGATCTCTACTGAGATGGTGGCACCTGAAGGTTCCACAGGACTCCGCAGAGAGCTCACCTCATGCAAAAGCATTTAGGTTGATGATTGAATGCTGGATTTTATTGTACTTGGTTCTATGCCATCTGATCATTTTGTTATAAAAGAATTTAAAGGACAACAAAAATATGTTAGTCTGGTATGGCCCATGAAAAAGATGAGTGGGCTTTTACAGTTGAAATCCATACACCCCTTATGGAAGACATGACCTTAATCTCACATCCAAGTGGTGAAGATTTCAAATGAAGTTGCCCAAACAGGTAACCCCATTTGAAATTCACACTCCTGTGTGGAAGATTAAGGCCATGCCTTTCATAGGTGATATATGGATTTCAACTAGAATATCCCAGTATTATAGTAGGTTCGGTTTCAATTTTATTGTCATATCGATTAAGACATGTTTTTGACTGTGCATGTGCTAGAAGATGGAAACATTGCTTGTCATTGTATTGTATGAATGCATTTTGTTTTGTACACGAAAATGATTTCTTTCATTATACGTATGCTAGATCCTGCAGGAATATTGTGCGAGAGACTGATGTGTATTGCTTGCATGCTGCACCATGTATGTTTTTTTAAAGAGTGCATTTTGGAAATGGAAAAGCAGTTCATTTTGAGAACGTCTTGTGAATGTGCATATCGTCACTGGGCAGGAAAAACCTCATGTACTTTTGGCCCTTGAACATGGATGAAGCAACCTCTTCAATATAAAGTCTACACCTACAAGTCTTTATCCATGTTCAAAGGCTAAAAGAAAATATGAGGTGGTTCCTGCATGTACTTTTGGCCCTTGAACATGGATGAAGCAACCTCTTCAATATAAAGTCTACATCTACAAGGCTTTATCCATGTTCAAGGGCCAAAAGTACATATGAGTTTTTTCCCGCCCAGTGAGAATATGAAATTTTCACAGATTACATGAGGAAATCAATCAGTCTCTCGACAGTGTTTTTGCAGGACATAGCATGCATCTATGGAGATTATTTCTCCCATGGCAAAAGCGATTTACTGAATTCACACAAATACACGCTTTTTCAGGTTACAGACGAAGGTTTGTAATGTCGAAAATAATGCTCGCTAGGTCGAATAAGAAATAAGGTTGGCTGTGTCAAATCTAGCTCTAAACCTTTCTTCAACTCTAAATCTAGCTAACTTTATTCCATATTCGACATAACAAATCTTATTTTCATATTCGACTTAGTGAGCGTTATTTTTTGACATTGCTAAACGTCAACATAGCAGTGGACACCATTTCAGTATCATAACTTGAACAAATACTGTGTAACACTGGTGGAGTCATTAAGTACACATCTAACTGTTTAAGCATCATTTTGTCAAAAAAAATGACAGGTCTGGCCTTGTACAATTCTGTTAAATAAAATTGAATAGGAGTTAGAATTTTGAAGACTAAAGTCATGGTGTACGGGAAAAGAGAGCAGATGGATGTCCAGTCTTGCAATAAATATTCAAAATTGCCATAGCTGTTTGTCCGGTTTTGGGAGTCTTATAATGAATATTGTGCAATAAATAATCATGTCAATATATTGATAGTTTTTTAATATGGTTTATGGTAAGTCTGCCATAACTATATATATTAACTGAACATACATGGATGATTTGCAGTACACTTCACCAAATCTTGCCAGGTCCAATTACACATTGTTTTAGATGTTAACGGTCTATGATATTCTCTCTCTACAGCACGGCACCCGGCAATAGACACCCGTTCCTGCCCTCACCCGGTAACGTTGGTAACGTGGGCACAACCGGTGGACAAACAAGGTTTCCACGCGGTGCCGCCAATCGCGCCACTTTCCACGCAGGCCAGGTGCGGCGGCATCCTGTGTTCAACGGACCGACAGTGTCGCCATCTACCACTCAGGATTCGACCAATATGGAGCGTAATCGCAATTCACATGGCTTCTTTGGAAAAATTTCATCGCGGTTTAGCCGGAGGTACACGTATGTGTCATGTAGCCTGCCCTGGGCTTTTCCTCACTTTTTTATGATTTAAGTTGATATTGTTTTTAATTTAAAGGAGCATTTTGTGACCAAAATCAATTGTATCTGACTTGTTTAACATGATTTGGACATGACTTCCCATAGGAAATGTTACGAGCAGCATGTTGTCAGGGATTAATAATGAAAGTAAACAAGGAATTGAAACAAAGTAACAAAACAAACAAATGAAAATATTTTTACAAAATTATAAATTTGTAAGCAGGTCCCATGCTTATTCAAATCAAAGATTCTTTGACGGACCATGCAACTTTGTCATTTTGTAATTTCAAATTTTGTTCGGCAATAAAAGTTATGAGGAAATGCCATTTTTTTGCTTGCTGCTTTTATATTTATCTATCATATCATTTCACTGGATATCTTTTGGTTGCACCTATATATCTGCTATTTGCACTTAAGGGGTGGGGTATGAACGTTTGGACAATATTTATTGTGGGACATTAGGGCACATCAGACATCGAATTGCATTCTGAATACGAAGAATGTCCTTCTGATATCAAATAATTTTGATTTTTTGAAATTCACAATGTAATACACATTTTATGGCAAATGATTATAACAGTACTCGAAGTAAACTTTATAAATTTGATGATTTATACTAAAAGTATATGTAGGTGGGATGAAAAGCCGATGATCAATTGAAAATTTTGACCTTTCGTATTGAAGATATGGATTTTTTTTCCCAAAACACTAAAAAAATTAGAGGTCTTTTTGGGAAAAAAATCCATATCTTCATTATGAAAGGTCAAAATTTTCAATTGATCATCGGCTGTTCCTCCCAGCTACATACACTTTAAGAATATATCATTAGGTTTATCAAATTTACTTAGTACTGTTATATATCAAAATGTGAAAAATATCAAATTTTAATAATTTGTCATAAAATTTGTATTATATCGTGAATTTCAAAAAATGAAAATTATTTGATATCAGAAAGATATTCTTCGTATTCAGAATGCAATTCGATATGTCTGATGTGCTCTAATGGCCCATAATAAATACTGTCCAAACGTTCATACCCTACCCCTTAAACATCCTCATAATATTTAAACTATAAAACAAAATTGTAGGGTGTCAATTCTTTTTTAAAAATCCTTAAGGTATATTTTAATGAATCTATTTAATATTATTTGATATCATAATCACAAAAATACCATAAAGTGCACCTTTAAGTGTTATATTATGATTTTTTTCTTCCTTACTTTTGTGACTAGTTTTGTCAAGTTTTGCATGGTTTTAAGTTGATTTAAAAGTACCAGTTTCTGTCCTCCATTTTGTTAAGTTTTGTAACAATTTGTATCTACATATAGTTTCTGTACTCTGTACAGTTGAGAATGTAATTTAGTTTTCTTATCTTCTCTAAGCGTGTCAAGATTTCTGTGAGGTTTTATATGTTTTTGTGCTACAAGTTGATGTTACGTTTCAAATTTAATTTCAGGCAGGAATGGAAGGGTTTAGATTAGCATTGGTGTCACACGAGGAAAGAGTTGGATAGTTTATTATCGAGAAAAAACAAGATTAAGATTTTAGAGAGTGCTCAGAGTAGGACTTTTGATGCATGGAGAGTTTCAGGAAAAGGAAGTCACATAAAGATCATTTTTTGTTTGGGATAAGTAATTTTGGATATTTAGGGCTATATATTTGAAGAATATAAGAGGGCAGAATCAGAACATAGCCATGTTTGCATTCAGAAAATTAATTGGCAGGGAGTGTTTAGGATGATGCACGTAGGTAGGGATTGTATGAATAGGAAAAACACAGTTACGAAGTATCGAGTGAAGGGGAAATTAGGAATTTAATTAGTGGTAATAGGGAGTATCCTGCAATATGCAGAACATGTAAATTTCAACATTTTCCCTTGAGCAGGGGTGTAGTGCGGCACTCCCCCTCCCCCCAAAAAGGCAGTGGGGGCAAAAAAGTTTTTTTCAGTAAAAATGACTTCCAGACCCAAAAATAAATATCTTTATATTAAATGGTGCTATCACATTTCAAGATTTTTTGTCTCCCTTCCCTAGGTACAAAAGATTTTTTTTAGTATTTCTGTTACATCCATGGTCAGTCAATGACTCCATCTTGCTTATACCCTTCTGCTTTAGAGTATTGGGCTATTCTGGATGAAATCCATACACCCCCTATGGATGACAGAATCTTCATCTCCCACACAGGTGATGAAAATACGGGGTCTCCCATTCAGGTAACCCTATTTGAAATTCACCCTCCCTAGTGTGGAAGATTAATGTCATGTTTTCCATAAGGGGGTGTATGGATGTCAACTAGAATAGTCCAATATTTGTTGCAATGATACCAAAGTAACATACATGCCAGTATGCCGCCACCTTTCATTGGTTCATATCCATCCGATATTTTCATTTATTTAATAGTGGTATATGGGGCAAGGTTCTATGCACACACTTCACTTCATTGTTGCAACTTTCTTTTTTATTCGCCATCGTAGTGTGACGTCAAAAGCAGTCGTTGTCATGTCAACTGGTTTACGCTACCTGTGTTTAGAACCACAATCGAAATCATCACAATGCAAAGTCGATGGGTTTCTAACAGGTGTGCAAATCAAGAATGAACCTTAGTAACTAAGATATGATGTATTCACTACGACGACAAATAATGGGAAGTCCTCAAGTAATACAAGAATAATCCAAAAATGGCAAAAGAAATGTAGCACTTAATTTTATGAATTTGAAACATACTCTTTTGCCTAATGACTTGTGTCAATCCTAGTCCTAAATTTGACCTAACTAAATACAAATTCAAATTTCATATTCAATCAATCCTTAGGCCAAAAAAAAAACATGTTTGTTTCCTGTAGCAGGTCAAAAAAAGTCAAATCGCGAAATGTGTTTTTTATTTTTATTTATTTTTTATAATCCATGTCTTCAAATGAAAAAAAAACCTTTTTGCTGCAAATTGGAATGAAATTTACAGTGGGTCTCTCCGACACAAAAAACATGATATTTCTTCATATTCAAGAATATTTATGATCCCCTTTCAATCTGCAGATTAAAAAAGTATTAAAAAATGTGTAAATGTGTACTCCAGTAGTGTTTTTTGTTTGTTTGTTTTCCAAAAGTGAAAAAAAAAATCTAAATGTGCAAAAAAGCCGTCAAAAACGAAATTTGCGTGCTACAGGAAACAAACTTTTTTTTTTTTGGCCTTATAACCAAATAGGCAAAAGCCTGCATTTTTAGGATGTTTATCCTACATACTAGAACAATCAAGCTCAAAGTTTTGTACAAGACTAATTCCAGTGTAATATTCTGATTATTCGTATGTTTTATTACCAAATCAGTCTCAAAGTTGCAGCAGGTTAATTGACTTAATGGATTATTCCATTTAGTCCACACTCTCCCTCTGAAAGATTTGGGAAATATCTTCCACAGGGGGAGTATGAATTTCAAATGGAATTAGCACATTAACCAACTCGATTTGAAACTCATTCTCCGTCTGTGGAAGATTCAGGTTGAATGTTTCTCAGAGGGTGTATGAAATTCAAATGGAGCTGTCTAATATATTCATTCCATTTGAAATTCATACTCCTGCTGTGAAAGATATTTTTAATATCTTCCCCAGGGTAGTACGGATTTTAAATAGAATAGCCCAATGTACCCATGGACCCAGGTGGAGTGAAGTGATGTGCTCATGGAGTAAAAATTGATGCAAATCTTTGGGCATAATACAAGGTGATGGATGGGTGGTCATTTGAATTAACAGGTTGGTGGTTGGGGTATTAGAATCAATCCCTTTGCTAATCCGATTTACTTTCTTTTATTCTGTTCCCGAATACCAGCAGTTCTATAGGAACCACCGTACGAGAAGTTGACGATTCTATCAAACCACGCTCATTACGCTTCACATTCAGCATGAAGACAACCAGCTCTAAGGATCCGGATGTGATCATGAGTGAAATCCGACGAGTGCTGGAAATGAACGGTGTAGACTATGAGCAGCGGGAACGCTACCTGCTGTTCTGCGTCCACGGCGATGGTCGGGGCGATAACCTCATACAGTGGGAGATGGAAGTCTGTAAGCTGCCGCGACTCTCGCTGAACGGCGTGCGCTTTAAACGGATCTCTGGCACCTCTATGGCCTTCAAGAACATTGCCTCCAAAATTTCCAATGAGCTTTGTTTGTGAGGAATGGATGTTTACTTAGACTTGAATGATAAAAAAAGCAGAGTGGCATTCCCTTTACGAACGAGACAATATCAGCCATGCAAATCCAGAGTCAACGTCAGAATGCAGCAGGCTGTATAGGAAGGATCGTCTCCCGTGAATTTCCAGTGAGCTTTGTGACAGAATGCAGCTTTATATGGACAAAAAAGTAAACCGCAGAGTGTCATTCCTTCCTCTTTTGAAAAAAGACAAATTTGCCAGTCGCACTGCAGAATGAGGTTTATATATATTAGAAGCTGTTTGTGGCAGTTTTACATACTCGATACAGACTGCTTTTTAACTGTTTTTTTTTTTTAACAGAAGTTGTGGAAAATGGCTGCCATGCACTACTAAATTCATTCATTCATCCCTTTACTGCCACTAGAGGGCAGTCTACTTGGATACCAGGTGTCTGCAAACCAAGATGTTGTAAAACTTTTTTTCCAAGGTTTGGACAGAAGAGAGTTTCGTTACAGCAAGTGGAATAGCAACACAAAAACCATGCTCATTGTGCTATGCCAGTTGAAATCCATACACCCCCTGTGGAAGACATGACCTCAAACATCCACACAGGGAGTGTGAATTTCAAATGGGGTTACTTGAATAGGTGACTCCATAATGAAATGTACACCCCTTGTATGGGAGATAAAGGTCATGTCTTCCATAGGGGTGTATGGATTTCAACCGGAATAGCCCATTTAAGCATTGTTTCCTTATGCTCATTGTGCTATTCCAGTTGAATTCCATACACCCCTGTGGAAGACACAACCTTAATCTTCCACACAGGGAGTGTGAATCCCAAATGGGGTTACCTGAATGGGTTACTCCATAAGAAATCCAAACCCCTTGTGTGGGTGATTAAGGTCATGTCTTCCACAGGGGGTATATGGATTTCAACCGGAATAGTCCATTTAAGCATTGCTTCCTGAGTACGCCAATCCAGCATTTAACCTGTGATGGCACTTATATTCATGGTAGCGGGCACTGCACCTTTCCCTCTCAATTTTGTTTGCATCAACCAGTAAAAGCACCCCCATACCTGTGATAACCAGTATTATGCATTAGTGTAGTATAATTGCATTGCAGTAGTCAATCCGATCTCAATGATCGGTTTGATTGTGACAAAAAGATTGCATATCAATATGGTTTTATGGAATACCATATCCTTCAAGGAATTTATAGGGGGAATTTTACGTAATATTGAATACATTTTAGTGTGATATACAAATAGACTGCAAGAGCTATGAAAATACCAAACAATCTGAAGGATGAGTTGGATATTTTTATGACAAGTGTGGTTCATTTTTGTATCATGTAAAAATCCTTCCAGTATTAGAATTATTAGAATATAATATGAAGCTTAATAATTGTCATATTTGTCATCAATTAACACATCAAAATGTTGTATTCTACCCAGTCGTCATTTTGTAGTGTAAATTCTAAGCACGCATATTCCCTTCTGTGTGAGTAGCATGGCATTAAAGGCGACATCTGTTTCATTCAGCATTTATGGATGCTTACGTTGAATACACACACTCTGTAGTGGTAAACATGCTGAATATAATTGGATAACAAGATGCAGTGTCAGACAATCTTGCACCATACATTGTGCAATATTCAACATAGATGGAAGCTTCATATCATATGATAATAAGGAATTCTTGCTAACCCCGTGTATAAAATTACATAAAAGCTACCATGGTGGATTGTTGTTTATTAAGACAAAGTAGTGTTCTTCTGTATTGTTTCCAAAAACAAACAAACAAAGATAAGAAAGTAGATGCCTCAGTGTTGCTGCTAAAGGTGTATGGCAAGCAGGACTTGCCAAAGCTGACGAAAAGCCCAGTGCTGTACGGTGCAAAAACTGATTGAGGAGCCAATGGCTCCTAACTTTATAAAAAACTTTATCGCCTGAGCCCATCGGGAAGTAGTACAGAAATACACAACATTCCATCAATGTGTGAAAAGCAAAAATGGCGGATCATTCATTCTCCCCCTATAAATTCCTTGCACATTACATTGGATTTACACATATCAGTCAATCAACAGCCATTACTTTTAAATGGTGAACAGGTTTTACCCTGGGTGCTCTGGTGTTCTGCATCGTTAACTACTCGTTAACTACTTAATTGACTTATAAATGAACTCCCTCCTTTCACTATAGACCACAATAGCCTCATCCCAATGGCATAGTTCAGTAACCTCAATTAAACAATCATGGTGCAAAAGTTGACCTCAAATTGCAGAGTATTGTACCCAAATTTCCAAAGGTCATTCAATGAATGTACACATGTATTGGGGTTAAAGTACTATGCCCTGATAGATGAGCATGTTGTGGATCCTAGTGTTTATACAGGAACTGTTATTTCCCCCAAGTGAGTATGTACATAATGGCTGGTTTTATACACCTCTGTATACCCTTTTCCCAAAAACAAAAATCCCAGTGTTTAAATTAAATCCTGTATAAAAAATGTTACAAACAAAAAAACTGATTATTATTATTATATCACAGTGTTCCATGTTGGATGAAAACTTAACACAAAATAACTTATGGTCATCGATTTTGTTCGATGGTGTGTATATTCTATATATGCCTTTTTGGTATTTGGTAGTCAAATTTTATTGATGAGTTGGTTTATATGATGGATGCGTGATGTTTTTTGTGTTTGTGAGAGAGAAAAATAACAGAAAAAGGTGAGAATTTGTTTCCAAAAGCCTTCCTTTCATTTTTTTTTAAAAAGATTCATTGTTGTCCTGTTTTGTAGGAAACAAAGTCTCTAAAGCCAGATCATGGCTAGATGGACCTTAGCACTTGAACACTGCATATTGATGAGTCCCTACTTCCATTGGGGGTCATGAGTGTTCAATAGGTGCAATATTGGGAGTCATGGGATTTAGTACTAATGATGAGGTTGCAGTGTTCTGATAGCGTGGCTAGGGTGGAGGATGTATGGCAGGTCTGGTACGCCCCCTGAGGTACACAGGGTGGACCAAATTTGTCATGTACCTATTGGTGGTACTTCATCTTCATTTCTGTTATTACAAGTTGAGGTTGATGATTGTGCATCAATTTATTTTTTGAAGGTGAAGCAGACATGCTACATATATTTTGATTTGGGGGGGGGGGTAGTGCCTAGAAATATTTGGAGGTGCAAGCAAATGAATTCACAAACACATATACTCCCACCCACACCCCCTTTAATTTACATACCGAGGACCAAAATAGCAGATTAGCTGCGTATAGTTGTGTATGACACACGATATGCAAAGCCTTCCAATCACAGTTGGTATTTTTAATGCACAATAGCAGACATATCTCTAAAATGCATTTGGCATGCAATTGTGAACTGCTGCAGACCTCCACAAACAGAGGAGGATGGTGCTCATTTGCAGGTGTTACTTTTAGGTCTACGGTTTAAATGTGGTCTCAAGTTCACACACACACCAGTATGTTTATGTGGAAGCCCTTTCAAAGCGAGAGCACCCTACACACTTCACACACAAAACAACGTCTGTTCATGCATACCGAGGCATCCACGCTACACCCATATAAAGCGAGGAAAGATTATAAGTGTTTTGTAATCCTCGCTCGTTCCATACTTTGTCATTTCTCCTCGGTTTGTATGCATAGATCTTTCACAATTCCGCACTTATAATGGGAACTCCAACACACACCACTAGAATAGGAGTGGACACTGTTCGTCTGGGTACTACATAGTTGTCCATGTCAGTTAGAGGATTGACCTTTTCGGTAAATCCCATAAGCCTTTGCGAGTACACCTGAGGACTCGTCATTTGACGTCACGCCGATGCGCCGTATCGTTTATCGAACATCGCCACTGCGCATTTCAAATCGGCATGACGTCAAATGATGCATTATCAGGTGTACTCGCAAAGGCTTATGGGATTTACTGAAAAGGTCAATTATGGCATAAAGTGAAAAGAAAACGTTGTGCAACAAGGAGAAAGAGTAAATTGAGGTAATCTTCAGGGAGATCGGCACCTTGCTTCACATCCTCTATCCCAGCCACCTGTTTTTGCTGCATTGCAAACTCATACGATGGGCTATTCCAGTTGAAATCCATACCCCGTATGGAAGACACAGTCTTAATCATCCACACAGGGAGTGTGAATTTCAAATGGGGTTACCTGAATGGATGACTGCTTTTGAAATTCACACTCCCTGTGTGGGAGATTAAGGTCATGTCTTCCATAGGGGATATGAATTTCAAATTGAACAGCTCATTGTTATCTCATACTATGTATCAGTGTGTGTTCACAAGTATCAGGTGAGCAAGTACTGTATATGTTTTCATTAGTTGGTTCTTGTGCTTCAGGAAGAGTGCAAGACTGATGATAGCATGTTTTGTGCAAAACTTGTTCTGAATATGTGGTAGGTTATATTTGTTCTCCTTCCGATACTTTAAAAAAGAAAGGCTAGACCATAGAGAAGTTACCATGAGGGGGAGTTGTGCTGTAGAATGATCAGTCCAGGAGAATGCCATATATGGAACGTGACTATACATAATAATACCCTCCTAAGACAATGGATGCATCTCATTATTTTCCTTCAGTTTGGCATGGCCAGGAAATCCACAAGGTGGGCCAAGGTATGTACATGTATCAGTACATGTACCCTATCCTTTACTATGGGAGAATTTTCTAGTTTGTTTAATTCCAGATGGATATGGTCACAATTCTAAAGCTTCATCTAAATTTAAGGAGGGAACACACACACACTAGTCAGTTTTGTTGTTCCAAATTGTTTCTACCATTACCATTCGGATAGAAATATGATTTGTTGATGTGGACAGTTTCCCATTAGATCACCACATGGTGCGATACAGCCAAGGTTAAAGGTCATGCTTCCATATTTGGCATTGTTCTGGGGTTGATGATGTACTTCAAGATCCACCGCCAGTTGATTGAGAGGAAACGTGTGGGATTTCTTCCTCTGCAGTTTTTGTTTGATCATTTGTGAAGATTCTCACTGTTTTATAGGAGTGCAATTTGGACATTTCTCTCAACTATGAAAGCAAGGATGATGTTGAGCATGGAACCAGGTGGTACTTAACCTTGGGTCAATTTATTTGCCTCAACCCCATGGCAGAGTTCAGAGACATGCACTCTTTTAAGTGTAACCTATGACATTGACCATTTTATATAATACAAATTTTGATACATGGAACATGCAGGGTCAGTTCATAAATGTACAAGCCTATTGGAAGTAATTGAACCATGCATCTGGGGTTGAGGCAAGACACATAAAAAATTCAGTGAGAAGAGGAAGGGTACTTCCATAAAGATAGCAAGGTATTGCAGATTCTTATCCCCATGAGAACTACCTGCCTATTGGTCAAAAAGGAGTTTTCATTATCAGTTGGACCAATCAGCAACATTGTTAGAATAATTTCACCACACCAAAAAAATTGGGGTGAATTATTTGCAAAACTTCATTCTGATTGGTGATTAAAGTGAAGATGTCATTTAATTGACCAATCAGAGGCAATGTTAGATCGGCAGGTAGCGCTCAGGGGGTTAAAGGTGAATGGATACATAGAAAAGGATGTACTGGTATAACTAGAATATTTAGTTGACAAGGTTGAGATCATTTTTTATCTTAGTTTCAAAGTGCATGTTTTTTAATTTTTCGCAAATTTCAGGTCTCCAGGGACTTGCACACTAGATTTATTTATTTTTCGTTTGTGCTAAATCAGAAATTTATTAAAGTGGATATGCATTATAGTGTGCAAAATTTCCTGTGGAATAGTGTTGTCCAATAGAGGGACAAAACCTGGTTAGCCTCTCACACAGCTTGGTGCTGTGGTGTAGCCTTTCATTAACCCCAAAGAGCTTCAAATTGACTGGACCTGTGAAAGAGCCTAATAGTTTCCAGATTAAATTTTGGATGTTATCTTGTGACCGACAATTGCAGCCATTTTGTGGTCGAGATTTAATTAGCAGAAAAAAATCTCTTCCTTGAAGATAGTACCTATTTATAAAACTTAAAATTATAAAATGGCTAGCATGGTGTTTACTTGTGTTTTGGACAGACTTGCACAAGGGTCAGGAGTTCAGATGGTCAATTTGGAACCTTTCACATAAGTCAATTTAAGTTATTTGGATGCAAACTATCAAAAATACTATTTAAGCTTATTGTTTGGTATCCTATTAGTGCAATTCAGTATGATGATAATAATAATAAACTACTACATGTCTAATATTCCTATTATTGAGAAGAAAAAAAAATCTTGGATGGTTAAGTAAGCATATTGCAATACAAGACACAACTTTGTATTGAAAACAGCAACAAATGTTGTTTAACATTTTGTATTGGTATTGTCATTTACCTTGGTTTAACAGAACATGGGCTTGTTGCACAGTCTCACCTTTGCTATAACAAACTTTAAATCAAATTTGATCACTGTATTTTATTATTTTGTCACTTTTTTATTTTTATTGCAATACATGTAGTTCTCATCAGTGGGCTATAGGTTGGGATGAAATGAGTTATCGATAAACACTACGTTGTTGGGCAGGAAAACCTCCAATGTGCTTGTGGCCCCTGAACATGTTTAAAACAAAACTGCCAGGTGGTTACATAGGAGGTTTTGCTTTAAACATGTTAAGGGGCCAATGACACATAGGAGTTGTGTCCTGCCCAACGACGACTACTAATATGATTCGAAGTTGTGAAATCAGGATAGACAATGTAGACAATTCCAGTTGAAATCCATACACCCCCTGTAGAAGACATGACCTTCATCTCTCACACAGGGAGTGTAGATTACATTACAAATGGAGCCGCCCATTCAGGTTACCCATTTGTTTGAAATTCACACTCCTTGTGTGGAAAGTTAAGGTCATATCTTCCACAGGGGGTATGTGGATTTCAACTGGAATAGCCCAATGAATTACGATGATACTGTAGTGGAAAGTTCTTACATAATAATGTAGCAGCAAGTACTATCATTCATCATTCTACCTAAAGCTCAGTTTGTGAGAAATTACAGCGATTTAGTATGGCAGAACATTTGATGACAGATTTTGTGCAGTACTGGTCCAGACAAATTTCTCAACCAAAAGCAAAGTATAGTGGTCCCTATGTCAGTACACAAGAACTTATCTCAAGTAATCTGGCTGCCAGAGGTTTCAACTCCAGCGACATTTTTTTTTGATGGAATTTGCTTTTCAAAACAACCAATGCAAAATGACTTTGGTCAGTATTGGGTGATTTGAAATACTGCTTGTCCAAATTCTTACAGCATCGAAATTCAAATAAGCTGTAACAAATGTGTGACCAACTGACCATCCACCACAACTGAGCCCGGATGTCTCCAGTGCCATTATTGAGATATGCTCCATTGAACTTAACAATAAACAGTAGGAAACAAAGGATTTATTGACTGTTTTATTGATTTTTCACTATGTCAAGTACTATAGACATATACTACATGTACTATAGAATATTTTGGTTGAATATCTGAAAAATGATGATTGGCGACTTCAGGGCTCAGTTGTGCTGGATGGTCACATATTGTTGCCTTTGACAGCTAGGCTACATTGAGATCTGCATCCAGCATACTATGTACCACCAGTGTAACTCAGCACCCATGCTGTTAAACACTGCACAGTATCACTGCAGGCTAACAGGAAGAAACACTAATTTTAAGTCACTACTGTGTGATATCAGTCATCAGCAGGGACAAGCGATTTGCGTGGAACTTAATTTCGGCACAATTTAGGGATACATGATTTGCACTGAAAAAAAAGTTCCGCGCAATTTGCTATTTTTTTCTCGCGCAAATTGCCTGTCCCTGGTCATCAGTGTGAACTGTTAACCAAGTACTCAACATCATCTGCCATCTTTTCATATTCATGTTTTGAAATCAAAACACACATTTACATTATTATTGATATATCAGATGTGTTATGTGATCAAAGCAAAATAGCAGACAAGTATTTCTTCCTTCTACTGTAATCTTCTTTCTTATAAAATATCTGTTTGTTCAAGGTCCCTGAATTAGATATGTTGCAGTGCAAGTTTCAATATGTCTTCAAAGTTAAGATATGGGAGTTTCGGGCCATGACAGGAAATTGAACTTTTCAGTTAATGCCATAAGCCTTTGTGAGTAGACCTGAGATGCACACATCGTTTAGTGAACATCACTACTGCGCATTTCAAAGCTGTGAAGTGCGCAGTGGGCGTGACGACATCACAGGTCTACCGGCAAAGGCTTAATGGGATTTGCCGAAAGGTCAGTTTCAGGGCATGATCACTGCAATGAAATTTTTCATCCCTTTTCTCTTGAGACTCTTAATTGTAAGGTTAATGGGGCACAGTCATTGTTTTTTATTCAGCATTAAAACTCTTACGGGGCAATTCTAGTGTAAATGTGTGTGTTGATTTCAAAAATGGAAACAAACTATCAAATGCTCTTCTACCAGTAAAGTTTTGTTTTTTCCTCCTTTCCACCAATGTGCCTACATCATTGAACCAATTTGAGAAGGAAAAACTTGTTGATCCATTCTAAAAGGTGGGATTTAATTGTCTGAAAAGAGGTGTGATGTAGATAATGATATAAAGTTATAATGTACTGTATGCGAGTATGTGGCTTTGACGAACTTCTGTGTTCACAAATGCACTATGTAGGATTTTTGTTGTTTTGGAATCAAGAAGAGAGTGGAAGCTATACATAGTCAAAGGTTGCCTCGTTAGAGGTTAAAGGTCAGAGGTCATGGTGGAGATGTCTTTATGCCAGTTCAAGCCTAGATGGAAAAAGATATGTGTACCTAGTATACTGTGTCTTTTGAGACCATTGCTTATGTGTATATATATAGGGTCAAGTTCCACCTTGTTAGAGGTCACAGGTCAGGAGGTCAAGGTGGTGATATCTGTGCACAAAACCAATGGGATTTTTTCCACAAAGATTGGCTACTATACTTACTATTTGCACAAACCCAACCACAGTTGATGAACCAACATGGTATACTGAATGTATTTTGCTGTGTAGGGTGCATCATGCTAAAGACGAAACACTTTCTTGTTTTCAAACTTTGAATTCACTTGGCTTTATTGAATTTATTGTGCATCCGTGATGGGAGGTTTTGTGCAGTAACTTGAGATAAGCCGAGATGACGTACTCACCTCTGCAGCCCTGGATACTAGCACACTGGTGTCAGCAGCAGAGTTGATAACACTTGGCAGTGACAATATTTGTTCTAATATAAGGGTGCATTTGTTGTTGTATTCTTATTATTTTATAGTGATGCAGTCATTTTAACCATTATGTTATTGTTTTTTGGTTTTAGTTCTATGTTTCATAACACCAAGACAGTTTTACTTGTAGGATGATACTGAATTTGTTGTGTGTTTTCTTTGCAATATGAGAAATAGTTGTTTTTTGTTACTATTTCTCTGAAAAACACAGCAAAAAGTTATATGTATGAGATATTTTTTTCTTCAAAGGAGAATAAATTGAGTTATGTGAGACAGAGATGAGATTATGTTGCCTATATTTGTTGCTCAGCATGTGAGCAACTGGTGGGCAGTTACAGCATGTGAGCAGTAGAGGGCGCTATTACAAATCAATGTAAATGTAATTTATAAGTGATGACATAATAACTATTAATAACCTCTAGTAAAAACTGCAGCAAAATGTGGACCATTCTTGTCATATTTGTGCAGAAATAATACATGCTTATGTATGTCTGGACGTCTTTTTTGTTTGTGTTTTTAAGTTATTTTCTAAAGTATACATAATCCTCCATTTTGGAGGAAGTCGGGGTCAAAGTCAGGTCATTAGTATGGAATGGCTGGTGTGATGAAGACATAGAGGGCAGTGTTGTAATTTAAGGACACTACTTGTAGTATAAGGAATAACTCGGATTTGCCAAATGGGTTCAGAGGTGCAGACTTTTAAAAAGATGCTACTGCGATTGTTAAAGATTGCGGTGGCTAAAAGGAGAAGGTTACAAGGATAATTGTACAATGCAACTCCTGTTGAGCCTATCTTTTGTTCTGATACAATTTCATGTCATGTGAAGTGCAAGGATCTTCTGCAAAAATGGCTGCTGTTTAATATTTGTATCACACGGCCCTTATGCTAAGACTTTGGGCAGTGGTATGCCAAGACTTTGGGTAGTGGTTTTCAAGATGAGTCATGAATGACATGGCCACTTAGAGTCACAATCTTTTGTGAACTTTGTTGGAACACTTAAAGCCATAATGTGCGATTTGCTTCACAGAGACGCCCTCAATTTTACTCGGATTTCTACTTTTTGCATAATTATAATGCCCAGTGGTGTACTAAAATACCACGTAAAAGACTAAGCCTGAAGTGCTTTAATAACAGTAAAATTTAACTTTTTATATTAAAACCGGGTCGACCCGGTTTTATTTAGAGTTCATTGATCGACTGCTTGCTAACATCTCCCGTGGATGTCAGCTTATGTGTACACACGTCGAGCGCGATGCTCCATGCAGTATTACATGTTACGATCGGCGAGCGTAGGACACGCATTGTAGGCGCTGGAATGAAATCGCAATTATCTTTGTTATACCTCATTTGTTTGGCTCGAAATTAAAAGGGAATAATGTGATCAGTGAAAACAGACATTTAAATAGGAATCTATTCTTTATGCAAATCACACATTATTGCTTTAACGTTTTTGAGGCCAAATCCAAGGGGCTCAATGCATGTGCAAAATAATAATACTTTTTATTTTATAGTAAGATTTTGTGCTGCCTCCCTCCCTCTCCAAACTGAGTTGGGTTAGACATAGTAGCATAATTATCTGCCACTCCATTGAATTCCATTCATTATTGAATGGGAGCGGGGAGGCGCAATGCTTTCACAGCCACATCCAGATCTACGGTTAATTTAAAGTTTTTGGTTACAAATTATTCAAAGGCCTTACAGATGTTACTTTCCAGTCAGCTAATCAGAAATGACTCAAGTTGAACAATATTAAACTCTGGCAAATTCATTACTACAGGTTTTATCTTAATTAAAACAATTTTATTGCAAATCCGGGTATTAATCATTAAACCTTAGCAACCATACCAACTTGTCTGGCCCTTGTCAAACAAAAACAAATTGTCCGGTTTTGGTTTCTGTATCGTAGGGAATATTTTCAAAGGTCACGAGTTGCCTTCACACTGCTTCAAGGGATATACATTATTGTGCCAGCATTCCTTAAAAAAAATACACCCCAAAAGTTTGATGATGTCGTATAAACAAAAGAGCTTAGGAGGTCCTTCTAACTCCGGTAAACGTAAGTGTAAAATGTTGAAAATTCAAACCTCAGATCAATTTTAAGGGCTGGGGTATGAACGTTTGGACAGTATTTATTTTGGGACATTAGAGCACATCAGACATATCGAATTACATTCTGAATACGAAGAATGTCATTCTGATATCAAATAATTTTGATTTTTTGAAATTCGCAATTTAATACACAGTTTATGGCAAATCATTAAAAATTGATATTTTTGATATTTAACAGTACTTGAAGTAAACTTTATAAATCTGATGATTTATACCTAAAGTGTATGTAGGTAGGTTGAAAAGCCGACGATCAATTGAAAATTTTGACCTTTCGTATTGAAGATATGGATTTTTTTTCCCAAAACTCCAAAAAAATTAGGTCTTTTGGGAAAAAAATCCATATCTTCAATATGAAAGGTCAACATTTTCAATTGACCGTCGGCTTTTCCTCCCTGCTACATACACTTTAAGAATATATCATTAGATTTATATAATTTACTTCGAGGACTGTTATATATCAAAAATTCGAAAAATATCAAATTGTTATAATTTGTATTATATTGTGATTTTCAAAAAATGAAAATTATTTGATATCAGAAAGACATGCTTCGTATTCAGAATGCAATTCGATAGGTCTGAGGTGCTCTCATGTGCCACAAAAAATACTGTCGAAACGCAATAAACGCTCATTTTAGATCCCTTAACTTGGTGCTCTGTTTTTATTTTGGGTTGAATTCAGTAGCAGGATCAAGTTTTTTTTTATCACAACTTACATAAATTTTATCAAAATGTCAATAAGGTGGTTTTGCATTGCGGGTGTCAAAATTATGACTGACTTCCCTGTAAGCATACATGTGGAATCTTTAAAAAGAAATTGATTGGTTTTCAATAGAATGATGATGGCAATTACAATATTGAATTTAATATCAGTTTCTAATTAGATGGTGTTATTTTTCATCTTTTTTTTTTTTAAATTTATTTTAATAGTATTATTTATTCATTTATTTTGTAATAATTTATTTGTTCTTTTTATTGGTTTTGAAAACTGTTCTTCAGGACAGTTTGTTAATTGATGAATCGCCTCACAAACCACTACCCAAAGACTTGTATAAACCGCAGCAATTATATACTTTACTTTGATCCACTAACATGACAAAACATGCTTTTGTTTGTAAAATTAAAGTTCTGTTTGAATTGTTTTAAGCTAATAACGCATACTGATAGCATCTAAACAGAACTGAGGTGTGCTTGTTTGCAATTGCTGAACATCTCCACACATTGTGGGAAAACTTTTTAAAAGTATTTGGCGTCTAATTTGATATAAAACAAATTGCGCCAAACGAATCCCTCATCCTGTCTTCAATAAGAGCCATTCCATTAAGAATTTTTTGCTGGTAAAGTTGATCACTATAAAGTACATACAAGGAACATGATATTATAACTGCTTTAGCACAAATGCATGTATGTGTACTTCATTCATGATAATCTAGCTTAAAAATCATATTTGAAAAAAAAATTTGAACTGAAGTATGCATGCATGTGAAATATTATTTTTATCTGTCGTTATTAATAGATTATCTATGTACGTGTCTGTGGGGTAGTGTTTTACATTTCAAAATATTGTTACGGATCTTGTCCGTCGGATAAACCAGATTGACTTTGGATCTTTTTCCAAAGATTGATTACAGATATTTTAAAATAAAACCACTGTTACATAATAGTCACAAAAACACATTTTGCAAGAGAGTAAAGCTCTGAATGTGGGTAAGACATAAAGAGGTTATAGTAGTATATATATATTCATGTATTAACCATCAGCAAAGATCTAAAACAATATTTTGAAAAACAAACAGATGCTGTCACTCGAACACCAAGGACCTTCGGTGTTCTAGTCAGATGCTTTACAAATTGGTATGTTATCATGTTCATGTTCCTTGTATTCATTTTGTATTACATTGATTTCAGTTCCATTTTTGTGCGAGTTTTTTTTTTAATGATGTTAACAAAATTGTAATGTAAACAGTGAATGAGGCCCTATTACTAATTAAACTAAATTGATGTGTACCTGACTATGGCTGTGACGTCATCACAAAGTATTAAAGGAAGTCCAGATGAAAACAATTTTGTGTGTGATGTGTGTTTATTCATCTACTCAGCAAGCACAAAAAGGTTTTTTAAAACGTTATTAACATGTTTTAGTAATGAACAAACACGTTTTTAAAACGTTTTATGATAAAACACTACAACAATCGAATGTTTTCAAAATGGTATTGTAAAATATGTGTTGGTAAAACATTTCAATAACGCTGTTAGGATGTTTTGCAACAAGTTTTCAAAATCGTTTTTTAAAATGTTAAAACGTTTTAATATATACCATATATATCATCGGTCGCAACACAGTGACGTAGAGTGATTTTCCAAATTTTCCGTTTCACATAGTAATTATTTTGGGACATCAGAGCACATCAGACATATCGAATTGCATTCTGAATACAAAGAATGTCATTCTGATATCAAATAATTTTGATTTTTGAAATTCGCAATTTAATACACATTTTATGGCAAATCATTAAAATTGATATTTTTGATATTTAACAGTAATTGAACTTTATAAATCTGATGATTTATACTTAAAGTGTATGTAGGTGGGATGAAAAGCCGACTATCAATTGAAAATTTTGACCTTTCGTATTGAAGATATGGATTTTTTTCCCAAAACACCAAAAAAAAATTAGGTCTTTTTGGGAAAAAATCCATATCTTCAATATGAAAGGTCAAAATTTTCAATTGACCGTCGGCTTTTTTCCTCCTACTACATACACTTTAAGAATTTATTATTAGATTTATATAATTTACTTCGAGGACTGTTATATATCAAAATTTGAAAAATATCAAATTTTTATAATTTGTCATAAAATTTGTATTATATTGTGATTTTCAAAAAATGAAAATTATTTAATATCAGAAAGACATGCTTCGTATTCAGAATGCAATTCGATAGGTCCGAGGTGCTCTTATGTCCCACAAAAAATACTGTCGAAACGCAATAAACGCTCATTTTAGATCCCTTAATTCGTTTGGCAAAAATATCGTCAAATTTGAATACCAGAACGAAATTACAACAGTGGCCTATGGAGCAGTGTAATACACATAAACAAGCACAACTCGCAAACGCAAAATCAGAATCAACTCAAATTTTGGGAATAAGCTTTTTACGTGGATCATATCCACTGAAAAATGTCATAAAAAGAAGATGCTAGGATAACGAAATCCTCCTTTCAGTTTAGAAAATAACGTGCATGGTGGACAAGAAGTTAAGACAATTATTAGGAATAGGAAGTCAGTCACCTAAGAACTAAGAAGTTCCAAGGTTTCATAAAATAGGACCCAGAGGTTAAGGATCACTCGCATTGTTTGAATGTGAAAAGTGAGTTTCATAACAATAAAGTATCTTCTGTTGAAATGCTTTTGTGACAAGTACTGTACTAGTATTTGATTTTGACTTTGTGTTGTGACAAGTGTTATAAAATTGGTAGTAAAATTTAAAACATGCATGCCTTTGGTCAATTAACACAAACTGCCACTGTATTGGAATTGAATTGAAATTGAAATGAATGCTCAGAATTGAATTGAAATTGATTAACTGTTAATTTCACTGCATTGAATTGGAATTGAAATGAAATGATTTTGAAATTGAAAAATTGAATTGGAATCGAATTGAATTAATTCTAAAGCAAGGTGGATTGAATTGGAATCGAATTGCAAGACTCCAGGTGTAGAAAGAATTGAATTTGAATAGAATTGAAATCAATTTTCTGGAATGAAATAACAATAGTATAAAGTGCTTGGATATAGATGCGTAAGGCAAGTCGGAGGGGAGCATGGCCTATAGCTGTGTTTGCACTCAAATATTGAGATGAATAAAGCTGATGCAAAAGAGGAATGGAATGGGTCCTATAAACATGATCAAGGAGACCCCAAGGCTTGATAAAAGGGTGTTATTTCTGCCCTGTGTACATGATTTTCATTGGGAGGGAGAAATACAGCAGCTTGTTTGGTTCAGCTGCCTCAAAACGTCTTAAAGGATAATTACAGTAAGAATAAAAAACCCTTTAAAAGGGAGTGCTCAGGCATGATTGGAAAACATGGTTGTGCAATGTAGGTCAGTGGTAATTCATGTTTGTAGGTCAGTGGGACAGTGTGGAATTAATGCACCCTTGTGGCTGCTATGATGGATGTGCAGACATCAGCATTCTTACTTGAGCTGGGATGGATATAGATTGAATCAACAGTTGGAGACATTGTTTTGCTATCTTCAGAATATATATAGGCTTACTCTATAGCTCCTGGGAGTGGAAGGTCCTCGAAGCATTGTGCTAATAGGCATACTATAGTAAATAGTATGTATTATAATTGTATTTCAGTCCAGTGTTATAATAGACATGTTAATTTAAGCAAGTGATTGTTAAAAAAGTTGAATGACTGCTGTAAAGATTATAAGTGACCACTGCACTATAATGTTGACTTCAACTTGAGAGAGAGCAAAAACTAGACCTGTTTTGGTTATGCTGGAAACCTCATTAGTGGCCACTGATTTATGGTCTTTTAAACTTCCAGATCACTATGATTATCATCCCTATAGGTAAAAACGTCCCCTATGGGCCACTGAACATGTTTTATTAATAATGTCATGGAAATGAGGCTACTAATTTCATCCCTGCATCAAGCCAAAGAGTTTACTGCTGCATATAGATTTATGAACTATGTCTTGGGGAGTGAGGTTAATTTAGGAGCTGGCATTAGTGCATTATTCTACAAAAATTTGTTTAGTGAGGACAAAGCAAAAGCATTTGCAGAGAAGCCTACTTGGATCTACTTTAGGTTCAAAGGTCGATTTTAATTCCAAGGTCTCAACTGGATGTATATATTCACTCAGGTGTACCTGAGCGAAAAAAATGTCCAGGCCATTTCAGGAACATACTTAAAAATGTCTAACAATGAATCGGAAAATAAATTTCCTACCATTTTTATCCAAATTCAACGTGGCTACCAATCTTGTCTAATGCAGTGTACATTTTTGATGCATACTTTGATGCAACATTATCATTTCCAAAATCCACCTGGGACCAGGGCATAGTAGGCCTATATAGTACTCTCAAATTCAAACAATATAACTGAAGGGCTCGGATAGCGATGTTTTCAGGTGTTTTTTTTGTGGGACCTGAGAGCACATCAGACATATCGAATTGCATTTTTAAAACGAGGAATGTCCTGATAAATAAATAATTTTTGATTTTTTGAAATTCGCGTTATAATACACATTTTATGGCAAATGATTAAAATTTGATATTTTTGAAATTTAACAGTCCTCGAAGTAAATTGTATAACTCTGATAATATGTGTATGTAGCTGGGATGAAAAGTTGGGACGATCAATTAAAAATTTGACCTTTAAAGCACAAAAAAAAAATTAGGTCTTTGGGGGGAAAAAATGTAAAATTATTTGATATTAGAAGGACATTCATCGTATTCAGAATGCAATTCGATGTGCTCTCGGGTCCCACAAAAAAATACGTGAAAACGTTGGTATCCGAGCCCTTACAGGGGTTGCAAATTGTAAAAGTTCATGTGGCGAAGGGTTCTAATTATGTCACCTGCACATATAGGCCAAGACTGCCAACCCGGAATTGAAAGTATAGGCATTGTTGCGGTATTTATTGAGTCAGCTCACGCTATTATTTTCCCCCGGACCTGTGAATGTATTGTAAGGACCAATACATAACTCCATAATTATTTGACGTCGAATATTTCCAACAATAATTCATTATTCAGTCTTGTTTCAAATCACAGTATTTTTGTGGGACCTGAGAGCACATCAGACATCGAATTGCATGTCCTGATATCAAATAATTTGGATTTTTTTGAAATTCGCGATATAATACAAATTTTATGGCAACTTAATAAAATTTGATATGTTGGTTTTAATTTTTGATATTTAACAGTCCTCGAAGTAAACTTAATTAATCCATAGACCATTTAAAACAGTTTTAAATGGTCTATGATTAATCTAATGATATGTACTTAAAGTGTATGTAGCTGGGAGGCAGAGGATGATTTAAGTACTACCCAACACCCCACTGGTTAACTGTGCAGCAGGTGAGCAGTGTGAGTAACATGACATCACTGCTCTGGCTGGGAGGAAAAGCTGACGATCAATTTTGACCTTTCGTATTGAAGGCATACACCTTATTTTTTCCAAAAGACCTAAATATTTTAGGTCTTTGGGGTGGGGGAATGTGTATCTTCAATACGAAAGCTCAACCTTTTTAATAATAATCCTTGAGTATTAGGTTTCCTGTGCAATATGATTTTAGGCCTACAATGTTTATTTTCTGGGGAATATGGTTTATTAGCTACGGGTAGCAAACTTTTGTGTGACACGATGTGTCAAAATCAAGCGTAACCTTAAGGTATATGCTTTCGACAGCTCGAATTGAATATTGTTAAAATCTTGTAGAGTCGAACTGTATTGGAATAAGAAAATATTTCGAAACTTTGAAGCTGATGTTAAAAGTTCAAAAAAATATTGAAGTTAGAAATTTAGTTTCAATTAGTTTCGAATGAATCCCTCGATCGGAAAATGTCTTCCAAATAAGGAAACCATAACCGTCAATCACGTTTCAGTAAAATAAAAATGTTGGGTGATGGCCGATGGGGTGTGGCTCTTTAATGTTGTTGGTTTCGGAGGCTTGTGACTTCTATAAGCTTCTATACATCTTCTCTGCCTGTACACAAACGTATTGGACGTAAAGAAGGCTTAAAGAAATAGTGTCCGGAGAGACGTGAACTCTGCAAACCGAAACGGTAGGTCTACACATTGACTTCAGAAGTTCACGTGAGTTTAGGTCTACGGTCGTTCAAGTACGATCATGACTATCATCGTCAGCCTGCCACGATAATTGCCATTTTTTTGTAATTTTGAGAACAGTGAGTACAAAATATGGTTAAAGCATGCATTTCAACATATTTATTCACCAATCTTTGCACAAGAACAAATGATAATGAGACCAATTAAATGGAATAATTAGAACTGAACAATATTAGAGTGATTCCGGAGTGATTGCGTATATAACGCTGGGTTCCGTAACTGATGCATGCTTGAACCAAATTTTGTACTTCTTTCTCAAAATTACAAAAAAATCACATACGCAATTATCGTAGGAGGGCGACGATGTATTAATGACTTAGCAATTATATCAAGCTCCGTACTAGAAATGTTCTGTCTCTGTAGGGAATGATAGGCATGGTTCATATTTTTTTTTATGTTCAAGTCATTTTAATCTTCTAATGAATGTTTGTTGACGAAAAGGTATTCGGCATCGAATATTATAATATTTGAATACCGTAAATATTCGCCTAATGGCGCTATGGGCTCCCTTGATAGAAGTGGAATTTTATAGGCACAACCTAAAAGTGCCCTCCCGTAAAATTCCCATCAGCAAAAAATGGCACGGAATGAAATTTCACTATTAGCCATCGCCACCAAATATTCGATGTCGCATATGTTCGCTAACAAACAAAATAAAGATGCCGATGTCACTTTTTCCACGAACCTTTGGATGTGTTGCAATGTGGGGGACTGTTCGCTAGTCTAAAATGTTTATCATGTTTTTGTTCACTAATCTTAAGGTTCACTAGTCCAAATAGTCCGAAAACAGGTTCGCTAATCCGAAAAAAGGTTCGCTAGTCCGAAAAAAGGTTCGCTAGTTCGAAAAAAGGTTCGCTGGTCCAAAAAATACGGGTTGTTAGGGGCTGTGAATAATTATGTGTACTCCCGGCTTGGTGAATTCTCGAATTCTCGAATTCTCAAAATTGACTGCCAAAAATTGCCCCCCCCCCGTGACCGTGTCAAAAAATCTTTTCCCCCTCCTTTTGACGTGCCAAAAATCCCCCCTATAGGCCTAATACACCACCCCGGGGGTACACATAATTATTGCACCACCCCTTAGTCCGAAGGTTAGAGTCATCGGTCGTGGTTAATAGAGTCAAGGGTAAGTTTATCATGGTTAGGGTGCTAGCGGACTGGCGACCCCCTTTTTATTTTCGGGCCTACATGGACTAGCGGACCCACCCGCAACATGTTGTAATTGTCAATTCATATACTACATAATGATATTCGACGCCGCATATTCGATGTCGATTACAACATGGAAGAAAGAGATGAGATTCTTCCATGATTACAATAATTCTTTATTCAACCCGTTTCAAATCATAATATTACAACGAATGTGTGTTTGACGAAAAAAAATATTGTTTATAATTTATACGTCAACAAATATTCGTTAGAAGATCAAACTGGCAATGGCGCCGATTAAATAACGAATATCGTGTCATGTGTTGTACATTTAGCAGAAACAATAAATAAATAAATAAATAAATCATGATCGCCATCGGATAAATCAGAACAGTGGTGCTGTTTATATTTTATTCTCTCTCCCGTTTGTTTCGTATATTGTACTTACAGATATATCAAAGAACTACCAAGATGAAGGGTCTTTTGGTACATGTATTGGTTCTGATTCTCTTTTCTCTATTTGGTAAGTGACATTTTTCATATCTCTCGCTGGTTCTCTAATATGATTAAGTTCTGTATAAATGAAGTGATGAGTATGCCGGTAAACTTCTCCGATGCTGAAATTTGATTATCAGACCAAAATTGACCCACCCGGCCCCTCTTTTTTAATTGCTTTTTATCGGCTTTTAACCTTGGTATACTTTTACTGTCTACTGTAGATAGCAACATTGGACATTTTGCTGCTATCTACTGTAGAAAGCAACCTTAGTACTTTTGTACTTAGTACTTTTCTATCTACTGTAGATAACAACCTTCATCATTTTGGCTGTCTATTGTAGCTAGCAACATTGGACATTTTGCTGCTATCTACTGTAGATAGCAACCTTAGTACTTTTGTACTTAGTACTTTTGCTATCTACTGTGTAGACAACAACTTGTTTGTCGGTGGTACAAAAGCTCTGATGGTCAAAGGCTATAATCTATTTTATCGTGTTTAATCCATGTCTCTTTTATTTGTATTTTACAGGCCCCTATTATAGACATTATTATGTTTTGATGAGTCCAAGTGTGTGAAAATATTAGATCCAAAACATAATAATGAAAAAATTGGATGCTTTACGCCCAGTATTTATTGGTCTCGTTATGAGTTGTCGTCCAATATTTTAAAACTCATAGCTCGACCAATAAATATGGGCTCAACCGATCCAATTTTATATCACTATCGGGCCGTGCACACGATGGTCACATAATATACTGTTATGAAATGTCTGTTTTGTTTTTGTATAACTTTGCAGTTGATACTACAGCGCTGAAGAATTGTTACTCTTGTTCGCATACTGGTAGTTTTGGAAGTGAGGATAGTTCTAGTTTTTTTGGGTTTCCTGACGATTGCACTGATGACAACTTTAACACAAGTTCAGAGTATAACTTTGAACTCCCGTGTGATGACTTTTGCATTGTAAGTGATGTGCAACACTACATAGGCCTATATCAGTTTTTATCACGGCGGGATCGGTATTGGTTGTTGATTGTAGCCGGGATGGGTGGGACTTAATATGGTGTTTATGATGGGGTATTTAGGATGTGTTAAGATACAAATTCAAAGTGAGATAGTTTGTAAACCAAAGGGACGATGTTGATATTATTTTGGATTTGTCATGTGTACTAGAAATATGAAACCTTTTTCCGAAAAGATACATGTAGATAATATTATCAATTTGGCTAAACGCCTAACGTGTTTAAAAAGTGTTACAGCTGGGGATTTACAGTGTAGGCTCAGTAGCGTATCAGGCGAGGACTCTTCCCGATGCATGGCTTTTACCGGGCTGGGCCTTGATTCTGGGCTATTTAGTGTAAAATTAAGCAATTTTATGCACGCCTTCGCGCGTAATTGTCACGGTTTAGGCCTACGGTAAAAATGGGGACAAATCGCCAAATTTAGGGACCGTTCACAAACACTTGTAAGGGGGGCCTGATGCAAAAAAAAATTTATTGCGAACATTTTTCGGGCCCCCACCCCCTTTACAGACCTCGAAAAATTCAGGGGCCCCCTTTTTGACATGAAAATTATGGGTCAACCCCATCTGAGAAAAGCATATAAACTCAATATTTCCAGGAAAATTTGTGGTCATTTTTTCAGCCCCCCCCTTAGGAGGGTCAAAATTTTTCAGGCCCCACCCCCTTTTTGCATCAGGTCCCTTAACAAGTGTACCGGTCCCCGGGAACGGTAAATATGTCCACTAGGTTTTTATCTTTGTCCAGGTATATAGCATAGGCCTACAGCAGTGCCCTGCCCTGGCTCCCGGGCCCTGGCTATGCCCCACCTGGGGAAGGTGGGACATAACGGAACACTTAACTTTGAGGATGCTCTGTGACGTCACCATAAGTAATATGACTGTAAAAATTATATGTTCAGTTGAAGTTTGTATTTACCTTTAATATACCATTAACCAATATAACTTGAATCTTACAATTTTTTATAAAAATGAAGAAATATTTTCAACAACAAAAATCCGGTTTGCCCCACTATCGGGGCAAAACGGAACCCCCCTATGGGGCAAAACGGCACCCTGGGTGCAAACTTATATCAGTTGTTCCATCGGTAGGCCCTATAGGCCTAGTTATATGTAGGCCTATATTCAGTTACAATATTAAGTGGGCCTACCATCTCTGTGGAGTGAGTTTGATTAGAAAGAAATATTAAGTAGGCCTACCATCTCTATTTTTTTTAATTTTATTCATCTGGCAATTAACAACAAAATTGAGACAAAACAACAAATTGGGTCTACTGAGCTGCCGGGGAACACTGAAAGCACAAAAGAGCACTGTCACCACAAGGCGCAGCGCTCCCAACTCAGCAGACCACACACATACAAATCATATTGGAAAAAAAAAATACAAAAAGGCATCAATACAAATTAATCATAGATTTGAGTTGAGATTTAAAAGTAGACTTGCTACAGGTGAGATATGAGTCTCTGATATCGGATGGAATTGAAGACCATAACACTGGGAAATTAACTGAAAGACTGATTGTTTAAAAATTAAAGCTTCATGTCTCGTATTAACACACCACCTGGAAAAAAGAAAGGGATTGGCATTAGTAAGACATGAACAAGCGAATGAAACAGACAAATAAGTCCTTCTAGTTTTCAAAGTTGTGAGATTTAGAGTTCTGAGTCTGTCCTCATAATGATTGATCCCCCCTACGTTGACAAAGAATTGACCTAGTAGCACGATGCTGTATTTGTTCCAATTTATCAATATTACATTTCTTGTAAACATTCCAAACAGGCGAGCAGTAATCTAATATTGGCAAAATGAGCGACTGGTAAAGTTTGAGTAGAACATAGGAGTTCTTACTTCCCGCGACAATTCTGTCCCATGCACTAGTCTGATCGATACACCAATCTCCACATTTCAACCTCTGTTGCTACCCCGACACTGGTCATGATATTCATTAAAGTTAACTCTCTGTGGAGTAAGTGGTTAACTTTTAATCATTAATTATATCTGTAGGTCTAGTTATATGTCTATGTCTACACTGGGAAATTAACTGAAAGACTGATTGTTTAAAAATTAAAGCTTCATGTCTCGTATTAACACACCACCTGGAAAAAAGAAAGGGATTGGCATTAGTAAGACATGAACAAGCGAATGAAACAGACAAATAAGTCCTTCTAGTTTTCAAAGTTGTGAGATTTAGAGTTCTGAGTCTGTCCTCATAATGATTGATCCCCCCTACGTTGACAAAGAATTGACCTAGTAGCACGATGCTGTATTTGTTCCAATTTATCAATATTACATTTCTTGTAAACATTCCAAACAGGCGAGCAGTAATCTAATATTGGCAAAATGAGCGACTGGTAAAGTTTGAGTAGAACATAGGAGTTCTTACTTCCCGCGACAATTCTGTCCCATGCACTAGTCTGATCGATACACCAATCTCCACATTTCAACCTCTGTTGCTACCCCGACACTGGTCATGATATTCATTAAAGTTAACTCTCTGTGGAGTAAGTGGTTAACTTTTAATCATTAATTATATCTGTAGGTCTAGTTATATGTCTATGTTTCAGCGAAGTGTTTACCATGCTCGAGTAGGCCCCTAGATAACGCCTACATTTCCTTGAGTGAAGACGTGTTATGTCCAATTGGGGCAAAACGGAACCCATCTGTGGGACAAAACGCCCGCGGGGCAAAATGGAACCCTGTTCCGTTATGCCCCACACCTAGGGGTCCGTTTTGCCCCATACCCGGTTTTTTAGAAATAGGTTGCATGCATAATACATCGTAGCATATAGGCCATGCACTTAATACAGCTCAAAGCTAGTACCTTCGTGTTTACAATATACACAATTATTTGGGAATCCGATATTAATGAAGTAAAATTTCAGCACATTAAACATCTACATATCTTACACCAGACGGGTAGTAATTTTTTGACTCGATCTTGCTCGAATGTCAGTGGATTGTTTTGAATAAATTTTTTTTTTGTAAATCCTCGTAGCCATAGGGCCTACTTATGTTCCTCAATATAATTTGCATAGACGGCAGTATTGCCAAGGCCTATTTTTCCATGTGGTTCCGTTTTGCCCCGGGGGTCCGTTATGCCCCACCTTATGGTTTGTCACTATTAAAGTGCATGTTTTTTTTGTTTTTCAGACGTATTATTTATCGCCAAGTGCCTTTACGCCAGAAAGTATTATTCGATCATGCGACGAGTACGCTGGATTATGTAGCAAGGCTGGTTCCTTTCCTGGACCAGGAGGTCTAGGCAAGCTATACTGCTGTAACACTAACTTGTGCAACGGCCCGAATGGTGCTGCGGCGGGGATTGTTCTGGACTTTTCCGTTGTCATCATAACTACTATACTGGCAATCTGCACTTCTCGTCAATTTTAACATGTATAAGCTTAGGGGCCGTTCAATGTTTACGCCGGGGGGGGCGTTCCGATCCCCACTCGCGTCCGCTCAAAATTTTCGCATCCCCCCTTTGTTTTTCGCTTTTTCTCCATTTAAAACTTAACATTCCCCTCATGGTTAAGGTTCAATTCAAGTAAGAAATCAGATTCCCCCTCAAGAGTCAAGACCCTAAACAAATTCGGATTCCCCCTTAAAACTCCCACTCCAGCTCCCCTCTGTCGTAAATATTGAACGGCCCCTTACTCTCTAAATATCAAATTTAATGGATTGCATTAGTGATCACTATTTATTCTTGTGATAGTGAATTGCAGTTATTGAACTCATTCTTCGCTCTTTCTAGAGCGTTATGAATGACTCTCTTTCCAGAGTGAATTAATGTTCTTTCCAGATTGAAATTTCCCGGCTCAATATCCCGCTGAAGCTTTCATTTCGTGGCATAGCTATATAGTTAAAGGGAGGGGCACCCGAAATCACCATCGGTACATCAGTGTCGCCGGTATTGACGGTTCGTCCGGACAGTATTATAAGTTCCGAAAGTCCATAATTATTATTTTGGTGGAGAGCAGCCTTGCCACACACTTTGATTCAAACAAGATCAGTGACTGATGGCGTTTCAATTTAAGATAATTTGTTCCTAAATGTTCCAACTAAAATAATCACTGCAGCGATTAATAACATTATTGTTTTATTAATATACTAGCGGGATACCCGCGCTTCGCGCGGGTCCCCGCTAGATGAGTAAATGGGAGCGATCACTAAAACAGGAGGAATTACTGAAAAGGTAGAATCATTGAAAGGTAAATTTTATTTTTCTAAACATGTCCCTTCTTGCATTTCCATTTTCTTTTCAGTTTCTTCTGCACGGGCCTAGTTTGTTTTCATTAAAACAAAATGCTATTTAGCTTGTGATTTTCCGTTTCCATGTTATTTATCTATCTAGGCCTAACCCCATTCCCATTATTTTCTAAATCTATCCTTTCTTATACGTTTCCCTTTATAGCTTCATTTTTATTAGCTGCTTAGCTTGTGATTTCCCGTTTCCTTCAGTTGTTATTTATTTTTCTTATTTTTCCTGATTAGTTTCTAATTTTAACTTCTTTTTTCCCCTTAATTTTCCTGATTAGTTTCTTTCTTTCCCTCTTTAGTTTCATTTAGTTACTGTAACCATAGCCCGTATAATAGGCCTACCCGTACCTTTTTGTCCTCTTCTTTTTTTTTTTTTTTTTTAAATTCATTTAGCTCCTTTCTTTCTCTTCAGTTTCTTTTGCATAGGTCTATTTTGTTCCCATGCTGCTTAGCTTGTGATTTCCGTTTGCATGTTGTTCATTTATTGAGCCCCGTTCCCATGCATTATTTTATAAATCTACCATTTCTCACATTTCTCCTTTTAGTTTTGGCTTTTTTCTACATTTTATTCCCATTTTTCATATTCCCTGCTTAGCTTGTGATTTCCCGTTTGAATTTTATCTATTTACATTTTTTACATGAGTTATTTATTTATTCATTTTTAGCTTCCTTCTTTCCTCTCGTATCCTCACGATTTTTTATCATCTTGGCGGGTAATCTCTTAACCGAATCCAGTACCATGCATATAATCCACAACCCGACCCATCCATAGGCCTACCTTTTCAGTTTTGTCTTCCTTTCTTTTCTTTTCTATTTCTCTGGCACGGAAAGTTGGTCTGTGCATATTATGCACCCCATACGTGCGCGTCACATTGCTTAGTACGCCGACGTACTAACGCCAACGCGCTGCTGCCAGTTAGTTACGGTACTACGCGCTACCACTGAGTTTTGACAACAAAAAATCCCGGGAAAAACCCCGGTTTTAACCATATTTTCACTGATTTTGAGGACAATTGTTGGTCTTGACAGTTTTCAACCAAATAAAGTGCAATGCGTTCCCCGTATATTCCTCAATCTCCCGTATGAATTTGGCTGTAAAACTAAACGACGATTCATAGGCCTAGAATAAATAATAAAATTCACGCGACGTAGCCTTAATCTCTTGGCTGCCAACTTCGGTGCAGTGGCGGAAAATGGGGTGCGTAGCTCTGCGTAGGGGCGAAAAGCTCGTAAGATCATTCTTAAAGTACGCGGTGTTGTGCATCTAGATAGCCTGAATCATTTCTTGGCCACCTCGCAGTTGGCAGAAAACAGGGCAATGTTGCTCTGCGTATGGTTTTTTAATGGAAATATTATTACGCTGTTCACACTGTCCTTATTACCCACAATGCCACCGCATGCGATTTTGCATAGCAACACGACAGTTTTTTATGTTATTCTCTTAGTTACCATCAATTTTTGCAAAAACGAATGTCCGATGGAAAAATGGCAATATATACCCGATCAATATACCACTAAATCAAAGCCGAAAGTCTAGGCAATTCGGAGAACACTCGCGCACAAGATGGGCAATCTTCCTTTTATTTATATAGATATCACTGGAAGTATATGATGGATAATAAACTCGTGCAAATGCATTCGTCAGGATATTGTTGACTGACAGGGGCGTAGCCAGAATTTGTTTGGGCGGATTTTGAAAATGTGGACTTTTTCCAAAAGTGAACCTTTTCCCAAAATATTGGACTTTTGTTAAGAAAGCATAAAAAAATCCTATTTTTTCTCTCGCTATACGCTCGGAAATGGGCAAATTTCGACCTTTTTTTGACTGAAAAAAGCATAAAAACCTGGTTTGTTAGATATAGATATGCTAAACTTTCACTGAGTGGTTCCTTTTCTCGAAAATGGCCAGAATTTTGTAATTTGCCCCCAAAATGTTCAAAATTGTCTCAATTTAGATTTTTTTTACAATTTCGTTATGCATGGGCCCAATAAAAATCCGCCACCTTCAGCGGGTGTGAGAGACAACCCTTTTTTTAACAGTTTTCTCCTGCAATTTTCATCGAAATATTAAACATGGATAATAATTATTTTAGTCTCAATCATCATCTAATTTATACTCGTATTACTAGGAATATTTTAATAGGTCGTCATTTATTAAAATTTACTTTTTGATTGATTTTTTATCCAGACTCGTATATATCTTTCTAAATGTACACCGAGTGGACAGAGTGCACGGGAAAAAAAGAGTGAAAGAGTGAAATGGAGGACAACCCCTTTTTGAGTGTAAAATTTTCACTCTAAAAGGATTGAAAAAAGTAGTCTTTATAGGCCTACTCTCAAAAGAGTGAATATTGTCTAAAGCAAATGTACTTTCTTTCATTTTAGAGTGTTTTCCACTCAAAAAACTTCGTTCAACTGCTTGAAAGAGCGGAAATTCGCTCTTTTACATTTATGGCGCGCGATTCGAAGTTAAGGCTGCTTAAACAAATCAACAGCAATTTGACATGAACTACGAGTATATGTATACGAAACTCAGTGTCATTATTTTGATTTCTTATAGATATATTTGGTGCGCGATTCAAAGTCATTCTTTTCTAAGGACTATGATAACCAACGCCCTTCTGGAATCAAAGATCTGGAGTAGGCCTTACGAGGTTCGGTATCCTTTAATTATATTCATTATATAATCATTCGTGATATACAGCAAATACCATTGCTGTAGCAAACAGCGAATTATTTTGATATCTCACAGTAACGCAATCATCAGTCCTTTCATTCCATACACTCCTTGAGGTTAGTTCTAATCCCTGTCCTAGAAGCGAACCCATAACTACATATACCACCAATTTATGTCGATTAAATCCCAGCTGCTTCACTTTTGCTTTAATTTTATCACTCAAAGTGCTTGATAAAAATGACACTTTGAGAGGGTTATACGTCACACCTTCGAGTTCATTTTCCAAAATGTCTGAAATTTCCTGCTCGACTTTTGATGGCTTAAACATCTGCTTTGATGTTGGTTTCAGTTGATATGTGTTTTCAAGTTTCATTTCCTCTTGCGGCGATTCTCGACTGCTAGCAGACCCTTGTTCTATAGTGAATCGTTTCAAACTGCCCCACATGGATTGACGTCGACGTGATGGAATGAGTCCTCCTGAGGTCCCCGGTGCAAGGCTAGTTCGTCGGTCCGCAAGACCTATACCACCAAGGACGCTCGCTCGTCGTCGTGATGGGGACTGCGCAGGTTTTACGGTCTCTCCAAAGCGCACGGTATTTTTTGTGATTGGCGGTGTGGCCAGTGATAAACTATCACCATCGTCATCGGTTACATTCTGGCCAGATGGCGATACAGGTTCAGAAGAATCGGTGATTTTTGATAAAGGTGTTTGGATGAAAGCTCCACTCATTGTGGAACGTCGGGTTGTCTCTTCTATCGACTACTAACACCTCAAAAGTCGTAAAATTCTTTGTGAAACGCTTGGTAGCCTTTTTCTTGCTGAAGACTCTGATGGTAACAAATCACGATATTCTCGCGACAAACTTGAACGAAATCGCACAATTAGGCCTACAGTTCGTAAAAACTTACTGCGATTAGTTATTCGGTGACACCATTTCACCACATGAACCTTGTTAGTTCTCTTGTTTTATTCAGACCAATGTACATGTAACATATGTAGTAAAGTTTGCAATTGTCATTACATGCTCAGATCATTACTCAAGAGGTACCAGTCAGAATAAATGCACTTGCCGTAATCAACTAAATCAAAAATTGAGCAAATTGAAAAGCTGTCCGATAACAGGGTATATCCAAGTATTATTGGTTTTGTAGAATTTCTCTCCAAAGGTGACGATGTATCCTTGATCTAAATGTTGTCAACTGACGTTCAAAAAGAGAAAATGAAGCGAAAATCTATCCAATAATTAATCAAAGGTTCTCAACAACCGGATCCTCACACAATCGTCGTCAACGTTTTCATAAAAATTCGTCCACAATTTGAATTGAGAGCAGCAGGTTGTTTGCCCTTTTTCTTCCAAATTACGCAGTTTCTTTCACAAAATTATAGTCATTATAAAAATGAGAACCGTCACCCTTAATATCGCGTTACTTTGTGAAGTAGAGTTTTAGTTTATGTACTTCAAATACACACCTTGGTTACTGTTTGTAGTGTCTATTCAATCTAACGCGTGTTTCTTTGCACTCTGAATTAGCTATTACAACCCTTAAATATACAGCAAATAATAAAGGTATTGGTACACTTGAGTCTGTGCAAACTCTTGTCAATACACTCTTAGAAAAACAACTTCTAAAAGGGACCCTTTTTGTCCTCTCAGAACCCTTGAATGTTCTTAGAAGGAACCATGCATAAAAGGAGCTGGGACACACCGAGGAACTTTTTTGGTTCTCCAAAAGTTATTCAGAACCTTATTTGGCTCTCCAAAGGTTTTAAAAATGATAAGAACCTTAAGGGGGTACCCCTGGCCAATTTTGTGCCTATTTTTGCATTTTTCTCAAAAATCGTAGCACATTGGTGACAAGTAAGATATGTATATTATAGGGGCAAGGACTACAACAGGGCTTACAACTACTACTGAAAATTCATCAACTCAAAGCAAGTTAATTGTTATTGATTTATTGATCAAATATTGGTTTTCCCTCATTTTTTACTGTAACTCTACAACTGTTGTCTGTGCTTAAAATAAATTTCCAGTGCAGTAGTTGTAGTCCTTGCCCCTATAATATACATATCTTACTTGTCCCCAATGCGCTATAATTTTGATAAAAAGGCAGAAATATGCACAAAATTGGGCAGGGGTGTAGTACCCCCTTAAGGGTTGAATAGGGAGATTCCCCTCAGAATCTTTTGCATCTTTTGTCATGAGAACCAATGGGCTATTCCAGAAAATAACTGCACACCCTCTAGAGGAGTTAATTTTCAATAAAAGAAATTGTCCGGATTTACAGGTTTGCTTTCTGAAAACGACTGGAATTCCAGTTGCCAATGTTACTAGAAAAAGCTTGGAAATGTATTACGGAGCCAACACTTGAACTGCAACTTAGGAACGTAGGCCTATAGTAGGCCTACCACATTCATAGACTAGACATAACAGATGCGTATATCAAAGATACCAGTTGATGAGCAAGAAATTCTCACCCAAAGAGATATGGAAAACAATTGTCCAAAATGTAGCCCTCCAGTTTAAGATTTACGATTGTGGGCTATTTTTGTTTGGGGGGGCAGGGGGCAGACGGCCCCATGACAAAAAATGAAAGAAAAAAGTGCCCCTCTGAGCAAAGGGCAAAGGAAAAGAAAAAGGGCAAGTAGCCCCTTTTTCATCAAAACTCACCCCGATCATGGGCCAAAATAGTGTCAAATACAAAATTTTCGTCCCAATAAAGCCTTTTTTGGAAGCTCGAAAACATGTACAGTCTCTCTAAAAACAAAAATTTCCTGTTGCAACTGCAATTTTTTCAGCTGTGCCCCTGAATTTTTTTTTTTTTTTGCCCCCCCCGACCAAGAAAGCTGGCTACGCCCCTGCCTCATTTTGGTCCATTTTAACATATTGCAATTTTTAGAGCGCCTCGCGCGCATTTGTCAGTCATGTAAAGTCATTTGCCCACGGCTCAAAATACCAGGACAAGATTTACCAAAAGTTGTCATCCGCATCTTCCTTTTGCCCGGTAAGTCCCGGTTTTAGGCACAATTGCCAAGCTCCATGTCGCATGGGGGGAAATGGGAGATCACACGAAAACAGCCAGATTTTCTAAAATAACGACAAAATCTGTTAAAACAGGCTGCTAAATTCTGCAAAATTGTGAAAAATGAGGAGAAATGCTGTAGGCCCCATGTCGCATGGGGGAAAATGGGAGATCACACGAAAACAGCCAGATTTTCTAAAATAACGACAAAATCTGTTAAAACAGGCTGCTGAATTCTGCAAAATTGTGAAAAATGAGGAGAAATGCTGCTAAATATGTGTGATTTACCATTTTCCCCCATGTGACCTGGGGCCTATTGCCCTCATTTGGCATGTATAAAGTCACTTTAGTAGCAGGGTTCAGCGGGGCCCGATTTGGACATTTAGTCTCCTCTGACACGGTGGCCCCGATACGCCCCTGATGGGGGTACTTCCCATGTCAACATAATTATTATTGTTGAGAATATTTTAATCGCCCACTGTGGTCGCAAAGGGTTGCTAAGCCTTCCACATCAGATGCCCATGGGCTTCAAAACCTAGACCCAGTGTAAATACTGTTAAACTCTTGTTTACCTTTAGATTTTCCATGTTACTTTAAGGGGGAAATGACGCAAAGAGCGGTACCAAGCAAACACAAAACGTTTTCGACATCATTCGCAAAAGGTTATAAAGGTTGTCAGAAAACGTTTAAATGTCGGGTTATATAAAGGGTATATTAAGAGTATAAAACGTTTTCATAACCTTAAAAACATTTTTGATAATCTACTGCTCAGCAAACAAAAATGTTTTACATAAAACGTTTAAATGTCAGGTTATATAAAGGGTATAAAAACGTTTTAATAACATTCCAAAAACAGAAATTATACAAAACATTCTAAACAGAAATTATGTTATTTTGGGGTTGAAAAAATATTTTGCGAAAAATGTTTGCCCAAAATATTTTCAATAACGTTTTAAAAACGTTTTCATGACCTTTATATAACCCGACATTTAAATGTTAGTAAAATCTTTTGAAAAAAAAACATTTTAAGAACATTTCTGTGTTTGCTGGGTTCAAATATTTTAACATAATGTTATTTAAGTATTGACACAATATTTGGCAAAAATGTTTGCAAAAATAGTTTGCAATAACATTTTTTGAAAACATTTAAAAATATTGTTGTAGTGTGTTTTCATACAAAACGTTTTAAAACGTTATAATGACCTTTATATAACCCGACATTTTAATGTTATTAAAACGTTTTGCCTAAACCAAAAGCCAAAATATAACTTATTTAAAACGTTTTTAAAACGTTTTTGTGTTTTCTGGGTAAACGAGCATGAAAGCAAACACATTGTTGTGCTTCGTAATCTTAAATACCCTACAGGGCCAGCAGTGCAGTTGTTTCCGCAATATCTATTTACATAGTATACAAGATAGAGAGCTATAGAGATCATTGAAGACCCAGTATAACCGTGCAGTTGCGTACTAGTGGCATTTTTATGGCAAACATTTTTGCAAAATATTTTGTCAACAATTAAATAACATTCTGTTAGAATGCTTTGCATCACGTTTTCAAAAATGTTTTATGAATGTTATTAAAACGTTATTATACCCTTTATACAACCCTACATTTAAAACCACATTGTTAGTTTGCTGGGATAGCATGTTGGTAATTCATACCCCCATCAAAAGTAGATAGCGTACCATGTATGTCATCCATATACTCCCATCAGCAGTAGATAGCATGCCAGGTATGTCATCCATACTCCCATCAGCAGTAAATAGCATATCGGGTATATCATCCATACCCACATATGCATCAGCAGTAGATAGAATGCCAGGTATATCATACATTCCCCCATCAGCAGTACCCAGCAAACACAAAAATGTTTTTAAAACGTTTTAAATAAGTTATATTTTGGCTTTTGGTTTAGGTAAAAACATTTTAATAACATTGAAATGTCGGGTTATATAATGGTCATGATAATGTTTTAAAACGTTTTGTATGAAAACACACTACAACAATATTTTTAAATGTTTTCAAAAAATGTTATTGTAAACTATTTTTGCAAACATTTTTGCCAAATATTGTATTGTATTATTAAATAACATTATGTTAAAATGTTTGAACCCAGCAAACACAGAAATGTTCTTAAAATGTTTTTTTCAAAACCTTTTAATAACATTTAAATGTCGGGTTATATAAAGGCCATGAAAACGTTTTTGAAACGTTATTGAAAGTATTTTGGGCAAACATTTTTCGCAAAATATTTTTTCAACCCCAAAATAACATTCTGTTTAGAATGTTTTGTATCATGTTTTCAAGAATGTTTTTGGAATGTTATTAAAACGTTTTTATACCCTTTATATAACCCGACATTTAAACGTTTTCTGTAAAACATTTTTGTTTGCTGAGCAGATTATCAAAAAATGTTTTTAAGGTTATGAAAACGTTTTATACTCTTAATATACCCTTTATATAACCCGACATTTAAACGTTTTCTGACAACCTTTTATAACCTTTTGCGAATGATGTCGAAAACGTTTTGTGTTTGCTGGGTAGATAGCATGCCAGGTATGTCATCCATACCCGGTACCCCGGGCAGTAGATAGCATACCAGCAGCAGTAGATAGCATACCAAGTATGGCATCCATACCCATCAGCAGTAGATAGCATACCAAGTATGGCATCCATACCCCATCAGCAGTAGATAGCATACCAAGTATGGCATCCATACCCACCCCATCAGCAGTAGATAGCATACCAAGTATGGCATCCATACCCCCATCAGTAGTAGATACAACATGCCAGGTTTGTCACAAATACCCCCATCAGTATGCTAGGATATCGTACCATGTATGTCATCCATACCCCATCAGCAGTAGATAGCATACCAGGTATGTCATCCATACCCCCATCAGCAGTAGATGGTACACCAGGTATGTCATCCGTACCCCATCAACAGTAGATAGCATACCAGGTATGTCATCCGTACCCCATCAGGAGTAGATAGCATACCAGGTATGTCATCCGTACTCCCATCAGCAGTAGACAGCATATCTCCTGCTGATAGGGGTATGGATGACATAACTGGTATATATACCAGTTATGTCATCCATACCCCTATCAGCAGGAGATAGCATAATAGGTATGTCATCCGTACCCCCATTAGCAGTAGATAGCATATAGTATGTCACCCATACCCCATCAACAGTAGATAGCATACCAGGTATGCATCAGTACCACCATCAGCAGTAGATAGCATACCAGGTATGTCATCCATACCCCATCCGCAGTAGATAGCATACCAGGTATGTCATCCATACCCTATCAGCAGTAGATAGCATACCAGGTATGTCATCCGTACCCCATCAGCAGTAGATAGCATACCAGGTATGTCATCCGTACTCCCATCAGGAGTAGATAGCATACCAGGTATGTCATCCGTACTCCCATCAGGAGTAGATAGTATACCACGTATGTCATCCGTACTCCCATCAGGAGTAGATAGCATACCAGGTATGTCATCCGTACCCCCATCAGCAGTTGATAGCATACCAGGTATGTCATCCGTACTCCCATCAGCAGGAGATAGCATACCAGGTATGTCATCCGTACTCCCATCAGGAGTAGATAGCATACCAGGTATGTCATCCGTACTCCCATCAGGAGTAGATAGCATACCAGGTATGTCATCCGTACTCCCATCAGGAGTAGATAGCATACCATGTATGTCATCCGTACTCCCATCAGGAGTAGATAGTATACCACGTATGTCATCCGTACTCCCATCAGGAGTAGATAGCATACCAGGTATGTCATCCATACCCCATCAGCAGGAGATGGTATACCAGGTATGTCATCCGTACCCCTATCAGCAGGAGATAGTATACCAGGTATGTCATCCATACCCCTATCAGCAGTAGACAGCATACCAGGTATGTCATCCGTACTCCCATCAGGAGTAGATAGTATACCACGTATGTCATCCGTACTCCCATCAGGAGTAGATAGCATACCAGGTATGTCATCCGTACTCCCATCAGGAGTAGATAGTATACCACGTATGTCATCCGTACTCCCATCAGGAGTAGATAGCATACCAGGTATGTCATCCATACCCCATCAGCAGGAGATGGTATACCAGGTATGTCATCCATACCCCTATCAGCAGGAGATAGCATACCAGGTATGTCATCCATACCCCATCAGCAGGAGATGGTATACCAGGTATGTCATCCGTACCCCTATCAGCAGGAGATAGTATACCAGGTATGTCATCCATACCCCATCAGCAGGAGATATCATACCAGGCATGTCATCCATACCCCATCAGCAGTAGACAGCATACCAGGTATGTCATCCATACCCCTACCAGCAGGAGATAGCATACCAGGTATGTCATCCATACTCCTATCAGCAGGAGATAGCATACCAGGTATGTCATCCATACCCCATCAGCAGGAGATGGTATACCAGGTATGTCATCCGTACCCCTATCAGCAGGAGATAGTATACCAGGTATGTCATCCATACCCCATCAGCAGGAGATAGCATACCAGGCATGTCATCCATACCCCATCAGCAGTAGACAGCATACCAGGTATGTCATCCATACCCCTACCAGCAGGAGATAGCATACCAGGTATGTCATCCATACTCCTATCAGCAGGAGATAGCATACCAGGTATGTCATCCGTACTCCCATCAGCAGGAGATGGTATACCAGGTATGTCATCCGTACTCCCATCAGGAGTAGACAGCATACCAGGTATGTCATCCATACCCCATTAGCAGTAGATAGCATACCAGGTATGTCATCCGTACCCCATCAGCAGTAGACAGCATACCAGGTATGTCATCCATACCCATATCAGCAGGAGATGGTATACCAGGTATGTCATCCGTACCCCATCAGCAGTAGATAGCATACCAGGTATGTCATCCATACCCCATCAGCAGTAGATAGCATACCATGAATGTCACCCATACCCCCATCAGCAGTATATAGCATATCAGGTACATATCAATTTGTAAGCGTTCTTTAGCAAAGTCATAGTTCATTGAATTTACAACCGTATGACAAAACAGGCGAAAATAGTAACTTTTTGCACAAGATTTGCAATTTAAAGAGAATTGGTCATTGCTTATTGAAATGAAGCTAGTAGGCCTATATGGACCAATATAAGTGTGCTCTTACATTTAATGACATGAAATTTGAAAAATATTGTAAGGAACACTTGAGGTTTTGACTTTTAACCTACATATTGGTCAAAAATTGTGCTTGGATAGGTCGTTTTCAACCGATTTACCACATTCGCCTTGCTATAAACATTGAATTGCGTTATCTGTTGACGTAATAAAAAAAGTGTTTTAGGGGGACGAGTGTTAGCTTTCGTTCGATATCAAAATAAATCTGATTGGATGAAGGGAACACTTTTGACAAAAACCAATCACAGATGCCTATTTTCCGCTAGATCTCACACTCTTATGATGCTATTCACTCAACCGTGTAGTATAGTATAACACAGTCTGAGTAGAGGCTAGACTTGCTGTGCTTGGACATATCTGTGTACTCGGGGATATCGAGGTGGAAACTGTGCGTAGATGCATTTATAAAAGAATCGTTTTTGTAGTCAAACCTTTTCACATGCATGTATGGCATCCATACCCCCACCGGCATAATTATAGCATACCAGTTATGTCATCCATACCATCAGCAGTAGCATGCCAGGTATGTTATCCACACCCCCCATCAACAGCAGATAACATCATCCGGTATGTCCTCCATACCCCATTACGAGGGGCGGTCAATAAGTTCGTAGAACAAGGTACTTGAAAGAGTACAGCCAAATTCTTTCTCTCTCTCTTTAGCACGGTCACTACATACCTTAATGTACCCATCGCAATTTTTCTTGAAACCTTCTATGTCAACAAAATGGAAGTCTTCCGAAAGCTCCTTGAGCCACTCTTCAGAGAAGGTTCACCATCATTGATCACCAGCAAACCTGATATTATGAAGGTAGGACTTAAAATTCTAAAATAGGTTTCACTAACTGGAGGTCATGCCTGAACCACAATATGGTTACTTTAATTAACTGAATGGCAGCTTGACAAGCTAAGAATAGCGTACAGGACACAATCCGAGAACAGCCACATTCCTACCATCAACCTTCTTCACATGATGGCTTGCCTCAATTTTGCTATCGAAATTGTATGATATATGCCTATGATTGTACTTTCATTTGGCAAATGATCTGTCATCAAGACTATCCCTGGATCTCAGAAACAGCGATGAAGACCTTGCACTACGGTGACCGAGTGATGATCTTCTTAGGGGTGTGAGATCCAGGTGCTTCCACTAAATTCACTCATAATTCCAGTGATTAATGTATGCCTTATCACCTTTAGCCACATATAGATTAAACTTGCCTTGGTCCTCGTTCTAAGTATATAGAAGGTGTGGACCTGAATATGTCAACTGGTATCAATTTTGTGCATGAAGATTCCGGGACCCCATCTAGAAGACACCCTGGAATACCCAAATGTTAATGGATTAATATTGAAAACACATTCATCAGAGTTGTCATATTTTGTGGCTACCTCATCTTTCTTATTTGGCTCTTTATTCATTATCAATGCCACTGTATGCCACTCTCACCACACCTCCACCACACCTCCAGTTTAAACTCCGCAGGAGTATTTAGGAGGTTATATCATCCAAGATCCAAGATCCAAGTACCAGCGCGTATATCATTAGTGGTGACGTCAGCAAGACTTTTGGACCTTGGATGATCTTCAAGGACGCTCATTCCATTCTTGAACTCTAAGAACCATTTCGTTGCTGTTGAATACCAAGGACTTCATTACCATTTACAACAACTCTACATTGTTAAAGTTTATTTGAGTTTTCACCACCTTCGGGAGTAATTTCCATGATGACCCTGTATTCACTTCTGGTAGTACCTGTGAATTCATGGAGGTAGGCTTCCTCTGAAGAGTGTCCTGCCCATATACAGTGATGCAAAAATATAATATCTTTGCAGTAATGTTTTGAAGGAACAAGCTTTCAAATGAGACCAAATTCAATACCATGCGACAAAGTAGCATACCGAGTTCTACGAACTTTTTGACCGGCCCTCGTAGCAGTAGATATCATACCAGGTATGTCATCCGTTCCCCCATCAGCAGTAGATAGCATACCAGGTATGTCATCCGTTCCCCATCAGCAGTAGATAGCATACCAGGTATGTCATCCATACCCTATCAGCAGTAGATAGCATACCAGGTATGTCATCCGTTCCCCATCAGCAGTAGATAGCATACCAGGCATGTCATCCGTTCCCCCATCAGCAGTAGATAGCATACCAGGTATGTCATCCATACCCTATCAGCAGTAGATAGCATACCAGGTATGTCATCCGTACCACCATCAGCAGTAGACAGCATACCAGGTATGTCATCCATACCCCATCAGCAGGAGATAGCATACCAGGCATGTCATCCGTACCCCCATCAGCAGTAGATAGCATACCAGGTATGTCATCCATACCCCATCAGCAGTAGACAGCATACCAGGTATGTCATCCATACCCCTATCAGCAGTAGATAGCATACCAGGCATGATATAAAGGGTACATTAATGGTATAAAACGTTTTCGTAACATTAAATAACATTTGTTGGTAATTTACTGCACAGCAAACACAAATGTTTTACAGAAAACATTTAAATATCGGGTTATATAAAGGGTATAAAAACGTTATAATAACATTCCAAAAACATTTTTGAAAACTTGGTACAAATCATTCTAAACAGAATGTTTTGCAAAAAATGTGTGCCCAAAATATTTATAATAACGTTTTTAAAATGTTTTCACGACTCGACATTTAAATGTTATTAAAACGTTTTGTAAAAACATTTTAAGAACATTTCTGTGTTTGCTGGGTGCAAATATTTTAACATAATGTTATTTAAGTGTTGACAAAATATTTGGCCAAAAATGTTTTCAAAAATTGTTTATAATGACATTTCAAAACATTTTAAAAATATTGTTGTAGTGTGTTTTCATACAAAACGTTTTAAAACGATTTCATGACCTTTATATAACCCGACATTTTAATGTTATTAAAACGTTTTACCTAAACCAAAACCCAAAATATAACTTATTTAAAACGTTTTCGAGCAAACACAAAACGTTTTCGACATTTCGCAAAAGGTTATAAAAGGTTGTCAGAAAACGTTTAAATGTCGGGTTATATAAAGGGTACATTAATGGTATAAAACGTTTTCGTAACCTTAAAAACATTTTTGATAATCTACTGCTCAGCAAACAAAATGTTTTACAGAAAACGTTTAAATGTCGGGTTATATAAAGGGTATAAAAACGTTTTAATAACATTCCAAAAACATTCTTGAAAACTTGATACAAAACATTCTAAACAGAATGTTATTTTGAGGTTGAAAAAATATTTTGCGAAAAATGTTTTCCCAAAATATTTTCAATAACGTTTTAAAAACGTTTTCATGACCTTTATATAACCCGACATTTAAATGTTATTAAAAGGTTTTGAAAAAACATTTTAAGAACATTTCTGTGTTTGCTGGGTTCAAAGATTTTAACATAATGTTATTTAAGTATTGACACAATATTTGGCAAAAATGTTTGCAAAAATAGTTTACAATAACATTTTTTGAAAACATTTAAAAATATTGTTGTAGTGTGTTTTCAAACAAAACGTTTTAAAACGTTATCATGACCTTTATATAACCCGACATTTTAATGTTATTAAAACGTTTTTACCTAAGCCAAAAGCCAAAATATAACTTCTTTAAAATGTTTTTAAAACGTTTTTGTGTTTGCTGGGATACCAGGTATGTCATCCATACCCCCATCAGCAGTAGACAGCATACCAGGTATGTCATCCATACCCCTATCAGCAGGAGATAGCATACCAGGTATGTCATCCATACCCCCATCAGCAGTAGACAGCATACCAGGTATGTCATCCATACCCCTATCAGCAGCAGATAGCATACCAGGTATGTCATCCGTACCACCATCCGCAGTAGATAGCATACCAGGTATGTCATCCGTACCACCATCCGCAGTAGATAGCATATGCCTACCAGGTATGTCATCCATACTCCTATCAGCAGTAGATAGCATACCAGGTATGTCATCCATACCCCCATCAGCAGGAGATAGCATACCAGGTATGTCATCCATACCACCATCCGCAGTAGATAGCATACCAGGTATGTCATCCGTACCACCATCCGCAGTAGATAGCATACCAGGTATGTCATCCGTACCCATCAGCAGTAGACAGCATACCAGGTATGTCATCCATACCATCATCCGCAGTAGATAGCATACCAGGTATGTCATCCGTACCACCATCCGCAGTAGATAGCATACCAGGCATGTCATCCATACCCTATCAGCAGTAGACAGCATACCAGGTATGTCATCCATACCACCATCCGCAGTAGATAGCATACCAGGTATGTCATCCGTACCACCATCCGCAGTAGATAGCATACCAGGCATGTCATCCGTTCCCCTATCAGCAGGAGATAGCATACCAGGTATGTCATCCATACCCTATCAGCAGGAGATAGCATACCAGGTATGTCATCCATACCACCATCCGCAGTAGATAGCATACCAGGTATGTCATCCGTACCACCATCCGCAGTAGATAGCATACCAGGCATGTCATCCGTTCCCCTATCAGCAGGAGATAGCATACCAGGTATGTCATCCATACCCCTATCAGCAGTAGATAGCATACCAGGTATGTCATCCATACCCCATCAGCAGTAGATAGCATACCAGGCATGTCATCCATACCCTATCAGCAGTAGATAGCATACCAGGCATGTCATCCATACCCCATCAGCAGTAGATAGCATACCAGGTATGTCATCCGTTCCCCTATCAGCAGTAGATAGCATACCAGGTATGTCATCCATACCCTATCAGCAGTAGATAGCATACCAGGTATGTCATCCATACCCCATCCGCAGTAGATAGCATACCAGGCATGTCATCCATACCCTATCAGCAGTAGATAGCATACCAGGTATGTCATCCATACCCCTATCAGCAGTAGATAGCATACCAGGCATGTCATCCATACCCCTATCAGCAGTAGATAGCATACCAGGCATGTCATCCATACCCTATCAGCAGTAGATAGCATACCAGGTATGTCATCCATACCCCTATCAGCAGTAGATAGCATACCAGGTATGTCATCCATACCCCATCAGCAGTAGATAGCATAGGTATGTCATCCATACCCCCATCAGCAGTAGATAGCATACCAGGTATGTCATCCACACCCCCATCAGCAGTAGATAGCATACCAGGTATGTCATCCATACCCATATCAGCAGGAGATGGTATACCAGGTATGTCATCCGTACCACCATCAGCAGGAGATAGCATACCAGGTATGTCTTCCATACCCCATCAGCAGTAGATAGCATACCAGGTATGTCATCCATACCCCATCAGCAGTAGATAGCATACCAGGTAGGTCATCCATACCCATATCAGCAGGAGATGGTATACCAGGTATGTCATCCGTACCACCATTAGCAGGAGATGGTATACCAGGTATGTCATCCGTACCACCATCAGCAGGAGATGGTATACCAGGTATGTCATCCGTACCACCATCAGCAGGAGATAGCATACCAGGTATGTCATCCATACCCCATCAGCAGTAGATAGCATACCAGGTATGTCATCCATACCCCATCAGCAGTAGATAGCATACCAGGTATGTCATCCATACCCCATCAGCAGTAGATAGCATACCAGGTATGTCATCCGTTCCCCCATCAGCAGTAGATTGCATACCAGGCATGTCATCCATACCCCATCAGCAGTAGATAGCATACCAGGCATGTCATCCATACCCTATCAGCAGTAGACAGCATACCAGGTATGTCATCCATACCCCATCCGCAGTAGATAGCATACCAGGTATGTCATCCGTTCCCCCATCAGCAGTAGATAGCATACCAGGTATGTCATCCGTTCCCCCATCAGCAGTAGATAGCATACCAGGTATGTCATCCACACCCCCATCAGCAGTAGATAGCATACCAGGTATGTCATCCATACCCCATCAGCAGTAGATAGCATACCAGGTATGTCATCCGTTCCCCATCAGCAGTAGATTGCATACCAGGTATGTCATCCACACCCCATCAACAGGAGATAGCATACCAGGTATGTCATCCATACCCCATCAGCAGGAGATAGCATACCAGGTATGTCATCCGTTCCCCATCAGCAGTAGATAGCATACCAGGTATGTCATCCACACCCCCATCAGCAGTAGATAGCATACCAGGTATGTCATCCATACCCATATCAGCAGGAGATGGTATACCAGGTATGTCATCCGTACCACCATCAGCAGGAGATAGCATACCAGGTATGTCTTCCATACCCCATCAGCAGTAGATAGCATACCAGGTATGTCATCCATACCCCATCAGCAGTAGATAGCATACCAGGTATGTCATCCATACCCATATCAGCAGGAGATGGTATACCAGGTATGTCATCCGTACCACCATCAGCAGGAGATGGTATACCAGGTATGTCATCCGTACCACCATCAGCAGTAGATAGCATACCAGGTATGTCATCCGTACCCCATCAGCAGTAGATAGCATACCAGGTATGTCATCCATACCCCCATCAGCAGTAGATAGTACACCAGGTATGTCATCCGTACCCCATCAGCAGTAGATAGCATACCAGGTATGTCATCCGTACCCCATCAGCAGTAGATAGCATACCAGGTATGTCATCCATACCCCATCAGCAGTAGATAGTACACCAGGTATGTCATCCATACCCCATCAGCAGTAGATAGCATACCAGGTATGTCATCCATACCCCCATCAGCAGTAGATAGTACACCAGGTATGCCATCCATACCCCCATCAGCAGTAGATAGTACACCAGGTATGTCATCCATACCCCATCAGCAGTAGATAGCATACCAGGTATGTCATCCATACCCCATCAGCAGTAGATAGCATACCAGGTATGTCTTCCATACCCCATCAGCAGTAGATAGTACACCAGGTATGTCATCCATACCCCCATCAGCAGTAGATAGTACACCAGGTATGTCATCCATACCCCATCAGCAGTAGATAGCATACCAGGTATGTCATCCGTACCCCATCAGCAGTAGATAGCATACCAGGTATGTCATCCGTTCCCCATCAGCAGTAGATAGCATACCAGGTATGTCATCCATACCCCATCAGCAGTAGATAGTACACCAGGTATGTCATCCATACCCCATCAGCAGTAGATAGCATGCCAGGTATGTCATCCGTTCCCCCATCAGCAGGAGATAGCATACCAGGTATGTCATCCGTTCCCCATCAGCAGTAGATAGCATACCAGGTATGTCATCCATACCCCATCAGCAGTAGATAGTACACCAGGTATGTCATCCATACCCCATCAGCAGTAGATAGCATGCCAGGTATGTCATCCGTTCCCCATCAGCAGGAGATAGCATACCAGGTATGTCATCCGTACCCCATCAGCAGTAGATAGCATACCAGGTATGTCATCCGTTCCCCATCAGCAGTAGATAGCATACCAGGTATGTCATCCGTACCCCCATCAGCAGTAGATAGCATACCAGGTATGTCATCCGTACCCCATCAGCAGTAGATAGCATACCAGGCATGTCATCCATACCCTATCAGCAGTAGATATCATACCAGGCATGTCATCCATACCCCATCAGCAGTAGATAGCATACCAGGTATGTCATCCGTTCCCCTATCAGCAGGAGATAGCATACCAGGTATGTCATCCGTTCCCCCATCAGCTGGAGATAGCATACCAGGTATGTCATCCGTTCCCCATCAGCAGTAGATAGCATACCAGGTATGTCATCCATACCCCATCAGCAGTAGATAGTACACCAGGTATGTCATCCATACCCCATCAGCAGTAGATAGCATGCCAGGTATGTCATCCGTTCCCCCATCAGCAGGAGATAGCATACCAGGCATGTCATCCGTACCCCATCAGCAGTAGATAGCATACCAGGTATGTCATCCGTTCCCCATCAGCAGTAGATAGCATACCAGGTATGTCATCCGTTCCCCATCAGCAGTAGATAGCATACCAGGTATGTCATCCGTACCCCCATCAGCAGTAGATAGCATACCAGGTATGTCATCCGTACCCCATCAGCAGGAGATAGCTTACCAGGTATGTCATCCGTTCCCCCATCAGCAGGAGATAGCATACCAGGTATGTCATCCGTTCCCCATCAGCAGTAGATAGCATACCAGGTATGTCATCCATACCCCATCAGCAGTAGATAGTACACCAGGTATGTCATCCATACCCCATCAGCAGTAGATAGCATGCCAGGTATGTCATCCGTTCCCCCATCAGCAGGAGATAGCATACCAGGCATGTCATCCATACCCTATCAGCAGTAGATAGCATACCAGGTATGTCATCCATACCCCATCAGCAGTAGACAGCATACCAGGTATGTCATCCGTTCCCCATCAGCAGGAGATAGCATACCAGGTATGTCATCCGTTCCCCATCAGATAGCATGCCAGGTTTGTCATACATACATACCCCCATCAGTATAGGATATCGATTGTATGTCATCCATCCATCAGCAGTAGAAAGCATACATGCATGTCATCCATACCCCATCAGCAGTAGATAGCATACCATGAATGTCACCCACACCCCCATCAGCAGTATATAGCATATCAGGTACATACAATCAATTTGTAAGCGTTCTTTAGCAAAGTCATACCGGGTAGTTCATTGAATTTACAACCGTATGACAAAACATGCGAAAATAGTAACTTTTTGCACAAGATTTGCAATTTAAAGAGAATTGGTCATTGCTTATTGAAATGAAGCTAGTAGGCCTATATGGACCAATATAAGTGTGCTCTTTCATTTAATGACATAAAATTTGAAAAATATTGTAAGGAACACTTGAGGTTTTGACTTTTAACCTACATATTGGTCAAAAATTGTGCTTGGATAGGTCGTTTCAACCGATTTACCACATTCGCCTTGCTATAAACATTGAATTACATTATCTGTTGACGTAATGAAAAAAGTGTTTTAGGGGGACGAGTGTTAGCTTTCGTTCGATATAAAAAATAAATCTGATTGAATGAAGGGAACACTTTTGACAAAAACAAATCACAGATGCCTATTTTCCGCTAGATCTCACACTCTTATGATGCTATTCACTCAACCGTGTAGTATAGTATAACACAGTCTGAGTAGAGGCTAGACTTGCTGTGCTTGGACATATCTGTGTACTCGGGGATATCGAGGTGGAAACTGTGCGTAGATGCATTTATAAAAGAATCGTTTTTGTAGTCAAACCTTTTCATATGCATGTATGGCATCCATACCCCCACCGGCATAATTATAGCATACCAGTTATGTCATCCATACCATCAGCAGTAGCATGCCAGGTATGTTATCCACACCCCCATCAGCAGTAGATAACATCATCAGGTATGTCCTCCATACCCCATTACGAGGGGCGGTCAATAAGTTCGTAGAACAAGGTACTTGAAAGAGTACTAGCCAAATTCTTTCTCTCTCTCTTTAGCACGGTCACTACATACCTTAATGTACCCATCGCAATTTTTCTTGAAACCTTCTGTGTCAACAAAATGGAAGTCTTCCGAAAGCTCCTTGAGCCACTCTTCAGAGAAGGTTCACCAGCATTGATCACCAGCAAACCTGATATTATGAAGGTAGGACTTAAAATTCTAAAATAGGTTTCACTAACTGGAGGTCATGCCTGAACCACAATATGGTTACTTTAATTAACTGAATGGCAGCTTGACAAACTAAGAATAGCGTACAGGAAACAATCCGAGAACAGCCACATTCCTACCATCAACCTTCTTCACATGATGGCTTGCCTCAATTTTGCTAACGCAATTGTATGATATATGCCTATAATTGTACTTTCATTTGGCAAATGATCTGTCATCAAGACTATCCCTGGATCTCAGAAACAGCGATGAAGACCTTGCACTACGGTGACCGAGTGATGATCTTCTTAGGGGTGTGAGATCCAGGTGCTTCCACTAAATTCACTCATAATTCCAGTGATTAATGTATGCCTTATCACCTTTAGCCACATATAGATTAAACTTGCCTTGGTCCTCGTTCTAAGTATATAGAAGGTGTGGACCTGAATATGTCAACTGGTATCAATTTTGTGCATGAAGATTCTGGGACCCCATCTAGAAGACACCCTGGAATACCCAAATGTTAATGGATTAATATTGAAAACACATTCATCAGAGTTGTCATATTTTGTGGCTACCTCATCTTTCTTATTTGGCTCTTTATTCATTATCAATGCCACTGTACCAGCGCGTATATCATTAGTGGTGACGTCAGCAAGACTTTTGGACCTTGGATGATCTTCAAGGACGCTCATTCCATTCTTGAACTCTAAGAACCATTTCGTTGCTGTTGAATATCAAGGACTTCATTACCATTTACAACAACTCTACATTGTTAAAGTTTATTTGAGTTTTCACCACCTTCGGGAGTAATTTCCATGATGACCCTGTATTCACTTCTGGTAGTACCTGTGAATTCATGGAGGTAGGCTTCCTCTGAAGAGTGTCCTGCCCATATACAGTGATGCAAAAATATAATATCTTTGCAGTAATGTTTTGAAGGAACAAGCTTTCAAATGAGACCAAATTCAATACCGTGCGACAAAGTAGCATACCGAGTTCTACGAACTTTTTGACCGGCCCTCGTAGCAGTATAGATATCATACCAGGTATGTCATCCATACCCCTATCAGCAGTAGATAGTACACCAGGTATGTCATCCGTACCCCATCAGCAGGAGATAGCATACCAGGCATGTCATCCATACCCCATCAGCAGTAGATAGCATACCAGGTATGTCATCCATACCCCATCAGCAGTAAATAGCATACCAGGTATGTCATCCATACCCCCAGCAGCAGTAGATAGTACACCAGGTATGTCATCCGTACCCCATCAGCAGGAGATAGCATACCAGGTATGTCATCCATACCCCTATCAGCAGTAGATGGTATACCAGAAATATCATTTATACCACATTCAGCAGTAGATAGCATACCAGGTATGTCATCCGTACCCCAATCAGCAGTAGATAGCATACCAGGTATGTCATCCATACCCCATTAGCAGTAGATAGCATAGGTATGTCATCCATACCCCCATCAGCAGTAGATAGCATACCAGGTATGTCATCCATACCCCTATCAGCAGTAGATGGTATACCAGAAATATCATTTATACCACATTCAGCAGGAGATGGCATACCAGGTATGTCATCCGTACCCCAATCAGCAGTAGATAGCATACCAGGTATGTCATCCATACCCCTATCAGCAGGAGATAGCATACCAGGCATGTCATCCATACCCCCATCAGCAGTAGATAGCATACCAGGTATGTCATCCGTACCCCCATCAGCAGTAGATAGCATACCAGGTATGTCATCCATACCCCATCAGCAGTAGATATCATGCCAGGTATGTCATCCGTACCCCCATCAGCAGTAGATAGCATACCAGGTATGTCATCCATACCCCGTCAGCAGTAGATAGCATACCAGGTATGTCATCCATACCCCCATCAGCAGTAGATATCATGCCAGGTATGTCATCCGTACCCCCATCAGCAGTAGATAGTACACCAGGTATGTCATCCGTACCCCATCAGCAGTAGATAGCATACCAGGTATGTCATCCATACCCCCATCAGCAGTAGATATCATACCAGGTATGTCATCCATACCCCCATCAGCAGTAGATAGCATACCAGGTATGTCATCCATACCCCATCAGCAGTAGATAGCATACCAGGCATGTCATCCATACCCCCATCAGCAGGAGATAGCATACCAGGTATGTCATCCATACCCCATCAGCAGAAGATTGCATACCAGGTATGTCATCCGTACCCCCATTAGCAGTATAGATAGCATCAGTATAGCGGTTTATGTCATCCATCCATATGTCATCCCCCATCAACAGTAGTTAGCATATCATGAATGTCACCCATACCCCCATCAGCAGTAGGCCTATATAGCATATCAGGTATATATCAATTTGTAAGCGCTCTTTAGCAAAGTCATAGTTCATTGAATTTACAACCGTATGACAAAACAGGCGAAAATAGTAACTTTTTGCACAAGATTTGCAATTTAAAGAGAATTGGCCATTGCTTATGAAGTTAGTAGGCCTACATGGACCAATATAAGTGTACTCTTTCATTTAATGACATAAAATTTGAAAAACACTTGAGGTTTTGACTTTTAAACCTACATATTGGTCAAAAATTGTGCTTGGATAGGTCGTTTCAACCGATTTACCACATTCGCCTTGTCATACATACCCCCCCCCCCACCCCACCATTAGGATATCATACAAGGTATATATGTCACCCATACCCCATCAGCAGGAGATAGCATACCAGGTATGTCATCCGTTCCCCATCAGCAGTAGATAGCATACCAGGCATGTCATCCATACCCCATCAGCAGTAGATAGTACACCAGGTATGTCATCCATACCCATCAGCAGTAGATAGCATACCAGGTATGTCATCCGTACCCCCATCAGCAGTAGATTGCATACCAGGTATGTCATCCATACCCCCATCAGCAGGAGATAGCATACCAGGTATGTCATCCATACCCCATCAGCAGTAGATAGTACACCAGGTATGTCATCCGTACCCCATCAACAGTAGATAGCATACCAGGTATGTCATCCGTACCCCATCAGCAGTAGATTGCATACCAGGTATGTCATCCACACCCCATCAGCAGTAGATAGTACACCAGGTATGTCATCCATACCCCATCAGCAGTAGATAGCATGCCAGGTATGTCATCCATACCCCATCAGCAGTAGATTGCATACCAGGTATGTCATCCATACCCCATCAGCAGTAGATAGTACACCAGGTATGTCATCCGTACCCCATCAACAGTAGATAGCATACCAGGTATGTCATCCATACCCCATCAGCTGGAGATAGCATACCAGGTATGTCATCCGTTCCCCATCAGCAGTAGATAGCATACCAGGTATGTCATCCGTACCCCATCAGCAGTAGATTGCATACCAGGTATGTCATCCATACCCCATCAGCAGTAGATAGTACACCAGGTATGTCATCCGTACCCCATCAACAGTAGATAGCATACCAGAAATATCACCTATACCCCCATCAGCAGTAGATAGCATACCAGAAATATCACCTATACCACATTCAGCAGTAGATAGCACCAGCATTACCAGGTATGTCATCCGTATACCAGGTATGTCATCCATACCCCATCAGCAGTAGATAGTACACCAGGTATGTCATCCGTACCCCCATCAGCAGTAGATTGCATACCAGGTATGTCATCCGTACCCCCATCAGCAGTAGATTGCATACCAGGTATGTCATCCATACCCCCATCAGCAGGAGATAGCATACCAGGTATGTCATCCATACCCCATCAGCAGTAGATTGCATACCAGGTATGTCATCCATACCCCATCAGCAGTAGATAGTACACCAGGTATGTCATCCGTACCCCATCAGCAGTAGATAGCATACCAGGTATGTCATCCATACCCCATCAACAGTAGATAGCATACCAGAAAATATCACCTATACCCCCATCAGCAGTAGATAGCATACCAGAAATATCACCTATACCACATTCAGCAGTAGATAGCACCAGCATTACCAGGTATGTCATCCGTACCCCCATCAGCAGTAGGTAGTGCCAGGTATGTCATCCGTACCCCATCAGCAGGAGATAGCATACCAGGTATGTCATCCGTTCCCCATCAGCAGTAGATAGCATAGGTATGTCATCCATACCCCCATCAGCAGTAGATAGCATACCAGGTATGTCATCCATACCCCCATCAGCAGGAGATAGCATACCAGGTATGTCATCCGTACCCCCATCAGCAGTAGATTGCATACCAGGTATGTCATCCATACCCCCATCAGCAGTAGATAGCATATCAGAAATATCACCTATACCACATTCATGCAGCAGTAGATAGCACCAGCATTACCAGGTATGTCATCCGTACCCCCATCAGCAGTAGATAGCATACCAGGTATGTCATCCATACCCCATCAGCAGTAGATAGCATACCAGGCATGTCATCCATACCCCCATAAGCAGGAGATAGCATACCAGGTATGTCATCCATACCCCATCAGCAGTAGATAGCATACCAGGCATGTCATCCATACCCCCATCAGCAGTAGATAGTACACCAGGTATGTCATCCATACCCCATCAGCAGTAGATAGCATACCAGGTATGTCATCCATACCCCCATCAGCAGTAGGGGAAAGTGGGGTAATGCCGGACTGTGGGGAATCCCGGACACATCGATTGCAGCTAAACGGAGAAGGGTGGCACTATTATTCTACCTTAGAGTAATAGCTACCTCAAGGTGTACCTCACGTGTACTACTACCAGCGCTTTGGGACTCGTCTTTCTTTGTGAAAATTACAAAAAAACAGAAATTGTCATTTTTCACTTTTTATCTGAAAAGCGATTTATTAGCTGGGTGACCGTTAATGCGACAAGGGACACAGATGAAGTATGGATGAAAATTATGTTTGATACTTGATTGTTAGCTGTATGTATGAATTTTGGTATCTTAAAAATGGATTAGTAGAACAAGCGCTGAAAAATTAAGTAGGGACCGTGAGGGGTAATCCCGGACTCACATGCGTCTCTATACAGATGGGGTAATGCCGGACACTTGCTATTTCGAAAATATAGACAACAACGACAGCCCCCATAGTTGTATGCTTGAGGTAACAGAAGTACCTAATACATTCTAGGGGATTATCATCCTACTCCACTTTTCCTCTTAGCAGCAATCATTAGTCCGGGATTACCCCGTGTCCGGCATTACCCCATCATTTTTTACCATTTTGTTTTTTAATTATAACTTATTAACTATATAAATGTTGAGTTATTAAAAACTGGTCACTAGTTAGAGCATTACTCCTACTTTGCATTGATATGATTTTCAACGATGAACTTAATTTGATCTTGTACCTGTGTAGCCTTATCGAAAGGTGCCCGGGATTACCCCACTTTCCCCTAGATAGTACACCAGGTATGTCATCCATACCCCATCAGCAGTAGATAGCATACCAGGTATGTCATCCATACCCCCATCAGCAGTAGATAGCATATCAGGCATGTCATCCATACCCCCATCAGCAGTAGATAGTACACCAGGTATGTCATCCATACCCCATCAGCAGTAGATAGCATACCAGGTATGTCATCCATACCCCCATCAGCAGTAGATAGCATATCAGGCATGTCATCCATACCCCCATCAGCAGTAGATAGCATATCAGAAATATCACCTATACCACATTCATGCAGCAGTAGATAGCACCAGCATTACCAGGTATGTCATCCGTACCCCCATTAGCAGTAGATAGCATACCAGGTATGTCATCCATACCCCATCAGCAGTAGATAGCATACCAGGCATGTCATTCATACCCCCATCAGCAGTAGATAGCATGCCAGGTATGTCATCCATACCCCCATCAACAGTAGATAGCATACCAGGTACGTCATCCATACCACCATCAGCAGTATACAAATACAACATGTTTTGAGGGGAAGTAGTCAAAACTACTGGTCCCAAGGTGTTGGATGATTTGACTAGGTCTACTTCCCGACGCGTCAGCGGAGGGAAGTAGTCAAATCATCCAACACCGAGGGACCAGTAGTTTTGAATACTTCCCCGAAACGGAACATGTTGTCTTTGTTTTACTATACCTCATAAATATTTTCACTATCACGGTAAAATCGTAAACAAAAGTCAATACACACAGTCACACACCAGTCAACGTGCCGGCCGGCATGGTAAATAAGCTTAATATTTTGCTTACCTGATTTTATTGGACAATTTCCGCAGTTCAATCAAATTACATTTTGACCTATATTATTTTAATTTTCCTTTTAACATTCCATAAATAACATTTTGTTTCATAAAACGTCAAATTCGCGTGTTATTAGCCGTTATTATCCATCGGTAGGCTCGACAAAATAACTGCAGCAGACGCCATTTTCACGATAAACGCATCTGCAGAATCGCCGTTGTGTAGCATAACGCTACGTCTGAAGGAACGGTGACGCGCGGGGTCGAGGCACCGTGTGGTAGTAGGGGTGCGGAAGTTTTTACTACTTCCCCGCGTGCGCGTAATTGCACAGGCGCGGGAAAGTAGTCAAAATACCGTACTCGGACGCTGGCGTTATTAACCAATAAGAGATGTCTGGATTACCTAATAAATATTTATGAGGTATAGTAATAGATAGTATACCACGTATGTCATCCGTACTCCCATCAGGAGTAGATAGCATACCGGGCCGTACCCCCATCAGCAGTTGATAACATGCCAGGTATGTCATCCATACCCCCATCACTGCAGTTGATAACATCACAGGTATGTCATCCATACCCCCATCACTGCAGTTGATAACATCACAGGTATGTCATCCATACCCCCATCAGCAGTAGGCCTAGATAGCATATAGCATACCATATAGGCCTATTTCATCCATATCCCTATCAGCAGTAGATAGAGTGCCAGGTATGTACCCCATCATCAGTAGATATACAAAAAGTCCATGCCATAATAAGCAGTAGGCCTAGATAACCTGCTAGGTATATATCCAACTAGCATAACAGTCTCCTGCAAAAATTCGAATTTTTTGAGAAAATTCGAGTTAAGGTATACGGACTATTCTCGTTATGTCAATAAAACACTGTTTTCTCTGAAAAGAGTGAAACATTGACACTTATTTACTCACTGTCATCGCTGGAATTTTTTCAGGCTTTTCTTCAAATGCCCATGTGTGTTCATCAGGCCGGGTGTCCATAAGAAAAAACGATCTGGCGCCACCTCTAACCTTACTTCTATAACAATTCAAACTACATAGTGGTGGCGCTAGATCGTTTTCCTTTCCGTCCCTGCTTTCCGTCCGAATAACATTGGGCTATCTACTGAAGATCAGAATCATGGTAAAACCGTAAAAGCTTATTAAGGGCTGGGGTATGAGCGACCTTGAAGTACAGGTATCTGGAAAAGGGAAGCAACGAGTTACCCCAAATCACAGCGACAGGTAGTGACTGGGCCGCCGAGTGTTAATATATATTTATTTTGGAAGGTTCGTGTTTGTTTTAAATATAGGGGCGTTTTTCCAAAATTTCATATTTTTAGCGATATTTCAAAAAGCGACATGCCAAAGACAAATCTTTTTTCACATACTTTGTTATTGCTAATACAACTCTTTTCTGTATACCTACGTTACAATTCGTTGTGGTGATTTAGTAATATTATAAATTTTGTGACTGCATTTTTGCGTTTTCGATGCGATTTTAGGCTTACCGTGATTTAACGTTGATATCTGGTCTTGCTCCTTTTATAATTTTACTTTGACCGTCGGCTTTTGTAAATAACAGAATGTAGATTGGCTCTGAATAAGTATCGTAGTCCTCTTGGTGGGTTTTTCATGATATAATTAGTTTGTATTTGCATGTAACAACCCAAAATCGACCTCTGAATTCGGGGTTGAATGCTGTTTCCGGAATACCTGTGGACTCAAACAAGTGCACGAGTGGCGACTATGGTTTTATACTTCCCGCATTCATGATTGCGTCAACGCCTAATAATATACTTCTTTGTATAAGTTGAGTGTAGCTGGTATACAAAAAAATTGGTTACATGTCAATGACCATTAACTTCAGGGATAGATCCTTTGCACGCCTTTCTATCATGCAGTATCATTACCCACAGACATGTGCCCGTGTCACGTGCCAATATTGCGCAACGTTAAAGGTTAATATATATTTTTTGACATGGAGAAAACTGTGTGCTTCTATGGCCGAGTGGTCTAAGGCATTGTGGTTTCTTAGTTGCTGTTCTCAGTGTCGCTTGTTCGAATCCGAGCGTCTGTTTCTTTTTCTTATGCGCTGATTTATTTTTCCAGCGTAGGTCCTAGAAAAACTAATTTATTATTTCTTTTTGTATTCTTTCTTTCTTTCTTTCTTTCTTTCTTTCTTTCTTTCTTTCTTTCTTTCTTTCTGTCTTTCTGTCTTTCTGTCTTTCTTTATTTCTTTCTTTCTTTATTTTATTTATTTATTTAATGACGTTTTGGGGCTCGAGAGAACGGACACATTTATTTATTTGTTTATTTGTTTATTTATTTATTTATTTATTTATTTATTTATTTATTTATTTATTTATTTATTTATTTATTTATTTATTTATTTATTTATTTATTTTTCGATTGATTATTTGATGATTGAGTGAGCAGATTTATCGATTGCTACTTTAGTTGTGGGACTTCTATTAGAGTTTGAATGACATCGTACATAGTATTGATTTTTCCGTGAAACATTATCAAGAATTAATATCACAGGTTTTATTGCAGATAGGAAGTTGGCTTAGTGATACTATCTGTTGATTCAGAACCGGAAGGTGCCGGGTTCGATTCCCACCTATGTCTATTTTTTTAAAGACTTGGAAAATTACTGCAGTAAGTTTATTTGGCGCGCGATCTCAGTTATTCATTTTCTGATGGCTGTGCCTCTTACAGGCACCCTCCCTCTGGAATCCAAACCACGGTTCGCTCATAACACCTCCCTTAAGCTCAGCAAATTCCTGGCGGCAGTTGAGTGACTTAAAAAAAAATCCCGCCTTTTATTTCGACATTATTTTAAACAGTTCATTTTCAAGTGGCACTAAATCATGTCGGGCTAGCTGCGGCCGTCGAGTTGTGAGGCATAGGCCTACCAGGAATAAACTGGCAACTTGGGGGCCCGGGCTCAACCATAACCCCTCTTGTAACATCCTAGTGCTTGTTGAATATAGGCCTAAATTATATAGACTAATCCATGCACATGACCGAAAAAAATTAAATGGTTAGGCCCTATTTACTAAAATAAATACGGGCCTAGGCCTAAGGGGGCTATCATTTTCTTCGGAAGGGGCGATCTTTAAGGGGCGCCTTTTCTTCCCCCTAAACAGGCTAAAATTGTATTGAAATCAGTCTTTTTGAATAAAAGAAACACACTATTTGTGGTCACTCTTGTGACTCCCTAAGTTTGGTCACTAAAAACAAATTTATGACCCCCCCTATTTTCTATGACCCCCGTATATTTGGGACCCCCCCCCCCCCACACACACTTCCGAAGAAAATAGCCCCCTAAGTAGGATGGGGAGACAATGACACAGTAAAGGACAAAACTCAATGCCGTGCAGACAATTGCAAGACACAACAAGACAAGCGACAGACAACCAAGTGATTGGGCAGCTTGGTAGGCCAAAGTGTAATTCAAATGAATTCAATAGATTGAGAACAGAATAGATTAAGACTCAAAGAATAGATAGGTCATAGGCCTAATAGGCCTACATGAAAGTTATAAAAAAAATAAGGTGGTCTGAAACTTTGCTCTAAGAGAATTTTACAGATCAGGAAATGTGTTTCAAACAGGACCTTGTCTTTTGATCGTCAAGTTAAAGTGGTTACGGTATTAAGGTTTTGAAAAGTGGACTTTTCTCCAGCACACTGAGGAGAGGGGGCGATTTTGTGAAAAGTAGACCTTCTTCCCAAATTTGGGACCTTTTGCTAAAAAAGCATGCTATCTACGCTCGCAAATTGGGATAATTTTTTGGGGAGTGTTTTTTTTTTTTTTAAATTTTTTAATAGGCCTACTTTTACAAATTTGAGGTGGTGTGGTCGCCCACGCTCTACAGATTTAGGTGATTTTCGGATCACTAAGGTAGGCCTACCGGTACGAAATTTAAAACGAAATTTAATACGATCCTCCCGATGTAAATCACTGAGCAATTTAGGGCCTAGGCCTACTGACCCAATTACTATAGCGTTAATAATAGTCTTCCTTTCTTAGTTTATTTCGTCATGTTCGTTGTCTTTTTTGTTTGTTCATCCTTCTATTTTGTTGATTCATCACACCCGTGACGTCACCAGAAACTTCTAGGACCACCCCTGTGAATAAAATAATGAATTTGTCTTAACCACTTCCTGTCAGAACTTTCCAGAAATGTAAAACTTATCACCCCTACGACATGAATGTAGAATGCCCAAGCTACATCCTGTTATAGAAGATTCCCGAAAACCGCTTTACTCACATGCGTAATTCTACATCCTGTAAATAAGTTCTCTAAATGAATCCATTTTAAACCCAAAGACAAACCTTAAAATTGTGCAAGGAACTCTTGTGCATGCTTTTCATTTGTAAAATAACTTTATTACAGAAAATGGATGGTTTTACACGAGAAAATAATATCAACTTCCGGTTCAATCAACGCGGATGAAATTTAAATACCCATTTAGCGGCAGTGATGCGGTCCAAACACATGTGGAGAAGAAAGGAATTTCGTGATTACTCATCAATCGGCATATAAACCGGCAGGTTGTGCGTCCTGTAATTACAATAAATCGACCGTCTCAACAAGTTCATTCTGTAACAAGTACTGAAACAAAAGGTAAGGAAAACGTAAAGATCGTTTACATATTTGTTGGTGTTTTCGTGTGATTTCTTTTTATTTTAGCGTATCCAGCAAGGCAGCAATGTATCAATCAATCAGAAAAAACGGCGTCTGCTCTGCCTGTTTAGCCCACGTGTAGCACTACGAGTGTTGGATCTTATGATGATCGGGCACGGCGTTGCTTTCAATTCATGTCCATGTGTATGATGTAAAGGCGAGTGGAGTGGAGCCGAGCTCAAGTAATTAAATATTAAATGTAAATTGTTTTGTTAACTTTGTGCATGTTTAATTATCGTCATTATAATAAATGGAATTGGAGTCTTCGCTGCTGCTGGCAGTGCCAGATCACATAAAATTTTTGTTCATTTCCGTGTCGACGCATGGTTCTTTTTTTATTGGTTGTCCTCCAAAGTACCAAATCTATTCTAGAAACCCGACTTTTCGGTCTTTGGTCTGCTTTATAGTTCAGTATAGTCGAGAAGATCTTCTCAGACATGCGGACTCTGGTTCAAACTAGTCCAAAATGTGTCCCAACACTCACAATGGCAATGCATATAAGATTCCTGAATTCCCCATTTTTTCCGGGCCTGTTGAACTGAAGTTGCAATGCATGATGAATGTAAATTGGGCTGCTAGTGCTAGCACTGGAATTGCTCAATATTGGGAAATTATTTTTTATTAACCAGGCATGACGACTAATATTGTAAAATCTTCCGTCTTTCAGATAAGAAAAAATGGCAGAAGTTCAGCAAGTTCAAGAACAACCCATGGATGAGGAATGCGAGACTTTCGCTTTCCAGGCAGAGATTGCGCAATTGATGAGTCTTATCATCAACACCTTCTACTCCAACAAAGAAATCTTCTTGAGAGAATTGATCTCCAACTCTTCAGATGTAAGTTTTGTCTTGTTCAAGCTTTGGGAAGGGGTTTCTTACAAACTTAACAAAGTTTGCATGCTTGGAAAAGTGGGTGCATGTGTAAGAAGTTTACTGTTACACACTGAAGAATATTTTTTCAAATTTAATAGTTTTGCCAATTTTTGGCATGTTGGAATTGAAACACTGCTAGTGCTAAATAAATGAAAATGAAATTCATATTTTAAAATTAATTGTACAATATTCAGTTCATATGGTACCTACCTGTAAAGTCAAGATCTCTTATAAATGTGTGATATAATAAATTTCCCTACCAACATTGCTTTGCCATTTGCCTCAGTAAAGCAGTGAAAACTAAGCACATGCATGTTCCAAAAATTGGAATTTTGATGAAGTTTATAGTGGGCTTGGTTTGGAAAATCACTATGTTATTAATCCTATTAAATTTATTCTGGAGCATGGGAAGCCATGCATATTGAATAACAGATGTATCTAATAAATAAATTTTCATCCACTTTATAGGCCTTGGACAAAATCCGCTATGAGTCTTTGACTGACGCCAGCCGTCTGGAGAGTGGCAAGGACTTCTACATTCGCATCATCCCCAACAAGGAAGAGAAGACCCTCACCATCATTGACTCTGGTATTGGCATGACTAAGGCTGATCTCATCAACAACCTGGGTACCATCGCTAAATCTGGCACCAAAGCCTTCATGGAGGCCCTGCAGGCAGGAGCTGATATTTCTATGATTGGTCAATTTGGTGTGGGTTTCTACTCCGCCTACCTGGTCGCCGACAAAGTAACCGTCGTCTCCAAGCACAATGATGACGAGTGCTACTGCTGGGAGTCTTCAGCCGGAGGTTCTTTCACCATCAGACCCATCCAGGATGAAGAGGTTACCCGTGGTTCCAAAATTATCCTGACCATGAAGGAAGACCAGATGGATTACATTGATGAGAAGAAGATCAAGGAGGTTGTGAAGAAGCACAGTCAGTTCATTGGCTACCCAATCAAGCTGATGGTGAGTTAGTTGACTAGTGGTTCCGTGTTTTCGAATGATAATGATTTTGGAATCGAAAGAAGTTTAAGCTACAAGTCTATTTTTGCATTGATCCAATGTCACAATGTTCTTGGAAAGTGGCTAAATATTAACTATCAATTTCATTGTTCAACTTAAAATGAAAGTAAACTTCCATTTCATATTGGTTATATGTTCGTTTATTTAAACTCCAGATATGAGAGCATTCTCCAAGCGGCATAGTATTTGGCCGTAAGTTCATTGTTAGCCACTTTAACAACTTGTGTTTATACTTACAGGTCGAGAAGGAACGCGAAAAGGAGGTCAGTGATGATGAGGAAGAAGAAGAAGAGAAGGAAGAAAAGGAGGAAAAGAAAGAAGAAACAGAAGGGGATGCCGCTGAGGAGGACAAGGAGAAGCCAAAGATTGAAGATCTGGATGAGGATGAAGAGGATGCTGATAAGAAGATTGAAAAGAAGACAAAGAAAATCAAGGTAAGATACATTATTTTTGTTTTATTTTATTTCCAGTGTCAGTAATTTTGCTTTAGTTTATTTCTGCAGGGTAATACATTGATCCTATAGCAAATGAGTCAAGGAAGCCTCTGGTCACATTTATATAAAATTTTCCATATATGTATGCAGTTATTGGGTTATGACAAATAGGCCATTGTGCATATGGGGGGGGGGGATAAAACCCATTACAATGAACCTTAGGATTTAGTGTATTGAACCTATAAATTTCCCCGTATGGGCTTTGTTTTTCTGACTCGTGACTAATGATGTGGGTCTGTCCGTCAAAAAGTGGAATGCCTTCCCATCATGCAATGTTAAAATTATGCTAGGGCTTCCCATAATGTATTGTACCTACAGTGTGAAGTGTAAATAGTGGAATGCCTTCCCAATCCCATAATGCAATGTTAAAAAAAGCTCCCCAAACCTCTAAAGTGTAAATAATGAAATGCCTTGATAATACATTGGCTGGGATGCTTTCCCATAATGCATTGTACCCTATAATGGAGTGCCAGTGCATGAAGTCCCTTATTGCATAGAGAAGCAGTCATTTGCAACTTCAAAATGACCTTTTGGGTTAATGTTTATATTACATTTGAACAAATATTATTTTCACCCATTTCTTTTAAACAGGAAAAATACACAGAAGATGAAGAGTTGAACAAGACCAAGCCAATCTGGACCAGGAATCCAGATGACATCAGCCAAGAGGAATATGGTGAATTCTACAAGTCGCTCACCAATGATTGGGAGGATCATTTGGCAGTCAAGGTAGGTTAATAATGCTCTGCAATAGGCTTCAACATAAAAGGTTTACTCAAGAACCACTGAAGCAATACTGGGCTTGTTTGTACTAATTTTAATGCATTTTTCATGCCAATGCCAATTCCAAGTATGGACACTTTGATAAATATACCAAACTTGAAATCTGCAGTTGACCCCCATGTGGAGAGGGTTAAGAACTTAATAAAGTAATTTGGAACTTTCCACATTCCACTGCATCGGTCTCAACCAAATATACACACACATTATTTTCACTTAAGACCCTTCCAGCACAAACTGCGCCAAGCCGAAATCCCTGCAGCTGGTTCGCCGGTTCAGAGATTCTGATGGTTTCTGGTGGTGCCTATGGAAGGAGAGTAAACCTCATGGCTTGTGCTTGATTGTTGACGCCAGGTCTCTGGTGACCGATTTAGTACTGCCTAGGGCATGTGGTGGGTGTTACTGCAGTAGGACCTCTTTCCCAATGTCCAAGGACTGCAGTGCTCATCTCTGACCCACAATATCATCAGAACATTTTTATAGATTGCCTAATGTAGATTTTACAAATTTAAACAGAATATTAATGTAATTTTGGTTTTTCGTTTGTAGCACTTCTCAGTTGAAGGCCAGCTGGAATTCCGGGCTCTCCTCTTTATACCAAAGAGGGCACCTTTTGACCTCTTTGAGAACAAGAAAAAGAAGAACAACATCAAGCTGTATGTACGAAGAGTGTTCATCATGGACAACTGCGAAGACATCATCCCAGAGTACCTCAACTTTGTCAAGGGTGTTGTTGACTCAAGATCTCCCCTTGAACATCTCTCGTGAAATGCTCCAACAGAGCAAGATCCTGAAAGTGATCAGGAAGAACATTGTTAAGAAGTGCATGGAGCTTTTTGGCGACCTGTCCGAAGACGCCGAGAACTACAAGAAATTCTACGAGCAATTCAGCAAGAACATTAAGGTAAGACTATACATTATAAACAAATCTTGTTGCTACTCCTTTCCATTGGTATAGAATAGATTTTGGACCTCGCAAAATGAGCAAGAATGATGATAGCACTGGGCAATGAAAACCGTGATTAACTTTGACAAGGCCAAATTTAATTGGTCCTGACTTGCTTGTACTAGAATATCTTTACCAATTGGATATTAATCATTAATGGATTCTCATGAAAGATTTGTGTTAATATTCTCGAAACTGTGCCAGAATACTACAGAAGAATCATACTAAATTGTGAGAATTAAACTAAATCAATTGATGCGTTTCTCCTTGCAGCTCGGTATTCATGAAGATTCACAAAATCGTCTCAAGGTTGCCGAACTCCTCAGGTACCACACTTCACATTCAGGAGATGAGATGAGCTCCCTCAAGGACTACGTCAGCCGCATGAAGGAGAACCAAACACAAATCTACTACATCACTGGTGAATCCAGAGACCAAGTTGCCAACTCTGCTTTCGTTGAGGGTGTGAAGAAGCGAGGCTTCGAGGTACTTTACATGGTCGAGCCCATTGATGAATACTGCGTGCAACAACTCAAGGAATACGATGGCAAGACACTGGTCTCTATCACCAAAGAAGGTCTAGAACTCCCTGAAGATGAGGATGAGAAGAAGAGGCGAGAAGAACTGAAGGCCAAGTTTGAGAATCTGTGCAAGGTGGTCAAGGACATCTTAGACAAGAAAGTAGAAAAAGTGAGTATTTTTTGTGATATCGACAGCTTAATTGATATGGCAACGATTTATGGGCATAGATGTTGACATGAGCAAGAATGATGATAGCACTGGGCAATGAAAACCGTGATTAACTTTGACAAGGCCAAATTTAATTGGTCCTGACTTGCTTGTACCAAAGAAAATTATGCATTTGTAAGTTTTTAAAGTGTATTGTAAATTGTGTATGGAACCAAGTTTGAAAATTTTGAAACAATTTGGGTAATCAACAGAGCTTCTCTAAACTACAGGTATACTACACACAATGTAAATTCCCAAGAATTCTGTTCAACTTAATAGTCAGCCTGTGAAGTTTTACCAGTCTATTGGTACAAATTATAATATAAATTGGGTTCACTTGATAACCTGCAAAATTGTATTTCTAAAAATCCCATTTACTAATCCCTCCAACTTTTGTATCGCAGGTCACAATTTCCAACAGGTTAACGGTTTCCCCTTGCTGTATAGTCACAAGTACATACGGTTGGACAGCAAACATGGAGAGAATAATGAAGGCACAAGCACTACGAGACACCAGCACCATGGGCTACATGGCAGCTAAGAAGCACTTAGAAATCAACCCAGAGCACCCCATCATGGAGTCACTCAGACAGAAGGCAGAAGCCGACAAGAACGACAAATCCGTGAAAGATTTGGTTATGCTGTTGTACGAAACCTCCCTACTCGCATCAGGTTTCAGTCTTGAAGAGCCACAGACGCATGCTGGACGTATTCACAGAATGATCAAGTTGGGTCTTGGTAAGTGTTCATTTAATTGCCAATGAATAAAACTACATAAAAACCAGTATTTAAAGGGAAATGAAAATATTTTGTAAGGAGGTGATCGAAGCAAGAATGACGATAGCACTGGGCAATGAAAACCATGATTATCTTTGACAAGGCCAAAGATATTTGGTCCTGACTTGCTTTGTACACCAATGCCTGATTAGCCTCAATGTTTATACAAAATTTCAATGAAATTTGAACTCAAGTAAACAACCATTAACTCTATGATCAAATTATGCCTTAGCTTGACCTGATCAACAGCCTAATCCCCAATTGAGATTTTGGTATCGTAAGCTCGTATTTTTCTCAGTGGAATTTGATGCCCAAGATATTTTTCGTTTAAATGGTGTGAACAAAAGCGTAGCGATTTGTGGTAACCACACTGAAAGTGTATCCTATGGGATATTGTTATACACCTTTAAATTGCTTAACTCATAGCAAAACCACTGGAGCAATACAACTCGAAATTTGGAAACATTGTTTTAATGGTAGGAGTTGATCTAAGATAGAAACAGGAGAGGAAACATAAGAACATGCTTGAAATAATGCGTGGGTTGGAAAAGCTCAAAATTTTACTTTCTCGCAATTAAAGTTGATTCACCCCTGGAATACCCATTTTGTTCTCTCCAGGTATTGATGAGGAGGAGCCAGCACCAGAAGATGTAGCTGAGGAAGAGATGCCACCACTGGAGGGTGATGCAGAGGATGCATCAAGAATGGAGGAGGTTGATTAAACCACTGTCCAATCAAAACTCTTGGTTGCAGCGCTAGAAATTGGTTATTTTGAGAATCAAACTCTGAAGTGATTGTGTGGCACCAAAAAGTTAATAAAGATTATTTGGATTCATACAATCTTTTTGGAAATTTTCTAGCTCAGCTCGGACATTACATTTCCAGTAAAAGACTACCAATGAATAATCCTTTTATGAGTGTTTAAGACTATGCTAAGAAAAAGCTTGTTACAGAACTGAAAAAAATGCTCAAACCAGGGTTGTTTTTTGATTTGAGAACTTACTATTTTGTGATAACCAATGCAAGGAAGATAGATATTACGGATTGCTGTAAGCACATGTAAGATGCAGCTGCTGTGATATGGCTAGTCCATTGCAACTTGCTGCCTTTCATCATTATCATCATCGTCATCATCTGCTGGCTGTGGAGCGGGCAAGTACATGTGCCTTCCGGAGAGTTGCAATTGGGAAGTCGGAAAAAGAAATGTTAGGTTTTCATCATTTCTATTGTGCAATGAAGCCCTTTATTGTTTTTCTACTTCAAGCTATATAGTATAGCCTCAAGTTCGCTAAATTAAAAGGTTTAAATTAAGCAACTTTGCGGTGTAGGTTTTGCAGCTTGGCAGTACAATACCTGGTAGGCCTATTAAGCACAATAAGTCTTTTAATATGTATGAGCAGGATCTCAAATGCTACATATTTAATGACTAAATGAAGAGTTACATTGTACTACTAATAAAAAAATTCTTTACATTGCCAAACATAAGTTAAAGCAAAATATTTGAGAACTGAACGACTGTTACTGTTATATCAATACTAGATCTGGTAGAAAGGTAAACTTTTGGCAAGTTGAACAAGTTAACCAAAACATACTTTCCTCGTCAGTAAATTGAATTTGCCTTTGGATTATGTTCAACTAGTTCTATTACGATATAATATAGTTCATTTAAATGATGTGTTCTCAATTAGTTTGCTTGAAATGTCTTTTGTATGCTAAGCTTCAGCCACAAATTGTGTGCTTGTAGTATCAGTTTTCAAACTTATCTTGATGACTGATAGTGATACTATACCCGTTTTCATAATTGTTCAGTTCAATCTTGGGTGCTTCCTTCTTGCCAAAGTAAACTTGCATTACCATCATGTCCTTTCGCACTCGAAACAGGACTTCTATTACAAAGCATGAATTATGCACACCACCCTTATGAGGTACTGTTCATCCATAACTATGCTAGATCTGGACAATTATGAAAACAATTTTAGTACATAGATTTTGGTATAATGGACTCAAAACTGATGTACTGTACTCGAATGTTCCTGCCACACAGTATTTTAAAAAATGCAGCAGCTTGTTAGAATATTGCAAGCCTGTATAACGCAACCCTAGAAATACATATCACCCTATGTAGATAACGGAAACAAATGATTGTGTAATGATATTTATGTGCTTAATTATATTCGACCGTTGGATAAACTGCAAACATGCAAGAGAATTGACTGAATAAGTTAATTTGGGGTACAATTGTAGATTGCATGTAGTTCTTCAAGTTTGGTCATGTGTGAAAGGCACGTTACATTAGACTGAACCTTACATCGTCATATGCCAACTGCGCATGCTATTTGTGTTGTGCTTGCGACTAATTACAATAGCTCCCTAAAACTAGTCATATGCTTTGGACGCAACCGGTTTTTGTGATGGGATCGTGCGCTGAATGTTCTAAACCAAAATGGGTAACAAACTTCAGGTGTGGGTCGATCGAAATGTTAACTTGGGGGTATTCAAGGTCCGAAACAAAATTCATGCATGTTGTACACCTTGTGTGATAAGTAGCTTAACTCTGCACATTTGGGTCACTGACAGATGTTTGTATTCATCAAGTGTCTGAAATTCAAACAAAGGTTTCAAAAAATGTTTCCCAACTGTTAACATATTGAACTCCAAATATGGTGGATCAATATTAAACTTTTTGTATTTTATGTATGTAAAACATGTACTATGTATTGTTATGAAGAAACAAACTGTTTAATAAAAAAATATATTCAAAGATAAATGTTCACTTGTGATGTGAAGTATTTTGTAGATTTAGTCTTGCAAATGCCTGTAAAATTATGTTTTGGGGATTTTCCCTGGCAAGTGTAAAATTGGGGGTGGAGGCAAGCCATAAGGGGAAAGCAATTTTTGGCACATTCATGGGGCACCTTTTAAATAACGCACTTTAAAAAGGCTTTGGAAAATGATACGTGAACATTGATGCAAAATTTCCTGCTCGCTTTGCCCCCATTGCATGTCTAGACATTCAGGTTTGCAAATTGGGAACCCAAAAATTGGGCTCGTGTTGCCAGTATTTTTTTGACACCACTGACTGGCAGCTCTGCTTGTGCAAAGGGATAAGGATTTTTTGGGGGCTCATAATTAATTATTGCAGTCCCTTTTCACCTTTCTGGACTACACTTGGTAACATTGTGATCTGTTAGTAGTTTCAAGACCCCCATTCATAAAGAACATGCTATTGGCTTGAACGGTACGGGAAACAGTTCCCGACGCAGGATGTCTTAAAACTACCAACTTGCAATTTTATGCTCATTGGTAGTAGGTCTCTTTAATTTCACACAAATATCATCTAGATGGTTGAATACGGGAGGATGAAGAAAAGAACCACACAAAAGAATAATGCAATGCAGTGGAATATTTATTTCATCACCCTAGTAGTCTTCATGTAGACTTGGATGCAAGTGTTCAGTGTTGTGTCCAATCTAAGAAGTACAGGGTAACCCATAAGTCTTTTAAGGGGGTACTACACCCCTGCGATAAATTTGTGACTATTTTTTCATTTTTCTCAAAAAAGAATAACACACTGGTAACAAAAGTTATGTATATTATTGGGGCAAGGAATCCAATTACTACACTGAAATTTCCGTGACTCAATACAAGCGGTTCAGTATATATGATAGGATATGAGGTACATCCTAGCGTTACCTTATTTCTTATCATAAAAAATGAACCGCTTGTCGTGGGTCACTGATATTCCAGTATAGTAATTGGATTACTTGCCCCTATAATATAAATAACTTTTGCTACCACTGTGTTATTAGTTTTGAGAAAAATGCAAAAATAGACACAAATTTATCGAGGGGTAGTACCCTTAAGGTGATGGATCTCGGTGTTCAGCAGATGTGTCTACCATCCACTGCTTTGCCGATCATTGTTTGTCATAATGTGATGGTCCATGGAGGCCAAAGGAGGCATTTTGAAAATTGAGTTACTATAATTTACCTTAAATACAAACATAAGGGTATCGTACTGAAAACACCAAAGGTCTAGCATATGGTTCTTAAGTTAATGAAGTTTTGTGATATCTATTTTCTTTTAAATGTATTTTATTGTTTTTGACTCGCTTATTTTTTGCCTTTAATATCTCAATTTCAAATTTGCAACCTTGGCCTCCATGGACCAGATTGTGTCGCATATATCCATACAGCATCTTGTAGTCTTTTGCTGCAGGGACACAGTCCATTTCTGATGAACCTACACTAGTGAAATTGCTTGCGACTATCAGAGAATGACACTCCCTTGCTCGGATTGATGCTAGCACCCTGATAATCAGGGACATATGCAGAGTTTGCCTGTCCTTCAAGGGCGCCGATCTGCACCGACCAACATTTTGACATGTAATCGGCCAATCAGATTAATCGGTCTGTTGCTATGATTGTCAGACGATTGATTCAGCCAATCAGAACCCCACTTCAGTGTTTACGCTCTGCACACTCTGAAAATGTAAACAATTGCCGTTCTTCTTTGGCAGAAACTACGTACAGAAACAGCGAAAGGTTGCATCAGAATAACCACTGATTACAATGTTTCAAATGCACACTCTTCTGTACAGTCGCCAGCTTGTTCATCACATGCGATGTCTGAAGGGAAAACTTGCTTTATTACCATGTTAAAGATGCCTGATGTGAGCTGAGGTAGAAGGCGTCTGTATAAAAAGAGAAAAACAGGATGATAAGAAAGAATAATATGGGCACATCTAAATCTTTCTGCTTCGTTGTTTTTAGTATGTGATACCAAGGTGATATTGATTGAGAATCCGGTTTTTGTCAGAAAATAATGAGCTTTCCAGTAACACAAAGACTTATGTCCATCCATTTCCAACCCAAAATATAGCCACAGACCAGTGAACCCACAGTGAGTGAAACTCAGCCTTAAATATGAAGGCCTATGAGGGCAGAATTCTTTGAATACAATTATCATTTGACCCAATTAAAATGAAGACGAGGCCGTGTTACACCGGGTCCTTGACTGAATAGTTAAAGTTTGTTTTTTACCCATCAAATCAACATACTTTAATACATACATGAGAAAAGCCTATAAAAATGTCAGGTTGGCTAAGTAGATCATTACAGTTTTCTTATAAAATTGCTATCTACTGGAGATAGCAGTACAAATATAACACCATTGATATATGACTATGAAGCCAATAGTCTTATCTACTGAAAACAGCAGTGTTCATATAAAACATGCTTATGTAAAAGCAGATTTTAGTAATCAATCAATATTTACTTGATGTATTTGATTAATTAGATAACCAGGCAGGTTTGTTTCACCCCAGAAAAACTGCTCTGGTGGGGCTTCCTCTTTAAGCTACTTACTTGGCACATGCTGGTGCTCCATTGATTTCAATAAGCCAGACCTTGAATGCAGCATCTATCATGAAATCAAAACCAAATACCTGGAAACTTTGGTACGACAAATGGTCCGTGTTGATATCCTGTCAAAAGTGAAAAATTGATTGATCATTTATCGATTGTAATTGTTTTCTGTTTCAATACGCAGAGAAGAACGGCAGTCCCTTGCTCAGATTGATGCAAGCACCCTGTTAATGAGCGACATACGCAGGACTTTCTTTGCGACTAACGTTTTGATGTGCATTTTTTTTTTCCCATCATCAATCTTCCATCATTTCTCAATTGTCAGCATGCTATGTAATACATATTATTTGCTTAAGACTAATTTGACCTCAAGTATGTCTGTGGGAATGAAGCTTTAAGAATGAAAGTTTGGAACCCCAAATGGGCCATGCATCAGTCAGAATTTTCAGCCCACACTTAAATTATAATTACCTCTTTAATTGCCAACAAACATTCTTTTACAATCATTCTTATCTGAGGAAGGATTTTATCGACCATTGAGGTTCCATACTTCTTTTTTAAAAACCTGCAAAGAAGAACAATGAAAGTTTAGAATTAATTCTGTAGGCAAGAATTTTTGATGAGGAAAGGGTTTTCAAAACTTTGTAAACAGAGTTCTAAAAGCAAGCCCTTCTGGGATTTTTTTTTACAATAACTAGAAATTTTTTTGAAAGAATGGTAAAGTACCAAATCAGCATAAAAATGTTTAATTAAAACAGTGTGTGTTTAAAACATGGCAAATTGTAAAAAAATGCCAATTGTATCGATTTGTTTTCTAGATAATAATTCATTTCACTTTGAAAGTTACCTGTAAAAAGTTTCAAGTTGAGATAATTCTAAAAGTCTCAGGGAAAAACCAGAAGCACCCAAGGCAATTGCTTTGGGTGCCCCATGCCTTTGCCTTGGTGCTCCTCAAAATGTGAAACTTTGGATGTAGGCCTATTCTTTAGCATGTGATTGCCTTGCTGCCCTAGCAGCAGGCCTTAGCAGAATTGCCTGGCTGCCCTCGCAAATGTTTCAATGAACTTTTTTTAAGTTACCAATAGGGGGCATAAAATTATCATTTGGCTTGTGACTGAAAATTCTTTGCAGTTCCTGTTACAATCAAAATTTCCAAGCACTAAGCACACATTTTCTTTCATAACAAGGAGCAGTCGGGGAATAGTTATTGACCTTTTTGGAATAATTTGTTTCGGGTTTGTGTGTGCAGAAGAGGGGTCATAAAATATTTCAAACTAAGATTGGGGGGGGGGTTAAATATTTCAACCCAAGATAGGGGGGTCATAAAATTTGACTCTGGTCACTGCATTGACATATTCATGACCCCCTTCTGAAGAAAATTACATCCCTTATTGGCAATATTTATATTATATAAATCAAGACTTGCCCATCAAACTCCGCAAAGAACATTTCGTTGCCTTCTTCATACTTTCCAAAATTTGCCGATTGTTCTTCCTGTGTTGTAGTAAATAAAAGAACATTATTTGCACACAGACAAATAAATTAATGTCATCCATACCCGATAAACATAAACAAAAGAACATTATGGAACAAATGTGACACAATCTGGTCCATGGGGCCAAAGGTGGCAAATTTGAAACGGAGATAAAGGTAAAAATATGTAGTTAAAAACAATAAAATACGAAAGAAAATAGACATCAAAACATTAGAACCAAGTATTCTAGGCCTTTGGTGTTTTCAGTAAATGACAGCCTATTGTATGTATAAATAATAATGACAGTAGCTCAATTTAAAAAAATGCCTCCTTTGGACCCCATGGACCAGATCGTGTATAAAGAATATCGGAACTAAAGGGCTCAAAAAACATGAGACAGAAAGAGGAGAGATATAGAGAGATGATGATGCCTCTCCTACCTGAATACAGTGATTGGTTAGGTGACTGGTGATTCTTGTTAGATTGTCTTCATCATAAGCATCAGATGATGTTCTTAGCACTCCTTCTTTCATCAGGTGAATATTATATTCATGATCTAACACAACCCAACATCTGTCAAATGAAAATAATAATAGATTAGACACAGTAGTTTAGGGACTGTCTTTTGGAATTAGCAGGAGAGCATTAAATTGCTCTTCTGGAGCCTTGAGGAGAGCTGTTTAGAGCAATTTACAATCAAATGTAAGGAGAGAATGGTTAACTGAGGAGACTTAAAAATCACTCTCCTATTTTAGATTTAAGGAGAGCAGTAGAGAGTGATTGCTCTCACTCTCCTCAAAAGGAAGTCCCTGGTAGTTTGTCAAATGGGGTACCCGGTAGTCCAGTTGAAATCCATACACCCCTATGGAAGGCATGACTTTAATATTCCACACAGGGATTTCAAATGGGGTTTCTTGAATGGGTGACTCCATTTGAAATCTCCACCCCCTGTGTTAGCTCTAGTATAGAGCATCTGCCACTACCCATAAATACACAAGCAAATATTACAAGGTGTACTTCTACTAACTATATCCACAATCTGAGGCACGTACTGCCTTCGGCCTCGTAGTCGGTGCTATGCGCCTCTTCTCATCTCAGCGCGCAACTGATCAATTTCTACCCATGTGTGAGATTAAGGTCATGCCTTTAATAGAGGATGTATCATGGATTTCAACTGGATTAGCGCAATTGAAATCAAAGATCTTGAACATTTCAGCAAAGAAATCACACAATTGATCACAATATTAATCCTGCAAAACAGAAGCTCATCATTTTTCGTAGTGTACTACACAGAGGACAGGTTTGATGTTTTTTCCTATTAAAATAATACTAATGATAATTTTGACAACCTTACCTAACATCAAATTTTCTTTGTCCAGATAAAAGTAGAGGTTTTTCAATATATTTTTGTACAATGTGAGGTTCCGGTTGATTTTCAATTGCTGATATTAGGTCATCAGGAGAACGGGATATTATGATGCCTTCACCTGCAAAAAGAAGATTATAATACAATTTAAGGAAACAGAGTGATGGTAGCAAGTATCACACAAGATGTTTACAGGAAATCTGTCACATGTTACTATATATATGTCAATATATTGATGAATCAGTGCAACAAAGACTCATCTCCATTAGCTCCTCTGTGTAATGTTGCATATACAAATATGGAATTATGCTTATGAATAAATAACATACATAATGAATTACTTACGGGAGCTAAGGGGGCTATCATTTTCTTCAAAGGGGCCCCAAAATAATAAAGGGGGTCATAAATTTTTGGAAAGGGGGGTGTCACAATTTTATTGACGCCGACTTTTTTGTAAATTTGGGACCCCCCTTGCAAAGAAAATGATAGCCCCTAATGGAGATAAGGCTTTGCTGCACTGAGCCCGTACCTGCTTCAGTTTGTAATATAAACTGTGTAGGCCTACCTTTTGCTCCAGTTGAGGACTTTGCAATCCAAGCTTCACCTCTACCACTGTTCCTATGTCTTTCAAAAGCTTTCATAAACTCCCCTCTCTCATCTGTAACTTTTTCCAAAGCCCTTGGTTTCTTACTCTTCATAGCAGCATACTTCTCAAGATTTTGAATTGGACGGATAATGAAAGACTCTGGCAGCCACTGGAAGATATCTTGGTTTTTTAAGGCAAAATGATGCGCTAGAACTGACACCAGCTTTACTTTCCGACATATAACTTCCGAACCTCTGTAATAATTTGTCAGTTGTTTTAGTCCTGGTTGATGGCCTGAAATACAAAGTTCATTTTATATTGGTAAACAATGTCCACTTGCTAGCTAGATTTCACAGGAATGCACTTTCTGTAGCATTTAACAAACAAAAGAACAACAACAAAAACTCATTCATTAAACAATTTCTAATGACTACATGGACTAAAAACAAATCCCTTTTTTTCAGAGACCAGGTGAAATCTAAACTTGCTACAATTTGTGAGTTCTCCCCATAAAAGATGCATTTGATGCATACCCCTCTACCCTACCTCTGGCTGGAAAAAATGACTTGACTGAAAAGCTAATTTACAAAAAATGAAAAAAAAAAAATCACATCAGTTTCTTTTACTTCATTTTAGGCCAAATAAAAAAATAAACATGTTTCACATCCCCTCCCGCTTCCTTTTTTGAGGTTTCTTCAATTTTATTTTCATTTTTTGAAATTCAGTTATAACTTTACAAAAAATATGTCTAGGAAGTAGAGATGCTTTCTATAGCCTTGCTAATATACAAGAAACACTTTTATAAGGTTTTGTGATAGTTAGAGGGGCCTATCTCTCAGACTCAGAACAACAAATAAAAAGAGCTAGGCCTCCTCCTTTTTCCACTTTCAGACCAGACATTATTGTATACGCTAAATCAGCTCTATTTATGGACATTTACACCAATTTTGCGATAAAAAATAGAAAATAAAAAGTCCCCTCTTCCTCCTTTTTTTTCAAAAACCCGGACGTGAAACATGTTTTTTATTTTACTTGGCCTTATATTGAAGTAAACTTTCAAAGTATCACAATAAACTGAGACTAAATAGGTATTAGCCTCAACCACAACATTCATTTAAAGATTTACCAAATTTCCAGAATGGTTGATTATTACGTTCAAGGAATATCAGATTGGCTTTTGGATTGCCCTTCTTTAATCTTTTCCAATTGGCGTCTGCTTCAATCAATTTCGTCAACGCATTGTAAACACTACTTCCTTCGTCTCTGACGGCAAATGTGTACATATTTGATATCAAATTTTGATTCTGGTCGATTCTTAGTAATCACTTTTACATTTCTATCATAGTGCTACCAAAATCCGTGTCTTAATTCTAACGATATTGATTAAAAACGTTCCGCTTTCGGTCTCTCTTCCGGCTTTTCATGCAGTCCATTTAAAGATGGTGGTAAGTTTCTTGGCAACAAGAGACGCTATCGGTGATTGGCTCCCTAGTTAAAATTGAGAGAAATTGACCAATCATATTTAAGGACAAGGGGGCGTTGGCTTGTCAATATCACTTCCGGGTTTGGCGGGGTCAAAGGTGATGTTGACATCCGAATCTGACAGTTCTGGAAAGCAGCTTTGTGTGCAGTGTGTGGTGGAGTAGAAAATAAAGTGTTATAGATCAAAATTTTGGATACAATGTCACGAATATATGATAACCGGAGTCTGCAGACCATACCTGTGCTGAATCAGCAATGGAACGGGCGATGGGATCCAAAATCACAGTGGCAAACGTGAGTAAAAACCGGGGTAAAAACTTGCAGGAAAGCTTAAATTTAAAAATAAAGTTGAGTTGAATCACATTTAACTAGTATGATATTAGGGGCTGTGCAATAATTATGAGCCCCTCCACCCAGGGGTAACATTTCCAAATGGCTCGCCAAAAATTGCTGAGCCCCGGGGCAGGGGGGGAACCCCCCTCGGCCCGCCAAAAATCGCTTGCCCCCCCCTCGCCCGCCAAAAATCGCTTGCCCCCGGCCTGCCAAAAATTATTTGCCCCCCCCACACATGCCAAATTTTTGGGATCCCCATTTACAAACCTTAAATGGTCTAGATACATGTTGCGAGTGTAGCAAGCTTTTTTTGAGCCCTCCCCAGGCCCAGGGCTCAAAATTATTGCACAGACCCCTAAGCTTACACATAACACATCAGTCACACCAATGCATAGACTAGTAACAGAAAGGGTTCACACAAATAAAAATACCTCCCACTAAATTACAATACATTTGGTTACACACATTGCAACTTGCAAGGATTTAAAAATTGGCTCCTACACATGTTTTTTTAAAACAAAACCTCCTAGATGTAACTTATTGGCAGCTTTGTTTTGAACATGTTCAAAGGCCATAAGTAGTTCCAGTAACTGTAACTCGTCGTTCAGTAGATGTCATTATGTTTATGATAAAGTTTATGATAAGTCTTGCTGGCAGGACTAAGGCCATATAAGTACATAGAAGGTTTTTCCTGCCAAACGATGTTGTGTAAAAATAATACCTACTACAAATAGTGCATAGAGGTCAATATACTAAATAAGTATAGTATTCTACATTGGCTTGCCTGCGATGTTTGGTTACTAATATTAAAGCCTGATATGTGTTCAATAATGTTAAGAATATAACTAAAAAAAAGTCTCCTCATCACTTGGCAAAAAATATGTGAGACAGGAAACTCAACTTCAACTTTCATTAGCCTAATTTGATGATGAAAGTTTTCCTGAATGAGTAGATTTAAATGTTTTACATCAAAACTCCAGGCCAATGAACCAATTCGTTTATTCAACCAATTCAGCAAGAACACATGTATGCATACAAATTTGTGACACCACAAAATTGCTCTGTCATGTAAATATATTTATAATGAATTAATGATGGATTAAGTTGGATTGTTTTTTGCTTTGATTTCAGTGGAAATGGTGTGTTGTTGGAAGGAGTTCTTATGGGTAGATCCAGGCATGTAATAACAGATTCAACCAACAATAAGGTAGGCCCCTGTAATTTTAGAGTGTATACATGTGTCTGCTTGGTTTACAATATTTGAAACCAGTGTATGTAGATGTTTTACAACATCCCTCCTCCACCCCATCTTGGCCTCTTCCAACTGTCTAAATTAGAAATCAATAACATTTCCACTACAAGTGGATGGCCCTTTCACCAAAATAAATTGCAATTCTTTTTGCAATTTTTCCCTCCCTTCGCTCATGTTTTTTTAGTCAAAATAAATATACTTTTTGGTCCAAACAGCAATTTCCATCAAACTCAATCCACCAAAAATGGCTCAGTGATTTTGTTAAAATTCCGAAAGAGGAAATCTGAGTCAGTTGGGCCCATTCATTGCCTAAGGTATAATATCCCAAATTCACCATAAATTCACTTTTCCCCCTTCCAATCCCCTGTCCCTGAAACATTGCACCATTTTAAACACACCTCTGTACTTTTGTAACCCCAGTGCAGGTATTATGCTCTTCACATCAAGGTAAACCAAGCACACAAGAGAAAATTTGACAGCAAAGGCGTGGAGATTGAACCCAATTTCAGTGAAACACAAAAAGTCAACACTGGATATCTTATGTCTTCTTACAGTAAGTTATTTACACAGAAAAAGTTCTTTCACAAATCATGAACTTTTTATGAAATTTGTCTAAAATATGGGAGCGATTGCCGAATAGGGTGCAACTCTACTAGTCTTATTACAAGACTGCCCTACCCCAACCCTAAACCCTAACCCTAAACTCCGTAAACGAGGACTGGACTCAAGTCTAGCAAGTTGCACCCTATTCGGTATTTGTACCAAAATATGGGCTCCAAAAATCAATTTTACAAGGGGAGGATAAAGGTCTGCTTTTTGCTTAAATGAAAATTTCTCCTAAAAAGGTTTGCTGCATTTGGAAAATGTGCACCATGAAAAAATCTTGGTCATGATGTCAGTAACCTTGTTACAGCCACATTGAAATTTTAAAACATTAAAGATGATTGGTACATTCAGTATCATCTATTACAGAACTGCATGATAGTTATGTACAAACACCCAAAACAAAAACATTGTTCTATTCTGCTCGCAATTATGACAAATAGCTTGCCTAGCTGTCAGCCAGCACAATATATCGATACCTGACATATGACATATTTTTCATAATTATCATTTCAGAGACTGAAGCTAAGGGAAAGACTGACAAACTTCAAAAATCAGAGGTAGAAGCTATAGTCAACAAGCCAGCACTACTAGAATTAACAGCTAAACACAGACCGGCTAATTGTTTGACATTCTGGGTAGAAGAAAAAGAAATGGATAAAATTGAACTTGAGAATGAAGATGTTATCAGGATAAAGACTCAAGGAGATGGACCTTTCCTTTGTAAGTCCTATCCCTTTTCATCTAGCAGTATGCACTAAAATTAGTATCCAATCTGATTTACAGGGTGTATCAAAATGATTAGTACCAATCATTGAGTATGGCCAGGACTGCAAATGCAGTCAAGCATTCACCTTATTTGTAGATTTATGTTACAAAAGGTCATAACAATATAAATTGTAGTCATATCAAGTGGATCTAATGTTAAATTTGGAAGAAGCAGAGGTTTCATTAGACAACAAAACTGATGGTACCAATCATTTTGATACACCCTGTATATTGTATGTTAAATTTGGTAGGCAATGAACCCACATTTTGTGATGATACTAATTATTGATCACTGGGTGTAAGAGTGCACGTTGCATACATATTCAAATCAAGTAGTCCAGTCAAAGTGGGTTTTGACTCACCACTAATTGCAACAGAATTTTTTTCACTCCTATGAATGTCAGAGATGTCCCATGAAAAAAAAAAAAAAAGTATACTAAAATGTACTTGGTGGAAAGGTAGTTTTTGTCTTGATAGTGTCATACAGGGGTCAAATTTCAAAATCGCTTCAATCATTTTAAAAACTATACTAAATTATTCCTCTAGTCATAAGGATTCAGAAAAAGGATAGTTTGCCATATCTGTGATGTAAGGTTCTTGAGTTATAACCAAAAAAAGGTCAAATGTTGAGTTCAACTGAGGTCAAAAAACTAAAAATTGTCTGATTTTAACCAAAATGGTCTCAAATTGTTCGGCTTGCAAACATAATTCATTTAAAGAATATTTGCACTGTTTAGGTTGTTTAATTACATGCGTAACATCGAAAACTAGGTCGAGGTCAATAGAGTTCAATGGTCAATGACCTCTTTTACCCTGCTACCTAGGTAACGAAACATCCAAGATATGGCAAACTATTCTTATTTTGGAGTGTTTTTAAAGGACGAACACATTGAGACCATTTTCAAGGAGATCGGAGCATTTTTTCGAAGTTGACCCACGTGGAGCCAAAAATTTGACCTTTGAACTTTTTGCTTATAACTTGAGAATGGTACATCACAGATATGACAAACTATACTGTTTCTGAATCCTTAAGACTAGAGGAATGCTTTGGTATAGTTTTTAAAAAGATTAAAGCAATTTGGAAATTTGACCCCTGTATGACCTTTTTCTGCCAAAAACTACCTTTCCACCAAGTATATTTTAGTATATTTTTGGTATGATGTTCAGTGGACATCTCTAAAATGTATTAAAGTGAAAAAAATTCTGTTGCAATTAGTGATGGGTGACACCACTAATTTGTTTAGATTGACTAGACTAAAGCTAATTATAATGTAATCATTCATAGTTTGACTGGCCATCACTGGAGCTTTGACAAATTTGCTGATGGGTTATGGCACCTTTGAGTCAGACAGTTTCAGTTTCTAGATGACAAGTGAGCAAAATGCTTTCAAAATGGACAGAAGTGCGATTTGAAGATGGTATAAATGGGTTTTTTTAGCTGAACTACAAATGTAGTAAATGTAGTGCTAAGATATATTTTGATTTAGATTTCTGCTAGGGCCAGTCCGCTCAAATTTGCCAAGCCAATACACTAAGCTAATCCAACACTTTATTTCATCATGTTTCAAGGAAACGTATATCTCATGTTTAGTGTGCGCATATTATTTCTCGATCCTCTAAACCCCTGGTGTTTGCACATTTGAGGATTTTGGTGTTCATTTATTAGAATTGCCAAAGGTTGCTTGTTTGCTTCTACATGATAAGCATGATACACTGACATTATAACATTTATTACAATATTCATATGAATCACAAAAGAACAGCATCAACTAATCAGCTTCTGGATATTTTGTAGATTAAAAATCTTTTAAGAGTGTGTGAGCATATCTTGAGATGACTACTAGTCTAGATACATTAATTAGCCCATCTGGTTCATATCTATTTTTCAGTTTCTGTTGCCAAATTAGACTTGCAATCACACACAGTGGGTAACTATGCGGGTGGTGAAGAAGTTGGTGCTACATGGACAGATAAAGTGTTTGCTGCTAAGGACAGAGACTCACCACAACAATCTACTAGTCAAGAAGGAATGGGAGCTGATGAGGATGAATGGGTGAGTAGCTTGTGTGGGTCCATTGTCCCCTCTCCCTAAGGCTAAGGTGGTGTAGTAGGTAGGTGGTACATGTGCATAGACAGACAAAGTGTTTGCTGCTAAAGTGCTAAGGACAGAGACTCGCCTCAGCAATCTACTAGTCAGAAGGAATGAGAGCTGATGAAGATGAATGGGTGAGTAGCTTGTGTGGGTCATGTCCCCTTTCCCTGCCTTTGGGGAACGGAGTAGAGCTGCTATATACTTTAACTTGTAATATGTCAGTATTGTTCAGTTTTTGTTATGTTCACATAAAAATATAAAAAATTCACAAACCAGGGTCTGAATTTTGGCGTAAATCAGAGAATCGATTCTCTCAAAGAATCTCGTAAACAGATTAGCGTGAATCCAAGTTGATTCCCGCAAACGTTTGTAGTTTACACAGAAGTTGATTTGCGAGAATTAAATGATTCCCGCAAATTTATTCTGCAAGAATCAAGATTGATTCTCACATTGTAAAATAAAATTCTGACCCTGCAAACCAGTGTCAGTCACAGAATACCGTAAAACCCTGTCTACAAGCATACATAGTGTTTATTATGAAAGCTAAATTAATTTGAAGCCAGCGTAAATATACCAATACAATAAATTGGTCTTAAAATAATACTTGTTTGTATATGCTTGGATCTGTAATTTATTTGCTTATACTCCATAATGGCGCCTGGATTAATGTGCCTTTCATCAGAAGCACTCTATATGCTTGTAGACGGGGTTTTACGGTATGTGAAGTGTTCTTTGCATAGGTGCTATGCCCAACTACAAGCTGTATCAAAATGTTTGGTACCGATCAGTTTTGATGGTTATTGATACGCCTGCTTGGATCCTCTTGAAATGACCATAATTTATTGTTATATGACTGTTTATGATATTTGATGTGGCAGTCGATGTCCATATTATCACTGGAAACTGATAGGTACCAATCATTTTGATACAGCCTGTATGCCATTCTATAGTCCTTTTCAGGACCCTTAAGAAAAACACTGACCATCAAAACAAGTTCAACAAATCAATTTCTGGTATTTCCGACCACGCCACAGTCAACACCACATAACCCCATTGAAATGCACACTCCCTGTGTGGAAGATTAAGGTCATGTCTTCCATAGGGGGTGTATGGATTTCAACTATAATAGCCCAATAGAATGTGGTAGACACTGGCAGAAGTAAAGTTTAATATCCTTGCAAACTACAGGCTGTATCAAAATGATTGCTACCCATCAGTTACAATGTTTATTGAATAGCCTGTCTCTTCCAGGTTCAGCATTGGATACTCTTGGAATGTCCAGAAAGTATAGTTTATTAATGTACAAAAATTTGGATCTTATGTTAAATTTTGATACATCAGACTCATGCATTATCAATGAAAACTGATGGGTGCCAATCATTTTGATACAGCTTGTATTACACTACATTATGTTTAATATAATAATACTAATCTGTATCTCTCATCTGTTCTTCCATCCAGGATGATTGATGACCTGTGCCTACATTCCCAATATTCCAGTGTGCCTGACAACAACAGATATCCTCAAAATGTTTGTATACTATGAAATATTTAGGGATTCAATCATGTTTCACCGTTGTTCATCACCGTTTAACAATGATGCGGCCATGTCGTCTGCATGATTTACTTCGCGAGCAAATTAAACCACGCAGACGCGACGGACGCGAGTTGTTAAACGGTGAGGAACAACAGTAAAACATGATTGAATCCCTTTCAACAACGAAAAGAAGCTAAAGATGGTATAATTCACAGGATTCAGTATTTCATGAGGAATGTCAGATAATTATTGCCACTCAGCTATCGTTGATTTCTCTGTTGATATCAGCAATAAAACTACAGGATAAAACGACAATGTTTAGCTCCTACCTCCAAAAAATACTGAATCCAACTTGTAAGTGCGTACCGCACACAGGTTCCAGGCATGACGAATGTACGCGCTCGCTACTGTACAAGTGTGGATTCATCACGGATTAACAACGTCCGACTCCTGTACAAAGGTATAGGGAGAGTTGTTGAATCATTAATCAATTCATATCTTTTGATATTACTGAGAGTATGTATGTATATATGCAATAACAGTGCTTCCTTGAGTCAGTAATTTAGGTATTGTTTTTTATTGCATCTCTAAATGTAATGATGAGAAGTGTATAAAAGTATATATTTTCAAGAAGGAAATGGTGCAAGGAATCCAACTAGCATAACAGATTAACAGTTTTTTGAGCAAATATTAGATTAAATTAGATTTTACTTTAATAACTCAAGGAAGGTATATAAGGACTATAGCCTAAAACTCCAATCCAGGTGTTTCAGTGATTTGAAACTCTTGATTTAGGAGTTATTTGATCTTTTCATTTCACAGCTATTTGAAAACGTGTTGATAATGATGGTTATCTGTTAAAAACAATCATTTTACCATCCCATGAGCAAACTCAGATGGCCAAGTGGCTACCAAGACATTGCTATTTTTAATGTAACTTTATATTTATATTACTCACAGGATTAGAGGAGGAGAACCGGGACTCTCTATACCACCATACTATCGCGCTGTCAGCTATGGGGAGAAAGTTGAGGGTATTCGGGTCTTTGCCAACAGTGCGCCAAGACGAACAAAAACAATTATGCGTCTTATCTTTAGCATCTTGCAATCGACAGGTTTCACTATGAAGCGTGTCAAATTACGCTTAGTATGGGACGTCACGCTTGCACGACAACGAATGGAGAGCATTCCGAGGGAAACCGAATACCCCAAAATTTTGCTCCATACCGGTATCAAGATGGCGGTTGAATCCCAGTTCTAATTCCAGTTCCTTCTCTAATTCTGTGGTATTAGTAGTGCTAGTATTATCGTAATATTAATTATACTTTTATTTTTTTAGTTTCATACACATATTTATAATTATGTGAAAGGTTACTTTTAATTAAGGGGGTACTACACCCCTGCCCAATTTTGTGCCTATTTTTGCATTTTTCTCAAAATTATAGCGCATTGATGACAAGTAAGATATGTATATTATAGGGGCAAGGACTACAACTACTGCACTGGAACTTTTATTTCAGCACAGACAACAGTTGTGGTACAGTCAAAAAAAATGAGGGAAACCAATATTTGATCAATAAATCAATAACTACTTGCCTCGAGTTGCTGAATTGTCAGTGCAGTAGTCCTTGCCCCTATAATATACATATCTTACTTGTCACCTATGCACTATAATTTTTGAGAAAAATGCAAAAATAGGCACAAAATTGGCCAGGGGTTATTTTAATTACAGTACCTTACACATATTTTGCACTGAGGCTGTGGTACCACAAGTTATTCTCTGCATTGTTTGCAGGACTGACACGCATCTAGTCTAATATGAAGTTAGTGTCACATATGAAAATATGAAATACTTAGAGGTGTAGATGGTTCTTAACAACTCCAACATTTGAAGTACTGTTGTTCCTGCAATTTTGTTGTTATTTTGCATCTTTATTTTTTAGTAAATTCTGAAATATATTTGTTTTTTAGTAAATTCTGAAATGTATTTGTTTTTTATTCAAGTAACCTAAACACCAAAACATATGGTATATATAGGGGTGCCCAATCCTAAGGAAAAAAAACATATTATTTTGTGTAAACTTTGTTGTTGAGATGTTGCAAACTTTGGTCTCAAATTCAAGCCAAAACTTCATTTTTGAAGTGTGTAGCTCTTGCACAACAAAAGCATACAAAATTGAAAATGAGTCATTTTTTGGGCCACACAGTATTTTACTTGTAAAATTGTTGGAATAATTGTATATACCTTTTGAACCTAATTCTATCTACCATGTAAACTCAAACATTCATAGAAAGGGGCCAAAGGCTGTTACAGTTACGTCAAATTGTTAACTTGGATTACTTTAATGTTGTTATATTTTACGTTATTTATTTCTTATAATGCGTAGTTTAACATTGATAGTAACACATATTATTATGCATGTTGTTAACAGTTAAATAAACTGTAATGTTCTTCCAGAATGAGATTTTTACAACTGTGTACTAGTGAATATATTTTCTTTCTCCATTTCTTTCAATGAGGGGGTTAATTTAACCAACATTGCAATACATAAATGGGGGAAGTTAATGTCACTTTGGCAGGTTGCAAATTTAATTCAGCATTATTGCAATTGGTCGCTTTAAAAGGGCAATTTTTATTTACAGGAAAATAAAATTTAGTTAAAAAGAAAAGAGAGGATTATGGAACAGTTAAAATTACTAAGAAAGTGATGATTACAAAATGAGGTTAGCCCTATTGACCTGAGGGGAGGTGCCCTACAGTGTTGTAGCTAGAGAATTTTTAGTGCCGGTTGTATTTGAGGGAATTTTTCGTGAAATTGACCATTTTATTGAAAATTGCCTAAATTTTGCCAAATTCTATGTGTTTTGTTCAATTTTTGACACAAGTGCTGGGTGCTAGAGCTTAAATTGTGCATCAGTGGTGGGCTCTAAATCTGATTGCCGGGCTCTTCCACCCGCCGTAGCTACATCCCTGGTGCCTTATGTGTTGCCCTCCCCGCTGCGGGGAGACACTCAGCCTGTATGGTTTTGTAAGATTCAGCGAGGTTAGGGTTTAATGACTGCATTGGTTTTATTTAAGGAATTGTGAACAATTTGAACATTTGAGACCCATCGCATGAAACACAGGGGCACGATCTTATAATATGAAATTGGTTCAGATGGAAATCATACATTATGACTTTAATGAAGACTTCTAAACCAAATTAAATGAGCTGCTTTTTTCCTGCAAAATGACATCTAATGTAGAATATTGATTTTATGTGACATAATACAAATTCCTTATTACTTTTTCCATATATAATATTTAAAATGTTCTTTAAATGAGGGTTTCTGCTGCACTGCTGTATTTGTATGTGATGGGTCACATACGGGGTCACATTTTACTCCTGAACTTCTGAATTTTCATCCGGGCTACACTATTCAGGAAATTCCTTGATCCAAGTCTAAAATATTCAGATTTTTCACAATACTTTCAAACAACTGATATACAGTCATCCTCAAATAGGCTATTTCACTTGAAGTCCATACACCCCCCATGGAAGACATGACCTTAATCTCCCACACAGGGAGTATGCATTTCAAATCAGGCATACCTGATGAATGGGTGACTCCATTTGAAGTCTATGCTCCCTGTGTAAAAAGTTAAGGCCATATCTTCCACAGGGAGTATGGATTTCAAAAGAAATAACCTAATAATAACTATCAAATCAGTCTTATAAATGAGAAACAAAGTGACAAGCTTCTTTAAATTTGTTACTATATATATTTGGACTGACAATTTCACATTATAACAATATACATCTTTGTATAGATACATTATTCAATAGGTATACATGATATATTTTCCTACTCATCATAAAATACAAGCACTGTTATCAATATCATCAATGATTTTATAATAATATTATAACTTACAAAATTATTTACCATTCAGTTTGGGTCTATCCTTCATGCAAACATACACCATATTAGCGTATTGTCAAGACTTCATTCAGGAATCGGACAACTTTATTCCGTAAGCTGTTTAATCCCTGTCTTGATACTAGGTTAACTGCCAAACACAATACCTCTAGTTTTAAAAGACAACAAATTGAAGAAAATCACCTGTTCTGACAAAATTGATAACAGCGCCGCTAATCAATGGGGGAAATCACACAGTTGACGTAAGCTGAGAAAAAATGTATAGGGGTTCATTTTGTACACTTACGGGGGATTATCAAATATTTTCTTTGTCTAATTGCACCATCGGACAATCAAAAATTATAACATAAAATCTAATTAATATTTCATATTCATTGCAAATAATGCCCTCTGTAAGTGTAAATGGCTATCCAGAATGCGTAGGATAACCATGATTTTTAAATTAGACAGCCTCACTTGAGCTGTAAAAGTACACAGATATTTAACTCTTGAAAACAATTCATCAGGATCGTTCATAGTTCATTCCAGTAGAAAAGTTTCTTTTTCAGATCCAAGTAATCATTCACTTTGATGTCACATGCAAGAATAGCAAATAAATGTTTATTTAAGTAGTGTTTAAACTGTGTTTCAGTTCCTCTGAAGAGCCCAATAGGCTAGTTTCCTCTATACAGTTGATGAGGGATTAGGCCTACAAGGGAGTGAAACCCACCACCATTTACATAACTGCTTCCAAATTACCCTCAACAAGTCAACAGTGATCCATTCATAATGACTTTCAAACCAACAAGATAAAATAACACAATTGATTATAGATAAGAAATAAAAGAGAAGACAAATGTTGAACTGACATTCAATTTTTACCAACAATCAACAAGTAATTGTACCTAACACTGGGCTGTAGTTTTTTGGTGGATTGTGTGTGTGACTGAGCTGATTACACAGCTCCTGCTTGATCTATTTGGCTTTTCCCCCCAAGTCATAGCAGCTTAACCCCTGAGCACTACCTGTCGATCTAACATTGCCTCTGATTGGTCAATTACATGATATCTTCACTTTAATCACCAATCGAATGGAGCTTTGCAAATAATTCACCCCAATTTTTTGTGTGGTGAAATTATTCTAACAATGTTGCTGATTGGGCCAATTGATAATGAAAACTTCTTTTGGCCGATCGGTAGGTCGTTCTCATGGGGTTAAGTCTGTTCAAAAGATATTTGCAACGCTTGACCAAATTTACCATGAGTAATATAGACTTTGACTGCTCAGTGCCACAAGTGAGTAAGTGTAATAGCTGCCTTGTGAACATTTGGCAATTTACGCACAGTATATTGTACTCATCTACACATGGCCGCTATTGCACTTACACACTTCTAGCACTGAGCAGTCGAAATTTATGAAGTCATCAGTACTATTTATATCCAAATGATTGATATACACGAAAGTTGTGTTTGAACTCCTACTGTGTCATAAAACTATATAGTTTGATCAGCTCTTTATTAGGCGGGAAATGTTAGGCTTTTACGACTATGCCGAAAAGTAGACCCACGTTAAGAGTGCGATTAGTTAACCTGTCTGGTCTATATTTTGTGTATTAAAGAATGTAGACAAAGTATGGACTTAAATTAATAATTTGTGATGCTTCTGGCGAGATGTCACAAGACAGTTCTCAAAATAAAATATTTTGATCCGCGATGTTATAAGGCCCGCCGATTACGAGCTGATCAAAGTATAGGTGTACACTAGAAATTTTGGCTTTCATAAAATAACTCAATTAGACATTACTCTGCTAATAACAAACAAATAAGACATACATTTGAGTTGAATATCACTGCTTAATGCAAAATTTACGAGATACAAATGGTTTTCAATTTATATGAAGTGTTGCCTTTAATGAAAGCAAGTGTCATACATTATTGCTTGGAACATTATAAATCAATATAGAATGCCTGAAATCTTTACATACATGTACTGTAAAATTGCTATCACTAACTATACCATTTTTCACTCTCATGTGGCTGTGATGTCAACGCAATAAGGCAGCTGGCTGTTTCACACTTGCACCTAAGCAGTGTCTTTAAGCCTGTGCGCCATGTGTAGATGAGTACAATATATTGTGTGTAAATTGCCATATGTTCACACCAGAGCTTCGAGCAAACGCTAGTGTTTGAAGCTGCGCCCGCTGAAATTCGCACTGACGTCACTGCCACATCCGGGTGGAAAATGGTGCAACATGTATAATATCCAACTCCATGGCCACTTCATCCCATTTCAAAGCAGAAAGGTGCCACATTATAGTTAATATGATGACAATTGGAATCTTTTGTTCCTTGTAAACGTTGACCATTGCGTATACACGCACAAAATCAAGCGTGTGCATAGGACCTTATGCAAAATAATACGCGCTGGATGGTTAGAAATCTGCAAAATATTATTATCCATTATCTTGATCATTCAGTTGGTATTAATGGTAAGGGATGGCATCAAAGCCCAACCCCTGGTTGACCGCAGACACCATGGCAGAACCAGTGGTTTAACCATGTTCTATTGTTCTGAACAATAGAAACCAGGTCCAATCATCGGTTCTACCGGGGTGCAGGTGGTCAACAGGTGGTTGGGGTTTGAAGCCATCCCTAACTGATAAACTGAGCTAAAAAAGAAATTTATAATTTTTCACAAGGTCATATCTTAAAATCCTGTCCATCAACATGAACCAAAATTACACACAGGATTATTTCAATACTTAACTCTTAACACATGTCACTAACCAAGCAGTTGGCCAACAGACACAACAGAAAAATGCACTGACATGGGACAGCTTCCTGGACCATATGCCACAGCCCATTTGATGTGTGTAAAGTAATTGTAACAGCAATTTGGACTCTCCTGTCTCAGGACTGTTTTTCACAAAAATAACATGTGTACCCAAGGAACATAAACACACCTCGACATAAGTGAACATGGACATATACGCCCCCGTGCGACCTGACAAATATCCATGCCAGTGCATTTTTCAGTTGTGTCAGTAAGGTAACCATTTGGATATTAACATGTCATTAGAGTAGAGTACTGAAGTAATCCTGTGTAATTTTGGTTCATTTTGATGGACAGATTTTCAAGATATGACAATGCCAAAAATTAAAAAGTTTCCTTTTGAGTCCAGCTTATTTTGATACCCCTATTGCAAATAAAACCACCCCTAGTCATTCAAATTTCTTCACATTTATAACACTCTGTAATATACATTCAATATATACATACACATTTACCTAAAATATTATCCATGCCCGGCTTTGTTTTCCTCTCTTTACTTCAATACCAATCATTCAAGTTATTTTAATTACATCATAGAGTAAATACAAATATTTGGTGGCTGGACACAGTCATGGTTGTAAAATTGGTCTTTGGATTGAAATAAAATAAATACAAGATTTGACCATTCAAGAAAAAAATAATACAATTATCAATTACCTATACCTACCATAACTGTGTGAGTCAATACTTGTCCACAGGTTTAAACTTTGTTTTGTCGTAGTAAAGTAAAGTACTACGACTAAGTAAAAATCATATAAAATCAGCCATTTTTTGGCCAAAATTCATTTATTTTGATTGAATTTTTTTGAAAAAAATTCAGAACATCTTAAATATATATGTTTGCAAAAAAATCATCAAATTTTTGGCCAAATTTTCAAGCTTTCGGTGATATTTAGGGGGCATTTTAGCCTCCAGGAAAAAATATCCTAACCGACTGACCCTACTTGAAAAGTCCATCCGCCCATAAAACAGGGTGAATTTTTTGTTGTTGCCTAATAAGGAAATTAATTGTTTTACCATTCTCAAAATGGAAGTCTCATCTCTGGCTGATTCATATCATTTCACAGACTCAACAAGAAGTTCATTTCCAAAACGTTCCAATGCTACGTTACAGCTTCAGGAATCACCAACAATATAATGGGATCGTAAGCCGAAAGACTTCAGAATAACTGCCACCACACCAAAGAGAATATGATTAGGGTTACACTTTTTGGTTTAGGGTTAGGTTTAAGGTTAATTTTAAGGTACGGGTTACTTTTTATGGTTGGGGTGGCGACAATTATTCTTAAGTTGCTCCTTGGAAGTAATGGACTATTCCAGTTGAAATCCATGCCTCCCTATGAAAGACATGACCTTAATCATCCACACCGAGGTGTAGATTTTAAATGGAATCACCCAGTCAGGTACCCACATTTGAAATTCTCACTTCCTGTGTGGAAGATTAAGGTCATGTCATCCATAGGGGTGTAGATTTTTAATTGGAATAGCCTAATTACTGGTTGCTCTTTGGAAGTAATGGGCTATTCCATTTGTAATCCATACCCTCATATGAAAGACATGACCTTAATCATGCACATAGATAAAGGTCATGTCTTCCCTGGGGTGTATGGATTTCAACTGGAACAGCCTAATTACTGGTTGCACTACAGCCACCAAAACCAACCAGTAAAATACTGACTCACACAGCTATGAATTCAAAATTATATACCTCTAGATTGATTCCTATGATTCAAACAATAAATCTTCATCAACGTCATCATCTATAAGATTGGGGACATCGTCATCCTGACCTTCCAATGCACGCTTTTGTTTTTCCGCTTCTGCCTTGGCACGCATTATCTTCTTCTTGCCTTGGATTTTTTTGAGACGATAGAATTCCTCACGTTCCTGTTCATCTAACTCGGTGATGATGTGCGAGATGGTGTTCTCAATACGTGGAATGATTACTGCAGAATAATATTTTGAATAGAATTAAGTACAACATATTTTGTTAGCCACAACAATGAAGGAAATTATGAGTGTACTCTCAGCTACATGATATGGTGAGACTGTTTTGGAGGCAATTATCATTTCTTCAGCACACTTGTTTAATAAATTGATCAAAATGTACATTTTCGAAGACAACTGCTATGTTTTGATGTAATGGGTCTACTGAAACAGAGAAGAATCTGGACTCAACATAATTTTAATTAGGCATGAGGAAATAAATTGGGGGTATTCACATTTTGCCCAGAGTGCATCTGGAACTAATTGGTGCTTGTGCACAACGATCGCATGATCATTACGACTGCTCAGTGCCAGAAGTGGATAAATGCAATAGCTGCTATACTGTACTCATCTACACATGGCAGTTACACATGGCAGCTATTGCACTTACCCACTTCTGGCACTGAGCAGTCAATAAGCGCAATTTGAAATGCTTCATGACGCAACACATTCAATGCGTCGAAAGAGCCGCACAAGTACATATCGATCATCAGATTTGATGCAACATTTTTTTTTTCTTTCTGTGTGCTGTCGGCAAGGACCCGCATAATAATACCCCAATTATTCCTCCATAGCTGACAGTGCCAATATACAGGGTGGTATATGGAGTCCGGATTCTCCTCTATTTAACGCGGCTGTGTACTCTAGCCATTGTTTCTTTCTCAAAATTTAGTTTTTATGATATGTTTGTACCTTGTTATGTTTTTTATAAATACAAGGAATGAAAATCCAGATTTGTAAACTCCAACTGCAATATTTTAAGGATTTTATTTCACTATTCCACTCGTGTTTGAAATTGAAAAGGAAAGAAAATATTTGTTGTACCAGCAAGGTACACACGCCAAGCAACAACTCATCGCGTTGCGTATCGCGCAATTTGTTAACGCACAAATACGCTGACGACACGCCGACGCTTATCTGCATGCTTGCGGCGCATCTTATGGAAACACCACGGAAGCACTGATTTCACAAAAACCTAGTGGTCAAATGGCTCCGTTTTAGCTGATAAAATGTGGGTTTTTCAAGTTCTTTCCCCGATTTAAATATCAAGTTATGAATGGATTTCGCTCAAACTTCTCAAGGGGCTGTGGATTTACCCGATGTTCACGTAATATAAGTTACAAAAACGAAAACTGTCGCATTCTCCTGTGAGATTCGATGAAAGTGCAAAATGTGACCACTTTAAACTTCAACGGCCATTATTTCAATGTTCATTTTCTCGGTAAAATGACGATTTAGGTACACGATAACTCAATAAATACAGCATCAGGTAAGCAAATATGATCATCGTAAAAAGCATGATCGACTCAAGAAACAGTTTTCTCATTTTTTTATATTTTGGTCTATTTCCGATTTTGGGCATCATTTTGTGCAAATAGGCCTTTTTGAATTTTAAAAAGTTCATTTTGATGCCTTATATGGTCAATATCTCAAAAAATAAGGCCAATATCAAAAAAATAAAAAAACGTTTTTGGAATGGAGCCTCAAGATTGAGCTAAAACAAAAAATAAAATATTTTGGAAAGAGTGTTTTTTGTTATGATGTACCTAACAAATATTGCCAAAAACTCACTTTTTTGTGATTTTCTTCAATATTGTTGTTTTTACCCTAAATCTGTATTTATATTAAGATTTATTGATGTCTTGCCTTCATAAAAATGTATACTTTTATATGTTTTATGCTGAATAATTACAAAGTTATTGCACTTTTACTACATGCATGTCTGAGAGTACACAGCCACCTTAAGTGGATGGGTCTAATGTTTGACAATGATGAAAGTACTGTCAAATAAGTACAGCACATCATTGTTGGGCAGGAAAAACCTCCTATGTGTTTGTAGCCCCTGAACTGCCAACCAGTTACAAAAGAGGTTTTGCTTCAAGCATGTTCAGGGGTCAATGACACATACAAGGGCTTAGGCAGCCAGCCGTGTAGGGAGTGTTTTACACACTAAATTTGTAAATACACGCCAAGTTTTTGCCCACATGGCCTATACTGTGTACATAAATCTTTACACACCTTTTTTTTTTGCATTTACACACCCAAACCTTCAAATCATGCCTAAGATATGGTTTTTCCATCCTAACGACGACATGTTGGCGGACAACTTACCATGTTCAATAGCATTGACCCTCCTGTTGGTGATCTTAATGACTTCATCCAACGTGATGAAAGATGTCTGCAATGAAGCCAACTCTACTAGTAATTCCACTGCCTTGGCATAGTTTTTCTTCAATCTATTGATCTGCTGACCCCCTTTCGACAGACCAGTTAACTCATATGCTAAGGGGGTAAAAAATAAAAAACAAGCAGATGAGTAAAGCTGTGTGGAATCATGATCATTGGTGTTTTTGTCCAGGAAATCAAGCATTTCCTAATGCACACAAAACAATCCTTTTAGTACCTACATCCTGTATAGTCAGTGTGGTCTTTGCCAGGGGAGGAGGGAGTTAAACACCCAAATGAGTTGGTTTGCTAACTCAACCCCCAATAGAAAATTTCACCCCCCCCCAAAATCAACCAAGTCCCCCTCCCAAAAAGAAAAATTTCAACCCCTAACCTCCCCCCTGTAAAATTGAAATTAGGCTATAGTGTGTATAATTGCACTCAATCATCAGGGTAACAAAGGACCAAAATTTTGCCCCCTCAAACAACTCAGCCGGATACTTGGACCCCCAAAATGATTTTTACAAAGACTATGCTTGCTTGCACAGTTACAAACATAATGAACTTACTGTCTGTTCCATCTGTATAGTGCTCAAAAATTGGAAGAATTACACCTGAAATAAAGAGTAACAAAAAAATAGCCATTAGATTTTTACACTTAATGATTTGTACACTGTTTTCTATTTCAGAGGGTGGTCGCATATCAAATTGTGTAAGGGACCGTTCATTATTTCCACCGGAGGGGGGGCCGGGAGAATACATGGGGGGGGGTCAGATTGTTTTTGTCAGGCAAAAAGGGGGGGTCAGATGGTTTTTTAGTTATTGAAAGGGGGGTCAGATGGTTTTGCATCTCAAAAATCCTGAGCTTCGGGGCTTCGCCCTGGACCCCATCTGGAACATTGCCCCATGACCCCTGACCATTAGATTTGCGCTTTGCATGTCGGCCGACACTTTGGTCCTAGTCCGGAATTAAGCGAGCCTCACCTGTTTTTCACCTGCCACGGTGTGAATTGACATAAATTTGCACCAAAAGTAAGTAGTTTATTATAACATTTTGAAAAAATGGGTCATTGGGTAAAACATGCCAAAAAATGAAGAAAAATTCTAGATTTTGCTTCTAATTTGCCAAATGTACAATACAAATTTGCTGAAATAAGAGAATTTTGAACCATATTTCATAAATATACATGTACACTGCCATTTTCGTAATAGAGAATTAAGAATAATCAAGCTGCTGCTTTTACTATCAAACCCCACCCCACACAGGTGTCATTTCCATACCCTAGTTAACTACAAAGACTCGCCCAAAGCACCATGACAGTAAACTTAGGCAATGTATTCTACATTATAGAAAAATAACATCATCATCATCATCATCATCATCATCATCATCATCATACTAATAATACTAATAGAAATTCACCTTTTCAGAAATTATATTATGGTTGTGTGATGGACAAATGTTCCGGACAAATGTGCAGTGACTGCCACTGAGTAGTGAACACACACAAACCACAGCCACCCTAGCCCTATGGATGGGGTGTACATGTCTGTGTGCATGTTTTCTCTCTTTAGTTCCATGAAAGAAATTTTAGATACTTTTATATAGTCAAAATATTAATTAAAATATGTATAAATAATTATCAATTATTTCATTAACGATAACAGTAATGATTCTGGGAAGTGACAGCTAAATCTAATTTTGTGGATATGTTGGATATTATGACAACAAATTTTGAATCAAATTTGAGATCTATTTTGACATTTTTAGATAATCATTTCACATTTTACATGGATCTAATTGGACCTTTCTGTGTAGAACTTTGAGCCGAACCGAGTCTGTTTGTGTCCGAGTCCGCAAAAGTGGACTTGAGTCCGATCGATACATCAACATAGGCGAGATCCCCCAATATTTTGCCAGGGGATGCTCCATACAATCATCCCCCCCAATGTTGACGCCTGAATATAGGTTTCTGGCCACATATTTGCCCATTTTAGCCCCAAAAGTGCAAATTTCTGCTCGCTTCGCGCGCATTTATTCCACTTTTGCACCATATTTCATCAGTTTAGCTTCAAAATATCAAAAAATTTTGCGCGCTTCGCGTGCATTTGAACCATAAACTTATTTTGTCACCAAAAGGTGCTGGATTCACTATACTTCAAGAATTTGTTTCCAACCCACCCCCCCATGTCAAAAAGAAATCTATGCCACTCTACATCACTGATTTATGGTAAGATGTCACAAACTAATTTTTATTCCTAAAATATACTGATGGAGAAGATTTTGCAACTCATTCATTTTACACCAAAGGGGGCTGCACCCAGTATCAACATGTATGAGAAGTTGATGCATACTTACAATTTAAGAGATTGAAAATTAATAAATCAGCTTGATAGTTTATTAAACTCATTTGATTTTATATATTCTGTATGACAACTTAAAAAATGAAATAAATTCGTTTTATAGCCATTTTAGCCTAATTACATATAACTAATGAATTTTAATAATTTTGACCCCAAGTTTCCAAACCTGCCACATGAAAGATTGTTCTTGGTGCAAAAAAAATGTATGGATAATATCACTGTGGTTTGTTCAGGGACCTGTGGTATTGAAGTACACATACATGTACTAGCTGGAGCACAGGGTGGCAGTTTGAACCAAAAACTGTGTACATGCACATGCATGTGAAATAAATAATATTGTAAAAAATAAATAAAACAAGTTAAAATACCCTGTGGGTTCTACCTAGTTGAAGGTATATGAGGATGTGCCACGATTTTGGGGTCCTTTTCAGCGATTTTGGTATATTGATGGGTGGCTATTCAGTAAAGACCAATATTTGGATAAAAGTGCCCAATTACTGCAATTAGGGTAAATTTAGGTGCTTTTTGTGAAAAATTGGTGTACTGATAGCCAGGTGGCAAAAACAGTAAAGGCATAATTTTTCAGCCTGATATGTGGCCGGGACGTAATGCGTTGAGGCAGCTGATCCAGGCGCGCATCTATTACGCGTCATTGCGCATGTGCATACTTCTGCGCTTTAAGTGTCCACTAGCTACTTGAAGCTGTGCCTATAAATGAAATGCACACTGACATCACTGCTGCTACATGGTGATGAAAAATGGTACAGATGCGAGAAAGTCCGCATTCAAAGGTCTGTGTGGCACATCCCTGTAAGCAAAATTACAAAGACCCCACTCCTCCGCAGCAATACTTTCTATTTTGGTTGGTGGGGGGGGGGGGGTCATATGATTTTCATGTAGCTTGGAGGGGGGGTCATATGGTTTTATTATCGGAGAAGGGGGTCATATAGTTTTCGGCAGTGACTTTGTCTGCTCCCGGCCCCCCCTCCGGTAGAAATAATGAACGGTCCCTAACCCTAACCCCAATCCTAACCCATTTGGCTTACATGTTACACATTTTGACAGAGGATGATTTTAAAAGGGCATTTCGTGATCATCCCCCGACTTTTATCGAAAAAAATTGCGATTATTATACCACTGGAAACCTCTGGCTACATAATGTTTATGTAAATGTTATTTAACCTGCAACATTTCGCTATGTAAACATCAGTTGAGAATAACATTAATCTGATCCACAGTGTGATATCCTCTTTAAGTAGAGCTCCTTTGTTGTCCTATCGACTGACTATAGGTGACCCCGGCCATTCGGGTACTTATTTTACATGACGCTACACTTACGCTTTTCAACCCACAACAGATCGTGGAGCGGAGCGACTAGTTGAAGACTTGTACATGTAGCAGAGCTGACTCAGTTTGTTTACATTCTGTTTTGACCTCGAATCGAGCAAATTTCTGGCCGATTTCGGTAATACTTGTCGATAATTGCATTTTATGTGAAGCTGAACACATGAACATGTAGAGGAGAGTCTTTATTTTTGTTGTTGGCTGGAGGCCCCATTCGAGAAGTTATAGAAATGGTAGTATTTTGGCCGATTTGAAAAGGGACAAACCACAGAAAACTACAAATTTGACTTAACGGAGGTCAACAGCTTGTGACGTAATTCCGGGGTCACCTATAGGCAAAATATCTAATTCTCGATCATGAGAGGACATACCTTCTGTTTTGTGTACTGTTACGTCAGCGTACTTTTCACGGAATAACACAATCGCACAACCTACATGGCTGAACCTTGACCTTGCCTCAAAATTACGGGAATTCCCAACGAGTCGCAGTTCATCCCACAGCCCGTCAGTGGAAGAGATAGATATCCTACTTTCGATGTCTGAATATTACCCATAATGCACTCTGTTCTGAATTACCAATTTCACTTATCCAACAGTTACTTTTTGTTAGCTTAATTTTGAAAAACTTACCTGCTACGTTGTCCCTCTTGTTCCTTACTTTGGTCTGTGCTTTGGTTACATTTTGTAGTACTATGTGACTGGAAAGTACAGCAAATAAATGGTTAATAAAACTACTTTTTTACACAATTTTAAGGCCAATGTTTGGTTAAAGACCTAAAAATATATATCTTCAATACGAAAGGTCAAAATTTTCAAATGATGGACAGCTTTTCCTCCCAGCAACATGTACTTTAAGTACATATCATTAGATTAGTAAAATTTACTTCAAGGACTGTTAAATATAAAAAATATCAATTATTAACAATTTTTCAAAAATATTTGTATTATATCGCAAATTTCAAAATTATTTGATATCTGAAGGACGTTCCTTGTATTCAGAATGCAATTTGATGTGTCTGATGGATGTACTCTCATGTCCCACAAAAATGCTGTGCTATCCAATTCCATCAAGCCTGTGGCTAAATAAATATTTTCACAGGCAAAAACTTCCTGCCCTACAGTACTAATTATTTTAATAATTTTGATTGTTTTAGTTGAAACTTACTTGAAATCACCAGTGGCAAATTTGGCCTCAGCTAATGATAGCGATGCCTGCTTCATCACCTCTCCCATGAGTGTCTTTGTCTGCAATAAAGATTGGACTTGTCAGTAAAGCAATGTACATTGTACCACAAATGACAGAAATATGATTACATACAGAGGTTAAGAGCCTCAACTACATGTAGTCCATGTTTGCAAGTCAATAATGGACCATTCCATTTGAAATGTGCAATACCCCTGTAAAAATTGGCTAGGGTATATCTTCCACAATTGGACTGAGTATTTCAAATGGAAGTTGCGCAATTGTTTATTCTATTTGAAACCCATACTCCCTCTGGAAGATTTTAGCTAAATCTTCCACAGCAGGAGTGTGGATTCTAAATGGAATAGCCCAAATGGAGGGCAAACCTTATTATTTGTATTTACTACATGTATGTGCCTGGTTGTTTGAATTCTGAGTGGAACATGCTATGGCTATATAACATGCACAATGTGCTACACGCACACACCATTGTCATGCTCAAATTATACTACACAGTGGCCAATGAAAAATGCAATGTATGCAAAATTTGATGTATTAACTCACAATATTCAATGTCTGAATCAAATGAAATTTTGGAAATAAACTTTTTCATGGATACAGTCTCTATTTATAGAGCATTCCTATAATTGACACTTTTTGGCCATTGATGGGGTCAGAATCTGTATTATTGTCTGATTTCTGGCCTTTGCTAAAACATGCTTGGGGTACACTATTTTGGTTTGAGTATTTCTTTTAACATTTCAATACAGTGCATTCTTAAACACTTGAGAATGTTCTTGCAATCTTACTGGTTCTTACCTGTGTGATATGACACGATATCACACACATTAGCGTGTGCGTGTCGACGTGATAGACGCACACGCTATTTGAACCAATTGGAGGTGCATAGCAACAACAGGACTGGTCGATTCTAAGCACTAGGTAATTCCTTGTAAAATGTAGGATTTAATTTGATTCAAATTTGGTATACTTATGATTAATATTTGAATTGAAGTGTTTAAGAATGAGAATAAAGGTATTGTTTTTAGCTGCTGGAGTGCATCTATTTCTCATATAACACGCGGCATCATTATTTTTAGCGAAAAACAACTCGGCTTCGCCTCGTTGTTTTACTCAAAATAATGATGTCGCCCGTGTTATATGAGACGATAGATGCACTACAGCGGCTAAAAACAATACCTTTATTCTCTAAATACAATACATTTAATACAGTGCTGTCAAAAGTGCTTACCTCAATAATTTTGCCCAGGATTAGCCTAAATCTCAGGGTGAGGGCATCAGCTTTCTTCTTCAGCAAACTGTGACCCTTTTGGGCTCCCTTCAGACGAGCCTTCATAATGGTCAGAGCCCTGAAAAACAAAGAGTTATTATAGTAATCAACATGAATATGTGAGTTGTTTAGTGATGAAGGAGGAGCACTACATGTGAAGTACACCCCCAGCTTTCTTCTTCAGCAAACTGTGACCCTTTTGGTCTCCCTTCCGACGAGCCTTCATAATGGTCAGGACCCTGAAAAACAAAGAGTTATTATAGTCATCAACATGATATGTGAGTTGTTTAGTGATGAAGGAGGAGCACTACATGTGAAGTACACCCCCAGCTTTCTTCTTCAGCAAACTGTGACCCTTTTGGTCTCCCTTCCGACGAGCCTTCATAATGGTCAGGACCCTGAAAAACAAAGAGTTATTATAGTCATCAACATGATATGCGAGTTGTTTAGTGATGAAGGAGCACTACCGTATGTGTTATCAAAGTGCTAATGCTAGTATATAATACCCATTATAATTCTTCCCTAAATGGCACTTGATGAATTCACCTACCCTGTAGGGCAGTCACTGCCAGCAAGTGTCCACCTATTTCATCCCCCAAAATAGCCACAAAACATAATACATACTTCAGTTAGACTTTTCCCCCAAATAATTTTATTTGAATCTTATTTGAATCCTGTTGATTTCCTTCTTTTTCATCCCTTTGGGAACGAATAATGGAAGAATTATCTCAGACACCTCTGTAATGAAGACCTATACATGTACATATAACATGCTTGTTCGCCCCATACTCGAATATGCTGGGGAGGTGTGGGATCCCCACTCAAACATCCAGAAGCAGAAGATTGAACTGATACAAAGGAGAGCAGTGATGTTTTGCTGCAGTGACTTCAATAGATACAGCAGTGTAACAACAATGCTTGGGCGTCTGGGTTGGGATACACTTGCTCGAGAAGTCTAGCCAAGAATTTGCTCACCGATAGCTTCACTTTCTAGGCTAGAGACCGTAGCATTCAAAATGTAGTCGGATTCGCTGAAGCATGACAACGTGTAAAGCAATGGAAGTTCAGAAGTAAACACAGCCGATCACGACAGGCGATTGCATCAAAAATGTTGCTAAAATTACACTTCAGCAAAATTATAGACTGCCCAATATAGACAAATCTTGCTCAAAAGATACAGTTGACTCATCGAAATAACTTTCATCCATGGTTTTTGGCAGACCATTTTGTACATAATTATTGCACAACCCCTTACTTTGCATTTTTGCTTTGACTTTGTGCGGAAGTTGGTGAAATGCAGTGTGAGAGAGCGATCCTGTCCTAGTCCTGCCGACAAAACCCATACTGATTTGTATTTCTTAAACGTACAGTGCATCCCAGAACTTTCCAATAATTGGAACTCACGGCTCATGAATGCATGAATGAACCCCTAAAATGATTAGTCCGAATAATCAGACCCAGAACAAAATTATAATTTCTGACATGATCCTGTACTGGGTCTGAACTGTTTCCATATATGAAATCTTGATGGCAAATTGGACAATAGAAGCACATGGTTCTATGTGACAGCTTTTTAATCCCTATTCAGGTTACGTGAATCACGCTGTTGTGGACCATCCTTCTGATACTTGAGTATTTTGGACAAGCGGAACGGTCTTTTATCTACCTCTCTGTTTGTAAACAAACCAGGAGGTCGAAATCGTCCTCCTCGCCGAATACGAAAGTCAGCGTAATAGTACGGCACTGTAAAATCAAATGATGATTGCTTGAGCAGTTGAGCTGAGTTGAAGTTGAAACCCGGGGTTGAAACTCGAATCATGTCATGTTTTGCACCTGTATGTCTGCAAATCAACCAATGTGCGTCGATACTCTTTTGAGGTTTTGCACAGTACCGGAAGAAGAAGAAGAAGATTATATTAGTTAGATTCGGCCCCGGGATTCGGCTATATCCAGGCTGGACACATCACACTACCGTGTGATGTGTCCAGTTCGTCGCCGAACTTGCATATAACATGGAGAGCTTAGCATAACGGCCTGCCTATTTACGCTTCCTGAAAACACTCTTGCACATAACATACAAAACCACAAATTCACTAACTTCAACTTGCACTACCGACACCATGAAAAATATTTTAATTATTACCGATCCTTCAGAATACTTGCAAATATTGGCAGTTTCATAAAATCCTGCTGCTGAAAATCGTAAATTCCACAATCTTCTGTCAGATCCAGGTCAGTAATCACAGGTGGGCTTAATCTACCAGCGTGACAAGACCAGAGATAATAAAAAGGATGAGAGGCCACGCCGCACAAATAGTTAGCCTGATTGGCAAGCGTAAGCCGCTGGCCAGATCTTCTACGGTCGTGTATGATGAGTAGAGACCATAGAGCCCTATATAGGGCTCTGTGGAAGAAACGGTTCCTAATTTTGAAGCCATGGATAATATATTCATTTATACGAGAACCATATTTTGTACCAATCACAGAACAGAATTTCACTTACTCACAGCTGTCAATCATTCTTGTGAAACGTAAGCTCCGCCTAGTATCAAGGTCTTCTTCTGCGCATTGGTTGTGCGCATTAACTAGCCTCCAGCACAAATCCTGTGCACACGATCAGGTTGGATGGGCGGTTTACGCCTGGTTTACACAACAGGAACTGCGATGCATCCTAAACTGGATCGCTTCCGTGTATTCGCATTGCATGGTGGGTAATCGCCTGCCAATTTATGTAGCTCCACGCTCACAACAGTTTAAAATCAACACAGGTAAATCCATATAAAAATTAACATGGACACAACATTGACATAGCTTATGTAATTCAAATAATAAAATAATAAAATGTAATATTATCATGATAGATGCCCGTCTTATTAAAACTTGAAAAGATTATTAAGTCCAATAATTTGTTTGTGTTAGTTTGCACGAGTCACAAAATGGCGACCCATCACGCATTTTCTGCATGTGCCGACATTAGTAACTCATAGTGACTGTCCTCAAACTAGCGCCAGTGTGTCTCAGGCCTGATAACGACCCCAGGTAATTTTATGCAGAAAGTTTTCTTGCGAACAGCTGCAGGTGACAATTAAACAATGAACACGGCTTGTTTATGTACATGCGTGGGGAGGCTTGTACATCAGCTGACGTGTTTTGGACATGTTCCGGCGTAAAAAAGTGTCGTTTTTCTTCATGAAAAATACCAGCGATGACCAGTTTTTTGTGGGCTATTGGATTTACAGGTATGTCGGTTCGTCATAGGGTAGAAATGATAGCTGTACAATTTGTATAACATACAGTTTAACATAGGCCTAAACATTTATGGGCACAAATCGACCTTCCGTATTATG